>NC_092715.1:109546892-110228083 GCF_047496885.1 Scyliorhinus torazame | reverse complement strand
ATGACCGCGACAACACGTATGAGTCGTGTACACTGCCTGGGTAACGGGCGCAGACTTGCAGGATCATCATGCGGTGGTCGCAGACCACCTGTACGTTCATCGAATAGGTCCCCTTCCTATTGGTGAACACGGCCCTGTTATCTGCAGGTGGCCACACGGCGACGTGCATCCCATCGATCGCGCCCTGGACCATGGGGAAACCGGCCACGGCAGAGAAGCCCACGGCCCGGGCATCTTGGCTGGCCCGGACCACAGGGAAGCGGATAAACATATGGATGATAATGGCATAGTGTAGGTTAGATGCTTTTGTTTCGGTGCAACATCGTGGGCCGAAGGGCCTGTACTGTTGCTGTATCGTTCTATGTTCTATGTTCTATGTAGCGGTGCGCCATGGCATATAGGGCATCTGTCACTGCCCGGATGCACCGATGTACCGATGTCTGCGATATGCCGGGCAGGTCCCCACTCGGTGCCTGGAATGACCCCGTTGCATAAAAGTTCAGGGCCACCGTAACCTTGACGGACACGGGGAGAGGGTGTCCCCCGCCAGTGCCACGCTGTGACAGGTGTGCCAGCAGGTGGCAGATGTGTGCCACAGTTTCCCGCCTCATCCGGAGTCTCCTCCTGCATTCCCGGTCCGTGAGGTCCTGGTATGACTGCCGGGGCCGGTACACACGGGGCGCCCTCGGGGTGCCTCCATTGCCGTGGGACCGCGACGTCCTCCTCCCCCTCCTCGTCCTGTCGGTCAGGTGTCCCTCCAGCCTGGGAGGCTGCCGCCTGCCCCTCTGCGGCAGCCAGGTGGACCAACTCACTTGCCCTCGCACCCCCCCCTCCCCGGCACGGACCCCCCCCCCACCCCCCTCCCCGGCACGGACCCCCCCCCCCATCCTGCTCCCCGGCACGGACCCCCCCATCCTCCTCCCCGGCACGGACCCCCCCGCCATCCTCCTCCCCGGCACGGACCCCCCCCAATCCTCCTCCCCGGCACGGAACCCCCATCTCCCTCCCCGGCACGGACCCCCCCATCCCCCTCCCCGGCACAGACCCCCTATCCTCCTCCCCGGCACGGACCCCCCCCATCCCCCTCCCCGGTACGGACCCCCCCATCCGCCCCCATCCTCCTCCCCGGCACGGACCCCCCCATCCTCCTCCCCGGCACGGACCCCCCATCCCCCTACCCGGCACGGACCCCCCCATCCCCCTCCCCGGCACGGACCCCCCCCCCCCCATCCCCCCTCCCCGGCACGGACCCCCCATCCCCCTCCCCGGCACGGACCCCCCCATCCCCCTCCCCGGCACGGACCCCCCATCCTCCTCCCCGGCACGGACCCCCCATCCCCCTACCCGGCACGGACCCCCCCATCCCCCTCCCCGGCACGGACCCCCCCCCCCCCCCATCCCCCTCCCCGGCACGGACCCCCCATCTCCCTCCCCGGCACGGACCCCCCCATCCTCCTCCCCGGCACGGACCCCCCCATCCTCCTCCCCGGCACGGACCCCCCATCCCCCTCCCCAGCACGGACCCCCCCCCATCCCCCCCCCCCATCCCCCTCCCCCGGCACGGATCCCCCCCATCACTCTCCCCAGCACGGACCCCCCTCCCGGCACTCCCCTGGAGCCCAGCCCACTCTAACCACCCCCCCCCCCCCCCCCCCCCCGCCGCACACACACACACACACACAACCCGAGACACACCTCTCCCCACACATTCAGACTGCGGCCACGCCATCGCCTGCCCAGCGGCCAACCCCCAGGCCGTCACTCACCTCCACGCTGGTCGGCGTGAACCTGGAGCACAGGGTCACGCCGATGAAAAGGAGATTTGATTTACGTCGACTTGAACGGTCATCACGTCGACGGGACTTCAGCCCATCCGGACGGGAGAATATCGGCAGGCCCAAAATCAGCTGCCTTGCGCAGACCCGTGACATTCTCCGACGTCAGCGGCGCCATTAACGCCCCGCCGACTTTTCTCCCTTCGGAGACTTCGGCAACCGGCGGGGGCGGTATTCACAGCGGCCAACGGCCATTCTCCGACCCGCTGGGGGGTCGGAGAACGACGGCCTGTTTCTCCAAGGGTGCATGAGCCTAGTCACAAATTTTCCCAACTCTACACACCCACTGTGGGAGCAAAAATCCAGGTCTGTATCTCCTAATGACAGGCAAATCCAGGTATCAGAATTATTACTTCAAGTTTCTAAAACACTGCTCAATGAAAACTCTGGTTTTGGCAAATGCTTCCTTGTAGCCCTCCTTAATCCTGTTGGTTTTCACAACAACCATTCAGGATCAATGAGAATAAGCAGGATCCTACAGGAGCCGGCATTCAGCCTGCTATCTCCTTTGTACAGATCTTGAATGGTGCATTATATGAGTCATGGAAACTCCCTGGATACGTGGCATTAACACGGAGAATGCTCAGGTTGACACCACACACTGCCTGTACATTGACTAAACAATCTCCTTTTTTAGTTTTCTGGGATACTGCCTGCCCCCCCATGGGGATGGAGCCTGATCAGGCACATACATGCAATCGCTGATGCCCTACATTCTTATGATATTTTCAATATTAAGAAAACCTTGCCTGCAGCTGTTGCTGTGACTTGATTCTCCCATGTAAATAGTCAGGTGTGTGCTTTAGCAGAGCCTCAGTAATATTTTTGATGTTGCAGTTCACCATGCAGCAGCTCACTCTTGACAACCCTAGTTCTCCCATGACAGCCAGAAAGGACGGGGAAGCGCGTCCTTTCAATAATTAGGCTGCAGACTATAGAATGTTCTCACTCCAGTTTAGCGAGCCCCCCAAAAATTAGTTGAAAACAACAGAATTCATGTGAAATTGGCAGGTCAATATGAAATTGGCAGTGGATTACTTTTTAAAGTTGTCTCACAGGCAGCATTTAGGATGAAAAGTACTGGAGAAAGGGCCAAAAAGATTGACAAAGATGATTGCAGAACTCAAAAGGTACAATTATAAGAAAAAACTGAACAGGTTAGGGCTTCATTCTCGAGAAAGGGGGAAACTGAGAGGTGACCAGAGATGTTCAAATTATGAAAAGGGATGATCAGGCAGATGTACAGAAGATGTTTCCATTCATAGGGGTGTCGAAAATTAGTGCCATGAATATAAGATATGCACCAATAAACCCAATGAGGTCTCAGCTATTTACAAACTATGGGTGCAATCTAATGAACAAAGAGTCCGTCTTGGTCGGGATTAGCGAGGTCACGCACCGGGAATGACCCCACTATTGAACAGCAGTTATTTTTTTCAGGCCTCGGCTCAGTCGCATTTCCTGCACCATGTGCCAGGCTTAGCTTAATTCAGTTTAAGTTGGTCTATCGGGCACACATGACGGCAGCGAGAATGAGCAAGTTCTTTGGAGTTGAGGATCGATGTGCGAGGTGTGCGGGAAGCCCAGCAGACCATGTCCATATGTTCTGGGCATGTCCGGCTCTTAAAGGATTCTGGCAGGGATTCGCTAAGGCAATGTCCAAGATCCTAGACACGCAGGTGGTGCCGAGTCCAGAGATAGCGATCTTTGGTGTGTCATACGAACCGGGAGTTCAGGAAGCGAAAGAGGCCGAGGTCTTTGCCTTTGCCTCCCTGGTAGCCCAGAGATGGATCCTTTAATGTGGAGGGACTCGAAGCCCCGAGTGTGGAGACCTGGATTGGTGACATGGCTGGGTTTCTCAGTCTCGAGAACATAAAGTTTGCTTCTAGAGGGTCCATGACGGGGTTCTCTCGGAGGTGGCACCCGTTCCTCGACTTTCTCGGAGAGCAGTAAATGTCAGCAGCAGCAACTTGGGGGTGGGGGGGGGGGGGGGGGGGGAGGGAAATGCTGCGTATTTTTGTTCTTTTTTCTTTATATAATGTTAACGATTACCTTGTTTTGTTAAATATTGTTAATGGTTATGCAACAATTATGTTTTGATAAAAATCTGAACAAAAATAATTTTTTTAAAAATGATGTTCTTTCCATTATAAGGTCAGAAGTGGGGATGTTTGCAGATGACTACATAATGTTCAGCACCATTTGTGACTCCTCGAATAATGAAGCAGTTCATGTGCAGGCGTAGAAAGACCTGGTCAATATCCAATCTTGGGCTGACAAGTGACAAGTAACATTCGTACTACTAAAGTGCCAAGTAATGACCAGCCCCAACAAAAGAGGATCTAACCATTGCCCGTTTACATTCAATGTCATTACGATCACTGAATCCCCATTATTAACATCCTGGGTGTTACTATTGACCAGGAACTGGACTGGGCACGGTGTTTAATTCACAAGTGAGGTGCTGTTTTCCCCAATTGGTTCGAATAGTGAAAGTTTTCAGGGAGATCCAGGTCGTCTTTTGACACAGCTGAGTTTGGCCTCTCTGTCAGTTCTGCCTCTGCTGAATTGGATCTTGTTGCCAAAAGTTGATCAGCATGCCTCCTCCACATTACATTGTCTCTTGTACGGTGTTGGAGACCAGCCCCGTCTGTGCCAAGATGATGGCAGGAATCCACTTTTCACTTGCGGTGTAATTTCTGCCAGAACTACTTGACCCTGCAAAAAGTCCATTTCACTTTGTTCTCCCACTGTATGACCTGATCCTGCTGCTTTTTCTCAACAATTTATTTGTCTTTAGTGGTTTTAACAAATTGAAGGCTGTGCATAGTTGACATTTTACCATCAGCAACAATGGAGAAACTTGGGTTGCTGACTGCACAATGTTCCAGTACATGAGCAGGAATTGGCCCAAGTGTTCAGGCCACTCATAACCACCGCAAGTGGGAGAATATTGGAGGGGGACCGCCAGACCTGCGGCCCCTCACCGTGGCTGAGCAGTGAGCCCTGAACCTGGTCGGCGGCACCGGGAGAAAGGAAGGATGCTGGGTGGAAATCGGGCGAGGAAAGTGAGACCCCTCTCAGTTGCAGTTCCCTGTGACACATGTGTCAATCCCCCAACACCAGCCTCACCCCAACACCATCCCCACACCACCCTCACCTCCAACACCACCCCACATCACCCTCACCCCAACCCCATCCCCACACCACCCTCACTCTCACCACCACCCTCACACCCACTCACACCCCCACCAGCCACACTCCCTCCCGACCTGCGGTCTAATCCTGCGTCTTGACTGGTTTCTTGCAGGATATGCTGGTGATGGGGCAGGCTCATCTGGTGTCACCAGCCAATACCACAGCCGGAGGCCCCCTCCCCCCCCTTCCCGTGTGCCAACCAGCGATGAGGAGAGCAGCACAAACGGGAGCCATATTCCTGTGACCCAAGATACCCCAGAGCTCAAGTCCGATGATGACACCGACTTCCCATCACAGCTGTCTCCTACACCCTCTACCATCCCAGAGGCACTCACCTCGGTTGGACACTTTAGTGAAGAGGCTCCTGGGACTCTATCTGGTGTACACCACACAGCTGATTCGGTATCTCAGGCGGAGGTAGGAACACCCAAGGGGGCAGACGGTCGGAGAGCTGGTTGGCCCCAGGAACCAGCTGCCATCCACATGGGTTTTGGACTTCTGGGAGGTACCCCATTGATTGTGGAGATGCAGTCACAGAGCCAGGGACTACATGAGGGGTTGTCGGCGAGCATCCATTATCTGCAGGCATTGGGGGGGCGATGGTTTTGGCTATCAGCATGTCCAAGGCCTGGGGAATTCTGTGCAGGCGCTGGCCGAGGCACAGGACAGGGTTGCCGCCTCAAAGGCAGCCATGTGCGAGAGCAACCTGGAAATTGCAGCGGCGCTCCTGAGCATGGCCCAGTCAAAGTGGGCTATGGCTGAGAACACCGGTGGCATTACCCAGCCACAGGCTGACGTGGCGCAGACACAGAGGAAAGTGGCCCAGTCCCAGAGGGAGATGGTGCAGTCACTGGCTGATATGACACAGGCCGAGAAGGTGGTGGCACAGTCAATGGGTGATGTGGCGCAGTCCCAGAATGAAATGGACCACTCCCTGTGCTCCATGAGCGCAAGCATACAGACCCTGGTAGAGACAGAGTGGGGCTCCAGGCCTGGCCGAGGCAGGTGGCAGGGGAGCCTCATGGGTCAGCTCCGCTCACACCCCCATCCCTTCGAGTAGCCCAGGGGCCATCGGACACCCTGAGGGAGAAGGAAGAGATGGGGTCCATGCCGGTAATTCCCACAGGTTGTCATCATCCTGCGTCCCATGGAACAGACCTAGTGTTACTGCCAACCCAGGGCCCACACCTTGTCGTGCAGCAGGGATATATCAAGGAGGGGGTTGCAGGCGTATGGGTGGCCTGAAGGGGGGTATGGGTGGGATGTGATGTCACTGCCCTTGGGCAGTTTCCCCCACCCCCATCCGTGAACCTGAAGGTGATCAGAGCGTCCCATTCGTGTTGGCCTTGGTGCACACGTCATGCGATCTCCCACACCTGCCTGGGCCCCATGTCCTGCCCATCCTCACCCTCTCCCGCATCCTCCTCGCCAGACAAGGACTGGTGTTTATCCTCCTTCTCCAGCATATCATGCCACTGCTGCACGATGTTGTGGAGGATGCAACAGGACGCCATGATGTGTGTGACCCTCTCAGCAACATACCGGAGGGATCCGCCAGATGGATCCAGGCACCTGAACCGCATCTTCAGGAGCCGAAGCACCGCTCAATCACTCAATCATTGTAGCGTATCTCCGCGCCAATTTGTGCTCTCCGATAGACATCATCAGCAATGACCGCAGGTTAAATCCTGTTGCCCAGGAGTCAGCCCCCAGCAGGAAGGGAGCGGGGGGAGGCTCGAACATGTCAGGAATCGTCGAGTGTGCCAGGATATATGCATCGAGCACACTGCCAAGGTATCGGAAGCAGTCGGGCATGATGTGCATCTGATGGCTACATATCAGCTGCACGTTCATCGAGTGGAACCCCTTTTGGTTTGTGTAAAGCGGCCTGTCATCTGCAGGTGCTCGTAGGGGGACATGCATCCCGTCGATCACGGCCTGGACCCGGAGCATTCCATCGATGGTTGCAAACCCCGCTGCCCAGGCATCTAGGTGGGCTCGGTCCACATTGAATTGGATGTATTGTGCCGACTGAGCACATAGGGCCTCTGTGACGGCACAGATGCACCTGTGCACCGAGCTCTGTGAGATCCCGGACAGGTCCCCACTAGGAGCCTGGAAGGACCCCCGTGGCATAAATGTTCAGGGCGACTGTCACCTTGATGGCCACTGGGACCAGGTGTCCGCCCCCAGTCTCTGGCGGTGTCAGGCGTGCCATGATCTGGCATATATATGTTGCACTGCCCTGCTCAACTGATGTCTTTGGCAACATGCCTGGTCCCCCAGGTCCTCGAATGACAGGTGCTGCCGATACACACGAGGCTTTGTGCGGTGCCTCCTTCTCTTTGGCCTGTTGAGCAGACAGCTCTCCATCCTGAACGACTGTCTCCTGTTCCTCTGGGGCACGCTCCATTGCTGCAGCTTCCTGCTCCTCGAGCAGCGCCAGCAGGTACAGCCCAGGGCACCCTCCAGGGCTGCGGCGACTAGCATTGCTGGTTGAATTCCAATATCCATTGTCTGCAGTGGCCCAAAGGCCAACATAGAATCATAGAATTTACAGTGTAGAAGGAGGCCATTTGGCCCATTGAGTCTGCACTGGCCCTTGGAAAGAGCACCCTACTTAAGCGCACACCTCCACTCTATCCTCGTAACCCACCTTGGACACAAGTGGCAATTTAGCATTGCCAATCCACCTAAACTGCATATTTTTGGACTGTGGGAGGAAACCGGAGCACCCGGAGGAAACCCACGCAGACACAGGGAGAACATGCAGACTCCACACAGACAGTGACCCAAGGCTGGAATTGAACCTGGGTCCCTGGACCTGTGAGACAGCAGTGCTAACCACTGTGCCACCATGCCAACATGTTAGCATGGGGCGTACCCCCGTGCCCAACCACGTCCACCGGGCTACATGGTGGCCCCGGTTGGCACTGTGGGCTCTGTCCACGCAAGCCTCAGCCCCCCATCTCCGCACCCCTGACCCTGTCGGTGTCCGGCCACGTGTGGGCCTCTGGCCCCGGCGTCCATCCCTGCTGCCAGCGGTACGGGTCGGCTGGCACTGCCCTTGCCAGGGGTACACACCGCGGCCCCCCATCCAGTGCCCCCATAGTGGCTACAGTGGGCCGGTGTCTGGCAGCCGGTAGAATGGTGGGGGAGTATGCCGGAGGGTGGGGTGCTGGGGTGGGAGGGTGGGGGGACCCATACGGCTGGTGTCACTCTGCAGAATCAGGGGCTAAGGTGGGTGGTCAGTGGGGTGCTCAGCGCAACGGCTGCCTTGCAGGCCGCGGGAATGGCGTCCATTCCCGCGGCCTGTTCCCCCGTCACCACACCCCCCTCGATCATTGCAGGACCCCCCCACCCCAGCCAGCCCGGCCAGTGTCAGGACTGGCAGCCCATGGTCGCACCTCTCTATCTCCTACCTCCTCTCTCCCCCCTTGTGTTAAAAGCACAAGTTAACCACGCCGTCGGGAATTCGGCCCATCCGAGGCGGAAAATTGCGGTGGCTCTGGAGAATACCAGGTGGGGCCTGCTAATGATATGCAAACGCCATTGACGGTGGGTGCGTTCCGGACTGCATTGATGCCTCTATCGAGGCGACGGAGATTTGTCATTTGCCGTCAAATCGGTGCCTGCCGCTATTCTGCCATCGGAAACAATTCTCTGCCCAATCGTGTTTCCCAATTTTGGCGTCGGCTGACTGAGATTCCGGCCCACAAAGTTTTGGCTTCAAATACTTCCTGTGGCATCACCAAAATAACCCTTTGTGTGGCACAATTGGCAAGAACGGATCCACATTCATTTGAAGATATGTTTGACTGAGATGAAGTTTACTGAAGTGTTAGCTTCCAACCAACCGAGCAAATAGGTCATCAGTCAGGGGTAGAGGGTGCAGCTTTGCATACAGTACAGAATTTGTAGTGACTTTAAGATCAACACAAATGCGTACAAATTTGTCTTTTTTCATCACGGGTACGATCGGCATGGTCCAATCACTTATGTTAACGGGTTCAAGGACTCCTGTTCTGACCAGCCATTCTAATTCTACTTCTACCTTAGGTCTTATTCCATATAGCGCTGACCTAGCCTTTAAGCATCTCACCTGACTTTCTTCCTTGATCTTCAGCTTTACTGAGATATCCTTCATGCTTCTTAGCTCACTGTTGAAGACAATGGTAAGTTTCTTCAAGATTTTGAGGAGGCCTAAATCTGAATCCTGTCATAATATACACCAGTATATCATGGTGCAGACACACACTGATGGACACACAGTGGGACCAATCAACATACACAACACCGCAGCCAATCACCAGTGAGAGCACACACACTATAAAGACAGGGGACATCAGAGTTCCCACTCATTCGAGTAGCAGCTAGCTAGGAGGACAGACCTCACAGCCTGCAACACAGACATTCACCATGTGCTGAGTGCATCAACTGGTTAGGACAAGGCAAAGGTCTTTAGTTAAAGCTGGTATCGTATTTACCCACAGTTCAAGTATGTTTAAATAGTTAACCTTTTACTAAAATAGTGTTGCACTACTTCAAGTGTTGGTGACCTGTATGTGAACCAGAACACCCAACACATCAAATCCATCATAAGATTTACCTCAACCCAATTTAATCTGATCTTTTCAAGCCAAGTTCTTCCCATTAGTGCCGGATAATTACCTTCAATTTTGTGCAAGGACAAATCTACTCTCTGTCTATTTAATTGCACTGTTACATCAGTACCGCCCAGTGTGTGTTTGTAAAACTATCTTTGAGGGTTGCAGAGCAAGATGTCAGAACTTTTCATGATAAACAGTATCTTGCACCAGCAAGATGGCTACCTAGTGTCCACCTCCATCTTCACCGGCTGACCGTCCAGTAATGGATTGACCCAATACCGGTTTGTTGCACCAACAATAGCAAATACATAAGGAGATTACAAATGACTGCAAGAAAAATAGAGTGGCAATAGTTGGGACTTTAACTCTCCCAACGTTGACTGGGACAGCCATTACATTAGGGGCTGGGAAGGAGAGAAATGTGTTGAGTATATTCAGGAGGAAATTCTCATTCAGTGTATGGATGGGCCAACTAGAGAGAGGGGAAAACTTGGGAAATGAGGAAGGGCAGGTGATAGAAGTGTTAGTGAGGGATCACTTTGAGCCAGTGACCATAATTCCATTAGTTTTAAGATAGCTATGGAGAATGATATTTCTGACCCAAAAGCTAAGATTCTAAATTGGGACAAGGTCAATTTTGATGGTATTAGACAAGAACTTTCAAAAATTGATTGGGGATGCCTGTTGGCAGGCAACGGGAAGTATGGTAAGTGGGAGTCTTTCAAAAGTGTGTTAACCAGGGTTCAGGGTAAGCACACTCTTTTTAGAGTAAAGGGCAAGGCTGGTAGAAGTAGGAAACCCTGGATTACTCGGGATATTGAGGTCCTGGTCGAAAAGTAGAAGGAGGCATATAACATGCATAGGCAGCTGGGATCAAGTGGATCCCTTGAAGAGTATAGGCTTGTCGGAGTAGAGTTAAGGGAGAAATCAGGAAGGCAAAAAGGAGACATGAGATTGTTTTGCCAGATGATGTAAAGGACAATCCAAAGAGCTTCGACAAATACATAAAGAGCAAAAGAGTAACGAGGGAGAGAGTAGGGCCCCTGAAGGATCTGCAAAGTAATCTATGTGCAGATCCACAAGAGATGGGTGAGATCCGAAATGAATATTTCTCATAGGTATTTACTGTTGAGAAAGGCATGGATGTTAGGGAACGTGGGGAAATAAATAGTGATATCTTGAGGAGTGTGTATATTATAGAGAAAAGAGATGCTGGAAGTCTTAAAGCGCATCAAGGTAGATAAATCCCCGGGACCTGATGAAATGTATCCTGGGACATTGTGGGAGGCTAGTGAGGAAATTGCGGACCCCCTGGCAGAGATATTTGAATCATCGACAGCCACAGGAGACGTGCCTGAAGATTGGAGGGTAACAAATGTTGTGCCTTTGTTTAAGAAGGGGCCGCAGGGAAAAGCCTGGGAACTACAGACCGGTGAGTAAAACATCTGTGGTGGGTAAGTTATTAGAAGGTATTCTGAGAGACAGGATCTACAGGCATTTAGATAGGCAAGGACTGATTAGGGACAGCCAGCATGGCTTTGTGAGTGGAAAATCATGTCTCACAAATTTGAGTTTTTTGTAGGGGTAACCAAGAAGGTAGATAAGGGCTGGGCAGTTGGACTTTAGCAAGGCCTTTGACAAGGTACCTCATGGTAGGTTGTTGCACAAGGTTAAATCTCACGGAATCCAGAGTGAGGTAGCCAATTGGATACAAAATTGGCTCGACGCCAGAAGACAAAGGGTGGTTGTAGAGGGTTGTTTTTCAAACTGGAGGCCTGTGACCAGTGGTGTGCCTCAGAGATTAGTGCTGGGTCCACTGTTATTTGTTATTTATATTAATTATTTAGATCAGAATTTAGGAGGCATGGTTCGTAAATTTGAAGATGACACCAAGATTGGTGACATAGTGGACAGTGAAGAAAGTTATCTAGGATTGCAATGGGATCTTGATCAATTGGGCCAATGGGCCGATGAATGGCGCATGAAGTTTAATTTAGATAAATGTGAGGTGATGCATTTTGGTAGATTGAATTGGGGCAGGATCTACTCAGTTAATGGTTGGGAGTTGGGGAGAGTTATAGAACAAAGAGATCCAGGGGTACAGGTTCATAGCTCCTTGAAAGTGGAGTCATAGGTGGACAGGGTGGTGAAGAAGGCATTCAGCATGCTTGGTTTCATTGGTCAGAATGAATGAAATGGGACGTCTTGCTGAAGTTATACAAGACATTAGTAAGGCCACACTTGGACTATTGCATACAGTTCGGGTCACCCTATTATAGAAAGGATATTATTAAACTAAAAAGAGTGCAGAAAGGATTTACTAGAATGCTACCAGGACTTGATGGTTTGAGTTATAAGCAGAGGCTGGATAGGTTGGGACTTTTTTCCCTGGAGCATAGGAGGCTTAGGGGTGATCTTATAGAGGTCTATAAAATAATGAGGGGCATAGATAAGGGGCGGGATTCTCCGATAATCGGCGCGATGGCCGGAACCCGGCGCCAAAAACGGCGTGAATCCCTCTGGCGTCGGGCCCCCCGAAACGGCGCAAATTCTCCGGCCCGGAATGGGCTAGCAGCGGTGTGACGCCATTCGCGACGGCATCACCCGTCACGGACGTGCGGCGTCGCAGCACAAAAGACAAGAAACCCGTCAAAATGGCCGCTCGCCACGCAGCGCCGAGGTTCCAGGAGCGGGACATCGAGTCGCTCCTGGATGCAGTGGAGTAGAGGAGGGAGGCCCTGTACCCCGGACACGGCCGCGGGGTCGCTCCACCCCTCAGCCGGCGCCTGTGGAAGGAGGTGGCAGAGGCCGTCAGCGCCGTGGCTGTAACACGAAGGACAGGCGCCCAGTGCCTCTAGAAGGTCAATGACCTTGTCAGGGCAGCCAGGGTGAGTACCCCCCTCCCCCCCACCTCCGATGTGTGGCACAGCCCTAGGTGCAACTGACATGGCTGCACCCACCCATGCAGGCTGCAGTGGCAGGATGGGTTGTGTGCCTCTGCCAACATACGCACAACCGCTGGCCTGCATGCATATCTCTGTCCAACACTGCTGCCCTTTATTCCTACCACCCCCCCACCCCCCACCCCCACCCCCCACCCCCACAGGAGATGCGCGCACACAACAACTGGGAGCGTGAGAAGACCGGAGGGGGTCCAGCTGAAGTGCGACCACACACCGTTCATGAAGAGAGGGCCCTGGAACTTGCAGGCGGACCCGAGGACTGGGAGGTTGCGGATGAAGAGGTCGGGGGCGCACCACCAAGTGAGACCCCCCACGGCCTGTCCCCCTTTTCCCCTTCCCCCATATCCCCCTTCCCCCATATCCCCCATATCCCCCTTCCATAATATCCCCCTTCCCCATATCCCCCCATCCCCCATATCCCCCTTCCCCCATATCACCCATATCCCTATCCCCCCTTCCCCCATATCCCCCATATCCCCCTTCCCCCATATCCCCTTCCCCCATATCCCCCATATCCCATATCCCCCATATACCCCATATCCCCCATATCCCCCTTGCCACCGATCCCCGTCTGCGTGTCTAACCATGCATGCTGTATTGTGTATTGCAGGACCAAACGTCGAGGCACCCATCTCCGCGGATGCCGACCGCCCCCAGGATGATCCAGGGTGGCCACATGACAGGGAGAGACCCGGCCCATCAGGCATACCACGCTCCCAGGACGATCCAGGGCGGATACGAGCCAGGGACAGACCAGGAGCACCAGGGAGACGACGCCCCCATCTTGTGCGAGTGCGGCGACGCCGGCAGGCCACACCCAGCGACGAGGGGGGCAGCCACAGGCCCACGTCGCAGCCGACCGAGGACACCCCTACCCAGGACACCCCTACCCAGGACACCCCTACCCAGGACACCCCTACCCAGGACACACCTACCCAGGACACCACTACCCAGGACACCCCTATCCAGGACACGCCTATCCAGGACACGCCTATCCAGGACACACCTATCCAGGACACACCTACCCAGGACACACTTATCCAGGACACACTTATCCAGGACACACTTATCCAGGACACACCTATCCAGGACACACCTACCCAGGACACACCTACCCAGGACACCCCTATCCAGGACACACCTATCCAGGACACACCTACCCAGGACACACCTATCCAGGACACACCTATCCAGGACACTCCTATCCAGGACACTCCTATCCAGGACACACCTACGCAGGACACACCTACCCAGGACACACCTACCCAGGACACACCTACCCAGGACACACCTACCCAGGACACACCTATCCAGGACACACCTACCCAGGGCACACCTACCCAGGACACACCTACCCAGGACACACCTACCCAGGACACACCTACCCAGGACACTGATGCACAGGACACGGACACACAGGACACTGACACACAGGGGATGGGTGAACAAGGACCACCACTCCAGGGGGCCATGGACTTTGGGTCAGATGAGGAGCACAACACTACGCCACTGCTTTCTCCTACACACTCCACCATCGCAGAGACACTCACCTCGGTTGGGCACTTTAGCGATGAGGCTTCTGGTACGCTAACTGGTGCGCACAACACAGCCGTCCCGGTACAGCAGGTGGAGGCAGGAACAGCCGAGGGTCTGGGAGGTTGGAGGGCATCCCGGCGCAAGCAACCATCTGCCGCCCAGATGGGTCCCGGATTCCTGGAGTTACCACACCCACCCATAGACCCGATGCAGTCACGAACCCAGGGGCGATCGAAGGGGTGACGGCCGGCTTGTGGCAGCTGCAGACGAAGGTAGAGGAGTCCACCAGCGTCCAGGAGCAGGGCGTGGTGCCGGTCATACGTGTCACCCAGGCCGAAACCGCAAGGGTGCCGTTCGCGGTGGAGGCAATGGGGGTGACGGGGTCAGACATGGGGAGCAATATGCAAGGCCTGGGGCTTTCCGAGCAGGCGGCGTCTGTGGCCCAGGGCATGGCTGCCCTCTCACAGGAAGCCATGTGCCAGTGCCAGCGGCAGATCGCAGAGGCGCTCAATGCCGTAGTCCAGTCTCAGCAGGCTATGGCCCAGTCTCTGCAGGCAGTGGCCCAGTCTCAGCAGGCAGTGGCCCAGTCTCAGCAGGCAGTGGCCCAGTCTCAGCAGGCCATCGCTGAGGGCATCGGCGCCATTGCCCAGGTGCTGGCCGGCGTCGGCCAGACACAGACAGGGATGGCCAACTCCAGAGCTCCATGGCTGCAAACTTGCAGACCCTTATTGATACCAGGGCGGGCCTCCAGGATTGAGGTCTCGGGGGTGGGGGGGGGGGGGGGTGCGTATGGGCGGTCCGTTCACATCCTCAACCCATGTAGAGGCCCGGGGGCCATCGGGCACCCCGAGGGGGGAGGAGGAGGTGCTGAGGCCCGTTCCGGGTCCCCCTGTCGGGGAGGTACCGGAACATCGCGACACCTTGGACTCCCCCCCTACCGTCCCAAGTGCATCTGGTGGGCAACGGGCAGGACAGGCACACAGCTCGCCACCCCAGTCGCTCGAGCCGCAGCCTGGCCCATCTAGGCCAGGCCGCCCCATGAAACGGCTGCCATTGGGAACCAAGTCACAGGGCAGGAATCACAGGAGTCCTCCTCCAGTTCTGCTGCATCGTCTGGGGAACCACCTAGACGTAGTCATCGGGCACGTAAGGCCAAACAATTAGACACTGAGTAAGTTGGCACGGGTGCAGGGCACAGATGAGTTATAGGGGCTAGGACACGTGTATGAACTGTTAGTTATTAAAATCACTTTCACACCTACAGAAGCTGCCTTTGTGCTCTGTCCGATGAGTGCCGGGGGGGGGGGTGGTGTGAAGTGAGCGCCAGTGTGTGTGTGAGGGGTGATAGAACGTCAGCCTCAGGTGAGTGTGCCCCCCCCCTCCAACCTGGTCGCCCTCGCCATCCCCCCGGGCAGACGACGGAACCGTGCGCTGCGGTGGCACGGCCGCATGCAGGGACGGTCCGGGTGGAGGGTGGTACTGTGGCCATGGGTCAGGCATTGTCCACCGATGTAGAGCCCAGAGCTCATCGCAGAAGGGGTCGTCATCATCCTCCATGGACTGCAATAGACACGCCTCCACCGGTGACCGGCCCGTTGTGCCGCAGGTGGATGTGCAATGGAGGGGTGGTATGCATGCGGGTGGGGTGAGGGTGGTTGGTGGTATGCATGCGGGTGGGGTGAGGGTGGTTGGTGGTGGGTGGGTGGGTGGGGGGGTGAGGGTGGTTGGTGGTGGGTGGGTGGGGGGGATGAGGGTGGTTGGTGGTGGGTGGGGGGGTGAGGGTGGTTGGTGGTGGGTGGGGGGGTGAGGGTGGTTGGTGGTGGGTGGGGGGGTGAAGGTGGTCGGCTGGTGCCATGGTGTGCAGTCTGTGCACATGCTCGGCGATTCCCACGCACCTCTAGTCAGTCAACCGGGCGGCTATCACCCTGTCCAGTGCCCGCTGGCCCAGGCGGTAACGGTGGGCAGACTCCCGTCCATGTCCAGCCCATCTGTCCTGATCTGTCTGCGCCTCGTCTTGCTGCTCCTCCCCTTCCCCTTCTCTGCCTGCAGCACATCGCCCCTCTGCTGGGCTAAGTTGTGCAGGACGCAGCAGACCACAACGATGCGGCCGACCCTATCTGGTGGGTACTGGAGGGGCCCTCCAGAGTGGTCCAGGCACCTGAAAAGCATCTTCAGCAGCCCAAAGCACCTCTCTATCATACCCCTGGTCATTGCATGGGCATCGTTGTAGCGGTTCTCTGCTTCAGTCTGTGGCCTCCGTATAGGCGTCATCAGCCACGACCGCAACGGGTAACCCCTGTCGCTCAGCAATCAGCCCCTCAGCCTGAGCGGGGGGGCGTCCCTTGAACATGCCGGGGATGAAAGATTGTGCCAATACAAATGAGTCATGTACACTGCCCGGGTACCGGGCGCAGACGTGCAGGATCATCATGCGGTGATCGCAGACCACCTGCACGTTCATGGAATATGTCCCCTTCCTATTGGTGAACACGGCCCTGTTATCCGCTGGTGGCCGCACGGCGACGTGCATCCCATCGATCGCGCCCTGGACCATGGGCATCCCGGCCGCTGCAGCGAAGCCCGCTGCCCGGGCATCCTGGCTGGCCTGGTCCACAGGGAACTGGATGTAGCGGTCTACAATGGCATATGGGGCGTCTGTCACTGCACGGATGCACCGCTGCACCGATGCCTGCGAGATGCCGGACAGGTCCCCACTCGGCGCCTGGAATGACCCTGTCAACATCGCTGGGTGATCACCAAACATAACGACCTGCAGGGGGTGGGCAGTGGGGAGTGGGGGTCGGGTGGGATAGATGACATGTCATCATTGCCCGTACCCCCCCGCCCCCCCCCCACCCACGCCAGCCAGGTGCCATGGGCTGCATGGTCGCGACTGTTGGAAGCTGGCACCTGGCCAGGCGGTCAAGCTCCCCAACACCCCCCCTCTCCCCGGCACTCGCCACCCCCCCTCCCCGGCATTCCCCAACCACCCTCCCCGGCATTCGCCGACGCCACCCCGGCACTCGCCCTCTTCCCCCCCGGCACTCAACCTCTCCCCTCCCCGGCACTCGCCCTCCCCTCCCCGGCACTCGCCCTGCCCCCCCACCCCCCAGCACTCGCCCTGCCCCCTCCCCGGCACTCGCCCTCACCCCCCCCGGTACTCGCCCTCTCCGCTCCTCGGCACTCGCCCTCTCCCCTCCCCGGCACTCGCCCTCTCCGCTCCCCGGCACTCGCCCTCTCCCCTCCCTGGCACTCGCCCTCTCCGCTCCCCAGCACTCGCCCTCTCCCCTCCCCGGCATTCGCCCTCTCCCCTCCCCGGCACTCGCCCTCTCCCCTCCCCGGCACTCACCCTCACCCCTTCCCAGCACTCGCACTCACCCTTCCCCGGCACTCGCCCTCTCCTCCCCAGCACTCACCCTCCCCTCCCCGGCACTCGCCCTCTCCCCTCCCTGGCACTCGCCCGCTCCCCTCCCCGGCACTCGCCCTCTCCCCTCCCCAGCACTCGCACTCACCCTTCCCCGGCACTCGCCCTCTCCCCTCCCCGGCACTCGCCCTCTCCCCTCCCCGGCACTCGCCCCCTCCCCTCTCCGGCACTCACCCTCTCCTCCCCGGCACTCGCCCTCTCCTCCCCGGCACTCGCCCTCCCCGGCACTCACCCTCTCCTCCCCGGCACTCGCCCTCTCCTCCCCGGCACTCGCCCTCTCCCCTCCCCGGCACTCGCCCTCTCCCCTCCCCAGCACTCACCCTCACCCCTTCCCGGCACTCGCACTCACCCTTCCCCGGCACTCGCCCTCTCTTCCCCGGCACTCGCCCCCTCTCCTCCCCGGCACTTGCCCCCGCCTCCCCGGCACCCGCCCTTTCCTCCCCGGCACTCGCCCTCCCCCCACCCCAGCACTCGCCCTCCCCCCACCCCGGCACTCGCCCTCTCCTCCACAGCACTCACCCTCCCCCCTCCCCGGCACTCCCCCTCCCCCACCCCGGCACTCGCCCTCTCCTCCCCGGCACTCGCCCTCTCCTCCCCGGCACTCGCCCTTTCCTCCCCGGCACTCGCCCTCTCCTCCCTGGCACTTGCCCTCCCCCTCCACGGCACCTGCCTTCCCCCCCAACCCGGCATTCGCCCTCCCCACACTGGCACTTGCCCTCACCCCACCCCGGCACTTACCCTCCCCCCACCCCGGCACTCGCCCTCCCCCACCCCGGCACTCACCCTCCCCCCACCCCGGCACTTGCCCTCCCCCACCCCGGCATTCGCCCTCCCCCACCCCGGCACTCGCCCTCCCCCCACCCCGGCACTCGCTCTCCTCCCACCCCGGCACTCGCTCTCCTCCCACCCCGGCATTCGCCCTCCCCCACCCCGGCACTCGCCCTCCCCCCACCCCGGCACTCGCTCTCCTCCCACCCTGGCACTCGCCCTCCCCCCACCCCGGCACTCGCCCTTCCCCCACCCCGGCACTCGCCCACCCCCCACCCCGGCACTCGCCCTCTCCTCCCCGGCACTCCCCCTCCCCGGCACACGCCCTCCCCCCACCCTGGCACTCCCCGGCACTCGCCCACCCCCAGCCCCCTCCCCGGCACTCGCCCTCTCCTCTCCACCTCCCGTCTCCACCTCCACCCCACTGCACACACACCCTACTCCCCACCCTCCTACTCTACACCCCCCCACTCCACACACACACCCCTCACTCTACACCCCCCCTACTCTACACCCCCCCCCACTCCACACCCCATCCCTCACTCCACACACACCCCCCACTCCACACACACACCCCCATCCACACACACACACCCCACTCCACACCCCCACTCCACACACACACACCCACACTCCACACCCCCACACCCCCAATCCACCCCCCCCACTCCAACCCCCTCACTCCACACACCCCCTACTCCCCACCCTCCTACTCTACACCCCCCCCACTCCACACACATACCCCCACTCCACACACACCCCCCCTCACTCCACCCCCCCCCACTCCACACACACACCCCCGCCACTCCACACACACACCCCACTCCACACACACAACCCCCCTCCCCACCAACTGCGGCTGTGCCGTCACTTCTCCTGCGGCCACCCCACGCCGAGACCTACCTCCGCAGCGTCAACCATCATAACTGGTTGACGCCGTCAAATAGGTGGTTTAATGGACTTCGGCCCATCCGGCCGTGAGAATTCGGCAGCCCCGGGGCCCATTAGCGTCGCGCCGGTCCTCGCCATTCTCCGAGGCGGGCGGCGCAATTCTCGTCAGCAGGAATTTGGGGGGGCTGGGGAGTCTAAAACTAGAGCCACAGGTTTAAGGGGAGAGATACAGAAGGTCCAGAGGGGCAATTTCTTCACACAGAGGGTGATGAGTGTCTGGAACTAGCTGCCAGAGGCAGTGTAGAGCCGGGTATAATTTTGTCTTTTAAAAAGCATTTAGACAGTTATATGGGAAAGATGGGTATAGAGGGATATGGGCCAAATGAGGGCAATTGAGACTAGCTTAGTGGTAAAAACTGGGCAGCATGAACAGTTTGGGCCAAAGGGCCTTTTTTCATGCTGTAAACCTCTATGACTCTATTAATGACGATGTGGAGATGCCGGCGTTGGACTGGAGTGAGCACAGTAAGAAGTGTTGCAACACCAGGTTAAAGTCCAACAGGTTTGTTTCAAACACTAGCTTTCGGAGCACAGCCCCTTCCTCAGGTGAAAGAGTGCAGAAAAGATTTACTAGGATGCTACCGGGACCTGAGGAAGGAGATGTGCTCTGAAAGCTAGTGATTCGAAACGAACCTGGTGCACTTTAACCTGGTGTTGTAAGACTTCTTACTCGATGAATGACAACGTGTCTTCGGAATGTGAATCGAGTTACTTCTCGCGTCCTTTTTGTACCACGTGCACACTATTTCCTTGATTCATCTGGCCATTTGCTTCATTCGGCTTTTGCTTCCTGCAACTTGTACCTGAACCTTGTTTCTTTTCCCAAAAAGCACGTACAATGTGGCCCTTTCCACCACAATTTCTACAATGATGTCATTGCACCTACAATCTGATGCTAAGTGGCTGGATTTTTCACACCTATGGCAAGTGCTAGCCTGTGTTTGTATTCGAGTTTCAGTTGACACCTTGTGAATTCTTGTGCTTGAATTCAATTGTTGAGTTTTTGGCTGCCAATTCCATGGATACAGCAACTGTGGGTGAGGTGGAGACCGACATCATCTCCCTGCCAGGCATCAGGACGGCCTCCAGTGCTCCCTCCTCCCAGATGGTGCCCTTAGGGGCCTGGGATCTCCATGGGATGGAGGGGCAGCTTGAGGGAATTCCAGAGAACACTGAGTCACCTGGCGCTGCCAGCACTGGAGGCTCCCTGTTGTCTGCACCATGGTATCAACGTCCTCAGCGATGCTCCTCAGTGACTGGGACATGATGCCGAGGCTCTCAGCCACGGTCATCACAGACTGAATTACGTCTTGGACACACCACTGAAGGCACTGATGTCGTGCTCCAGGCTTTCCACTGCAGTCTCCACCCTAGTAGAGTTGGCCTCGGTGCCAAGCATTGCCAGGACCATCTCCTGTGCCCTTTGGAACTCCTCCAATCGGCTATGCACTCACCGGAGTGTTGCTGACATCCCCTCCTGAATGTCATGGCTGTGCCCTTGTGTCCATATCAACTCCAGGATAACCTTGTCCAGAGGCTCTAACTGGGACTCAGTTGAGTCCTGCGATACAGCAAACCCTGAATGATGACTCGCTTGGGTGTTCATCGGGAAACACCCAGGAAATCGTGCCGAGATGACACTCTGAACCTTTTTTGTTAAATCGCACCCCATGTGCAGGCAGGCATGACAACCTTTTGTTGGTTAGATTCCAGCTAAACATTATTAGAATGGGCTTACTATCGATTGATGAATACAGCTGATAGATCTGAGAGTGCCTTTATTACCACGTGTGTGGAATCAATAATTCCCATTACCTGTGCGAGTTCAACCAGAGCAGTAAATCACAGGGCTCTCTGGTTCTGAGTGGCTTCATCAGTAGTAAAACATCCCTAACTATTGGTCCTGGCAAACATGACATGGTCACCTGGGAGGTGTTTTTGTGGTAGCAGATTGTGAAATCCTCCAGATGTCACCGGAAGATCCCCGAAACTAGCCGGAGGTGAAGAATTCAGTGCAGCAGTGATCTTGACTGCCAATGGCAATGCGTGCATCCCTGGTCCAGCTGGGAACCAGCCTCCTTCCAGAAGGCTGTAAGTGTCAGCAAGACCTGCCATCAACGTTTGAGCCTCCTGAGGCACTGATGCCTCAGGGGAGTGTTGTCTCCTGCAGGCTGGAGCTCTGGGTACACCCTCACTGTTCTTTGGTGCTGATGCTGTTTCTGTGGCTGGTTGTTCTTTATCAAAGGTCCATGGAAGAGCTGCATATGTGGCTCCAATGTTGCTGCAAAGTGTAGTGTCAGAGTCCAGCACATATAGGGTTAGTGTGGGACCGAATCCAACACCATACACACAGTGATGCAAGAAGGCACATGACCCCACCAGGGTGGCACGGCAGCACAGTGGTTGCTTCACAGTGCCAGGGACCGAGTTCAATTCCCGGCTTGTGTCACTGTTTGTGTGGAGTCTGCATGTTCGCCCCCTGTCTGCGTGTGCTCCGGTTTCCTCCAACAAAGTCCCGAACAATGTGCTGTTAGGTGAATTGGACATTTTGAATTTTCCCTCAGTGTACCCGAACAGGCGCCGGAATGTGGCAACCGGACAATTTTCACAGTAACTTCATTGCCGTGTTAATGTAAGTCTACTTGCGACACAAATAAAGATTATTATGACCCAGAGCCAGGGTCACTGTGTATTGAGCAGAGACGTGTATAAAGCTAAACATGGAGAGAGCTCTATACTAGGTCCCCTTTACTGTTCATGTGTGAAACTTCTAGTAGTTAATCAAGACTTCCAGTTAACATACAGAAGACTAAGGAGACTTATTTAAACACACTGATCTCTAACCATTACCCTCTCAGCATGAATGCTGAAAGTTGGGAAGTGCAGATCAAAGGCAAAAATCCTAAGATAGCGGAAATAGCCTCCAAAGTATTAGATTATTTTTCAAAGCAGGGAAAGCAGACTCTCAGAACACGTCCTGTGAGCAAAAACATTTTACTTATGCAAAGAAGCAGATGGCAGAGCTCGATATTTGAAAGACATTTTAGCCCGTCAATAGGTCAGTCCCATCAATTGCTGCTGTCCTTTAGCCTTGCTCAACATAGCAAGTTTCAGACAGACTTGGAAACTCTGCACTAAGAGTTATAAACAAAATCCAAAGATTTTCTATGTTTCAATAGATATAGCTCTTGGTGCTAAAGGGATCAAAGGATATGGGAGAAAGCAGGAACAGGTTACTGAGTTGGATGATCAGCCATGATTCATATTGAATGGTGGAACAGGTTTGAAGAACTGAATGGTCTACTCCTGCTCCTATTTCTTATTTTCTATGTTTCTAAAACTTGTCACCTTTGAAAATTTTCATGCAGTGAAGCCATTTCTGCATCCCAATCCTGCGTGGGTCAGAGGTGCGTAGAGAGTTGGAATCTTCCTAGAGGCAACCAATGAAGACGCTTCCTCCATCTTCGCTGTCCAATTAAGGACTCGTGAGACAGGAGGCATAGATGTGCGCCCACAGCACTGAGTGCGCAGCAACCCTACAACCAAACTGTGCAAAAATAAAGACGCCCTCAAAATATAGATGTGCTCAGAAATTTCTACAGGAAGGATTATGGCCAATGCTGCAGTCTTTGCACTTTTGTAATGCATCCATAAGGCCAATGAGAGAGGGCCCCCAATGATCCTGCTCCAATAAGGCCATCCCTCAGCTGTTGCTGGCCTCCTCACTCGATGAGGGTTGATCCTATGCAAGGAAGGTCTCGGCTGTGCGCGCAGCTTGCCCCTATTTGGTTCCTTAATTGGTCTAATTGGCTACTTGCTAATGCCAGGCTAGCCACTTGCCACCTGCCCTGTTGACCATGCCTCATGCACGTTCACTCAGACAGGGATGAATCGAAGAGCTGACCAGATGCACAACTGTCAAAATGTGCTTTGGATCCCTCCTCCAAACTCGCATTGGTGGGATAATTCCACCCAAAGATGCAGCCTTTGCTTATATTAATATCAGACCCACCTGTTCCGTGATGGGTTTCCCCCTTTACATAGTGAAGCTTGAAGCATCAGGGGTAAGTTGTGACCACACCTGCTCACACACTGCTCAGATCAATTCAGGAACTTGGACACATGATGTTAGTGCCGTGGCTGAATCAAAAGTTATGAAAAATATGCTCCAGAAACCTTTGGAGAAAAAATGTCATAATTTCTGCTCTAAGTACTTAATAAGACCTTCTCTGTGAACTTGTCGAGTCATTCAATGGGTAATTATGGATGGGAAATAAATGTAACTTTGCCAATATTGTAATTCAGAAGATTCGTGACCTAGGTGGGCACAATCCCAACGTCACAAAGTCCCCCTTCACTTTTCAGTCTCAAATCAGGGACGTCATTCTCCGCCGGCGGGAGTCTCCATTCTGCCGGCGCCCGGGGGTTTCCCGACGGCGTGGGGGTGCCCCACAATGGGAAACCCCATTGACCGGCCGGTGTTACGGAGACTCCCGCCGGCCGGTCGGCGCAGAAATGTGGCAGGGCGGGTAGGAGAATTTCGCCCCTGAAAAGTAAATCCTAATCTTCAATTTGGAGCCAACATCAGAAGTGCTGTTGCTCCCCCTCCCCGCCTCCCAATCTTTTAATGTTCTCCATTGGGCATGGTGTCTATGACTGGAGAATAAATATTTGTCCCAGATGAATTCTCTCATATCCTGTCCTCCAGGAGGCAGCTGTTATTTTCTTCTGATCTTCTGAACAAATGATTCCTGGAATAAATATTGTCCAGCTCCTATTTTGTGGATTTCTGGCACTTCCCTAACCCTGACAACTTTACAATGTGTTACTCTTTTTATACATTCACAAGCAGTTTAAATATTGGGAAATGTTACAGACAGCTGATACAGCTGACTTAGCTCCAATCCTTGGCACTTCCACACATACTGATATGACCCCTTGCTACATGTTAAATGCTAATAGCTTCAATCTGTGAGTAACCTACAAACCTATAACCTGACTGAGGAGTTCAGATGACATTATAAACCCCTGGAGTGCATCCTGGACAGCTTATGATTAATAGCAGAATCCCTCAGGTTAGATTACAACCAGAGTGTCCATCCCTCAGCCCTCTTCCCAACCTCAGTTGGCCCAAGGGCATTGCTTGAGAGGTCCCAACCAGAGGGGAAGAGCAATGCCGCTAGGACCTGGAGGCAAGTGTCAGCCTGCATTCCTGATCAGAAAGCTAACATCACAAAAAAAACCTCGCCCAACTAAAAGCACCCCTAGCAACATTATCTCACACAAATCTCTCTAAATGATCTTATAAACCTAGCTTACACAAATAAATTACATTCACTGGTGTGTAGGTGTCAGTGTAAAACTGCTAGACTGTTTTCTTGTACGACTTTTGTGATCCAAAAAGGCTTTAAAGTTGCAAGCTGTTGTTTGGCTTGCCGTATGATTCAAATTAACAACAGTGCAGCAAATGAGGATGGGCAACAAATGCTGGCCTGGCCAGCAACATTCACACCCTATGAAATATTTTTTTTTAATGTTACAGGGTAATAGAAACCTTGTAAAATAGTATGGAGATGGGGGAATATAATCGTTTCAAAGCCAAAAAATGCACCTCAGAACACCATAGTAACCAAATATTAATGTGTGATATTTTATTTGCGGAAGGAATTTCTTTATGGGAAGTAGCCTTTTTTCACAATTTCTATCAGAGGTGCTTTATGACATTAAGCAATCCTCATTTTGAGACACACCCACAGACACAGAGACACACACAGACAGACACACACACACACATGGTTATAAACGTTGACTGCATTGTTATATTACCCTTGGTGGTAATATGTCGTTGTTCTTTGCCTTTTGATCCAGAATGGTCCATTGAGTTGATGACAAAGAATCCATCAAACATTAGATTGAAACAAAACTAATTTATTGGATAATGATTAATTAAATTAAGTTTGCACATGCAACTGAGCTATAGTTAATAATAAAGTAATATTGAATCTGTCTAACAGTAATCAATGATCTAGTAGCCACTAATAATTCTCGTGTAACTCTCTCTAATCTAATCTGCTCCCCTTGCTGTTCTCAGACATTCTCCTTTGCTAACTACCCAGCATTCCCTGAGGTCTGATTTATACACTGAGAACTGATGGTGCCCTCTAGTGTTTGAATTACACTGAGATATAATAATTAACCCTTCACTGGCGTACCTATATACATATCATTACATCCCCCTTTTTTAACATTTCTTTTCTACTTACAAAGGAAAAAATGTATAATAGTATTACAATACATGATATGTATATAACTTTGAAACATAGTGAAATATCAATAAGGAAAAAGTTCAATAGGAACGATTGACAAATCAAGTATGTCTGGCTTCCTTCTTTTACTGGTTGACCTTCTTAAACCACAAAGCGGAAACTCAGAAGTTTTTACTATCCTCTGTGAATCTTCACAAACTTTAGAAGTTGTCATTGTATCATTGAAAATTCTTTCATGGCGCTGTGGATCTGGAAAGATGTTATTGGGTTGTTTGAGTTTCAATAGTGCTCGGTGATTACTTCGAACAATTGATCCTTCAGCTGATTGAATGGCATAGGAGCATGGTGCTGCTTGTCTAATAACCTTTGCAGGAGCAGACCAGCCTCCATCAGGAATTGTGATCTTGACTGTGTCACCTGGAGCAGTGAGTCCAGTATATTTGCATGTTGATCATAATACATTCTTTGTTTATCTCATTGATGTTTCATCTTTTGTATGATGGGTAGATGATCTGGGTCAGGTAGTGAAATGGACAGTAGAGTAGTCCTTAATTCCCTGTTCATCAACAATTGCGCTGGTGATAGATCCGTGGAAAGCAGAGTTGCTCTATAGGTGAGTAACGCTAGATTCATTTCTGCATGAAAATCCAAAGCTTTGTATAGAAGTTGTTTGATGATTTGAACTCATTTTTCCACTTTCTCCACATGTGATTGAGGGTAGTGCAGACTTGAAGTAATGTGAGCGAAGTTGTATTCTCGAGAGAATTCAGCCCATTCATTACTATCAATGCACAGCCCATTGTCAGACATGACAGTGGTTGGAATACCATGTCTGGCAAAAGTTTCCTTTGTTGCTTTCATGCCAGATCTGGATGTGAGATCTGATAACTTGATTACTTCCAGATAATTCGAAAAGTAGTCGATGATTAACACATAATCACAACCATTGCAATGAAACAAATCAATTCCTACTTTCGACCACAGTACGAAGCCTTACAACACCAGGTTAAAGTCCAACAGGTTTGTTTCGATGTCACTAGCTTTCGGAGCGCTGCTCCTCCCTCGGGTGACATCGAAGACATCGAAACAAACCTGTTGGACTTTAACCTGGTGTTGTAAGACTTCGTACTGTGCTCACCCCCGTCCAATGCCGGTATCTCCACATCATGGCTACTTTCGACCAAGGAGATGTCTCCAATGCATGTTGTTGAAGTTTTTCCTTGCATTGTGCTGGGTGAAATTTCTGACATGTTTCGCATCCAAGTGTCATATCAGTGATGTCTTGGTTGATACCCGGCCAATACACAGCTTGTCTTGCTCTTCTCTTGCATTTTTCAATGCCAAGGTGACTTTCATGTATCCGATTAAGAATCATGGGTCGAAGAGACAATGGTATTACTATCCGATCAAGTCGAAGTAACAGTTCATCCACAGCTTTTAAATCTGCTTGAATAATCCTGAACTTGGAACAATGCCCTTTTGGCCAACCATTATTGAGATGGTCTATGACTCTTTGAAGCATTAAATCCTTCTGGTCTCTTCACAGATGAAGTTCAGTTTCACATCTGAAGCAGGAAGAGTTTCAGCTCGAAGCTACACTTTTCTATGCTGCATAAATTCATGAGATTCTTCTTCTGAATTTATTGAATATGATAGAGCGTCAGCTATTATCAAGTCCTTGCCTGGAGTATAGATGAGGTTGAAGTCATATCTACGAAGCTTCATCAAGATCCTCTGTAATCTCGGAGTCATATCATTTGGATCCTTTTGTATGATATGGACAAGTGGTCTGTGGTCAGTTTCAACATTAACGGTAGGAAGACCATAAACATAATCAGAAAACTTTAAAACACCTGTAAGTAAACCAAGGCATTCCTTCTCTATTTGTGCATTCAGTTGTTCAGTCGGCGTCATCGCTCTGGAAGCATAGGCAACAGGTAACCATGACGAGTTGTCAATCCTTTTGAAACAGAACTGCTCCTATTCCATTCTGACTCGCATCAGTCCAAATCTTTGTCTCTCTGTCCGGGTCAAAGAATGAAAGAAGAAGTGCAGTTGTCAGTTAAGACTTTAAATCGAGCCATTCTCTTTGATGATTGTCAGTCCAAGCAAACGTGGTAGACTTCTTGATGAGATTTCTGAGAGCAGTAGTTCTGGGCGAGAGGTTGGGAATGAACTTTCCTAGAAAATTCACAACACCTAAAAATCGTAAAACGGTCTTTTTGACCTCTGGGACTTTTATTTATTGTATGGCAGCAATCTTGTCGTTGTCAGGTCGTATATCATGTTCTGAAATCTGGTCTCCAAGGAACTTCAGAATCAAAATACCAAAACTACATTTGGTTCTATTCAGTTTCAAACAAAACTTATGTAGTCTTTGAAATACTCGTAATAATCGTGAATTGTGTTCTCTTTCAGATGACCAAATGATTATATCATCCACATATACACGCACACCTTCAATACCTTCAGTCATCTGTTCCGTTACACGATGAAAAATCTCTGATGCTGAGATAATCCCAAAGAGCATCCTGTTAAAACAGTACCCACCAAAAGGCATGTTGAAAGTACATAACTTTCTTCTGGGTTCATCAAGTTGCATTTGCCAAAATCCTCTGGAGGCATCCACAAAGGGCTGGTTTAGCTCAGTGGGCTGGACAGCTGGTTTGTGATGCAGAACAAGGCTAGCAGCACGGGTTCAATTCCCAAACCAGCTTACCCGAACAGGCGCCGGAATGTGGCGACTAGGGGCGTTTCACAGTAAAAGTAACTTCATATTTGTGACAATAAAAGGTTATTATTATTTGGGAAATGGCATTAGCCATTTCGCGAGTGATTTCTTCTTTTGGGTATGGGATAGTACTATCTCTTAATATTCTTATTAAGATCTTTAGGGTCGATGCATTTCCTCAGATCACCAGAAGTTTTCTGACCCAGTCAGTTGGTTCTGTAATTCTTGATATTATGCCTTAACTTTGTAATCTTGCAAGTTCAAGTTTCAATCTCTTTCGAAGTGATGCATGAACTCTTCTTGGTGGGTGTACCACAGGTTTGGCATCTGGTCATATCTGAATTTTGTACCCATGCCTTCAAATACGTCTGGAAAATGATCCAGAATCCCTTGAATCATAGAATTTACAGTGCAGAAGGAGGCCATTCGGCCCATCAAGTCTGCACCGGCTCTTGGAAAGAGCACCCTATCCAAGGTCCACTCCTCCAACCTATCCCCATAACCCAGTAACCCCACCCAACACTAAGGGCAATTTTGGACACTATGGGCAATTTAGCATTGCCAATCCACCTAACCCGCACATCTTTGGACTGTGGGAGGAAACCGGAGTACCCGGAGGAAACCCACGCACACACGGGGAGGATGTGCAGACTCCGCACAGACAGTGACCCAAGACGGAATCGAACCTGGGACCCTGGAGCTGTGAAGCATTTGTGCTATCCACAATGCTACCGTGCTGCCCAATGCCAAGAATGTCATCTTGAATCGGTAGTTGAGATGAACTCGCATATAAATCCTCTGAATTAGGTGTAGATCCTTTCAGGCTTGCGCACCTAAGAGTGAAACTTGTTTGAATCAACAATTTCAAATCTTAGAGAAATCGCTATGTCATTATTGGTAACTAACAAGTAGCATTATCCCATGGAGGTGATGACATTGCCATTGTAGTCGCACAGTTGACAAGTTGATTTCGAGATGTTCGGAGTTTGTTTCAGCTTTGAGAGGTCAAGCCTATTGAGCAAATTGGCAGAAGCGTCAGTATCACGGTAAAAATTGATTGGAGAATTATTAACTTGTAATACTGTATTCCATTCCGTATCAGTGTTGATAGAGTGAACAATCTTGAGAGGTGATTAGACTTCTGTGGTTCTATCATACTTCTCAATGATGCTTACGAACAACGAGTCTTCCAAAGAATAAGCATATAAATCATTGGAAACATTTTCTTGAAAACCTTCTTCCTTTGTATCTGCACTTCTAACATTCATCTGTTTTGAATTTAAATTTGAAGATTTAAATTTGTGAGTGGATCTGCACTGAGCAGCAAAGTGGTTGTGTTTGCCACTTTGTAAGCAAATCTTTCCTCGAGCAGGACACTTTTTTTGATGTTGGGCATTTCCACATCTTCCACACATCATTATGTATACGCCATCATGCACTAAACTTCTTTGTGCATGCATAGATCGGTCTTCGTCCATCTCGCATCGTTTAGCGATTTGCGCATATGTAAGGTTAGAATGCGCGCGCGCAAGATGGCTGCCGGCCAAAATGTGCATTTTCTTCATCTGCGACACTGCCTTAACACATTCTACCTCGAGGTTTCTTTTCGTGCCCTTTTCTTCAGAAAAATTCATTATACTGACTTTTGGATAATTAATGTAAATGACACATTTCAAGCGTGAGGTTTTCTGTCTCAACAAACGTTCCCTGAGCTTTTCAGCGATTATACTGAAGACAATTTGATCCCTGATCATTGATTCATTTAACACGGAGAAGTTACAAAATTGAGCGAACAGTTTGAGATAAGTCACAAAGCAATCAATTGATTCACCTTTGTTCTGCATTCTTCTGCCGAAAATAAAACGCTCAAAAGTTTCATTTGGCTGAATCTTGCAATGAAGATCGAATTTTTCTATAATTACCTCAAATTTGATTTTATCTTGAACCGCCACAAATTGAAAAGAGTTCTCTATTTTGATAGCTTGTGAGCCAGCCATTGTTAGAAGCACAGCTATTTTACATGTATTACTCGCATTATTTAAATCTGAAGCATCCAAATACAATTGAAACTACAGCTTAAATATTCTCCAGTTAACATCAAGTTTACTGGTAATCCGGAGTTGTCATAGAGCTTGAGCTTTGTCCATCAGTCCTGGATTCTTCGATCTTCCGCAGTAACAAGTTTGTACTTTGACATTCGAATTGGGTAATAATTTTTCTGACGAAATACTTACTAAACTATCTAATTAGCTACAGTAGACGCCCTGGTACCATGTTATATTACCCTTGGTGGTAATATGTTGTTGTTCTTTGTCTTTTGATCCAGAATGGTCCATTGAGTTGATGACAAAGAATCCACCTAACATTAGATTGAAACAAAACTAATTTATTGGATAACGATTAATTAAATGAAGTTCGCACACGCTACTGAGCTATAGTTAATAATAAAGTAATATTGAATCTGTCTAGAAGTAATCAATAGTCTAATAATATCATGCCAAATCTCTCTAATCTAATCTACTCCTCGTGTAGTTCTCAGGCTTTCTCCTTTGCTAACTACCCAGCATTCCCTGAGGTTTGATTTATATACTGAGAACTGGTGGTGCCCTCTAGTGTTTGAATGACACTGAGATATAATAATTAACCCTTCACTGGCGTACCTATATACATATCATTACATTCACCTGTCGTGGATCGTGACATATTTGCTTGCTCGGCGGGGGGCGGGGTAAAGTTGGCCATGGCCATTTTCAGGGTGGCTGATGGCAAATGTTCCGCCGAAATTGGGTCTCAGCTTAATTAATTTCATTAATTTGGATGATTTTCTGGTACCTTTCACACATCCAGAAACGTTAGCCAATCAGCACCTTTCCAATTTCAGGCCGTCTGCCACAGCATCAGTGACCAGTGGTTAAGGCCTGGCCACAGGTTGACCATGGACTGGCAGCGGCCTACAGAGCCTCGAAGAAAACTCCTGTTTTTCCTAGCTACACAGGAATACTTTTTTTTACTTTGCAACCCATTTCACAATGAGCCCAAATTTATTTTCCTCAGTGGGAAAACAAATTGGGAAGAGCATTGAGCAAAAGCGCTGTGCTCTCTCTGTTTTCTGACTTTTCCCAAAGCAAATTCAACTTCATCTTTTATCTAGCAATCACCTTTCACAACCTCATGGCATTCCAAACTACTTTGCGGTGGCAAATGCTTTGACATATAGTCAGCGTTATAATTTAAATAAATACAGCAACTAATTTACCAACAGAAAGGTCCCACACCCAGCAATGAGATAAACCAGCTAATATTCTGCTTCAGAGGGATAAATCTTGATCAGGATATTGCGAGAATATCCCTGCTCTGCTTTGAAGAATCCCATGGGAACTTTTATGTCCACTTGACAGGACAGATGGCAATTGAGGTTAACATCTTACCCTAAATGGTGGCAGCTCCAACAGTGCAGCACTCTGTTAGTTGTGAGTCACCAGGTAATTAAGCTAAATGACAGCTGACAATTGTGTACACAGTTCACAGTTTGCTTACGGCTCCAGAAGAATTTTCAAAGGTAATGTAATGTAAGCTTCCACAATCACAAAGTAATTATTTTTCTGTAAAATACATTCAAGACATTTGTGAATGGCGTGTTCCGACTGATAAATTGTATGTTTAAGGGGCACATCATTCCCCGAGTATCATGAGACACAAATATTTTCAAAATCTGACAACTAAGAAATAGTTGATGCTAAAATTTAATTTTACAGTATATACCGTGAGCAGTGTGTCCTGATTGTGTACAGTGTATCTGTTTCAATAACAACACACCTGTAATTGTTATCAAAGCTTTTCAATGTGCATTCTGATAGCTCACAGGTTGCGAGTCTGCTTTTTTAGCACAGTGCACACCTGAGGCGAATTTGGAGGCTGGGGGTGGGGGAGGGCATTTAATCAGGTAGAAGGTGCTGGGTAGAATCCCCATTGCCTTTCTAACCCTATCCCTTTTATCTGGGGGAGAAAGACTCTTAAACAGCCTACCTAGTTTTGCTTGTAAGATCCTGTGGGGGTGAGGGGTGAGAGTGGGGGGCGCCCATCATTGCCAGGTACTTAGTACCTAGTCAACCTGGCATCAGGAAAGGGGTGAGGTGGGGTTACTGAAAACCACACCCCTGCCGTTTACTCTGACCATGGCCCACGGCCCCCCCCCCCACTCCCTCCTAGCCCTTCCCACAACTCCAATCCCATCCTCACTCTCCTTCCCACAATGTTCCTTGCTCATCCCAGGCCCATGATGGGTGCATTGCCGCCACCCCAGGTAGCACTAATGGCAACGATGTGTTACTGGCCTCTGATTGGTCAACAGTTCTCGGGGTGGGGATTCCTGCCCCCAGGATCCGTAATTGGAGAGAAGGCCCACCACTGGTCACTTAAGTGCCTGACTGCACACCACTTAATATGAAGGGCTTTCCCAACAGGAAGCTAAATGGGGCTCTCCTCAGCTATCCATCCAGCACTGGAGACCCTCATCGCCTGTTATGTCTTATGGGTCCCCTGCATTTGAAATAATCACATTTTCAGACGCAAATGCTGAAGCTGACATTGAATGTATTTCTCAGACCTCATCATGTGTCAGGGAATAATATGTTGTTATTTGGGTATACAGACTGTCATGTAGCCTAGTGATGCGGCATCCTGAATACTTACATATATCTGTACATAACAATATAGTTCCTAACTCCTTTTTGAGTAATGTAACAATACATCAGAATTTCAGATTTTCCCAAATTCAGAAGTGAATCAGCTTTTACCTATTCTCCACCAGAACAAATGTCAGAATTTGGTTCTGGAGCACTCGGCCTTTTGGCATTTTGAGTGTCATTTTGCCTCATAAATTCCTTCCAGGTCATGTGCACGTACTTCTCGTGCTATCTGTGTCAAATGCCATTTTGATAGCACCAAAAGTGCCACATTTTGGTTCGCACTAATTTGACACAAGTGCCACAATTTGGTGCTCAGTACTGCAACTAATGCCCTCTCTTAGCCTCACACACTGAATATATATTTGGAAGCAGGAAGGACTCCCCACCAGCTCGATTTAAAGAGATTCTCAACTACTTTCAAATCCAATGTTTATTGACTTTACTGACTCTTGCTGCAACTGTACAAGAGTTTGATGGTTTCCATAATTGTGTAAAGTTGCTGAAATCAACAGGGGGTGGTGTGGTACATACTGAATGGTTTTTTTTCCTTACTGCAAGGATTCTGAACAAACTATTTCCATCCAGACCTGGGTCTGTATTATGCATCCCTTGGCTAACAGCAGAGGAACACAAGAACCTAAGAAATAGGAACAGAAATTGATCACATGGCCCATCGAGCCTGATCTGCAATTCAATTCGATCATGGCTAATCCTGGACTACAATTCCACTTTCCTGCCCGATCCTCATGTCCCTTAATTCCCTGAGAGGCCCAAATCTGTCCATTCCAGCCTTAAATGTATTCAACAATGGACCATCTACAACCCTTGGGGGAGAAAAAGCCAAAGATCTCCCATCCTTTGAGTGAAAAAATTCTCCACATCTAAGTCTTAAATGATCAGCCTCTTATCCTGAGGGTGTGCCCCATGGGTTCAACCTCCCCTCCCCCCGAAAAATGGAAACAGCCTATCAGTGTCCACCCTATCAAACCCTTCAGAATTTTGTAGTTTCAATGGATTTTTTCCCATTCTTCTAAACTTCAGACAATATAAGCATGACAGGAACCAATCACCCTCACATATCCCCTTAGTGCCTGTCTTTCTTTTCCTGTCCTAGTCATCTTACACATGTCTACCATGGCAGTGGCTGCAGCATGGCTGCTGACATTCAGTCAGGGAGGTGGCCTTGCAGGATGGCCTTGTAGGATGGCCTTGAGCAGCTCTGGACCAAGAAATCCCAGCTTTAGACTGTACCATGTTGGCATGGGCTGTTGCAATCTGGATGACTGGCAATTGCAAGGGCACTGATAGAGTGGCAGTGGAGAGAAGACAAATGCTGTCATCTTGTCTGCTAATGGTGTTGACCATCACTTATATGCTAAAAAGGGTGGGCGCCAAGCTCTGCACAAAGCCCTGTAAAAAGTTGCCTGTCCTCTATGCTCCATGCCAGGTCCATAAAGCTTCAACCATTTCATTAGAAATCTTCGGTAGTGCTTCCTCCACCATAAAAGTGTTCATATGAGTCCTCTGCAGAACTCAATTGTAACACTGCTCTTTGGTGAGCTGGCATCTGCAAAACTCTTGTTCTACTCTGTCTGCAGGCCACTCATAAAGGCTGCCTCACCAGATTCCACTTTTATTCTATCCTATGAATGATGTGTAATGTAAGTATCTGAGCTGGTGGCTACATGTGTGAACTTAAGTGACATTGTTTCTTCTCCATCACTGTCTTCTTGCCTTTCAACCTACTGCTTTTCCACCTTTACCCGGCCAAGCTGCAGTCCCTGGGTCTCTGAAAGGAGGAAGTCACAAGGGTAGGATTACGGTGAGAGGCAGTAGCAAAGCAAGGGCCACATGTTTACACCATCAGATCATGGAAATCAGAAGAAACTGCAGGGTGAAGGAGTGGGAAGTGAAAAGGAAGATGAGCATTCCTTCATCTTCAGTGGTTTCCGACCCATTGTTCATTATGGTCTCAACACTGCTCGCAAGGAGGATCTCTTCTTTGTGTTAAGGACATGTCTTTGTCTCTGTGCCCCAATGGTTCACATCTGCTGCCTTCAGTTATCCACCACCTTGTCCTGCGCGAGATAGGGAAGTGTGTCAGTGAATATGGTGCAATCTGTTTGGGTGATGTCACTATCATGATTGAGTAGCTGGAAGCTGTGGAATATGGATGTGAGGTTTGCAACAATGCTAAGTGTGTGAGCATTAGGTGAAGCTATGAATGTCAGCTATGAGTCATGGTTGATGTCATAATATGCACCCATGCACATCATGAGGTAAAGGCAGGCAGTGACAGACACCCAGGTTAGCCAGTCAACACACAGGACAGAACACAACCAATCACCAGACAGAACCCTAGCGGGGGGCTTCCTACTATAAAACACACGAGGCATCAGCACTCCGTCTCTTTCCACTGGTGACAACTGTAATGACAGTCAGGGTGTATATATCAGTTCGCACCTTCTACACGTGGATCAGAGCTAGTCTGGTCTAGCTAGTTAGAGTTAGTACACTTAGAGTAGTAGAGTGTCAACCCACAGCCAGCTGTGTGCATTGTTACAGAAGTTCAATAAATCGTATTGAACCAACGTCTAAGTTTGGTGTATGCTTTACAGTCCAACTGCATCCAGTTGTAGTCCGTGTTACCCCAGGGTGAATAACACGACATGATGCCTGGAGTCTACTTCATCTACGTAATTTACCTTGAATAATTCAGTGACGACCAGCAAGTGCCTTCCAGCGGCATGAAGAAGATCCAGGCCCCTCCACAGCTCCGGATCTCCAGAAATCTCAAGCAGAGTTCAGTCTATACATGGAGGCCTTGTGGACTTGGCACTCCCTTGGAGGAGGAAGACATCGGCCCCTGTGAAGGTCACTGCTGCCCTGAACATTTATGCCACCGGTTCATTCCTGGGCTCGACTGGGGACTTGTGCAGCAGCTGACTATATCAAATTTGAGTTGGAAAAAGCTCACCAAGGTGCTCGGTCTATAGGATTCTGCGCCTTCGCCATGATGACCCAAGTCCAGGGGGTATTCAATGGCATGTATGTCGCCTTGTGCGAACCGGTGCATCAGGGAGTGCCTTTCATTAACAGGAACGGGTTTCATTCCTGAATGTTCAACTCGTTTGCAACTACCACCTCCGAATCATGAACGTGTATACACATTTCCCAGGGAGCATGAATAGCAACTACATCCTGGGACACTCGGAGATCCCTGGTGATGTTGGGAATTTGAGGGGTGGCAGGCATAACTGATGCCGGAACTGACGTCGGAACTGACGCTGGTCCTCCTGGTCATAGCTGCTGCCACTGCCTCGATGAGCCTGCCTCTGCCGGAGAATGCCATAGCTGCTGCCACTGCCTCTTCCGACCCCCTCAGGAGAACAGCATGCCCCATCTCGCATCAACGGCACAAGGAAACCTGACCAGATTGGCATTGCCAAAGTGGGGAGCAGATCTGCGCACTGCCATGCTTGTGTGTCCAATGGGAGTTAGTGGTGAGGCAGCATTTAAAGCAACTCCCCCTTGTTAGCGGCGAGGCGCTGAGGCGCCAGTAATGGCAAGAAACCCGTGGGGGCTCATTTCCGGCGCAAAGTGCCGTTAAATACGGGCTGTGATCTCGCCACTGCTTCCATCGAGAAACACCCCGCCAATCATGCCCAAAATGGCATGTAGGGTGTGACCTAATAGAATTTGTGTGGCAGTGAGCGGAATTCACCGTTTCTTTTCCTGACCACCGACCAGATGAGGTTGTCACCGGTATTTAACATTAATTAGGGCACTTAACGATGCTTCATGAGCTTTACACCACAAATGACTGTCCCGCCATTTGATTTGCCGGGACCATGCCCGGCAGCTCCCCGCTGACAAGCAGGAGCAGCACTTAAACCAATCCCGCAGAGCAAACCCCAGACAGCTCCCAACCACCACGCAGACCAGCTCCCCAATTTGGGGATGCAGACCTGGCAAGGCTCAAGGCAGCAGTCGATTCCAGAACGGATACCCTGGGCGGGATTCTCTAACCCTGGGGCCGGGTCAGAGAATCGCCGTGCCGGGCGCGATTCACGCAACGCCGCCCCGACGCCGGTCCGCTGATTCTCCGGTGACCGGAGAATCAGCGGCATTGGCGCCGGCACAATCGGAGCGGCGGCAGTCGGGGGCCGCTCTACGTGGCGCACCCACCGGCGATTCTCCGCGCGGGATGGGCCAAGTGGCTGCCGAGATAGGCCGAGTCCCTTCGGCGCCGTTCACATGTGGTCCTACCCGGCGGGACCTCGGCGTCCATCCTGCGGGGGGGCGGCCTGGTGGGGGGGAAGGGGGGATCCGAACCCGGGGGAGGCCCTCCACCGTGGCCTGGCCCGCGATCGGAGCCTACCGATCGACGGGCCGGCTTCTCCTGGTGGGGGCCTCTTTTACTCCGCGCCGGCCCCTGTAGCTCCCCACCATGTTGCATCGGGGCCGGCGCGGAGAAGTGAACTAGCGCGCATGCGCGAGTTCGCGCCGGTCGCTGCGCGCATGTGCGAGTTCGCGCTGGTTGCAGCGCATATGCGCAGACCCGCGGCGCCCGTTTGACATTGGTATCGGCAGCTGGAGCTGTGTGAGTTGCTCCAGTGCCGTGCTGCCCCACTGTAGGACTCAGGATCGCTGCTCCTGGGGGCCTGTTGACGCCGTCGAAAACGCGATGACGTTTATGATGGCGTCAGCACTTTGCGTCAGGATCAGAGAATCCCGCCCTCTGTTCCCCCGAGGGGTCGGAGGGTCAGCCACAGGGTGGCAGCAGCCGTCAGCAGGGGGAGCATGACCAGGATGACCATCACCCGGTGCAATAAGAAGCTCAATGACCTTCACCAGGCCGCATGGGTGATTTGGCATCGGCCCCCTGGCACCGCCTGCCAACCCCGGACCACTCCCCGCCAGCGACTTTGCGCCTGGCACTGCCTCCCTGCACAATACCGCACCGTGCCCCAGCACACCCCGCCCATGCTCAGCAGTGGTTCCCATGCCTGTTCCCCAACACCTGCAAAGCATGAAATATTCATCTCACGATGCCCCCCTCAGTGTACCCTCAGGAGAAGTTGGTGCGCAATCGGCAGCAAAGGGCCCAAAGGGGCAGCAGGTTGCCAGACCTCGGGGTCCTCACCCCCTACGAGAAACAAGCCCCAGAGGTCATGGGGGTGGTTGAGGACCAATCGGCCACAAAAATCATGCTTGGCCTACACCGCAGAGGTGAGGATTCATTGCCCCCCATTCAGATGACCTGTCGCACATGAGTTGTTCATGCTAGCATGATGATCCCTCCTTCTCACTGACCCCGTCCATTCTCCTGCAGGATGCCCCCCCCCCCCCACTTGCAAGAGAACACCTCAGAGGAGAGCTCTGAGGATGCCGCCATTGAGGCATCACAGCTGTCATCCCCACCCTCCACCTGCGCAGAGACACACACCTCGGTGAGGAAAGTAGAGAACAGGCTTTTGGGGCCCAATCGGGTGAGCACCACACAGTTGTGATGCACATCAGGTGTAGGCAGGAACCTCCAGGTGAGACAGCAGTCGGCTGCTGGATCCAGGACCCAGCTGGATCCCAGTCAGATGCTGAGCATCTGGACCAGGTTTACCTGGAGCTGATGGAGTCGACAGGGTGCAGCTGTGAGATTCAGAGGGGGATGTCAGCGACTCTCAAGCAGGTCCACAACTGTTTGGCAGAGTCCCAAAGGCTAAGGGCGCAGTAGATGGCGCTGGCAATGCATGGCAGCGAGGCCGCAGTGAAGAGCCTGGAGAACGATGTCAGCACCGTGAATGGTGGTGTCCAAGGTGTGCCTCCGTCAGTGAAGGCCATGGCTCAGTGCCTCGAAGGCATGTCCACGTCACTGGGGGTTGTGTCCTTGACGCAGGTGGACGTTTCCGAGATGCTGCCAAGTATATCCCATTCTCAGATCGACATTGCCGAGGCGCTGCGGAGCATGCCCCAGATGCTGGGGGATGTGTCCAGCCTGTCCTCCATCCTCCAGCTGATCCCAAGACTCCTCCCCAGGCTCATCCTCCAGCCCTTGCTGTTCTGGCTCCTCCTCCTCGGTGACCACATATTCCTCCTCCTCCACATCCAGCACGTCGGCCTGCTGCTATGCCAGATTGTCAAGTACACAATAAACTACCAGAAAGCAGGTGACCCTCCGGGGGGTGTACTACAGTGCACCAGCGGAGCAGTCGAGGCATCAGAACCGCGTTTTCAGCAGTCTATTGCACCGCGCAGTGACAGCTTGGGTCGCCACATTGGCCACATTATATCAGGTCTCCGCATCAGTTACCGGCCTCCATGCTGACGTCATTAGCAGGACCTAAGGGGGTACCCCCTGTCCCCCAAGAACCTGCCGGTCACACTGGGATGTCCCTCAAAGATGTCAGGGATCTCCGATTGCCCCAGGATGTAGCTGTCCTGCACACGTCCTGGAAGTTCACGTGCATGAACCTCAGGTGGTCGTCGCACACAAGTTGAATATTCAGCGAGTGGAACCCTTTCTTGTTGCTGAAGGGTGCGAGACCAACAATCAGCTATGGCTTCCACCACGGACGCACAGGTCCCCCAGACCCCCACCCCCACACTCACATCCCCTGTCATCCCTCAGGGTGCCATCCAACACACCCTGGACATAGCAGAGGCCCCTGGGCAATGGACCCCAGACCATGTACCGCAGACACACGCTGGAAAAGTTACCTGGACCGGGCGCTGGTTCCCTCCCTGGCCCAGACACACGCACCCTCTGGTCGCGGGGATGTCCCCAGTGCCATGGCCCAGTTCTTGGGCATTAGAATGTTGGTTGCTGCCTCTGTGGTGTTGATGCGTCCGGAGTTCAGGCAAAGTGTCCAGGCCTCACAGCCTGATTGAGATGCTAGGCAGTAACAACTACCTACTTCATGGCACGCTTACCCACAGGAATCAACTTGGGAGCTGTAAAGTGCTCACATTACCAGGTTTGCCAATAACCTATCAGCAATATCCTTCAGCCACAGTCAGTGGGAGTTAAAGTGACCTTTACCATATTACCACCGATGTGGTTCTCTCACGGGAGTGGTTTGTGGGACAGACAGGCAACAGCTGGAGCTGCCCATTATGGGTATACACGATCGGGGGGGTGGCATGGCAGACGCGCGGGCGCTGCGCCCCTTGCCCACCCGGACTAGCATCAAACCTCCACCGATGGCAGCCCACCCCCCCAACTGAGCCCGTCCCCTACACCTACACGTGTACTGGGGCAGTGGCCCCAGTGCCCTTGGGCTGACTGCCTGATTTTGAAATGGCTACTCACCTCCTTGGATCCCCACAACAGCCATTGCGCTAGCTTCACGTGTTTATATAGGTATACTAAACCGCACCCATGTGACCGCTTGCTGGGGAGGTTAGTTAGTTCAAGGGTGACCATTCAAAAGGGGGTCCTTCCTATTAATGGGATGGAGATTTGACTCATTTGGTGAATATTGGTTTCTCCCCACGCCACGGTGGGATACGGATCTTGCCAATGGGAGCAGGCCGGTTAGATCAGTAGCCAATCGGCACCCGCCGTACTTCCCAATTCGGCCTCATCCGCTTGTATTCGCGCCCAGCGTGTTGAGGTCAGTAGATCATGCCCTTCGAAATTTGTCCATTAAATCACAGCCTAAATATGGTTGAATAGTGTTTCCATCTCACCCAAAAAGCTGGCAAGAAACACCCCACCAAACTCACCCAAAATGACACTTCGAAATGTTTTGGTTGAATCCAGCCCAATATCTTTTCTTTTCCACCTCCTGCACCAAGACCTCCAGCGAAATGTCAGAAAATTTTGGAGCCCACTTTCTGCTACATTGTACAATTATTGAGAGTTGTCCACGTCAAAATCACTTATCAATAATTTCTACCACCTAGCTTTAATTCATGATCCCCTCTCACAGGTTTGGAGCTCAGACATGCAGTTATTCAACCACATGGTTAGAACTGGTTGCGCCCTGCAAACATTTAAACCAGGAGGCAGCATGAGGCTTAGGTTCTACCTGCATCAGAAACAGCAGGTGTGGGGTAGACCATACCATGGGGAGAGATTTAATGTGCTAACCTTGTGGTGGGTTCGGAGACAGGGTGGCCATTTGATCAGAGTGGGTGGCGGGTACAGAGCGGAAATCAAGCTTCGAGTGCGAAGGCTGAAAGGTGGAGCCCCCGCCTGGAAGCCAGTTGAGGCTCTTAAGTGGCTCCTGCTACCAGCAGGAACCGGCCACCGTTTCCGCAGGAAGACACAGCCCTGGCCTTGCCATTAAACCCTTTCCCACCCCTTTCTGACACCCCTCACCTTGGTACTATCAGTTTGCTCCATTTAACTCTCTCCAGGGATCCATCTGCAATTCCTGATGAAGGCCCTAATGCAATACCAGCAGTAGCCACTACTCCTAATGGCACTGCTGGAAGTTGAGGGATGCCATCCTCTGATAGGCCAGCAACTCCAAGGGGTGGGACTTCTGGCATGCACTGGGCTTAATTCAATGAGAGGCCTGCGCCTCCCAGGTAAGAAGAGGATTGCTTTGAAATAGCTTCGGGACTCTTGAAAATATTTGACTCGGTGTCTCCGCCATTTTTGCAACCAGTCGTCATGAACCCATCCTTGAATATAAATTGGGCTCAGTCCAATTTTGGGCCAATGCTTTGAATATATTCAGTGAATATACAAAACAACATGGGCGGGATTCTCCACTCCCACGCCGAAGTGGCCGCGCCATCGTGAATGCTGTCGAGGTTCACGACGGCGCGGAACGGCCCCGGTCCCGACCGATCCAGGCCCTGACAATGGGCCAGGATCGGGGCCGCGTCATCTACACGCGCCAGGCCTTGTCGCCCGCGTAAAAGCGGCGCCGCATAGATGACGCGGCCGGCACCGCATAACGGGCGTCATCCGCGCATGCGCGGGTTGTCGTCCTCTCTAAATCCGCCCCGCAAGAAGATGGGGGGCGGATCTTGCGGGACCGCGGAAGGAAGGAGGTCCTCCTTCAGAGAGGACGGCCCGACGATCGGTGGGCACCGATCGCGGGCCACCCCACATTCCAGGTAAAGCCCGGTGCAGGATCCCCCCTCGCCCCCCCATAGGCCGCCCCCCCAGCGTTCACGCACCGCCCACAACTGCAGCGACCAGGTGTGGACGGCGCCGGGGGGAACCCGCCGTTTTGGCCTGGCCGCTCGGCCCATCCGCGCCTCAGAATAGCGGGGGTGCCGGAGAATCGCCATTTTGGGTGTCTCTGGTGATTCTCCGGCATGCGGCCCGCGAAACCCGACCGGGCCGTTCCCGCCACTTGGGAGAATCGCAGGAGGGCGTCGGATCGGCGTCCCCGGAAATCTTGGCAGCCCAGGCGATTCTCCCAACCGGCGTGGGAGTGGAGAATCGCGCCACATGTATAATAGAAAAAATAGTGATTTATAAATTTGTAAACCACAATGTTTTCACAATGTGATTGGGATTATTTTCTTTATAAAATGAATTATTTTATGGATAAGATGAAGCATACCTCAACACAGATAAATTCCAGATAAAACACTTCGAAGTTTTGAAATGTATTTCCAAGTGTGTGAAGGTCTTGTATCTAACATGAATTCCTCACACCTGTAAGCAACACATGTAAAATATATGTCATTCTTGCACATGATTAACTCAGATCTCATTATCACAACTAATTAGTTGGGGAGCCTGCAAGAACAAATATTAAGAGGGAATGAAAATTATCAGCTGATGGCTCTGACCAATTAATTGAACGGCCACCAGCAACAGCAGAAGGCCAGCAGCAATTTTAATGACTGAGCCTCATTTAATTGTTATCAGTCACTTCCCAACAGAGCAAACAAAGTGACTCCTCCAAAACCAGCCGTCAGGTCAGGGGCAGGAAGGGTTCCGGCAGGAGGGAAAGAGGGGAAGAGCTGCAATTTTCCTCCTGGAGCTTGGAGCAGCATTCCTAACCCTCCTGGCCCTGCAAAGGAAAGTTCCTTACTCACAATTTTAGTCTCTTCACTGTTCCAGACCTGCTATCGTGTGGCAGTCTGGGTTAAATGCAGTTTGGTTATTATTCACAGACTAGGACCCCAATTTGCAAACATTCATGAAATCCCTAACTGATTATTGCAGCTGCCTCAGTTGACTGCAGACTAAGATCGCAGATGCTGAGGAGTTGGGAGCTCCAAGTGAGTAATTAACCTTCGCAGTTTTATCAGTTTTATCCGCTTGCCAAACCTCCCAGTTTCCATTGCACTGGTGATGGGTTCAGATCAATCTCACCAATTCCAGTCAGTAAAGGGCTGTTAATCTAAAACGCAGTAAGAAGGCAAATTAATCAAACCACTAAGCTAGCAAATTCTGCTAATCCTTTCTGCTACATTCTTTGTTTGTGAGCAACTAAAATAAATAATACTGAAATAAGGCTTGGAATATAATGAACATATATATGTACATTTAAAACTCACAATAAAGTCATTAAACCTAGCCATGCAGCTACCCTTTACTTCACTACTGTTTCCTTCACATGGCCTGAACAGCTTTCACCAGTCTGCGACTTTATTTCATGAAGCTTCCTGCAATGATTCTATCCTATCCTGAGTGAAGATGCTCATCTTGAGCTGTGGGTTAAAGCTCCTTGGTATACATGTGTCATACATTTCAGAGATTTCATAGAATTTACAGTGCAGGAGGAGGTCATTCGGCCCATTGTGTCTGCACCGACTCTTGGAAAGAGAACCCTACCCAAGCCCACTACTCCACCCTATCCCCATAACCCAGTAACCCCACCCAACACTAAGGGCAATGTTGGACACTAAGGGCAATTTAGCATGGCCAATCCACCTAACCTGCACATCTTTGGAATGTGGGAGGAAACCGGAGCACCCGGAGGAAACCCACGCACACAAGGGGAGAACGTGCAGACTCCGCACAGACAGTGAACCAAGCCGGTAATCGAACTGGGATCCTGGAGCTGTGAAGCAATTGTGCTAACCACTGTGCTACCGTGCTGCCTGTGTCAGTCTGTGTAAGGACTCTGGGATGGATTCACATCGGTCTATAGGTCCCATGCTCAGTGTGGGCAACCAGAGGGGACATACCAAATAGGTCCCTCCTATAAAGACCGGGGACACAATTGAAAGCCCAAAAAACAGAGTCCCTTTTGGGTGGGAATAGTGGAGTGTTTCACGGCGCCTGCAGCACCCAATATGACCCCGCTATCAAATGGGACTCTGTTTTTTGGGGGCCTCGGTAGGTAACGCCCCGCCAAGGCCGCACTTACCTCACTTTCTGCATTGATGAACTCAGTTCATTAGTGCAGGAAGAGATTGGGGCGCCATTTTTAAATGCTGCCCCGAACTATTGACCCTCCCTTGGACTCCCCACCAATGTTCAGACTCCCCCAACACCTCGTAGGGGGTCCTTGAGCCCCCCTCACCCCACCTCTTAAGGGCAGGGCACCCCGGGCCTGATTCCTGGCACAGGCAACCTGGCATCAGGGCACCTTGGCACTGCCAGCCAGGCACACTGGCAATGCCTGTGCCACCATGACAGTGTAATCCGAGCACCCTGGCCAGTAGCCGACCACCCGTGGCCTACCCACCCCCCCACCCCCGAGGTACCGTTATTCCTGGATCACGTTTGTATGGATCAGTGTTAACCTGTCCTCTGGCACGGTCTCGTAGGCACGAGCGATGGTTCCCGGGACTCGGGAGAATCGAGCACCAACATATTTAAAGTATGTAAATCAGGATGCCACCGAGCGGGATCAATTCAGGGTGTGACAATAAATCATCGCGGACACATGGAACTAGTGCAATTCCAATACATGATGCCATCTGATTCGCCGGAGTCGGGACCGGCACTCGCGAGCCTGACATGCTGAAGCACTCCACTCCTACAACAATCTCTCTTCCCACACAACGGCACCCCATTTCACCGACCCTGCTAGATGCCACGGAGGTGAGGCGGGGCACCTTGTTCCACGGGATGGGAAGGCAGCTAACACCCACAGACATCAACCGAGGCTGGGCGCAGGTGCAAGAAGCCATGAGCACTGTGGGTCCGACCGCCAGGACCGGCCACCAGTGTCCAGCACCGGGGGGGCAGAGGGGTACAGGTGGGGGGGCCTCTGGCTCCCGCACCCATCCCTGCAGCAGGTGAACCGGTGGCTGGCCCTACACATGCCAGCTGTATGCACTGCATTCCCATTCCGATGCCACCCTGTGGGATCTACTGTGGGCGGCCACCTTGGGTGGGCCACGTGATGCCCCACCAGCAGGGTGGCGCCCGAGTGTGGGTGGTAAGGGTTGGGGGGGGGTGGAGGTTGGGAAGGGGAGGTATCCATCTGGCCGGTGTCACTCTATGCAACCTGGGGCCATAGTGTGCAGTCAGTGGGATGCGCAGCAAGATGGCTGCCATGCAGGCCGCGGCAATGGCCACCTATGCCTCAACACCCCGGTTCAGGGAGGGTCACCCTGACCCCACGTCCTATCCCTTGGTCACCCCTCACTACTCCCCAGCCCTGGCGGATGCCCCCCAGCCAGCGCCTTTGGGAATATGACATACCTTCTCTCTCTCCCTCAGCAACCAAGGCACTTGCTTCCTGATTTTACATACCACAAGTGAATCTTGCCATCGGTAATTAATATTCTTTATTAGTGTCACAAGTAGGCTTACATTAACACTGCAATGAAGTTACTGTGAAAAGCCCCGAATCGCCATATTCCGGCACCTGTTCGGGTACACTGAGGGAGAAGTCAGAATGTCCCATTCACCTAACAGCACGTCTTTCAGGACTTGTGGGAGGAAACTGGAACACCCGGAGGAAACCCATGCAGACACGAGGAGAACATGCAGACTCCGCACAGACAGTGACCCAGCTGGGAATCGAACCTGGGACCCTGGCGCTGTGAAGCAACAGTGCTTACCACTGTGCTAACGTGCCACCCTAATTCCTGCTGGCGGAATCGTCGCATCGCTGGAGGCCGGATAACACCGGTGCGGGCCTGTTAATGATATGCCAACGCCGTTTACTGCAAAATCTGCATGGGCACATCAACGTGCGGTATAAATTGCATTCACGCCACCATCGAGGCGTATCTGGAATTTTCCAATTCCTCCGACCGGTGGGATAATCCGGTCCTGCCTTAGTCAATGGTCATTTGAATGGCTCGATGCATCCGCCACGGCAGGTTCCTCCACGGTGGATTCGGAAAATTCCGACCGGAGGGTCAGCATGGAACCAAAAGTGTTATTGTTGCTAAGGTTGTGAACAGTCCTTTTTGGGTTTGAGACTAGTCAGTCGTAAAGCTGTTTCCACATAGAGTATAATAACTCTGCTGCAAGATGAACTGAATTTGTGAACCGTGCAAGACCAATTACTCCAGCTTTGCTAACATTGATGTGATGCGATGGTGGATTCCTTGTTTTGCAGTGTTTGCATGAATGCAAAATTGTTTATTGATGTATTTATTGCAATTTTAAAATTATATCACTTACATATTTGAGAGTTTTATTGATGCGTATTTTGGGAAAACAAATAAATCACGCATGAGTTTAATCTAAGAATAATTTTACTCTGATGCAGCTCCATTTCTGGAGCAATGAGGTCACAACGAGGTGAAGCCAGGTGTATTTTTGTTTAACAGATAAAATTTAATTGGTCCATCCATAGTGCCATATGAAAATGATCCACATGTAACTTGTGATTTTACTGTGTTTCATTTCATACAGATCAGATAACACTAACTTGAGAATGTGGTTGATTTACAATTAATCACGCAGCATTACTAGCAGCACTGTGCCAAATTACTGAACTCTGCTAGTTTCCTCTAGAGGACAGTGTGCAATGAATAAAAATGAAACAATTTTCAGGAGTTAAAACATCCCCCCTTCGTTTTATTCATTACGGTTGCCCAATGGAGCCTAGCAATTTTCTGCAATGATTTCCCAGATTCAAAGTATATACAAATGATCCATATCACTGTCAAGATCAAGTAAATAAATGTAATGAAATGTCTAATTTTAATAACAAAAACAATCAAAGGATTACTTTAAAGTGTTGTAAAGTTGAATTTTTATTTTATTGTGTATAAAAGAGATAAAATCTTTGAAATGGCTGCAGGATCGTTTGCTGCTGCTTTTGGAAATGTAACTCTATATAACTCTCGCAATAAAATATGATTTACTGCCCCAAGCACCATCTTAAAAGCAGCAAGATCTGATTTACTGTAGCTGACTGCCCCCTAGTGTTGACGGTAATGATATTCTGGTGAAAACTTTTAACTTGGTTGAAAAAAACCCGAATCTGTAAAGGTGGGAGAACATGGGCTGAAAATGAATAAAAATTCTGAGAAACTGAAAAGAGCACATTTATAACAATTATTGTTTTCTTGAAGAAAAAGTGGGAGAAAAGATTTCAATGAAGTTCCTCACTGCGGAAGCTGAAAGCGAGTGGGAATTCAGGATAAACCAGGCTGTGAATAGGGATTAGCTGAAGAAACCAATTGGGAATGAATGATGGCAGGTGAGGGGATTATGGGCAGGTGAGGGGGAGGGTAATTAGGAAGAGGAGTGTCCCTGGGATTCTGTACCTACGCTTTCTTATTGCTTTGAGGGCTATTTTAGCCTAATCTGTCCACAGGTAACCTAACCGGCTGGCCACCTGCCCACCCCTCACCCCTTTCTGATTTTACTCTTCCTTCATATCAATAAAAAGGAAAATTGGGCAGAGTATAAAATTAGCAGCCGATTTTTTTCAGTCAGTCAGATTAGGTTAAAATTACTGATTCAGTCACCTAATTCACAGATGATACTAAATAGAGCAGGTACCTTGGAAGGGCCTGACCAAAAAAAATAAAAAATTGATTTTACAAGTAACTAGTTAAAAAGTGAAGTGAAAAGGGATCCAGGGGATCTTAGACCTCATACTCAACAGGTTTACTTTTTAACACCGTTTGTTTTTTCAGAAGAGAGCTTCATATACTGAGAACTGCATCTAATTTCCTGATACAAATTCATGACAGGTACAGCTCTGCGCCAGGCATTGATGAAAAGCACTAAACGTTGGACTCACCAAACCACTGTTATGCTGCAATAAACAGAGTAAATACTTAAATCAAATTGCTACAAAATTCATTCTGAAATAGTCCAGTTCCTGAGTCAGAACATACTTCAGGGATTCTGCTTCCCATCTGCAAGAAGCAAAGAAACATTTAAGCCAAGGGGTGTGTAATCAAGAAAAAGCCTAGTGTTAAAGAATTGACTTACAAGCAAAGTCTGGAACAACTGGGTCTCTGTTAACATCTTTAGAACAGTAACTGTGTATAAAGTGATGTGTTGGGTGTTCTGGATCACAAACAGGTCACCAACACTTGGAGTGGTGCAACTCTATTTTATTATAAGGTTAACTATATTAACATACTTGAACTGTGGGTAAATGCAATACCAGCTTTAACTGTTGACCCTTGCCTAGTCCTAACCAGGTAATGCACTCAGCACATGGTGAACGTCTGTGTTGCAGGCTGTGAGCTCTGTGCTCCGAGCTGACTGCTACTAGAATGAGCGGGAACTCTCCTGTGCCCTGTTTTTTTAGTGCGTGTGCTCTCATTGGTGATTGGCTGTGGTGTTGTGTATGCTGATTGGTCCCACTGCATGTCCATCAGTGTGTGTCTGCACCATAATATACTGGTGTATATTATGACATAAAGTACAAGAACAATGTCTCTAGTCCAGCTATTCGAAGAACAGAGATGTTGTGTAAGCTGCCATGCATGAATTTTGATATTTATTAAATGAGTAAAATAACTTAGCGGCTTGTTTGACTAGATGCTGCATTGACACATGCGCGCTGGGCTAGTTATTGGCTTCATGGGCAGATCTTCTCTTGCACTCCGAGTGGTCAGGGCACCTTTGGCCTCATCCAACCTGACCTGGTCCGAACCATCTGATTTGACCCGGACCACCTGAACTGAAAATCAGCAAGGTATGAAGTCCGGCATGGACTGGTTCCCAAGGTTGCCCGTTTTGAGACACTGCACCTGCACTAACTTTTATTTCAAGGTATGTTAGGATAGAAGAATGAGGGGGCATAGGTTATAACTGATAGTCTGTCATTTTAGGGCAGAAGTCAAAATAAACCGCCACCCATAAAATCATCAAAAATTGGAGCAGTCTTTTCTATACAGTACTGCACTGTTGTCCACAACATAATCCACTAGCCACATGTTGCTAATAGGGAATCCAGATGCGGTTGATTGTATTTTTGATTAGGAATTAATACTGAGCAATAACCACTGTCATCGGGCATGTAATCGCAATACTCAATTTCATTGTGTGGACTTTATTTCCTTCATTACTCCTTATTGATTACCTGCTAAAAATGACGGGTAACCTTGGTGAAAATGCTCCATTGGCTTCAAAGGAAATAAAAACCAAGCTAGTAAAAAGTTAATTCTCATGGACCCTAGCATGATTTTCATAAGGTGTGGAAACAGGGAAAATGCCTCTTTACTCCTTTTTCCACTGAGTCCACTCAGAAATTGAGCATAAAGATATTGGAAAATCTAAATCAATGGATAGAAACTGATCATAAATCTCAATAAACATAAATGTAGGTATTTCTGGTGGAAAACTATTACTACTCATGAATTATTGGGTCACCTCACCCATAATATAAATGGTACATCAGGATTCCCCATGAAATACTCTCTATTTAATCAAGAATGACTTTTAAGAGGAGGCACTATAAATGTTTGAAGTTTCCTCCTGCCTTTCATAGAAGTACCCACTGTGACGGCTGGATTTATGTTAGTGTATTTGTCATCATTCCATTCACTTGCAACCATGCTGCACAAGAACTATTCTCCTGTTCCTTCTGTCTCAATCTATGGGTTAAATGTTTAGTATTTCTTGAGCAAAACTGAGTTTAGACAGTTGTGTCCTGTCAGATTCAGAAGTCCCAGAATGGGCAGGTTTGGAGGCTCATATTAAACCCTCTCGTTAAACTGAACAGGCAAGTAAATAGGTGTCCAGCTCATTCTCGCTAGGCACTTTAGGTTGGAATTAAGGCTAAGTTGTTGATCAATTGCATCTGGGGTTTCTCATTATTTGTTAGTTAATAATTAGCAAATCTCATTTGTGGCATTGATTAAGTCATTGTGATATCTACTTAGTGATTGCCAATGGTGTTTTTGAGTGGGTCAGTGAACATTAAAGCGTACGATCGTAGAACAGGCAAAAGGGAGCAATAAACTAGCTCATGAAGAAACTCTACATTATGATATTTGTATAATACATTGTTCGTATACCTTTGTACCTGCAAAACTAATATTATGCTGCTGTGCATTTGGTCTGGCCATATATAAAATATCATGAAGTCAGGAATGTTGAAATAGCAAGTTAAAACAAAATATCTTTAAAAGATTTGAAATGCCTCTTGTAACAAAAAAACCCAGAGAACATTTATTTTCTGCAACAATCACCAATCAACTAATGAAATCAAAGGCATGGCTGTTTTGAAAAAGGTCCAGGTTATTTTGGGGTTGGACTGTGATGATGCAGAGGAAACTCGGCAAGGCCAGGTTGTGGATGTCCTGCCAAAGTTAACGCAGAGCCTTGTGACAGTTTTCTTTCATGGATCAAGTCTGGCAGCCTCCGGACACTGGATTTATGACGGAAAATCTGGCTCAGGACATTGGAGATGTCCTGAAGCGTGGACATACGTGGGAATTGCCCAGGATGTTCAAATTTCTGATGGGTAATTCCCTCGTCTCCAACTCTGAGCTAGCTACAGTGACTTGGAACAGAGCCATACAACTACCCTTTCTAATTACTCAAGAAATGTTAGATAGTTTAAAAACTAGTCAAAGCCTCAGTAGCTCAAAAAACGACGACCCCCCCCCCACCTCTCAACTGCCTACCGAATCACCTGACTATCCACCAACCACCCAGATTTTTTTTTTTTTAATTTAGAGTACCCAATTCATTTTTTCCAATTAAGGGGCAATTTAGCATGGCCAATCCACCTAACCTGCACGTCCTTGGACTGTGGGAGGACACTGGAGTGGGGCAGACACAGGGAGAACGTACAGATTCCGCACGGACAGTGACCCAGCAGGGAATCGAACCTGGGACCCTGACGCTGTGAAGCCACAGTGCTAACCACTATGCTACCATGCTGCCCACATCTTTGAGATGTGTGGATGAAACCCACACAAACATGGGGAGAATGTGCAAACTCCACACGGACAGTGACCCGGGGCTGGGATCGAACCTGGGACCTCAGCACCGTGAGGCAGCAGTGCTAACCACGGCACTACCGTGCTGCCCTACCAACCACCCACATAACACCACTGTCCAGACCAAACACTACACCCCAGTCCCAGACACGAATGCCTGGCATTATACAAATGATACATCATACCAATAGTTGGCAAGCTAGAATAGGAGTTGGAGTGGGTAACCGTGACAGTAGTAAAGGATCCGAGGTGAGCAGCCATGTGTTGGTGACTCAGGTGCAGATAAAAAGCAAGCCTTTTGAAAGGCCCAGTTGAGAGATTCATCGTCAATAATGATGTCCCTGTACCACTGAGGAGATGCCATTGTCTAGTTAGGTGAGTGTCAAAGCTGTAAAAGGTGCTCAACATGGAATGAATGGCCCAACATTGGCATTCCATAACGAAAGAATTGTCATTGTTGCTGCCTGATCAAAGTATACACTACTGAATGACTGAAAGCATAGCCATGGAGATGGCATTGTCTTGTGACCAATACCTGGCACAGATATTATGCAGTCACGTGGTTAGCTGCCAAGACTCAGCATGTGGATGAATGATGCATGCTGCCATGTACATTAGCACACTAATTGGCCTCTTGACACCCATCTATCAGGATGCAGCTACACTATTGACCCTTGACCAATTCCCTCATATCTGCACAGTCATGGAATAACTAAGAGGAAGCAAACCACAAAGGTTGTGGTTGCGGAACACAGCATGCTAGCTTGCAGTCACAGCTGAAACATGGATTGCACCAAGTAATTGCACAGAGCCATTTTCTCCAGCAAACCTGCTCAGTAATCATTGCTGATATGGTGAAAATGGTTAGTGCATGTAACACACAATAGTGAATGAGGGCATTGTAACATGAATAGCTCACAACTCTTTTCACCATGCATTTTTATTGACAGAATGTCACACAGACGGGTTGTGGGGGCAGGGATAGGATAAGCTGCCCCCCACTTTTCTGACCAGGATCTTCAAGTTTTGGTGGAAGGGGTCCAAAGGACAAGAGTCGTCCTCTGCCCTGCCATAAAGCCAGGTGATGTGTTGGGTGTTCTGGATCACAAACAGGTCACCAACACTTGAAGTAGTGCAACACTATTTTATTAAAAGGTTAACTATTTAAACATATTTGAACTGTGGGTAAATACGATACTAGCTTTAACTAAAGACCTTTGCCTTGTCCTAACCAGTTGATGCACTCAGCACATGGTGAATGTCTGTGTTGCAGGCTGTGAGCTCTGTGCTCCTAGCTAGCTGCTACTCGAATGAGTGGGATCTCTGATGCCCCCTGTCTTTATAGTGCGTGTGCTCTCACTGGTGATTGGCTGCGGTCTTGTGTATGTTGATTGGTCCCACTGTGTGTCCATCAGTGTGTGTCTGCACCATGATATACTGGTGTATATTATGACACCAGGAATATTGCATGTGGAGCCCATGTCAAAGACTAGATCATTGGCTGGAATGGGTGGTGCACAAGTTCTTTCAAAGCACTATTGATACACAGTTATGCACTCTTCATGTGCGGAATGCCTTATCTGCATGTATGCTGACATATTATCCCATCAGCATGTTTAGGGTTTGAATTATGTTGTGTCGTTCTCAGAATTGTGGGGTGGCATGATGGCATAGGGTAGCAAGGTGGCACAGTGGTTAGCACTGCTGCCTCACAGCACCAGGTACCTGGGTTCAATTCTGGCCACGAGTGACTGTCTGTGCGGAGTTTGCACTTTCTCCCCGTGTCTGCGTTTTCCTTCCACAGTCCAAAGATGTGCAGGTTAGGTGGATTGGCCATGCTAAATTGTCCTTTTGTGTCCAAAAAGATTAGATGGGGTTACTGAGGTAGGGTGGAGGTATGGGCTTAAGTAGGGTGCTTTTTCCAAGGGTCGGTGCAGATTTGATGGGCCGAATGACCTTCTTCTAGACTGTAAATTCTATGATTGTGGGCATGGTTTGATTATGGACAGTTTGGCAGCACAGGCCCCTCATTTACAATCATTGGCATTCAGGTGAGGGAGCCAGTTTGTAAAGGTCTTACTACCATGTGCTTTCGCAATATAATAAGGCCCTTGTGAGGTATGGGCAGTCCCTTGAGTAATTATGGAGTTGATGTACAAAGTTCTTTGGGCGGAAGTATGTCACCAGGGACAGGTTGATGACAATTGCGATATTGGCGGAACTTGTGAAAAACAGCTTTGCACATTAACCCAGCTGGTAATGACCCCCTCCTGCAGAGTCAGCCCTAGCTACATGGCCATGTCTCTCAGCTGCTCTGCCATTGGTGGTCTCTTCATCCATTCCAGAATCTTCCAAATTGACAAGCAGTTTCTCCTCCTCCTCAGGGTCCTCATCTCCCTAGTCCCCATAGGTTGGAGCCCTACCTGTGACATTATACAAATGTACAGCATGTGAAGAGTTAATGTAGTGTAAAGCCTAGCCACTAGAGGGAGCAAAGGGAAAATACAATAAATAGAATTGGCTCTTGGGCTCGGGGAAGAGACTAGATCTGGAGCTGACAACGGTAAGATTCATAGTGTACTGCAGAGTTAGTTAAGATATAATTGTGATAGTTAATAGATAGAGATAGCGTTAGTGAGTGTAGTTTAATTCTTACATGTATGTTTGCAATTTAGAATTAGTAGTGTTAATAAAATTAGTTTAGTTCTTCAAAAGAGCTTTGTGTATCTTTGTGATCACAACGCCTACATCCTAGAAACCCCTAGAAACCCCTCACAAAGATCACCACACTACCCATGGCATTATTGCCTTCTGCTGAACAATGTACATCATTCAGAACACAATAACTATTCTTCATACCCTTGCTGGGGCATATTACAGAACTCCACCAAAGCAATCGAGGCACCTGAAGTACATTTTTAAAATACCAGTTGCCTGCTTGATGGTACTCCTGGTGATTACATAGCAGCTGTTGTAGTTGTGATCTGCCTCTGTTAGTGGGTTCCTAAAGGGGATCATTATCCAAGTTCTTAAAGGTTAGGTCTTGTCCCCTAGAAGTCAATCATGGATCTGTGTTGGTGGCTGAAATAACGGAGTTGGAAACTCCTTAGTACGAAGGAGTGGTGGCAGCTGCCATGGAACGTTGCATACACATAAAGGAAGACATTGTTGTGGTCACAAACCACCAGGACATTGATAGAGTGGAAGGACATCTGGGTGACAAAGATGACCACTTGTTGAGTTGGGACTTGTATGGCAACATCCCTGATCCTGAAGGAAACCTTATGACAGTCAACAATGGTTCCATGGTCATCACTCAACTTTTAATTCCAGATTTTTATTGAATTCAAATGTTAGCATCTGCTATGGTGGCATTCAAACCCCCACCCCCGGAGAAGTATCCTGGGTCCCCGGACAATCCCACTGCACCATCGGATTCCCATTACTTTCTTTGAGGTTTTTCCCCTCTGGAGAATAGTGGGGAAATGTTGGCAGGATTAGCAGGCTGATTATCATCCCATTGGACCGCATCATGTGTGCTCCCTCTGTGGCCAACATGTCCTGGAATGGGACTTAAACCTGGAGATTCTGGCTCAGAGTCACAGACTCTACCTCCTGAACCACTAGATCTCCAAGTTGCCCAGGTCTACATATAAAATGGAAGGGAGATTCTTAATTGGGTGGGGAGGGGGTGGTGGTGATGATGAGGGGCCCAAATCCAACGCGACAAGAACAGAAAGGGAAGCCACTGCTGCTGATTCTTGAACAACAACTGGATAGTAAGGAATGGTGAGGACAAAGGAGGAAAATTGTTGGAGGAGGATAATATGGTCAAGCATGTCAAAGGTTACAGATAGGCAATGAAGGCTGTGGTCAAAAAGGATGAGAAAGGATACTTCATAATTCTCCATAATCATAGTCATTTACATGATGTTATTCATGGAAATTTGATTGGAGGGTTCCAGGGAAAACGGGCATGGATTTCACGGAAACATAAGACCATAAGACCATAAGACATAGGAGCAGAATTAGGCCACTCGGCCCATCGAGTCTTCTCCTCCATTCAATCATGGCTGATATTTTACTAATCCCCATTCTCCTGCCTTCTCCCCATAACCCTGATCCCCTTATCGATCAAAAACCTATCTATCTCTGTCTTAAAGACACTCAATGATTTGGCCTCCACAGCCTTCTGCGGCAAAGAGTTCAACAGATTCATCACCCTCTGCCTGAACAAATCCCACCTCATCTCTGTTTTAAAGGATCGTCCCTTTAGTCTGAGATTGTGTCCTCTGGTTCTAGTTTTTCCTACAAGTGGAAACATCCTCTCCAATGCAACTCTATCCAGACCATGCAATATCCTGTAAGTTTCAATAAGATCTCCCCTCATCTTTCTAAACTCTAACGAGTACAGACCCAGTGTCCTCAACTGTTCCTCATACGACAAGCTCTTCATTCCAGGGATCATTCTTGTCAACCTTCTCTGAACCCTTTCCAAGACAAGCACATCCTTCTTTAGATACGGGGCCCAAAACTGCTCACAATACTCCAAATGGGGTCTGACCAGAGCCTTCTTTCGCCTCAGAGGTACATCCCTGGTCTTGTATTCTAGCCCTCTCGACATGAATGCTAACATTGAATTTGCCTTCCTAACTGCCGACTGAACATGCACGTTAATCTTAAGAGAATTGTGAACAAGGACTCCCAAGTCCCTTTGTGTTTCTGATTTCCCAAGCATTTCCCCATTTCGAAAATAGTCTATGCCTCCATTTCTCCTTCCAAAGTGCATAACCTCACACTTTTCCACATTTTATTCCATCTGTCACTTCTTTGCCCCCTCTCCTAACCTGACCAAGTCCTTCTGCAGCCCGCCTGCTGCCTCAATACTACCTGCCCCTCTACAAATCTTTGGATCATCTGCAAACTTAGCAACAGCACCTTCAGCTCTTTCCTCCATACATCATTAATGTATATTGTGAAAGGTTGTGGTCCCCTCACCGACCCCTGAGGTACACCACTAGTCACCGGCTGCCATCTTGAAAAAGACCCCTTTATCCCCACTCTCTGCCTTCTGCAAGTCAGCCAATCCTCTATTCATGCCAGGATCTTACCCTTAACACCATGGGCACTTAACTTATTTAACAGTCTCATATGCGGCACCTTGTCAAAGGTCTTCTGGAAATCTAAATAAATCATAGGTCCCTACAGTGCCATTTTGCCCATCAAGTCTGCACAAACCCCCTTCGAATGAGCACTCCACCCATGTCCACTCCCACCTCCACCCCACCCTATCCCTGTAACCCCAAAACCTAATCTGAACATGCTGGACACTAAGGGGCAATTTATCATGGCCAATCCACGTAATTTGCAGATCTTTGGACTGTGGATGTGATGCGACCATCAATTCACTCGAGACGAAGAGTTGAAGAGAACAGTGGCTTTAATCAGTTAGAACTGTGCCTGCCTGTGACTGCTCTGCACCGAGAGCCGCCTGCAGGGCAGCATCTCTATATACCTCCCCTCAAGGGGACGGAGCCAGGGGTGGAGCCCACAAGAGCAGCAACATGATACAAAGTGGTGTAATACAATACTATGGTCCATAGGTGGAGCCCACAAGGGCAACAACATAGTACAATGCAATACAGTGGTGAATGGCTGTCATAATACATTCACCACAGGGGGGAAACCAGAGCACCCAGAGGAAACCCACACAGACACAGATAATTTTCTTTTTATTCATTCATGGGATGTGGCTCTCTCAAGCTGTGCCAACATTTATTGCCCATCCCTAATTCCCTTGAGGGGCAGTTGAGAGTCAGCCACATTGCTGTGGGCCTGGAGTCACATGTAGGCCAGACCAGGTAAGGATGGCAACTTTCTTCCCTAAAGGACATTAGTGAACCAGATGGGCTTTTACCTCAATCGACAATGATTTAATGGTCATTATTAGACTTTTCATTCCAGATATTTTATTGAGTTTAAATTCCATCACCTGCCGTGGTGGGATTCGAAGCCACGTCCCCAGATCGTTATCCTGGGTCTCTGGATTACAGGTCCAGCAACAATACCACTATGCCATCGCCTCCCCCCCCCACACAAAAACTGCACATAGACAGTCACCCAAGGCTGGAATTGAAACCAAGTCCCTGCCACTGTGAGGCAGCAGTGCGAACCACTGTGCAAATATTTGAGGACTTTGGAAAGGAAAGAAAGGTTGGACATAGGATCGATAACTTGCAAAGAATCCATTTCATTATTGCTCTCTGTCTATCAGCCACATAGGGACCAGGATGAGCTGCTGTGTGCACACAGGTTCACAATCTGCCCTTTGATTTTGTAGGGCAGCATGGTAGCACAGTGGTTAGCACAGTTGCTTCACAGCTCCAGGATACCAGGTTCGATTCTCGGCTTGGGTCACTGTCTGTGCGGAGTCTACACGATCTCCCTGTGTCTGCGTGGGTTTTCCTCCGGGTCCTCCTGTTTTCTCCCACAGTCCAAAGATGTGAAGGTTAGGTGGATTGGCCAAGTTAAATTGCCCTTAGTGTCCAAATAGGTTCGGTGGGGTTACTGGGTTATGGCAATAGGGTGGAGTCGTGGGCTTAGGAGGCGGTTACACGGTGGAGACATTGGCTTAAGTAGGGTGCTCTTTCCAAGAGCCAGTGCAGACTCGGTGGGCCAAATGACCTCCTTCTGCACTGTAAATTCTATGATTCACTTTAATAAACAGGAAACTCATTCCCGCGTGAAGAGAGGAGAGAGCAGATAATATGTATAACTCCCGAGAATCATCACTGACCTTTCTTAGGTATGGTGTCTTCATTCGTGGCAACTGTAAACCAATGATTGATTCTTCAGTTTCACTATCACTGAAGTAGACAAGGCTGAAGAGAGCAGGAAAAGGGGTTGTGCATCCAATTGTAATTGACCATGCCATTAATAGCAATTTAGTACACAGGCAACGGACCATTTGCAGTGTACCTAGAGAGAAGAGAGGCAGAGATTTATCGTGAAAGAATGGTTCAGCAAACAGCATTGCTCGAACTGATAACTTAGCCATCTGGAAAGGGGCAATCTTGGGCTTCATTTTGGAGAAAAAGATTCTGCAACATCTTTCAGAATCTCTCCCCTAGTGAGCAATTTTTGGCCACAAATTACTGTTGATGCTTAACATGCCTGTACAACAATCTTCTGTCCAATGCTCGAATGACTGCCTTAACCTACTTAAAATATCAACAACAATAATTTCTAAACATAGGAACATTTAACAGGCTTGTATTAAAGCCCTCATTCTGCTATTTTAATGGCACTGTTCTATTTGTTCATTCTTCATAATTGACATCAAGGTTGATTATTTGTCAAGTCTGACAGAACTTCACCAAATACATCTTCCCCTCCAATCCCCTGCCCGCATTCTCAATGGACGATTCCCTCCTTGATACCCTGATCCACTGTTCAACCAACCCCAACACCCTGCCCCCTTCCCATGCAACTACAGGAGGTTTAACAATGGCCCTTTTACCTCCACCCCCCTTACTGTTCAAGGCCCCAAACATTCTTTCCATGTGACGCAGTGATTTGCTTATACTTTTTTCAATTTATTATAATGTATTTGTATTGTATTTATACTGTACTGCTGCTCACAATGAGTTACCCTCTACATTGGGGAGACCAAATGCAGGTTAGTGAAAATTTTGTGGAATACCTCCACTCAGTCTGCAAACATGATCCCGAGCTTCCAGTTATTTCCCATTGTAACTCACTACTTTGTTCTCATGCTCATATTTCTGTCCTTGGCCTGCTCCCATGTTCCAGTGAAGTTCAACAAAAGCCCGAGGACAAAACCTCGTTTTCCATTTAGGCACTTTACAGCTTTCTGGGCTCAAATTGGGTTCACCAATTTCAGGCCATGAATTCTGTTACTCATTTTGATTCCGATTTTTTGCCATGTGCCGGTTTGAATCTTGTTTGCAGAGCTGTTCATTATTCTGTCATTTCATAGATCATAGGTCATAGAATTTACAGTGCAGAAGGAGGCCATTCAGCCCATCGAGTCTGCACCGGCTCTTGGAAAGAGCACCTTACATTCATTTTGAACAAATTATTTGTTTCTTTACTACAAACATTACCACTCCCTTGCCTTTTGCTCCATGACATCTTTGTCATTGAATCTCTCCCACCCTCTACCCCATCCCAGACCTTCTCTTTTGATTTTCCTCCACAATCCCCCCTTTCAACGGCCTAAATTCATCAGATTTATACCCTCCATCAGATCTGGAGAAGAGTCATTTCAACTCAAAATGTTAATTCTGTGTCTCTCTCCAGAGATGCTGCCAGACCTGCTGAGTTTTTCCAGAACTTGGTATTTTTATTTCTGTTGGGTATTTATTTTCTGGTCTTCAACAAGATCACTAATACGTACATGACATTTGTTATCCTCAAAAGGTATGAACTGAATGCAAAGTTGTCCTGTGATGAATGTAGACATTTTTATATAGTTTGTATTATGTATATCTGTTGTAATAATATTATTATGGGGGCCGGTTTAACTCAGCAGGCTGGACAGCTGGTTTGTGATGCATAACAAAGCCAACAGCATGGGTTCAACTTCCATACCGGCTGCGATTATTCATGAAGGCTCCGCCTTTTCAACCTTTCTCCCGCCTTAGTTGTGGTGACCCTCAGGTTAAATCACTACCAGTCGGTCCTCCCTTCAAAGGGGAAAGCAGCCTATTGTCATCTGGCACTATGGCAACTTTACTTTTACTATTATTAAAGAATATATGTTAAGGTATCCAGATTATGTGGCTACAAAAGAGGCAATTAAGATGTGTGAAAGTGAGATCAGCATTCATTCCAACCATGTACATGGTTTACCTATATAGGGTCAATGGAATTTTGTTGATAGAAAGAAGATTCCCTGGGGTTTAGATAATTGAAGGGTTGTGATTAACCTTAGTAAGATGGTCATAACCCCGTTAGTAGGATAGAGATGATGTAATTAATGGGAAGAGCCAGGTCTGCAGCAGGTAGTTTAGCTTTTCGTTTGCTCGGAACTTGAAGCTGAACAGGATCGTTTGCCAAGTGCTATTAGATTAAGCAGTAGTTTCCCAAACATTTCCAATACATCTCTATTCAAATGTACAGCAAGTATCCCTGTGTTTGTTAACTGTATATACAAGTGGATGTTGACTTGTATATACAGTGTTTCCTTTTCTTGCTAAGAATTGTTTAAGCTATTTTCTGTGATGTTAATGTAGTTTAATACTATGTTAATAATAAAGTTTGTTACAACATAAAAGATAACTATTGGTCAGTAGAATCACTCCTGGAGTGAAGTATCCGTTCCTCACAGTTTTTTTTTAAATGTAAAAGTGTTTGGGGTTCTTGCCCGGTATCCTAACATATGTTGAGGTCTGGTCCAGGATCTTAACAGTCCTTTCTCATCTTTTTAATATCTCTACATCTGTGGTAACTGCACATGTGCAGTCTACACTTATAAAAGGTAATTCTCTCATGTATTCTTTCATGTATTCTCTCATGTATTACTCTCATGTATTACTATCCTATTGTTTCCTTAAGTTTTGAAAGAGCTGTTAATTCTTAACTTGTCCATGGAACTATCTTCATTTACCTATGTTACACACCTCTGGAACTCAGTGCTTAATCATCTTGTTGAATCATCCTATGTGACTGAGGTGTCTTTATATCCTTTGACAGAGTTTTCTAATCAAATCATAGCCTTTTGGTTTTTCACCTAAGCTCTGCAACTACCTGGTTTCCTCTCAAATTGTTCTTTCTATACTTGGGTTGGTGGTTCATCTACTGGTTCTTTTTCCACAAACTCAAAGGATTCATAAAGCTCCATCTACTCTCTATGTTCTATGGGCAGCACGGTAGCATAGTGGCTAGCACAGTTGCTTCACAGCTTTAAATTAAGCAATGAGTATTTTACTTGATTCTGATTCTCATCAGTAATATCCAAATCTCCCATCATAACTCGAGCCATTTCGCCATGGTTTACCCCAATCTGTCACTGAAGCTATGACCGAAAAATGAGGAGCCCTGCAGAAATGTTACCCTAATTTGTTTATGTTTCATCAATGGTCCAATTAACTTTTATCCTCTCTTATCTCTGATGGGCTCCATCTGGAGTCCTTCTTCAACATCCTTGTTTTCGTTGGCCTGAAAAGTCCTCAGTCCTTGCTGAGAAAGTGTGAAGAGAAAATCCATAAATTTGATTCTCTTCAATATTCTCTTGTTTAAATTATTATTTTATGACATGGACATTTACAGGGCTGATAAAATGGCCACCGTTGGTCAAATGCTGGTAGTTCTGGAAAAATATTAAGCCATTCCAATAGACAAAGGCTAACTCATCAACCTCCTTGTATTCTTGTAGTCTGGGAATTATTTTGCTCTCTGTGCGATACACATTCCTTCTGGAGAACCAACTTTGAGAGGGATGGAGGTCAGAAGCAGGCTGCTAGCTCAGAGTCCAGTTTTCTCTTCTGAGGTTAAACCGCAACTGAAAACAAGATCCAAAGCTATATAATTAAAGTTTGGGAAACCACACCATGGCCCAGTTCAACAAGGGAAAGGATACTAAGGTATACAAGTTAAACTAGAAATTATATCTACTGCTGTCATGGACAAAAGTGGGGAACAATAATTATAATTCAATTCACCTCACCCTCATGTTTGTAACACCTACATCACCAGTGCAAGTGCAATAGAGCAGTATGGATACCCAAAGAAATTGGAAGAGACTGACCCCCCATCAGAAATTGTGGGTGCAGCTAATGTAAATAATGTTGATGGTACATGGGCAGGGGCTGTGGCAGCAGGGAAGCAGATACACCTGAGAGCCTGGAAAATTTGTTCAAAGATGGAGCAAGTGTGCATGGTTGAACAGCCTCTTGGAAGGCGGCGTGACTTGTCAGGGATTAAGTGAGGGAGAAAACGAGCTATCACCTTACCATAGGCTAATGTGGCGATGCTACTGGCTAAAATGGAAGACAGTTAGAATATCAGGAAAGAACCATTACATGCAGCAGGAAGGAGGTTGCGAGCATTATCAGTGAGACTTGCATAACCCAAAGACTCCACCGTGTGTATGCGGAGGGCTTGTCCATAGGGGATGGCTTCTTTTGTGTGTTGCATTCTTGGACTCACTCATCCCAATCAAGGACGGTCACTTCAACACTTCAGCACCACAAGCCATGGATAACTTCACGGTTCTCCACTTCTCCAGCTTCCACCATAAACACATTAAAGAAACCAGCCCCTATGGACCTCCGTATACACAGAATCTGTTCAGACAAGGAGGGATGTAACAGACGCTGAACGATGCTTCATATGAATGGGGTATGGCGCTCGACTCATCGATCGACAGTTCCAACGCGTCACAGCAAAAAAACGCACCGACCTCCTCAGAAGACAAACATGGGTCACAACCAACAGAGTACACTTCGTCGTCCAGTACTTCCCTGGTGCGTAGAAACTACAACATCCTCTTCGCAGCCTTCAACGCATCATCAATGAAGACAAACATCTTGCCAAGGCCATCCCCACATCCCCACTGCTTGCCTTCAAACAACAACACAACCTGAAACAGATCATTGTTTGCAGCAAACTACACAGTCTTCAGGAGAACAGCGACCACAACACCTCTGCAAGATGTGCCAGATCATCGACCTGGGTACCATCATTACACATGAGAACACTACTAACCAGGTATGCAATACATACTCGTGCGACTCGGCCAACGTTGTTCACCTCATACGCTGCAGGAAAGGATGTCCTGAGGCATGATACATTGGCTACACCATGCATACGCTGCGACAACGGATGAATGAACATCGTGCAACAATCGCCAGTCAGGAATGTTCCCTTCCAGTCGGGGAACACTCCAGCAGTCAAGGGCATTCAGCCTCTGATCTTCAGGTAAGCATTCGCCAAGGCGGTCAAGTTCCGCACACATTAGTACGGCCTCAACTGGGACCTTGGATTCATTTTGCATTACATTCCCCCCACCCCCACCACCACCATTTGGGCTGGGCTTATGAAATCTTACCAACTGTCCTGGCTTGAGTCAATTCCCACCTCTTTAACCTGTTATTATCCCTCTCTCCAGTCACTTCGTCTGGACCTGTAAAGACTTAATTAACTGCAAAGACTCGCATTCAAAGTATCGTCTTTCATCATTAACTTTGTCTATATATGTGTTTCTGGAACCCACCTCTTCATTCACCTGAGGAAGGAGCTATGCTCCAAAAGCTAGTGATTCGAAACAAACCTGTTGGACTTTAACCTGGTGTTGTAAGACTTTTTACTGTGCCTACCCCAGTCCAACGCCGGCACCTCCTCATCTGTTTAACAAACCTAGACAGATAATTGCTACAGGATTTGGACACTTCACCATGCAATTAACACTCTGTATTTCTCCTGCAGGAAGGATTCTAGGGAAGATCAGGCCATTGGAGAGTAATCATAATAATATTCTTTATTGTCACAAGTAGGCATACATTAACACTGTAATGAAGTTACTGTGAAACAGTAACTTGACACAGAAGCAAAGACCATCATTGCCGCTCATTTTAGCTTGACAGGTGTGGGTTTAGAAGTAGGTATCTCAGTGCCTGCAAAGAGCTCATGAGAACACATCCCTTTTGATCCCATATATTCCTTAATCTTTTCATCTCATACAACTTCTATTATAAAAGCTCGCTGCTGAAGTGTTAACAGTGCTCATTTATACCTCCAGTTCCTCCAAGTCAGGATACTGCAGATAAGGTTTCTGAAGAGCAAGATTTTGCACCACTTTCTACCTTTGGCAACACTGGCTACCACTCATTCACCATCATTAGCCTTCTCCTTTGCACTCAGCAGTCTCTTGACAGCCACTACAGGATGTACAGATAGTGTAAATAAAGAATGAAAACAGAGTGAGATACAGAACATAAAGAGGGGGCTGCCCAGTATGCTGCTGCAAAAGACAAAGCTGTAACATTTACAACCATCTTCAGCCATATGTACCAAGTGGATGATCTGTCTTGGCCTCCTCCAGAGACCCCCATCATCCTAGATATCAGTCTTTAGTCAATTAAATTCACTCCATGTAATATCAAAAAAATGGCTGAAAGACTGGGCCCTGAAAATATATCAACTGTTGCAATGAAGACTTAATTATAGAAGTTACAGTGCAGAAGGAGGCCATTCAACCCATCGAGTCTGCATTGGCCCTTAGAAAGAGCACCACACTTAAGCCCATGCCTCCACCCTACTCCTGTAACCCAGTAACCCCACCTAACCTTTTGGGCATTAAGGGGCAATTTAGTATGGCCAATCGAGCTAACCTGCACATCTTTGCACTGTGGGAGGAAACCGGAGCACCCGGAGGAAACCCATGCAGACATGGGGAGAAAGTGCAAACTGCACAGAGCCAGTCACCCGAGGCTGGAATTGAACCTGGGTTCATGGAGCTGTGAGGCAGCAGTGCTAACCACTGCCGCCTTGCTCTAGAACTAGACACATCCCTAGCCAAGATGTTCTAGTACAACTATAACACTTGCATCTACTCGACAAGGCGAAAAGTTGTCTAGGTGTGTCCTGCCCACAAATGCAATCCAGCCAATTACTGCCCCATCAATCTACTCCTAATTATCGGCAAAGTGTTGGAAGAGTTGGTCCAAGGCTGTAATGAGGTCTAGATGCAAACTGAACATTGGTGAGCAAGCTATTGCTGAGTAAGTATTGCTTGGTGGAACTGATAACACCTCCAGTAGCTTTGGTGAAGTGATGACAAGCTGACCGATTGCTAACCAAAAAAAAAAAACTTCTCTCTTCACAGCCTGCCAACATCTGAGAGATGTTCTACCATTGCAGGGTAGCCTGGGGGGAAAAAACATTTGCAGGATCATCTGAAAACCTTCTACCACTTCATAAGACATCCAGGCAAGTCATTTAATGAAGGTTTTGGGGGACAACCTGGATTGATCTTGGTATTGTCACTGATCAGTTTTAGGTGTTTCCTTTCCTTTGCCTATGGTCAATATATTTGTATGTAGATGTGTTTAAAAACCCAACAGCAAGCTTTTGCGCACTATAGAATTGAGGTTATGTTATTTCTCACAAACCTGTGCCAGAGGTTGGTGAAACATTCACATCCCATTCGTTCAACTCAGCCAAACTTTCACATGCACACAAAATTAGACAAAGATAAAACAATAATTCTAAAATGGAATTTGACTCAGTCCCAATTTCGGTGCAGGCCTGATGTTTCTTAGTTGAGTTGATACTTTGGCTGGACAGATGATCTGGTAAATGCAGTGGTTTCTCAGGGGCTGTAAAGGTTCTTATAGTTGATCTGCCAGATGCTTGGTTTCTTATTCAAAATTGAAATTGGAACAGGTAACAGGGAAGTTCTTTTTTCCCATTCAAGGTATTGCTGTTGGGTGCCTTGGCTGTTTAGTTGGCTACAGTGGTCCGATATTGTTAGATGGTGTTTCGTAGACTCTCTGAGTCTCCCTTGTGTTTGAAAGGTGTCGATGGTATTTCATTTACCTTTTGGCCTGTCAAACATTGAGTCGATATTAGAAAGAATGTCCTCTTTGTTCGCACTGGAGACAAGGTAGTTTCTAAATCCACAAAAGACATCTGGTAACTCCCGGAAGCCACCTTGAATTTCAATCTTTTAAAACATAGCCTTTAAAATATAGCTTTAAAGATTTGTTATATCTTCATGCTGGTACAGGGCTTAACAGTGTGCAGGGTAGATTCTCAAAAGAACAAAAAGGTATTTGATTGACCCTCCCAGGAGTGTAAGGATCTTTTTGATTTAATAAAGGCTATTCTCCCTTTGATCACAATGATTTTGTAGAGTTGTGTTTCTATGTTTCTAACACTGGTGGAGAAGTTGTTGTTCATGCCTCTTACAATCCCTCCTGCTGTGGGAATTTTTGCCGACAGTATGGTTAATATGATGGACAAGTCAAAGGTCCGTTGACCTCAAGCAGAAATTTCCAGTCACCGGGATTGGGAAATGCCATCTTCTTAAGTCTGCATTTTCTCACAACACAGGATCAGGCTATCAGGATGACCATAAGAAAGAATAAATCTGTCCTGTGTGTATCCCACGATTCAGTGGCTCTGAGAGAAGGTAGTTTTTTGATCCCAATTGGTCATAACATTTAACAGCTGCTGAGGCCATAAAATGACATGGGCATTAGACTATGGCAGTACGGTTACCAGGGGTCTACATGGTGACAGAGCCAAATAACTTGGCTACTTGCAAACTGTTGCAAAAATCACTGGAATATTTGATTTAAGGAAATATCTGCCTGCATAAAAAGCATAAATCCCAATTTATGCCCTCCGACTACACAGGAATTTTGGAACCACCGTCTGCTCCGAATTCAAACACAATTCCTCCTATATTTTGCGAAAACTTCTTCAAGTAGATCAATTTCTTCCTTGACGGCAACATTTTGCTTGCTGGTTTAGCACACTAGGCTAAATTGCTGGCTTTTAAAGCAGACCAAGCAGGCCAGCAGCATGGTTCAATTCCCGTACCAGCCTCCCCGAACAGGTGCCGGAATGTGGCGACTAGGGGCTTTTCACAGTAACTTCATTGAAGCCTACTTGTGACAATAAGCGATTTTCATTTTTTCAGGTAGTAGATCTCCACACTCTATCAAGACCAAATTGTCCAAACTTGGATTTTGGTCCCCTACCATGAAAGATCTTCTAGTAACTTTTTCTATTTCTGCACATGGCACAAGAAAGATTTTTATCTGGCAGACAATCCCTCTCTCATTTTTCACTGTAGTCACCCTCTTTATCACAACCTTCCTTCTTGATTTTATTGCACTGTCAGTGTTCGTCTGAACTTGCCTTGCTTATTTAGACTGAGCTCTATATATGTTAATCAGCAGTATTTTCTTTACCCCAAATCTTCACTGTTTTGAAATCAAATTTATTTCAGGTTCTTAGTTATTATTTCCCTCAAACCACAGAACTACTTGGGCTCAATTCAATAAAGTCCCATGGCGAACACGTTTAGCCGTGTGTTTCCTGGAGCTCCAGGCCTCAGCAGGCAAAGCGCGTCCGAGGCTGCACAGAGCCCCGTTTTGTACACTGGGAAGCTTCGCTCACTGGAACTTACCAGTGTAGCAAGAGATCGGGACACCATTTTTATATCTCCGAGGCCCCCGAAGCAACCCCGCACCCAGCCTGAATGCACAATTGGTTCCCCAGCCCCAATTCCATGCAGGGCACAGAAAATGCCAGCTTGGCACCTTGGCTGTACCAACCAGACCCATACCAGCTGACATTGCCACTTAGGCTCCTTGGCAGTACCAGGCTGGCATCCATGTGGCATTTCCAGAGTGCCAAGGTGGCACCAGCAGGGCCTGGACACCACCCTGCCCAAAGGGCATGCAGCTGGGGGCCTCCAATCCCCTAAGTGAGTGGCCCCCACGAGCGGTGTTCTGTCTGGTCCCTGTTTGTGGGGACCAGAGCAGAACAGCACTTGCCCAAGGTCTCCGAGGCATATGGATGAATCCCAAAGCTTCGGATGCCTCAGGATTCTGCACATTACAGTGAGATTAGCTGTCTCATCTAATTTGTAAATTTGCCAAAAAGTGATCCCGTTCACATTGGGTTTGGAATGTTTGGAAGGGATGACAGTAGATTCAAATATTAGGATTTAAGACATAAGCCCTTCATAATCTAATCACCTAATCATATCCTAATATAATATCTATTCATCTTTTTCGGGGGACTTTGGTGTCCTGTACTGTTTTGGCTTCTCAGCAAAGAGCGGTCTGAACACAGCATTTCTGAAACAGAGTGGCACTTGAACAGAGTGGCCTAATTGGGAATTTGGACAGTAAGAAGTCTTACAACACCAGGTTAAAGTCCAACAGGTTTGTTTCGAATCACTAGCTTTCGGAGCGCAGCTCCTTCATCAGGTAAAACTCATTCACCTGAGGAAGGAGCAGTGCTCCGAAAGCTAGTGATTCGAAACAAACCTGTTGGACTTTAACCTGGTGTTGTAAGACTTCTTACTCTGCTCAGCCCAGTCCAATGCCGGCATCTCCACATCATGGGAATTTGGAGGCAGTGGGAATTGGGAGAAGAGAGGGAAGGACCTAATATACAAAATCAATAGATATCAACGACTGTGGAATATAGATAATAAGAGTTAAGTTACAGCTACAGGAGCTGACCTGTGAGGGAGAAGCAGGGTGGAGCAGAAAGCTCCTAACACTCAGCGGCACCAAGAGAGTTGACGACAATTTCTGAAGAGTGACAGCAGCACAAGGGAGAGAGCAGGCTGGTTGGTTGTGGGTAAGATTTCTAGATTTAAAGAAAAAATATCTTAACTACATTTCTACTTGACATAAATTTAAGGTAAAAGTATTTTAACTAAAGTTATGACAGGGGAGCTTAGTGCTGTGTTTTGCACCACCTGCAATTTGTGGGAATTCATAGGCGCTCCTTACAGTCTGGATGACCACGTGTGTGGGAAGTGCCACCGGTGTTTGACCAACTTGAGCTCCAGGTTTGGAGCTTGAGCATCAGCTGGAGACACTGAGCTATATTTGCAAGGCTGAGAGTTAGGTGGATAACACGTTTTTAGTCATGGACACACCGCCGGCTTAAGGAAGTGCAGTCAGAGAGGGAATGGGTGACCACCAGTCAGAAGAAAGGAGGCAGACAGGTGGTAAGAAAATCCCCAGAATGCATGTCACACTCAAGAACCGCTTTTCTCTGTTGGAAAACAATGGAGTGATGGTTCCTCTGGTGAATGCAGCCAGAATCAAATTGATGGCACTGTGGGGGGCTCAGCTGCGCAAGGGGGGATGGGTTTTGCACGTTCTCCCCATGTCTGTGTGGGTTTCCTCTGGGTGCTCTGGTTTCCTCCTACAGTCTAAAGATGTGCAAGTGCAGACTCAGTAGACTGAATGGCCTCCTTCTGCACTGTCGGGATACTATGATTTTATGAACATCCTTGCTGGGACATTTGCTAGCGCTGTGGGGGGGCAGGATTAAAATAATTTGGATGGGATATGGAGTTGAGGTAGAGTAGGGGGTGCTGCACAACCAAATATAGAAGGAAAATCTCGTCAGTCTGGGAGTCAGAGTGATTATATACAAATTAATGCACAGGGAAGTAGTATGGTAAGGTTGGATGGCATTTATTTTAATGCAAGGTGCCTTGTGAGTAATACAAATGAGTTGAGGGTGTTTTTTTTTTTAAATATTTTTATGAAGGTTTTTTAACAACACAATTTTTTCCCCTTACAAACAATAACCCCCCCCCCCGTAACAAAATAACGCTTCTCCCTGGGCAAGATATGTACAAGGCAAGATGGTATATTTACATAGCTTTTACACTGGCTCTGGGCCGCGCGTACCATTTCCCCCCACCCTCCATGCTATCTCCCGCTCGTCCATCCCCTCAGACAGTCTCTCGTTCCCCCCTCCCCCCCCCCCACCCCCAGGGTTGCTGCTGCTGCTGATCGACCTTCTTCTAACGCTCCGCGAGATAATCTAGGAACGGTTGCCACCGCCTGTAAAACCCCTGTGCAGACCCTCTCAAAGCAATCTTAATTCTCTCCAATTTTATGAACCCCACCATGTCATTAATCCAGGCCTCCAGGCTAGGGGGCTTCGCCTCCATCCACAGTAGCAAGACCCTTCGCCGGGCTACTAGGGACGCAAAGGCCAGAATTCCGGCCTCTTTCGCCTCCTGCACTCCCGGCTCACCCACTACTCCAAATATTGCTAGCCCCCAGCTTGGCTTGACCCGGACTTTCACCACCTGGGATATTACTCCCGCCACTCCTCTCCAGAACCCCTCCAATGCCGGGCATGACCAAAACATATGGACATGGTTCGCCGGGCTCCCTGAACATCTTTCACATCTATCCTCTACCCCAAAGAACCTACTCAGCCTCGCCCTCGTCAAATGCGCTCTGTGAACCACCTTAAATTTTATCAGACTGAGCCTGGCACACGAGGAAGAGGTATTAACCCTACCCAGGGCGTCGGCCCATAGCCCTTCCTCAATCTCCTCCCCCAGCTCCTCCTCCCATTTACCTTTCAGTTCTTCTACTAGCGCTTCCCCCTCTTCTTTCATCTCTTGGTATATTTCCGATACCTTGCCCTCCCCGACCCATACCCCCGAGATCACCCTATCTTGAACTTCTTGTGCCGGGAGCAACGGAAATTCCCTCACCTGTCGCCTCACAAAAGCCCTCACCTGCATATATCTAAATGCATTTCCCGGGGGTAACTCAAATTTCTCCTCCAGTGCCCCTAGACTCGCAAATGTCCCGTCAATGAACAGGTCCCCCATTCTTCTTATCCCCGCCCGATGCCAGCCTTGGAACCCCCCGTCCATCTTCCCCGGGACAAGCCAGTGGTTACCCCTGATCGAGGACCACACCGATGCTCCCATTGCACCCCTGTGTCTTCGCCACTGGCCCCAGATCTTTAATGTTGCCGCCACCACCGGGCTTGTGGTGTATTTTGTCAGCGAGAGCGGCAGCGGTGCCGTTACCAACGCCCCCAGGCTCGTTCCTTTGCAGGACGCCATCTCCATCCTCTTCCATGCCGCCCCCTCTCCCTCCATAACCCACTTACGGATCATCGCCACATTTGCTGCCCAGTAGTAACTCTCTAGGTTTGGCAAAGCCAACCCTCCTCGGTCCCTGCTGCGTTCCAAGAACCCTCTCCTAACCCTCGGGGTCTTATTTGCCCACACATACCCCATAATACTCCTACCTACTCTCTTGAAAAAGCCCTTGGTGATCACGATGGGGAGGCACTGAAACACGAACAAAAACCTCGGAAGGACCACCATTTTGACCGACTGCACCCTACCCGCCAACGAGAGCGGGAGCATGTCTCATCTTTTAAAATCCTCCTCCATTTGCTCCACCACCCTCGTCAAATTCTATTTATGTAGGGCCCCCCAACTTCTGGCTATCTGGATCCCCAGATACCGAAAACTCCTCTCCGCCCTCCTCAGCGGCAGGTCCCCTTTCCCTCTTTCTTGGTCCCCTGCCTGTAGTACAAAAAGCTCACTCTTCTCTACATTAAGCTTGTAGCCCGAAAACTCTCCAAACTCCTTCAGAGTCTGCATGACCTCCACCATCCCCTCCATTGGGTCCGCCACGTATAGCAGCAGGTCATCCGCATATAGCGATACCCAATGCTCCTCTCCCCCGCGGACTATCCCCCTCCATTTCTGAGACTCCCTAAGTGATATGGCCAAGGGTTCGATCGCCAATGCAAACAACAGGGGGGACAGGGGGCACCCCTGTCTCATCCCTCGGTACAGCCGAAAGTACTCTGACCTCCGCCGGTTTGTCACTACACTCGCCACCGGGGCGCGGTAAAGGAGCTTAACCCATCTAATAAACCCTCCCCCGAACCCAAACCTGCGCAATACTTCCCAGAGGTACTCCCACTCTACTCGGTCAAAGGCTTTTTCCGCGTCCATAGCTGCCACTATCTCCGCCTCTCCCTCCTCCGATGTCATCGTTATCACGTTTAAGAGCCGCCGCACATTGGTATTTAACTGCCTGCCCTTTACAAATCCCGTTTGGTCCTCGTGTATCACCCCCGGGACACAGTCCTCAATCCTAGTGGCCAGTACCTTCGCCAATAGCTTAGCATCCACATTGAGGAGCGAAATCGGCCTGTACGATCCACATTGCAGTGGATCCTTGTCTCGCTTTAGGATCAGGGAGATTGCCGCCTCCGACATTGTCTGGGGCAGGGTTCCCTCCTCTCTTGCCTCGTTGAAGGTCCTCACTAGTAGCGGGGCCAGCAGGTCCACATATTTTCTGTAGAATTCCACCGGGAACCCGTCCGGCCCCGGGGCCTTCCCCGCCTGCATGCTCCCCAAACCCTTACTCAACTCCTCCAGCCCAATTGGTGCCCCCAAACCAACCGCCTCCTGCTCCTCCACCCTCGGGAACCCCAGCTGGTCCAGGAATCGCCTCATCCCCCCTTCCCCCCCTGGGGGCTGGGACCTCCACCAGCTCTTCATAAAAGTCCTTAAATACCTTATTTATTTTCGTTGCACTTCATACCGTGGCTCCCCTTCCAACTTTGATTCCCCCTATTTCCCTCGCTGCCGCCCTCTTACGGAGCTGGTGCACCAGCATCCGACTAGCCTTTTCCCCGTACTCGTAAGTCGCCCCTTGCGCCTTCCTCCACTGTGCCTCCGCCTTGCCCGTGGTCAGCAGGTCAAACTCCGTCTGGAGCCGTCGCCTTTCCCCAAGTAATCTTTCCTCCGGGGCCTCTGCGTATCTCCTGTCCACCCGCAAGAACTCCCCCACTAACCTCTCCCTTTCCATGCCCTCTATCTTCTCCCTATGAGCCCTGATGGAGATCAGCTCTCCCCTGATCACCGCCTTCATCGCCTCCCATACCACCCCGACGCGCACCTCCCCGTTGTCGTTGGCCTCCAAGTACCTTTCGATACACCCCCTCACCTTCCCACACACCACCTCATCGGCCAGCAGTCCCTCATCCAGCCGCCACAGCGGGCGTTGATCCCTCTCCTCTCCCAGCTCCAGTTCCACCCAGTGCGGGGCATGGTCCGAAACGGCTATGGCCGAATACTCCGTCCCCCCCACTCTCGGGATGAGCGCCCTGCCCAGAACAAAGAAATCTATCCGGGAGTAAGCCTTATGCACGTGGGAGAAAAAAGAAAATTCCCTGGCCTGCGGTCTTGCAAACCTCCATGGGTCCACTCCCCCCATCTGATCCATAAACCCCCTAAGTACCTTGGCCGCCGCCGGCCTCCTTCCCGTCCTTGATCTGGAGCGGTCCAGTGCTGGGCCCAGCACCGTATTGAAGTCCCCTCCCATTATTAGTCCTCCTATCTCCAGGTCCGGAATGCGCCCCAACATGCGCTTCATGAATCCAGCATCATCCCAGTTCGGGGCGTATACATTTACCAACACCACCCACGTCCCTTGCAACCTACCGCTCACCATCACATATCTCCCTTCATTATCCGCTACGATAGTCTTGGCCTCAAATGACACATGCTTTCCCACCAGAATTGCCACCCCTCTATTTTCTGCGTCCAATCCCGAGTGAAATACCTGTCCTACCCATCCCTTTCTTAACCTGACCTGGTCCGCCACCTTCAGGTGTGTCTCTTGGAGCATTGCCACATCTGCCTTCAGTCCCTTCAAGTGCGCGAACACTCGAGCCCGCTTCACCGGCCCATTCAGGCCCCTCACGTTCCACGTTATCAGCCGGATTGGAGGGACTCTCACCCCCCCCCCCCACCACCCCCCCCACCCACCCCACCCCCCCCCCCCCCCCCGCTGACTATCCATCTCCTTTTCTGGGCCAGTCCCTTGTCCGCGTCTCCCTCACTCTCCAGTCCCCCAGCTGGGGGACCCCCGTCCCAGCCACCTATTCTGTGTCCCGTTCTCTTTCGGCCAGTGCAGCAGCAACCCTTTCCCCCCCCGCCTTCCCCACCTCCCTCCTCTCCCCCCCCCCCTTCCCTCCCCTCCCGCTAGATCCCCGTCTAGCTTTTTTGCTCCCCCATATCCCTCCCGTAAGTCAGTTGACACCTGCTGACCCCGGCTTCCCCCGCCATCCCTTCAACCCCCCCGCGTGGGTCTCTCCCAATCAATGTACACTCCTTTGTCCCCTTCCCGCCCTTTTTATTTATTTTTTTTGCCGCGCGCGGGAAAAACCCCGCGCTTCCCAAAACCTGCCCCGCTCCCCATGGTGCTGCTCCTGTCATGGCCTTGTCCCTCTCCCCCAGCCCATATATCCTTTCCTGCGCGTGGTTGACCCCCTATGTACAACAAACATCATACTTCACCTCCCAAACACCCCCCTCCCACACAAACCCTCAATTAGAGTCCAATTTTTCAGCTAATATAAAGGTCCACGCCTCTTCGGGCGTTTCGAAGTAGTGGTGTTGGCCATTATGTGTAACCCACAGTCGCGCTGGCTGCAGCATTCCAAATTTCACCCCTTTCCGATGCAGCACCGCTTTGGCCCAGTTGAAACCCGCTCTCCGCTTAGCGACCTCCGCGCTCCAGTCTGGGTATATTCTGATCTCCGCATTGTCCCACTTACTGCTCCGTTCCTTCTTGGCCCATTTCAGGACCCTCTCTCTGTCCGTAAACCGGTGAAATCTCACCACCATCGCCCTTGGCGGCTCTTTTGCATTGGGCTTCCTCGCTAGCACTCGGTGCGCCCCATCCAGCTCCAGCAATCTCGGGGGGGCCTCCGCACCCATCAGCGTCCCGATCATTGTGCCCGCATATGCCGCGGCATCGGCCCCCTCCATTCCTTCTGGGAGACCCAGGATCCTCAAGTTGTTTCTCCTTGATCTGTTCTCCAGGTCTTCGAGTCTTCCCGCCCACGTCTTGTGCAGCGCCTCGTGCCGCTCCACTCTCTCCGCCAGGCCCACGAGCTCGTCGCCGTTCTCACTCACTTTTTCCTGGATCTCCTGAATCTTCACCTCTTGGGCTTTCTGGGTTGCTCCAAGTTTTTCCACCATTTCCAGTATAGGCGCCACCATCTCCTTACGCAGCTCCTCGAAGCAGCACTTGATGAACTCTTTCATCTCCTCTCTGTCCATGGGCGCCGCCATTTTGTTTTTTTCTTCTTTCTTCTCCCGCTGCTCCAGGGCCGCTTTCCTTGCCGTTTCACTGCGGGTCCGGTCCATGCAGGGCTGTAGGGGACTTCCTCCGTTCTTCCCCACGGGTTTTTTTTTTTACAGGTCCGTTGGGGCTCCGTTAGCGGGCCCAAAAGTCCGTTTCTGCGGGAGCTGCCGACTCGCGTGGCTTAGCTCCGCATCGCCACGACTCGGCTGAGTTGAGGGTGTTGATTAACACATGGGGATATGATAGTATTAATCGGATAAGACAGGATCTGTGGACTGGGAGCAGCTACTTGAAGAAAAATCTACATCAGAGCAGTGGGGTTCATTCAAAAAGCAAATAGAGAGAGTATCGAGTCAACAGTAAAGGTGAAGGGTGGGAGCAACAAGCCAGAGAACCCTAGAAGTCAAGGACTATCCAGGGTTGGATAAGGAAAAAAGGAAAACTTATGGCAGGTACCGAGGGCTCAACAGTGGAAGCCTTAGAGGGGTATGGAAAGTGCAGGGGGTCACTTAAAGAAAAAATAGGAGAGCAAGGAGGGGCATGAAAAAACAATGACAGGTAAAGTAAAGGAAAATTCAGAAGATATTTTATACGTATATTAAGGGCAAGAGGATGGCCTGGAAAGAATAGGGTCCATTAGGAACCAACATGGCAATCTGAGTGTGAAGCTGGAAGACACAGGTGAGGTTTAAATGTGTACTTTGCACTTGTGTTCACTATGGAGAAGGATGATGTAGGTACAGAAATCAAGGAGGGGGGATGTGATATAATTGAATCAAATAGCATTGAGAGGGTGGAGGTATTAGCGGTTTCAGTAGGTTTAAAAGTGGATAATTCCCCAGGCCCAGATGAGATGTATACCAGGCTGCTGTGGGAGGCAAGGGAGGAGAGTTCAAAGGCTCTGACGATAATTTTCAAATCTTATCTGGTTACAGGAGAGGTGCCAGAGGACTGGAGGACAACTAATGTGGTACCATTATTCAAGATGGGTGATAGGAATAAACCAGGAAATTATAGACTAGTGAATCTAACTTCAGTGGTAGGGAAACTATTGGAAACAATTCTGAGGGGCAGAATAAATCTCCACTTGGGGAGGCAAGGATGAATCAAAGGTAATCAACATGGCTTTGTCAAAGAGAGATCATGGGCTGAATTTTCCATTTGGGAGATTCTCCCGCCGGAGATGAATCGCCTCTGATTGCACTCACGCTGGGAGCGGAAATCCAGAGGCAATTCACTTGCCCTTGCCATGCAAATTTATGCATGGCGGGGATTCCACCGCGAATCCCACTATCGGATCACCATTTTCAGCAGGTGGCCCAATAACGAGGTCCTGGGGCTGCCCCCCCTCCCCATCGCAACGCAATCCCACCTAACCTCTCAAAATACGAGGGTGTCCTGACCCCCCAACCGATCCAATTCAGGTGGGAGCTATAAAATAAATTACAGAACCATCAGGAGCATAGAGACACAGAGAGATCTGGGTATGCAGGTCCACAGATCCTTAAAAGTGGCAGCACAGGTGGAAATGGTGGTTAAAAAAAGCATATGGCATGCTTGCCTTCATAGGATGGGGTATCGAGTGTAAAAGCTCGCAAATTATGTTACAGTTATATAGGACGTTGGTTAGGCCACATTTGGAATACTGTATCCAATTCTGGTCACCGCACTACCAGAAGGATGTGGAGGCTTTGGAGAGTGTACAGAAAAGGTTTACCAAGCTGTTGCCTGGTATGGAGGGTATTAGCTGTGAGGAGAGATTGAATAAACGGGGTTGTTTTCCCGAGAGAGACGGAGGCTGAGGGGCAACCTGATAGAAGTGTATAAATTTATGAGGGGTATAGATTGGGTGAACAGTTGGAGACTTTTTCCCAGGGCGGAAATGACAATTACAAGGGGGCACAAGTTCCAGTGAGGGGGGAAAGGTTCAGTGGAGATGTGCGTGGGAAGTTTTTTTACACAGAGGGTGGTGGTGGCCTGGAATGCACTGCCAAGTGAGGTGGTTGAGGCAGATACATTAGTGACCTTTAAGACTTATCTCGATAGGCACATGAACAGATGGGATATAGAAGGATATAGGGGGTTGGTATAGATAGGAGACGTAATCGGCACAGGCTTGGAAGCTGAAGGGCCTGTTCCTGTGCTGTATTGTTCTTCGTTCCTTGAACCTCCAACAAAGACCTCCATTACAGAGACCCCCATAAGAAGACCCCCCACCAGAGATGCTCATAAGTGAGACCCCCACAAGAGAAACCCCATACGTGAGACCCCACCAGAGAAACGACATAAGAGAGACCTCCACCTGAGACCCCCCATAAGTGAGACACCTACCAGAGACCCCCCATAAGAGACTCCACCAGAGACCCCCATAAGTTAGACCCCATTGGAGGCCCCCCATTATCGAGAACCCACCCCAGAGACCGTCCATTACAGAGACCCCTGCCTGGAAGCTAGACAGTAGACCCGAGGACTGGAGAATCATGGGTCTTAGAGAATCCGGTGTCCAGACCATTAATAGGATGCAAATTGTCCAATTTGACCCAATTGCATCCTCCTCCGAGCACACAACGTGAAACTTGATGCCACTGCCAGCGGGGGACTGGAGCATCAGAATGGGAGCGGCACCGGCACCGATCCCATTTTTTGGATGAGGCTGGATTCTCCATCACATTGGGAACTCTGCTGTTTGTGGCGCTTGGCAGAGAATCCAGCCCCGTGCTTTAAAAATTTGATTGAGTTTTTCTGGGACGTGCCTTGATATGGAGATGAGGGCAGTGCAGTTCATGGATTCTACATAGTCAATAAGGCTTTGGACAAGGTCTCTCATGAGAAACTGATTAAGAAAGTAAGAGCCCATGGGATCCAGAGCAATTTGGCAAGTTGGATCCAAAATTGGCTCAGCGGTAAGAGGCCGAGGGTGGTGGTCGAAGATTGATTTTGTGACTGGAAGCCTGTGTCCAGTGACATTCTGCAAGAATTAGAGCTGAGTCCCTGAGGGGCAGCACGGTAGCATTGTGGATAGCACAATTGCTTCACAGCTCCAGGGTCCCAGGTTCGATTCCAGCTTGGGTCACTGTCTGTGCGGAGTCTGCACATCCGCCCCATGTGTGCGTGGGTTTCCTCCGGGTGCCCCGGTTTCCTCCCACAGTCCAAAGATGTGCAGGTTAGGTGGATTGGCCATGATAAATTGCCCTTAGTGTCCAAAATTGCCCTTAGTGTTGGGTGGGGTTACTGAGTTATGGGGTTAGGGTGGCGGTGTTGACCTTGGGTAGGGTACTCTTTCCAAGAGCCGGTGCAGACTCGATGGGCCGAATGGCCTCCTTCTGCACTGTAAATTCTATGAAATTCTATGATAATCTATGATAATGTTTGTAGTGTACATTAATGATCTGGACATGAATGTAGGAGGTATGATCAGTACCTCTGCAGATGACAGAAAAATTGGTGATGTGGTAAATAGCGAGGAGCAAGGCTGTTCTGTGACCTTGCCATTGCAATGATATTCACAAAACATCTGGTTGCTTAACTAGAATGATGATTTATTCATGAACACGTGGAAAGGTAACAACCAAAATACAATACTGACAAAGTTGCTCTGTGAGTTCCGTGAACTCTCCTGGAATTACCCGTATGTGTGACTGTCCTGTTGTACCGCCTTACTCCAACTGGCGAGTGTCTCACGTCCTGTGACCGATGTCTGACGCCACCAACTGGTTGGAGGTCGTATTGCTAACTATGTAATAATAATAATAATCTTTATTGTCACAAGTAGGCTTACATTAACATTGCAATGGCGTTACTGTGAAAAGTCCCGAGTCGACACATTCCGGTGTCTGTTTGGGTACACAGAGGGAGAATTCAGAATGTCCAAATTACCTAACAGCATGTTTTTCGGGACTTGTAGGAGGAAACCGGAGCACCCAAAGGAAACCCACGCAGACACAGTGAGAACATACAGACTCTGCACAGACAGTGACCCAAGCTGAGAATGGAACCTGGGACCCTGGCGCTATGAAGCAACAGTGCTAACTACTTTTACAATACTATTCACAGGCATATCACCACATCCCCCTTCCTTTGGAGATGTTAACATTTATATACAAAAACATGATTTGTATCATTGTTTAACGCATGTGGCACATGTATATACAGATTCAACTGTGCTTCAATTACCATGCTATGCCTGCTGAATGTGTCCCTTGTGCAAAGCTCATTGCGCATCTCCGACAGGATCACCCCGCTGATGTTTGGGTTCATGTCAGCTTTCCGACGCTGCTTCTGCTTTGGAAGACTGGTTTCCGTGCCGATCTTTTATGTCTCAGCCTTTTGATACAATGCGTCCTGAAGACCGCTATCCTTGCTACCATGCCTGCGTCATCAGCTTCTGTGTCACCAGCTTCTTTTGTGTCTTTACATGATGCTTTTTGCTGCTGCATTGTCGTGTACTCTCTGGTCTGTCAGCCACATTGGTGACATCGTCTTGTTCAGCATCATGAGTGTCAGCCACATTGGTGATATCTTCTTGTTTGGTGTCATCGGTGGGACCCACGGTATCCCCCACTCTCCTTCTCTTCCTCGTTTGTCTTTGAGAGTGATTTTGTGACTGCTCCTCTTTTTCCGCTTGGCTTTGGTAGCACCCATCTTGCCGTTGGCCTTCGTCATGGGAGCGGTTGTTTATGGATTGTCTGTTGGCATACTTCTGAGGGACTGTGCGGTCATGGTCATGTCTGTACCTTCAGCAGCGGACTCCAGAGCCTCGCACTCTAGCGTCTGGGTTGGATCCACATCCCCAACGTTGGGTGCTGCATCATGTGTTTGGGCCCCAAGTGATGGGTCTTTGTCACTCAAAATGAAAATGCAGAGGTCATCGTCTCCTGAAGAACCAAGTAATGTCTCATCCTCGTCTTGTAATATTATATACGTATCATCCGTCATCGTGAAAATGCATACAGATACAGCCACATCTAGTACCATGGTACAAATATCATCTGTCGTTGTGGAGCTGCATACAGATACAGCCATCTGCTCTGTCAGTGGATTAGCCTTGAGTATCGGGGTGACCATTACTGGAACCATTTCATAGGCATAAGAAGATTCACTGTATACCTCCTCTGGAGCCAGTTTCTCTAGAATGGGTATTATATTTTCGTCATTAGTTTGTTCGCAGCTGAATCATTTTCACCCAAAGTGTCTGCTACAGCCACCTCACTTTCAGCCTCTGCATACGCCATCTTAGAGCTTTCACACTTCTCGGTGTCCTGCACAGCCTGGACGTCCCTTGTGATCACCTCATCATTCCCGCCAAACCACCGGTGTAGCGCTTCCCAGGATTCCTCATCTAGTTTACCATCACTCCCATGAAACAACCTGACTGACATTTCATAGTCATCCTCATCTGGCTCACCCTCTGAGCCCTTACCTTCTTCAACATATTCATGGTCTTGTAAATATCATCGCAGTATTCATCATCAAAGTCAGTGTCATCTGCAAAGACGTCTGTAAAATACAACATTGCACATGGAATTATGTGTTCACGGAGCAAGAGACCAATTTCAAAGTCAGCAGCGAGTCTTTCTGCAAAACTTTTATTTAACACTCCATGCTGTGGAACTTCAGAAGAACTGAAGAAATTGAAGAATGAGTCATTTGGTACAGTTTTCATAACTGTTTTACGAGTACTCCGACCCTTATGCTTCTGCTTCGTTTTAATGGTTTACAGTGTTACATTTTTTTCTTTTTTCCAGTCCATCTGGCACCCTGTACATCCCGTGATTTCTGGTTTGTTAAAGAATGAGAATTCAGGCTTGTCAGGCCACGATTCCAGCTGGTATACTTTTGTAATTACCTCATTTGTAAAATACTCATTAGGCTCAAACTTAAACTCCAGGGTGAAGCTCATCGGCTGTTCAAGCTCTGAACATTTAACATTCACATCTTGTAGATGCTTTAATACAGGCTCATCATGCTCCTGTATCTTACCACTGAGTATATACATCTTCTTGAAGACAGTTAACCAGAGGTGTGGAGTTCCCTTTGGCTCTTCCATCTCTTCATTTGATTTGTCATCCTCTGCCTGGACTTTTGCTGGTTTCTCATCAAATATCTGCACCAGCATATCTCATTGAGAGTCACAGTAATCGTCTGGCCACTCGCTGTCTGGAACATACAGCCGCTCAACTAAGTTCAGGGCACCACACACATCTGCTCCTATGATGGACTCGCTTTTCACAATGGAAAATGGTAATATGTGAGTTGTGTCGTGCACCCATAATTCGAGTTAACATACACCCAGCGTTTCAATCTCCTTCCCATTGTAGTGTATCGGCATTCTCAGTTGATCGACAACTTTCAGTTTAATGTGCAGCCCGTGCAAATCGGACAAACTAAAGAGATTAGTCCTCGTTCCCATGTCGAGGTCGCATTTTATCAATGTGTCGTTCATCAACACTAGAGTTGTCCATCTGCTTTCAATGGCATAAGGTTTGTCATTACTATCATCACGACTGTTCAGACAGACTTCTTCACCTTTGATGATCAGACTCATCTGCTCCTTGTTTGAAATGAGATCAATGAAGAACTGTTCTCCCGGGGGCATTTCATCAACTATGTTGACTGATCTGAATTGGTCCACTGTAGGACACGAACAACATTGTTTTGCAAAATAATTTGTTAAGCTACACCTGGAGCATACTTTTCCATATGCTGGACATTGCCATGGGTCATGTCCATTGCCACATTTCTGACATCAGGGGCAAAAGTCTCCCGAGACGGCGCGATGTCCGCCGACTGGCGCCCAAAACGGCGCCAATCAGACGGGCATCGCGCCGCCCCAAAGGTGCGGAATGCTCCGCATCTTTGGGGGCCGAGCCCCAACATTGAGGGGCTAGGCCGACACCGGAGGAATTTCCGCCCTGCCAGCTGGCGGAAACGGCCTTTGTTGCCCCGCCAGCTGCCGCGGTAATGACATGTCGGGGCGGCGCATGCGCGGGAGCGTCAGCGGCCGCTGAAAGTTTCCCGCGCTTGCGCAGTGGAGGGAGTCTCTTCCGCTTCCGCCATGGTGAAGACCGTGGCGGAGGCGGAAGGGAAAGAGTGCCCCCCGGCACAGGCCTGCCCGCGTTTTGGTGGGCCCCGATCGCGGGCCAGGCCACCGTGGGGGCACCCCCCGGGGCCAGATCGCCCCGCGCCCCCCCCCAAAGGACCCCGGAGCCCGCCCACGCCGCCTTGTCCCGCCGGTAAGAAAGGTACTTTAGTTTACACCGGCGGGATAGGCAATTTATCGGCAAGACTTCGGCCCATCCGGGCCGGAGAATCGAGCGGGGGGGCCCGCCAACCGGCGCGGCGCGATTCCCACCCCCGCTGAATCTCCGGTGCCGGAGACTTCGTCAACCGGCGGGGGCGGGATTCACGGCAGCCCCCGGCGATTCTCCGACCCGGCGGGGGGTCAGAGAATGACGTCCCAGATGGCGGCTCTAGTCAGCCGCTTAAAATGGCTGCCTGCACTGAGACCACATTTTTTATTGAACTGTGTCACAGTGCTGATTGTGCTGGTATCTTTTTCCAAGTTGGCGCCAAAATGTTTCAAGCTGTGTGTACTGATCTGCTGTGCAGCCAGCTCACTCACATGGCAGATCTTAAGCGCATTTTCCAATTTTAGGTCTTCTTCCCATACAAATCTCTCACGGAGCTTATCATTCGATATCCCAATCAGTATTTGATCGCAGATCATCATAGATTACTGAAATTGCAGGACTGGGCCTTCAGCCTCAAGTTGGTTACAAAGCTGTCAAAAGATTTGCCTGGTTGCTAGGTACGTGTACGAAATATGTATCTTTCAGATGTTTAATTTTTTTCAGAGAACGATGCCAATCGAAGTATTTTATCACCTCATCATAACTCTTGCTTTCCTCTTTACTATCAAATGTGAAGGTATTGTAGATTTCAAGTGCTTGAGGACCTGCTACCATGAGCAGCAATGCAATGCGCCTCTCGTGAGGCTGAGCCTGCAGGCCAAGAGCTGAAACATCGAGTTTAAACTGCTGTTGGAATCCGCGCCAATTTTCATCTATGTTACCCGAGATTTGAAGCTGGTGGGATGCCTTTAAACCTTCCATCTCAAACTTCACCATTGTTTGTTGTGTTGAGCTGCAGGTAGCCATAGTTCACCTGGTCAGTGGGAGAATCTTCTCTTTTTTGTTCTTTGGCTTGTTTTGCTTCATCTTTTCTGCAGTTCCCTTTAAACGTTCAAAACGCCTGATACGATGTTGTGTTCTGTGACCTTGCCATTGCAATGATATTCACAGAACATCTGGTTGCTTAACTAGAACGATGATTTATTGATGAACACATGGAAAGATAACTAACAGAATACTATACAGACAAAGTTACTATGTGAGTTCCGTGAAATCTCCTGGAACTACCCTATGTGCGACTGTCCTGTTGTACACCTTACTACCAACTGTCGAGTGTCTCACGCCCTGTGACTGATGTCTGACTCCACCAGTTGATTGGAGGTTGCATTTCTAACTATGTAGAGTACTATTCGCAGGCATATCACCACAGCTCTTAATTTATAAGATGATATAGATGGGCTGGTTGTGAGTGGCAAATGGAATTTAGCCCTGACAAGTGTGAGATAATGCATTTAGGGAGAACTAACAAGGTGAGGGATATACAATGAACAGTAGGACACGAGGAGGTACAGAGAACCAGAGGGACAGAGATGTGCATGTCCACAGATCCCTGAAGATAGCAGGATAGATAGATAAGGTGGTTAAGAAGGCATATGGACTACTTGCCTTTGTTAGCCGAGGTATAGAATATAAGAGCAGGGAGATTATGATGAAGCTGTATAAAATGATGATTAGGCCCCAGCTGAAGTACTGTGTGCAGTTCTGGTTGCCACACTATAGGAAGGATGTGATTGCATTAGAGAGGGTGCAGAGGAGATTCACCAAGATGTTGCCTGGGCTGGAGAGTTTCAGTTATTAAGAGAGGCTGGATAGGTTGGGATTTGTTTTCCTTTGAGCAGAGAAAACTATGGGGGGACCTGATTGAGGTGTACAAAACTACGAGGGGCATAGGTGGATGGAAAGGAACTTTTACCCTTAGCTGAGGGGTCAATAACCACAGGGCCTAGATTTAAGGTAAGATACAGAAGATTTAGAGGGGATGTGAGAGAAAACTTTTTCACCCAGACCGGCTAAAGGGCCATTTTCCGAGCTGTAAAAACTCTATGACTCTAAAAAAAAACTTGAACAACTCTACTTTTCTTGCTGAAAATATATCTTTTAAATTTGTTTTGGAGGACGGCATGGTGGCGCAGTGGTTAGCACTGCTGCCTACGGCGGTGGGGACTCAGGTTCAATCCGGCCCCGGATCACTGTCTGTTTGGAGTTTGCACATTCTCCCCGTGTCTGTGTGGGTTTCACCCCACAATCCAAAGGTATGCAGGTTAGGTGGATTGGCCACACTAAATTGCCCCTTAATTGGAAAAACATAATTGAGTACTCTAAATTTGTTTTTAAATTTAAAAAATTTAAAAATATTTTAAAATAGATAAATAAATAAATTTGTTTTGTGGCAATCTTCATCTATGTCATTGATTCTCTTTTACCAGTTTACCTGAAGTAACAACTTGAGTTTACTGTACCCATAACAGTTAATCATTTATATACTTCGGGCAGATCATCCTCAACCACCTTAAGAATTAATGACCTCTGAAAATCCACCTTCTCAGATATTGCACATTTCAAAATATTGAGTGCTCACGGTTTAGGCAGCGAGTTGTTACTCACAAAGGAGAAAGATAGAGGGCTGGACTCTCCATCAGCAGGGTTCTCCGTTTCGCCAGCAGCGCACTCACACCCGCGGATTTCCCAAAAATGGGTGCGGTGGGACAGAGAATCCCACCCAGAATCATTCCAGCATGGGAAGAAGATCATTTAGCCCATTGTGTCCATGCCTCTCTGCAAGAGCAAATCAGCTAGTCCCACAAACTCCCCAGCCCTTTCACTACAGCCCTGCATTATGCTGCTTTTCTTTTGTTGAAAGGTAATTTTCAAAGCCCTTCTTCTTGGTCTGCAAAGTTTCCTCATGGCCCATTCCAATTATACTTCGAGTCAGTTTTATTGCTCTTCTCTGCACCCTTTCCAACTTGTGTATTTTTTGTGGCATGGTGACCAAAGCTGAACATAGTATTCTATTAGAAACTGTTCGATGTTAGTAATAAATACACTAATGCATTTTGTTTTATTACACCTCTGCGATGCTTGTGCCTTGAGGTGGTATTTTATGTTAAAGGTGTTTTATAAATCCAAATGTTGTGTAAAATTCCTGTCTGCTGGTAAAATTATGTCAGGAACCCAACTGAAATTAAATATTACTGAACATGATGTCAACCCATAGGAGTGATTTGGCCAGTGTGTTGGAATAAATCTGGAATAAAGGAACCGGTCATCTATATTAGTTAATGGCCTGCCATGGGACAAATATTCTCCAGCTAATTACAACCCTATCAGGGTGACAGCTAGCAATTTTCCTCAAGCAAAGATTTTGCCAGTGCAAGGTACGTGGCTTCCACATAGAACAGATATGGGGCGAAATTCTCCCCCAACGGCGGGATGCCCGCCGACTGGCGCCAAAGCCGGCGCAAATCAGATGGGCATCGCGCCGGCAAAAAGGTGCGGAAGTCTCCGCATCTTTGGCGGCCTAGCCCCAACATTGAGGGGCTAGGCTGACGCCGGAGGGATTTCTGCCCCGCCAGCTGGCGGAAATGGCGTTTGTTGCCCCGCCAGCTGGCGCGGAAATGCGGCGCATGCGCGGGAGCGTCAGCGGCCGCTGTCAGTTTCCCAGCGCATGCGCGGGAGCGTCAGCGGCCGCTGTCAGTTTCCCGCGCATGCGCAGTGGGGAGAGTCACTTCCGCCTCCGCCATGGTGGAGACCGTGGCGGAGGCGGAAGGGAAAGAGTGCCCCCACGGCACAGGCCCGCCCGCGGATTGGTGGGCCCTGATCGCGGGCCAAGCCACCGTGGGGGCACCCCCCGGGATCAGATCGCCCCGCGCCCCCCCCCCAGGAACCCAGAGCCCGCCCACGCCGCCTGGTCCCGCCGGTAAATACCAGGTTTGATTTACGCCGGCGGGACAGGCAATTCCTGGGCGGGACTTCGGCCCATCCGGGCCGGAGAATCCAGCGGGGGGTCCCGCCAACCGGCGCGGCCGGATTCCCGCCCCCGCCCAATCTCCGGGAGCGGAGACTTCGGCGGGGGCGGGATTCACGGCGGCCAACGGCCATTCTCCAACCCGGCGGGGGGTCGGAGAATGACGCCCATGATTTGCGTTGTGGACATCTGATACACATCCAAGATCATTGACATTTTGTTTAGCTGATCAAATCATGTTTATCAGTTGTAGTCATCGAACAGCCTAACAGTGAAAGTCATAAGGTACAGCATTCTAATCCAGGACCATCTGTGAATTCCATTCCAAAAACAACATAGCCCTTTCCTTGAACTTTATACTCTCAGTAAAAGTCATATTTAAATGCATTACTTTCTGTGAAATGTTCTTATTTATATTCAAAGTACGACCCATGCTGCTGCATTGTAATCTTAAAATCACTATTTGCCATCTGAAAGAGATTTCAAAGGAGTGAAACCAAAATAAAGAATAGACACTTACCCATTGTATTGAAAAACAGACCTTTGCTGGAGAATGACCTGAGACAAATAGTGTTAAAATTCAAGCAGTCACAAAATTGATCAACTGGCTTTTTTTAAACTGTTTGTTCAGGTGTCATATTCCCACACATCATATGGTTGCAAATGCCTTCTGTGAAGGTCATCTCAATAGCAAAAGAGCAGGCGCATTCTTGTAAAAATATGCAGCATGAAAATTGTCTTTATGGCATTCATTCACAGTTTTTTATCACATGATTCACTAAAAGGGATTCATTTCATCATTTTCTTCAAAGGTCACACCGATAATCTGCACCTTCAAAGTGTCCCCTTCAAAAACGTATATTAGAAAACTCATATTTGTTGTTAATTCAATTTTGAAAGCCAAGAACCTGACAATAAATATGAGTTTGTACTGACAGAGGATTTATTCCCAAATGACATAATTTTGTTTCCTCACAAGAACCTTCAAGGTGACACACTTTGCAATAAAATAATTTTAAAATAGCTATTTACTTCCCCTGATAGTGACTTTAGTTGTTCAAATATTTTAAATCCATTACCTATTTGGAGGGAGGTGTGTTTCTATTTGAATAGTTGCGTTGTAACAATGGCTGAACAGTATAGGACAACAGATAAATAAATACATTACGAAAGAATTATAAAAAACAAAAAAGTTTGTTAATGTGTAGAAGATGCCAACCAATGCTTTGTGCTTTGACCTCTGTACGGAATGTGCAGACCTCAACTTCTGATGCTCCTGACTGTCAGGCAAGTCCCTAACAATTCCCAATTTACAAATGACTGACTTGCCTTACATCATCAATTTTTTCTTTTAAAAACCAATTAGACAGTTATTGGGAAAGATGGGTACAGAGGGATATGGGCCAAATGCGGGCAATTGGGATTAGTTTAGTGGTAAAAACTCGACAGCATGGACAAATAGGGTTTGTTTTCATACTGTAAACCTCTATGACTCCATGATTCTATCATTACCTATTTTCATTTCTTTTGCAATTTAACAAAGATCATTGTTACTAAATTATTCCCACCAACCCGGAATAATCTGTTAGTCTGATGTGCCACATGTACAGTAGAACCACCAGATAGACCTTCAAAGATACAGATCCACTCATTATAACACCAGGGAAGTGGCATTGAGCAAATTGTTGAGTCTGCAGACTTCACAAGTCCCCTGGTCTGGATGGACTTCACCCGAAGGAAATTAAAGAAGTGGCTAACGGGATAGTTAATGCAGAGTTAACGTTTACGATCAAAACGACCCTTCTATAGAACTGAAACAGGTAGAAATGTATAGAATTTTATAGTTGAAAAGAGGGCGGAGGAGGAGGGGCAGAATAGAACATAAGAACATAAGGACTAGGAGCAGGAGTAGGCAATTCAGTCCCTCAAGCTCACCCCGCATTGGATACTATTATGGCTGATCGCCTTTCAACTCCACATTCCTGCCCGTTCTCCATAACCATTGAACCCATTATTAATTCAAAATCTGTCTATGTCCTCCTTAAATGTCCTGACTTCTACCGCACTCTGGGGAAGCGAATTCCACAGATTCATGACCCTTTGAGCGAAGTAATTTCTCCTCATCTCTGTTTTAAAGCTGCTACGTTTATCCTAAAACTATGGCTTCTCATTCTAGATTGCCTCACAAGAGGAAGCATCTGCTCTATGTTTACTTTGGGCACGATCTAAGGGAATGGTTTTGAAGTGTAGTAGCAAGCGGGAACTGCTGCGAGCATCCCGATGCTCGAACGGGCAAGGCCATCACCACTATCAAACTTTAATTAATAATCTTTATTATTAGTGTCACAAATAGGCTGTCATTAACATTGCAATGAAGTTACGGTGAAAATCCCCAAGTTGCTACATTCCAGCACCTGTTCAGGTACACTGAGGGCAAATTCAGAATGTCCAATTCACCCAACAAGCTCGTCCTTCGGGACTTGTGGGAGGAAACCGGAGCGCCCGGAGGAAACCCACGAAGACACGGGGAGAATGTGCAAACTCTGCACAGACAGTGATCCAAACCGGGAATCGAACCTGAGACCCTGGCACTGTGCAGCAACAATGCTGACCACTGTGCTACTCTGCCGCACTGATCCACTTAATTGGTCCACTTAACAAAGCCCCACAGTCATCACGATGCAAATAATGAACCTGCCGGCTGAGTTGCTGAGCTTCTGGACCAGGTTTACCCGCAGCTGCTACAATCAGTAGGGTGTGGTCGTGAGATTCAGAGGGGGATGTCAGCTAATCCAGCAGATCCATAGCAGATTGGAGGAGTCCCAAAGGCTACAGGCGCAGGAGATGGCGTGGGAAATGCGTGGTACCGAGGCCAACACTGCTGAGGTGGCAACCGCAGTGGAGAACCTGGTGCACAATGTCAGCAGCATGAGTGGAAGAATCCAAGGCGTGGCTCACTCAGTCAGTGACGGCCTTGGCTGAGTGCTTTGCTCCCATGTTTGAGTCGCTGAGGAACTTGTCCCAGTCCCAGGTGGACCTTTCTGAGGTGCTGCGGAGCATGTCCCAGTCTCAGCTGGGCATTGCCAAAACACTCCAGAGTATGTTCCGATCGCTGACGGACGTGTACCGGTCTCAGGTGCACGTCATAAAAATCATAGAATCCCTACTGTGCAGAAGGAGGCCATTCGGCCCATCGAGTCTGCACCAGCCCTTGGAAAGAGCACCCGACTTAAGCCCACGCCTCCACCCTATCCCATAACCTAGTAACCCCACCTAACCTTTTGGATAAAAGGGACAATTTAGAATGGCCAATCCACCTAACCTATACATCTTTGGACTGTGCAAGGAAACCGGAGCACTCGAAGGAAACCCACGCAGACACGGGGAGAAAGCAAAAACTCCATACAGACAATCACTGGAATTGAACCTTGGTCCCTGGAACTGTGAGGCAGCAGTGCTAACCACTGTTTCTTGGGGATAATGGGGACCCACCAGGGTTGGCGGAGCCAGATGATGCAGGGGCAATCGGAGCTCAATCCAGCTGTTCTTCCATCCCAAGGTGATCCCCAGGGCCCTATGGGCATCGACCGGGAGGAGGGGGTGCTAGGTGCCAACCCGGAGCCACCTTATAGGGTGGTGACAACAGCACCAGCTCCCCCGAGCTCCCCTCTCACTTTCCCGACAACGGCGCATCTCGGAGTTATCACAGGATGGCAAAACGAGGCATGTGCCGCCGGCAGGTGGGCTGGCACCCTCCAGCCCAGGGACCACAGAGGATGGCCACCAGGGCCATCGAAGGCCATGGGATGTGGTAAGTAATAGACTGCCTGCACCTCTGATGTGCATCCTGGGACAAACTCAGATGCAGCAGGAGAGTACAGAAGGCTAAGCAGGTGGACGATCACTGAGGGGACATTGGGTGGGACGGGTGGGGAAAGGGGGATAGCACCATTGGGAGCAAGGGGCAGTTGCAATCACACAAACGTACAACATTAAAACACATTGCACCAGAGAAATATGACGCCTCTGACATGTTATTCCGCAATGCGGGCCAACCTCCAAACTCCTGCCCTAGCTCCCAGGCATGATATTCCTGGATTTTGCCCTTGCACCCCCCCCACCCCCACCCCCCCCCCCCCCCCCCCCACCCCGCCCCGCCCGCAAGGCATACCACATGCAGGTGATTGGTGTGAGAGTACTCAACAATTCAACAGACAGGCACGAGTCAGGCTATGGCATAGATTGAGCAGCACCAGCGCTCAGCTCACAGAGGGTGATCATCACCACCCTACCTTCGACAGTGCCCCACTGAGAGTGTCGGCACAGTCCCAACACCCTGAAGTGATGTAACACAGACCCTGGAAGGTGGGTAATTGCAGGGTGCGGGGGAGCGATATGACGGACGAAGCCACATCCTATGAGAAGCGGGCGAGGATGAGGGCCTCCCTGCCGGAGCCTTGCCAGTGCCGCTTATCCCCCCATCCCCCGGCTGGTCCTGTGGGTCCTGCCCGGGCTTGTTCTCCTGCCCCTCCTGGTCCAGTGCCAGTGCTTTCTCGGTGACAAAACTGGGCACTCTAGACCAGTGAACCTAACGTCGGTAGTAGGGAAGTTGCCAGAGTCCTTTATCAAGGATTTTACAGCACAGAATTTGGAAAGCAGTGGTATAATCAGGCAAAGTCAGCATGGAATTTTGAAAGGGAAATCAGGCTTGACAAATTTACTGGAAGTCTTTGAAGATGTAACTAGTAGAGTTGGCAAGGGAGAACAGTGGATATGGTTTATTTAGAGGTTCAGAAGGTTTTCGACAAGGTCTCACATAGCAGTTTAATATGTAAAGTTAAAGCGCATGGGATTGCAGGTAATGTCTTGAGATGGATAAATAGCTGGTTAGCAGACAGGAAGCAAAACGTTGGAATAAATGGGTCTTTATCCGATTATTGGGCAGTGACTAGTGGGGTACTTCTGGGGCTGGATGCCCCAATAATCGGGCTATGTCCCCACGCCAGCATATAAATGCTGACGTTTCACTCTGGACTTTCTGAGTGATTCTCCCGTCTGCAGAGGGCGGGCAGGGCCCCAGAGTGGTTCTCGCAGCTCTGGCTGCGGATACGGGGCCCCGTGCTTCCGGTCGGGAGTTGCGCATACGCACGGTGGCAGCCTGCGGTGGCTGCCCTGTGCGATATGGCGGACTCGCACCGCGGACCGTGATGGAAGAAGAAGGTCCCCCCGAGATCGTGCGCACCCGCGGATCGGTGCCGCCCGATCGCTTGCCTGGCCATCCATGAGGGCCCCCCGAGTGAACGATCCCCGCCCCCCCACCAGGGCGGCCGCGGACTGAGTTCATTGAGGGATGAGGACAGATATTACACGGGATGGATGATATCATGGACCCCACGGAAGCTGCCCTTGTGCTGCTGACAAGCCAGGTGGCCAGACGCCGGAGAAGGCAGCGGCAAAGCGTTACAGAGGCTCGAGGCGCGGCCCATGTGAATGGCCATGCCCCGCACCCTGAGGACCCGGCCGCCCATCAGGCCAGGGAGGGACCCTGAGGGGGAGGCCAGTGACAGCCAAGGTTGTACATGCATTGCTGGTCGTTTGAACAGATGACGGACAGCGTGTGCCGCAGGAGGTTCTGCCTCAAGAAGGGTACGATGCTGCGCCTGTGTCATGTCCCTCGTGGACGTGGCTCCATATGGAGGAGAAGGTTACTCGCTCCCCATGGCTGTCAATGTCACCGCAGCCCTGAACGTCTATGCCACAGGGGTCATCTATGAGGTCATGGATGCCTTGTTTGCTGGGGCAGCTAACTGTATAAACTTTGACCTGGACCATGCCCAACAAGATGCCCGAGCAGCCAGGATTCTCCACCATTGCCGTGATGTCCCTGTAATAATAATAATAATCTTTTATTGTCACAAGTATGAAGTTACTGTGAAAAGCCCCTAGTTGCCACATTCCGACACCTGTACGGGTAAGCTGTACGGGAATTGAACTGGCGTTGTTCTGCATTACAAACCAGCTGTCTAGCCCACTGAGCACTGTACCTGTGGGAGGGGGTGGAGATCCAGGACTATCATGCCCCGTGGGTACTGGGAAGGGGATTGGTGGTCAGCCTGCATTGCAGAATAAAGTGCCAGAGGTGTCATATTTCCCAGGTTCAACATGTTGTAATGCTGGACATGTGTGTCCCCAACTGCCCCAAGCCCCCGATGGAGCTGCTCCCTCTTTCCCACGCCTCCCAACCCTTACCCCACCACCTCTTATCCTAGTGAAACTCCATGTGTACCTCTGCTATTGGAAGATTAACTACAGGATTTCCATTTATTTTTCAAATCTTTTCAATGTCTACTTTAACTCTATTTTGTTGGAACAATCTTACAACCATATTTTTTTATTCATGGGATGTGGGAGCCATTGGCAAGACCAACATTTATTGCCCATTCTTAATTGCCCTTGGAAAGGCAGCTGTTGACCCACCTTTTAACCCACTGTAGTTTATGTGGTGTCGGTTCTCCCATTGTGATATTAGGGTGGGGGTTCGAAGATTTTGATCCAGGACAGTGAAGGAACAGTGATATAGTTCCAAGTGTGTTTGAGTTGGAGGGGAACTTCACATCTAACCTTATGATGTTGGTGGGGCATGTGTGGGGGTGGAGGTGGGGGGGGGGGGGGGGGGGGGGGCGGGTGGAGATCACTGACAAAATAACTGAAGAAGGTTGGACTTAGGCATGGCCCTGAGATTCTCCTGCCGTGATGCCCTGAGGCTGATATAATTGGAAATGTATCGAAGAAAAAGGTAGGAGAATGTCTGAAGCTGACGGAGTTCTTTGGAGAGGTAGGAAATCTTTGGAGTTACCCACTTTGGAGAGGGCAATCTTTTGGATATTGTTCCGGGACACCTCTGAGAAAGGTAAGGTGCCATTTTGGGATTGTCAAAAGTACACATGAATGTGTGAAAAGTGCATAAACCTATTCGGACTGCCAAGCTCAGTGCAGCTATCGAGAACCGTCAATAATAATAATATTAAAAACAGAAAATGCTGGAAATGATCAGCAGGTCTGGCAGCATGTCCATTCGAGTCCATATGACTCTTCAGGACTTGAAGCCTTAAAAATATTCAAAGATTCTACTTCCACTGCTTTTTGAGTAAGAGTGTTTCAGGACCCTCTGAGAAAAAAAATTCTCCCTAATCTCCACCTTAAATGAGCGACTCCTTATTTTTAAACAGTGTGTTATGGGCCAGGGGTTTAGAGAACCCCAAAGTGTATCATGGAGTTCACCTGACCCACAACTTTTAATAGATTGTGGTATGGGGAGCACACGGCTCACTCTACAGGTGTGGTACAGCAGAAATGGAAAAGTATGTTTCAAAGCAAATCAATGTTTATTCTATGAACTCAAGTTCACCTTTTTAAAACATACAGTGAACATCTTAGCAACCATCATTCAAATACAACCCCCAAAGAATACAACACTAAGTAATCCTTAATAACTTCCCAAACAACATCCAGAAGACAAAATAAACACATTTTAACAGAAGCACATTAGGTTTACATTCACTACTGAGAACATTTATAATTCTGAATTCACCAAATGATCAAGAGATAGCCTTTTCATGGCAGAGAGATCAACAGTACACCTGCTCTGTCTGGCTTCAGCTCCGGCACTGAAAACAAAACTAAAACACACTCTGCAGCAAACAGCCTAAAACGAAAGTAAAAAGATGACAGACAGCCCAGCTCCACCCACTCTCTGACATCACTGCAGTAATAAACACCCATTTCTTAAAGGTACTCTCACTACAGATATTTATATACGCACTGCTGCTAACTTTTGGTTGGCTCTTAATTTGGTTCTGTTTAATCATGTTTGCTCAAGAGTCGCCAGGTATCTTTTGACACCGCCACAAGGTTCAGAACCTAATACTGATCAATGACTCGATACACCAGTTAGTAAGTTCAAAAGCAATGCTCATTTATTTACACACAGTCAAATCTACTCATGCATAAACTCTACAAACTAAACTACCACTATTACTAAAGCCTATACTTAGCTTCGGGCGCCCACTCAGTCAGGGGAACAATGGCCGTTGCTTGGTTCTGAGGCTGCTGGGTTGAGCTGTTTACAGGGTAGCAACTAGGAGCGTCTATCTCGTAACGTGCGTTGACTTGGGACTTACTTGGTTTGATGCAGCTGCTAGGCAGGTCTCTCTCTTCGGTGAGAGCCAAAGCCAAAGGAGAGCGTTTCTCCCTTGGGGGATACCTTTTATACCCAAAAGGGCTTTGTGCACTTTTGGGCAGACCTTGAACTTGGCCTCAACTAATTGGGTCTTTCCCAATCATCTGCATCGATTTTCCTCCAAAAGAGGGGTGGTTCTCTGATTGCTGGGCGTGTCCTGGTGACTGTCAATCTGCTTTGTCTTAGCTTCTTCTGGCGCCGGGGAGTCTGCTTTAACATTGTGTATCTAAATGTTTCCCTTTTGTCCCCGGAGATGGCTCATTAGTATGAAGATTGTTTGGTAGTTTCTGTCCTGTCTGAGAGTTTAAGGTTCTAATCAACAGACAGAGCTTGTACCTGCTTGTTTCTTAGCATTGTCCAATTTTCCCTGCATTCTTTGCAGGTGTCCATTTTGTAATCGGGACGTGGCCATCCCAGATGGCTACAACACCCATTTATAAACACCTATTTCTTAAAGGTACTCTCACATGACAAGTGACCCCTAGTTGCAGATTCTCTGACAAGAGGAAACATCCTCTCCACATTCACCCTGCCAATACCCCTCAGGATCCTAAATGTTTCAATCAAGTTACCCCTTACTCTTCAAGACTCTCGTGGATATAAACCTAACCTTTTCAACCTGTCCTAATAAGACAACTGGCCTTTTCCTGGTATTAGTCTAGAAAACCTTCTCTGAACTGCTTGGAAGGAGACCAATACTATACACAATACTCCAGATGTGGTCTCACCAATGCCCTGTACAATTGAAGCACAACGTCCCTCCTTTTGTAATCAATTCCCCTCACAATAAATGAGAACATCTTATCAGTTTTCCTAATGACTCACTGTACCTTTATACTAGCCCTTTGTGATTCCTGCACCAGGACACTCAGACATCTCTGCAGCGCAGAGTTCGGCAATCTCTCACCATTTAGATAATACGCTTTTTTATTCTTCCTGCCAAAATGAAACATTTCACAATTTCCCATGTTATACTCCATTTGCCAGATTTTTGTCCATTCACTTCACTTGTGTCCTTATGTAGCCTCCTTATGTCCTCTTCACAATTTACTTCCCTACCTATCTTTGTATCATCAGCAAATTTAGCAACCATACCTTCAGTCCCTTTATCCATGTCATTTATATAAATTGTCAAAAGTTGAGGCCCCGGCACTGTGACACATCATTCATTTCATCCTGCCAATCAGAAAAAGACCCATTTATGCCAACACTCTATATCCTGTTAGCTCATCAATCTTCTCTCCATGCCAATAGATTATCCCTACACCATGAACTATTATTTTATGCAATAACCTTTGAGAGAGCACCTTTACAAATGCCTTCTGGAAATCTAAGTACAGTGCATCCACTGGTTCTCCTTTATCCACAGCATTTGTGACTCCTTCAAAGAATTCCAATGAATTGAAGACCCTCTAACTAAAGGGACCCTCCCCCCAAGAGACCCCTGACTAAAGGGAGCCCCCACAGGGAGCCCCTGCACTACCCCACCATCGGGAAAATTATTTCTGAATCTACCCTGTCCAATCCTGTTAGTATTTTATAAGTTTCAATGAGATTCCCTCTTATTCTTCTAAACTCCAATAAATATAATCCTAACTGATTTAGTTTCTCCTCATATGACAGGATACAGCATGGTAAATCTTCACTACCCTCCCTCCATTGCAAAGACATCCTGAAAAATGAATTCATGATGCCATAGGATGGCATAGGAATATGAGACAAAACAGGCCATTTGGCCCCAGCTGTCTATACCGGTGTTTGTCCTTCACTCGAGCCTCCTCCCAACTTGCTCCACATAAATCAATCATCATATCCCATATTCCCTTCTTCCTCAAATGCTTGTTTTAAATGCATCTATACTATTTACTTCAAACACATTCTCACTACTCTTTGGGTAAAGCAGTTTCTCCTAAATTCCTGCTTGAATTTCTTGATGACCATCTTATATTGATGGTCTCTAGAACACATGAAACAGAAGCAGCAGTAAGCCACCAGGCCCCTCAAGCTTGGCCCGCCATTCAATATGATCATGGCTGATCTATGCTGGCCTCAACTCCTTTTCTATACCATTTCCTCATGGCCCTCTATTCCTCGATCTGTAAGAAACTTGCTAAATCCTGGTTTGTTTTGTGTTTCTCGTTTAATCCTGGTCCTTCTCACTGGTTTCAAAATCACAGACTTTTGGTTTTGAACGGAAATCTCCCCCGCTGCAAGGTGCTATGTGAACTGATCTGGAAGATCCATTGGATCAGTATGCTCTGTGGCATAGCCCCTGATATCATGTTGATGGACTTGGCAAGAAGCCAATTGGCTCGTTTGAAATCCGGGCCTTGCGCAGATTCTCATTTGGGATTGATGGAGCTTTTCAGAAACTTCTGGAACAGGCGAAGCAAGCCCCATTTTGTTAGTTCTGTGAATTATTAAGGCATGAAGCAGCTTTAAGGCACTCTCTCTCAGCTCCCTCTCTGCTAGGCGATTTAAAAGCTCCAAGCCAGACCTATGGAAGGCACTCCTATTTAAAAGACTGCAGGCAGTAGCCAGACCTGTGAAAGGAACTACTGGTTTGAAAGGCTCTGAACAGGTTCCCCACAAGGTCTGTAACATTTCAATCCTCTGTCTGAATGATTGAGAAAAGCCCAGTCTGAGAACTCTCTTCACGATACAGCCAGAATCTCTGTGCAGGGACCAGGAAAATAGTTGAGCGTCAGAGTGGATGTAGAATGTGCTATAAACTCTCAAGTCGAGACTACCAGTAATATATCAGGGAAACTGAGAGTCCACCTGGTGGTCGCATGACAGAAGTGCACAGACCTGAATCTCCTGTGTGAAGGCGATTCCCCAGATGAAGACCTACAGCCGAGGGGTTCTAATGGATGGTAGTCCTTAAACGATCCAAACTCACCAATAGTTTGCAACACTTCAAATTCTGAAGAGAACACCGTCCACAAGGACCTCAACCTCAGCAGTGAATATCTCTCAGACCCTTTTAATCCCTGTTTATTTTTTTATCAATTCCCTATCCCGACCGTATGTGTGTCTTGTGTGTGTCTGGGTGGACAGGGTTTAGGAGTAGGTAGACTAGTAGACCGTTGTTCCATTATTTCTATTATATGTTCATCTTTTTGTTATAAATAAAGTTTATTAATGTTTTACTTATAAATCTGGTGCATGTAACTCATTGGAGCAGTCAAGGGTTAAAGATCGCAGGAAAATACACAAATTATTGGGTAATTCACTTATGGGCGGCACGGAAGCACAGGGTTAGCACTGTTGCTTAACAGCGCCAGGGATCCAGGTACGATCCCCGGCTTGGGTCACTATCTATGCAGAGTCTACAAGTGCTCCCCATGTCTGCGTGGGTTTCCTCCGGGTGCTCCGGTTTCCTCCCACATGTCCCGAAAGACATTGTTGTTTGGTGAATTGGACATTCTGAATTCTCCCTCCGTGTACCCGAACAGGCGCCGGAATGTAGAGACGAAGGGATTTTCACAGTAACTTCATTGCAGTGTTAATGTAAGCCTACTCGTGACACTAAGAAAGATTATTATTATGTTGGGACTCTGGGGTCTGTGGGGCTGGAACTGACCATGTGCTCATCCAGGATGTTGCATCATATATTTATCCACCTTCATTTTAAATACTTCTAATTATCCAGCCTCCATCACCCTCTGGGGCAGAGAATTCCAGAGATTCACCACTCTTTGTGAGAAGAAATTTCTACGCACCTCAGTTATAAATGATCGGCCATTTATTTGTAGCTATGCCCCTTTTTTGAGACTCTGCCACCAGTGAAAAGATCTCACCCTCTACCCTGTAAAGCCCCCCAGGATTTTATAGTCCTATTTGAATAAGGTCACCCCTCACTCTTCTAAGCTTCAAAGAATACAGACCCAGACTATTTAGTATCACTTGATAGGACAACCCTCTCATCCCAGGAATTAACCTGGTGAATTTCCTTTGCCTCCAATGTTAATATATCCTTTTTTAGGTAAGGGGACCAAAACTGTACGCAGTATTCCAGGTGAGGCCTAGTTAGTTATGCTCTTTTCCATAAAAGGAAACATTCTCCTTTTAGCCATTCTATCAAAAGGGTTTTGTAATTTGAAAGACTTCTATGAGGTCACCCTCAATCTTCTTTTTTCAAAAGAAAACGGACCAAGTTTGCTAATCCATTCCTGACATGTATACCCTCACATTTCAGGTATCATCCATGTAAAGTGTGGTCGAACCAAGATTCGATATTAGTTTAGCATAGCTTCCCTACTTTTCAATTCTATCCCTCTAAGGCCAAGTGTTTGGTTTGCATTTTTATGGCCTTGTTCATCAGCATCACAACATTTAGGCCTGAATTTTACGTTTCCTGTGCAGGCAGGCAGCAGCCACAACACAGCGGGAAATGGCACTTGATGATGTCGGGGGCGGGATGATTTCTCGTTGTCATTGCGCTGTCTCGCAATATGTTGGTTCCTGGTCATGTGTGAATTTCAGAAGAGCGCCTACCTGCAATTAAATGGCCAATTAAGGCCATTAAAAGTCCAATCAATCCCAATTTTGAGAGACCCATGTGTTTTTATGCATGATGCAGGGGTCAATCAGGTGTGTGGCCTTCACATTGTTTTCATCATTCTAGATCCAGGGCGGAAATAAGGCCCAAAAGGAATGGAAAGGGGAGGAAATATTAGTATTAAAATGAGTTGTGAATGTGTGGATTATAGCACACCTTTGGAATCATCTTGTGCATTTGCATCATTTTAGGATGTTTAAATTTTTGCAAAAACTTTCTGCAGACGGGCAGAAATCATAAGGTTTGACATGACTATTGTGTACTCTACTGGAGGGACTTCCTCAGATGATGAGGAGAGGGAAAGAAGGGGGAGGATGTAGGCACTATAATAGATTCTGCCCTCAGGACTGAGAGGCACAGCCAGAAGAGGTTGAAAGCTAGCAGGATTTGAAAGAGAGAAGGATTAGGACAAGGTGCCAGCACCCAGCTGGTAGAGTATGCGGGCTGCAATTCAGCTACCTTGACATGACAGAGGTATAATGCCAAAGAAGGCTCTGCCTCTCCAGGGAAACAATCACCTGTATTGGTGACAAGCTCGGGCCCAGGATAGCCTCAAACTGTGTAACTGGCCACCCAGTGGCCCTGAAGGTCACTGTTACCTTGAACGTTTATGCCTCACGTTCGTTCCAGCGGCCTGATCACACGGTTGAAACACGGATGTCTACGGAGAAATGGTATAACCAGAATTATGATTCCAGGAGGGTCATTATTGAGTGGACATTGGGCCGACTCAAAATGAGGTTTCGCTGTCTGGACCACTCAGGAGAATCACTGGAATATTCTCCAGAATACATTTCCATTGTAGTGGACATTTCCATTGTAGTGGTTGTCTGCTGTGTCCTTCACAATGTGGCTCTCTCAAGGGGGGAGCAGGTGGAGGGTGAACACAGTGAAGTTCTTTCAGAAGGTGCTGATGATGAATCCAGCACTGAACCCGAGGAGCCTGCGCAGTCCCAGGATGATGAACAAGATCCAGCAATGAGAGTGCTTATCGGGGACACGGAGGCCCTGACTCAGATGACTTTCCGGTAAGAGTCTAAATGCTCAGAAACAGACTGGCTCTTCACTGCTCGGGGCTGATGAGGCCCTCTTGGCACCATCCTCTCCTGTCCCTCCCTTTAAAATACACTTTGCAGTTCAATCAATGTCTTACGCAATTGAAGACATCCTCCCTAACTATGACATAAAGCACAATAAGGCCATTTGACATATTGTCACATTTCAATAGTGACTTGCGATAAAGGTGTAACAACATGATACAAGTGACAGTGAGAAATGATTCACCTGTGACAGCTTTTCTGAGATTATAGTGACAGAAATTTCTGCTTATACATGCCAGAACATCTAGGTGCTTTCCCCTTGTCGACAGCTGAATTGGATGCAAGCTGCTGACTCAGATGTCCCGTCGGCCTTGATGACTTTGGCAGCTGTGCACTGGCCTTCTGGGCCTGTGCAGGGCTCAACTGGGTGAGAGACATGGCTGGACACTCCTCAGTCTTTGAAGGTTCCTCAGATGCAATGGTCACTGTAAAAGGGGTAGATGACTTGCTGTCATCATCAAAGGTTCCCAGAGAGGATCCCCAAATACATGGAGCTACCAGTCGCCCACCAACTTGAGCTTTGTTTGAACCTCCCTGATCACCAGTCACTAGGTGCTTCATCCATCTCTCATATTGGCGGTGATCCGGTGAGGTCAATGCTAGTGGGCTTGCAGGTCTGAATGCAATTCTAGAAGCCTCTGATGGAGTTCCTGGAGCTGCCACTCCATCGGATTCAGCACTCTCTCTATGGAGGATACTGTATGTTCATAGCTGTGGGTTAACACAGTACTCACGTTCCGCTTGGACCCCTCGAATACCGGGACCATGGCATCCAGAACCTCAGGGATCTCTGCCAAATGTTCACATGCATCCACTGGAGATCCAGCATTTGCCAGACACTCAGCCTTGGGCTCAGCATGGTCCTGGTCTCCAGTAACCTCCGATAGTCGGTGCCCAGGGGATTCTCTGCCAGCTTCTCAAATGAGCGTGATATGCCTTCCCCAGTTTTCTCTACCATCTGTTCCAGAATGGTCATGCCCATGACATCCTGTGTTTGCATTGGTAGATGGTGGATGGTGCAGAGAGAAGATGTGACACGGGTGCATCTGGCTGCAGATCATCGCCTGATGTCAAGGAAGGGTCTTCTGAGTACTTCTGCGGTCTGGAGGAGGTTCCATCTGAAGGAGAGAAAACCTAAGTAAGTCTCCAGCAACAATTACAAAGCAGAGTACTTGCATTCTGGTAGCTTCTGAGAACAAAGATTTCTGAATGGACCAGTAACGGGGATTACTGGCTTTCACCTGTCAGTCTTACAACAATTTGTTATCATCTCTCATTCCCTTCCCCAATTTATTCCTTGTTCCCTGGACTCTTACCCCCTCTGAAACCCCTGCCTCTCTGCAACCAATGAATCTCGCTCCACGTACACGAGCCATCTCCAGGATCTGCTCCTCCACCTGACTTAGCAACAACAGATTAGGGCCACCACCACCCATTCATCCTCGGTCCTGGGCATTGTGAATCCTTTTCTCCTGTATGGACAATAGTGCTTTCATCAGTCCCCCTCTATATGTCAGAACATGCCTCCCAAAGTCGCAGGTTTAGGTGCCCATCATATTGTGGCACTACATCCTGCCGGGCATATCAGCCATCCTGTCCACTTACATGCAGTCTTTAAGGGCAGGAAATTAAGCACAGGGATTCACACCGGTGAGTTTCAACAAGTTCAGGCACACACAAAGACTTTTACATGGGGACTCATTCTCACCCTGGGAGATTGCAGAAGGCCATTGAAGCTCTTCCTGCTCTGCATCCAGGTCCTTCTGACTACATCATGGCCACTGACCAGAGATGCTACCTCCATGAAATGAAAAATGAAATGAAAATCGCTTATTGTCACAAGTAGGCTTCAAATGAAGTGACTGTGAAAAGCCCCTAGTCGCCACATTCCGGTGCCTGTTCGGGGAGGCTGGAACGGGAATTGAACCGTGCTGCTGGCCTGCCTTGGTCTGCTTTCAAAGCCAACGATTTAGCCCAGTGTGCTAAACCAGCCCCTGCCTTCCATGCCTTCTTACTTAACTGTGGAGGTCTCATCTTTCCATCAGGCAGAGGCAACATCTGCCAATGTTCACTCACAGCCTCTAATAGAACCCATAGGCAGTCATCAGTAAAGTGACGATTGGCTTTGGCCATTTCCACAATGTCTGGCAGGGTTCTGGGTCCAAAAGACATTGCAAGTGTCCCAGTACACTTTCCTCGATAAAACATCACCAGTTGTCTGCCCCTATAAATATTTCAACACCTCTCTGGAGCAGTTTCTCCATGCATAGCAGCCTTCAGGGAGCTCCTTTTAAACCCCACACCCTTAGTAATCGCTGTTTTGAACTGATTGCGAGCAGGAGCAGATTTCATACCCGTTTCTAGTCCCATCAATCACGCTCGCCCGACGACCCTATAATTCAGGCCTTGGCGACTGGGGCATTTAAATTCTGAAATTCTTCTGTTCCTCTACTGTACCTACCCTTGCATCTTCTGAGTAATAAGTGACCTTCCTATTCCTCCTACCAAAACATACGACACCATGATGATGCCCTTTAAAAAGATCCATGTGCAGTAAAGTACTTTTGCTCTTTATGAAAACATTCATTTCCCCTTATCATGTTTCTTTACGACTTTCACAATTACTTCAAATTTTCCTTCACTTCAACTAAACCAGTTACATTTATTTAACCAGCATTATCCTGGCGTGCCCACAACACCCCAGACCTGTTGCAATGCAGTCAGCCACGGCAGATTTGTACAGAATGCTACGTTTAGACAGCGAGTCAAGCAGTTGATATTGGCATTGCTGTCAATTCATCTGAGCACCCAGACTTTAAGTGAGCAGCTGCTTAACCGTGGATTGTGGGCCATTAAAATGCTACATTGATGTTTCACAGTAATTGCATTAGAAACTGTGAGGGAAAGAACAAAACAAAACGTGAAAAGATGCATCAAGCAGCATCTGATTTATCCTAATCCTTGCCAATACCTCCCTTGCCTCAGAAAATTGCAGTTCTGATCCCTAAGATCACCACTGTTTAGTCCAGGCTTTCTTATGAGAAATGCCTGGCATTGACCTGTGTAGAGCCAGCTACCATTAGTGGGGGCTATAAAACGAACATGCTTCCTTGTACCGTTAACCTCTAAGATAATTGATTTTTCAGCAAACTTCTACCTGCCCACCAGTGACTCCAGTGATTAACACCTCTGCCATGACTGAGGCGAGTCTGTGGTTTCACAACGAGCCCCGATGGGCTAAAAATCCAGTGAAAAGGATAAAGCAATACTCGGCTGTCAGCAGCTTCGCCCTATTCCCATCATTATTCCACTCGTAGCCCTGTGATTGAATCCAACACTGGACTCCATTTCACTGAACAAATCACTTCAGCAGCACACAAAATCACTTCAAAGTGATGCAGAGTCTACGACTGGTTTGACAGCAGAAGAGAGTCTGGAATAATGCTACCTCCAATTGCTTTCCTGTTGCTTGTTCCCTTTGAGAGTGAAGCAGGATGCAGGCAAATTGGACATCCCATGGGAACAAAAAAAAAGACAGCCTGTCAAGAAACCATTTCGAGGGGAAAGCCACAGTGCTGTTTCATTGGCAAAAGCGGTATTCAGTGAGAGTTCTTGCAGACAAATAAGACAAGGACATTCTGTCAACAGCATCTGAATCTCAACAAAAGTGCACCCACAAGATCTCAACCATCTCTACTAGGCAATAACACAGGACGAGCAATGTAAAATGTGTATGTGTACATGGTGGGGTGTGGGGGGGGGGGGGGGGTGCGGCACAACCCACCACTTTCCCTTGACATTTGCACAAAGGAAAATGGCTGGATAAGTCAGGGAAATCAGCTCAATAACTATCACATTTAAACTCTAGGTGGATGACATTTCAAATCTATTAAAAACTCAAGGTGATCTCAAACTGCTTTGATAGAATCATAGATAGAATCTCTACAGTGCAGAAGGAGGTTATTCGCCCATCACCTCTGCACTGAATCTCCGAAAGAGCACCATAGCTAGACCCAATCCCCTGCCCTATTCCCATAACACCACACATTGATCATGGCCAATCCTAACCTGCACATCTTTGAACTGTGGGAGGAAACTGGAGCACCCGGAGGAAACCCACGCAGACATGGGGAGAACGTACAGGCTCCACACAGTCACCCAAGGCCGGAATCGAACACCGGTCCCTGCCGCTGTGAGGCAGCAGTGCTAATCACTGTGTCACCGTGCCACCCTTAGTGCAATTCTCTGGAGTTTTACCAGCATGTTGTCACTCCTGCCACTGAGCCAATGTGGGTACCAAGCCCTTGAGGGCAATTGACACCGCCGCAGAGTGGATTCTACCGGCGGCAGGCAATTGGATGCTGCCACTGGAATCGCCAATGAGTCAGCTCGTCAGCACCACCGATTGTGGTGGCTCTTGCTGAGGTTACAGGGAATAGGAAATGGCACCTGTATGTTTAAGGTGCCCTCAAGGGGCTGATGAAGATTTTTTCCATGTGCCAGAGCCAAGTAGGCAGAACAGTCTCAGCGGTGGGGATTGAACCCTCCAGTGGCAGCGTTAGAGCCGCAGGGGAGACGTTACCAACTATCTCCCCCCCCCCTCCTCCCACTGGACATGGAGCTCTCGGAAGTCCGCCTCAATGTACCTGGTGGTCTCCCCATAAACGCAGCAAGAGGACAGGTTTTATGCCATTGGGGGCATAAAATGGCTGTTAATATGTCAGCCAATTGGATTAATTGGCTTTCTGCTTTCAGTCAGTGAGATGTCGACACGCTGCCATCCCTTCCTCTTGAAATATCCTCTGGCTGGCAGCAACATCTGCCAACACCTTCTGCTGCCAATCTGCTAGTCATCCTGCATGCCAGGCCGTCTCCAGAGGTTAATTCCTGTCCATTAACTCTGTGTGCCTCTCCATAGATCCTGCTTGACCTGCACAGTGTTTCCAGCAATTCCTATATTTACTGGAGGTTTTCAATCCTAATTCTGTCCACAAGCTTTTTGTGCTGACTTCAAGTAACTGCGGTCCTTCCAGCTCTAGTCAACCCTTACAAAAAGAAAAGCTGGGATACATTTAATTTGTTACCCTGAAGAGAATGTAATAATTGGGAATAAAGACTAATTGGAAAGGAATAAGAGCATTGAGTCCTGCATAAACTAATCAGAGTGGAACAAATGGTGTAACCAGACTGGAATTTGGGGAGCCAATGACCAAAGGCATCACATATATTGTGTGGAACAGCATTGTACATTATGGTAACATAGAAAATAGGAGCAGGAGGAGGCCATTCAGCCCTTCGAGCCTGTTTATAATTTTTTTTAAATAAATTGAGAGTACCCAATTATTTTTTTTCCCAATTAAGGGGCGATTTAGTGTGGCTAATCCACCTAACCTGCACATCTTTGGGTTGTGGGGTTGAAACCCAAGCAGACATGGGGAGAATGTGCAAACTCCACCCGGACAGTGACCCAGGGCCGGGATTCGAACCCGTGTCCTTAGCTCCGCATCATGTTTATAATAATAATAATCTTTATTCGTGTCACAAGTAGGTTTACATTAACACTGCAATAAAGTTACTGTGAAAAGCCCCTTGACTGTTCCGCCATTCATTATGTTCATGGCTGATCATCCAACTCAATAGACTGACCCTGCCTTCCCACCATATCATTTGATCCCCTACAACCCAAGTGTTATATCTAACTGCTTCTTGAAAGCATACAGGGCAAGATTCTCCAGTCCACCAGCTGCGTTTTCTGGTGCGGCACGCCCCCACCGGCAGCAGGATTCTCCGTTCCCACAGCCGGCCAATGGAGTTTCCCATTGTGGCCACCCCACGGCGTCAGGAAACCCACGTACGTAGGTGTGCTGCCGGCAGACTGGAGGATCCTGCCAACAGAGAATCCCGCAGACAATGTTTTGGCCTCAACTACTTTCTGTGGTTACGAATTCCTTAGGCTCACCACTCTCTGGCTGAAGAAATTTCTCCTCATCTCAGTCCTAAACAATCTACCCATATACTCAGACTGTGACCCCTGCTTCTGGACGCCCCCACCACCTGGAACATTCTTCCTGCACTTACCCTGTCTAGTTCTGTTTGAATTGTATAGGTTTCTATGAGATCCGCCCTCATTCTTCTGAACTCTAGGGGGTAGCACGGTGGCGCAGTGGTTAGCAATGCTGCCTCATGGCACCGAGGTCCCAGGTTCGATCCTGGCCCTGGGTCACTGTCCGTGTGGAGTTTGCACATTCTCCCCGTGTTTGCGTGGATTTCGTCCCCACAACACAAAGATGTGCAGGTTAGGTGGATTGGCCACGCTAAATTGCCCCTTAATTGGAAAAAATGAATTGGGTATTCTAAAATTAAGAAAGAAAAAAAGAATTCTTCTGAACTCTAGTGAATCCAATTCTAACCGATTCAATCTCTTACGTCAGTCCTGCCATCCCAGGGATCAGTCCAATAAACCTCTGCGCTCCCTCTAGAGCAACAACATCTTTTCTCAGATAAGGAGACCAAAACGGCACACAATATTCCAGGTGTGGCCTCACCGACGTCATGTATAAATGCAGCAAGACATCCCTGCTCCTGCACTGGAATCATCTCGCTATGAAGGCCAGCATGCCATTTGCCTTCTTTAATGCCTGGTGCACCCGCATGCTGTCCTTCAGTGACTGGTGTACGAGGGCACCCAGGTCTCGTTGAATATACCCCTCTCCTGATTTATGGCCATTCAGGTAATAATCTGCTTTCCCGTTTCTGCTACCAAAGTGGTGGATAACCTCCCATTTACCCCCATAATATTGCAACTGCCATTCATTTGCCCATTCACTCAACTTGTCAAAATCACACTAAACGATCTCAGCATCCTCCACTCATCTCACCCTCCCACCCAGCTTTGTGTCATCTGCAAATTTCGAGATATTACATTTTGTTCCCTCATCTTAATCATGAATATATATTGTGAATAGCTGGAGTCCCAGCACTGATCCCTGCGGTACCCCACTAGTCACTGCCTGCCATTTGGAAAAATACCCCTTTTTTCCTTCTCTTTGTAGACTAGATTGTCCTCAAACATTCTGTATGTTTTAGGCTAGTTATCCTAGGTGACCAACTATCCCCTGTCCCTTAATTTAGCTGTTTGGCCCGTATCCCTAAAGATAACTTCTGTTCAATATTTCAGGATAGTCTGTGGGAGACTGATTCTGGGAGTCTCCAGTGCAAGTTAGAATAATTCAAGTGGGACTGCAAGCGAGAGTCTGCCAGCAGGGAGATGATGGACGGTATTCTCCATTTCAAAGCCTATGTGCTGATGCCGGGACTAAATCGCGGGTGTTCTACGATCCCGATGGCGGCACAGGTCACAGAACAATTCACAACATGCTAATGGGCCAGCACCAGTGCCACATGGAACTGGTGCAATTCCAACACATGTTGGCGGGTGATGCGCGGGATTGGGATTGGCACTCGAGAGCCTGACAAGCTTCAGCCACATATATAACACTCCACTCTCCACACATACTCATTCCAGCCACGAAGATGCCACCCCGAACAGTGGCGTTGAGGTTCGCAGATGCAGAGTTGGAGATACTGCTGGATGCAGTGGAGGAGAGGCGGGAGACCCTGTTTCCCGGAGTGGGAAGGAGGCTGCCACCCACCGATGTCAACTGGGCCTAGGCGCAGATGGCAGATGCTGTGAATGATGAGGGCCCCACCGCCAGTTCCGGGCAGCAGTTCAGGCAAAAGCTGCACGGTCTCCTCAGGATGAGTCACCAGCTCCGCTCCCCTGGCAACGACCCAGTCCCTCACTCCCCACACCCATCTGGCTCCCCACCTGACCCCATACCACCCCCAGGAGGGAAGATTAGTGGGCAGTGCTTGGTAAGGGTACGCAACATCACAGGCCAGCCAGGGTGAGTCACCACCACCACCATTCACCCTGAGGAGGGTGAGGTGATGGGGCCTGTGCCAGTGACTCCCCCAGTGTTTCTGAATACCCCCCCTCCACCTACCCTTTGGCACGTCCAATGGGCAACAGGTAGAACAGGGTGGCACCACGCCCCCTGTGAAACGTGGAATAAGAACAAAGAACAAAGAATAGTACAGCACAGGAACAGACCCTTCGGCCCTCCAAGCCTGCGTCGACCACGCTGCCCATCTAAACTACAATCTTCTACACTACCAGAGTCTGTATTCCCTCTATTCCCATCCTATTCAAGTATTTGTGAAGATGCCCCTTAAACGTCACTACCATCCCTGCTTCCACCACGTCCTCCAGTAGCGAGTTCCAGGCACCCACTGTACTCTGTGTAAAAACTTACCTCGTACATCTCCTCTAAACCTTGCCCTTCGCACCTTAAACCTATGCCCCCTAGTAATTGACCCCTCTACCCTGGGAAAAAGTCTCTGACTATCCACTCTGTCTATGCCCCTCATAATTTTGTAGACCTCTATCAGGTCACCCCTCAACCTCCGTCATTCCAGTGAGAACAAACCAAGTTTATTCAACCTCTCCTCATAGCTAATGCCCTCCATACCAGGAAAAATCCTGGTAAATCTCTTCTGCACCCTCTCTAAAGTCTCCGCATCCTTCTGGTAGTGTGGCGACCAGAATTGAACACTATACTCCAAGTGTGGCCTAACTAAGATTCTATACAGCTGCAACATGACTTGCCAGTTTATACTCAATGCCACTGCCAATGAAGGCAAGCATGCCGTATGCCTTGACAACCTTCTCCACCTGTGTTGCCCCTTTCAATGACTTGTGGACCTGTACACCAAGATCTCTCTGACTGTCAATACTCTTGAGGGTTCTACCATTCACTGTATATTCCCTACCTGTATTAGACCTTCCAAAATACATTACCTCACATTTGTCCGGATTAAACTCCATCTGCCATCTCGCCGCCCAAGTCTCCAAACGATCTAAATCCTGCTGTATCCTCTGACAGTCCTCATCGCTATCCACAATTCCACTAACCTTTGTGTCGTCTGCAAACTTAGTAATCAGAGCAGTTACATTTTCCTCCAAATCATTTATATATACTACGAACAGCAAAGGTCCCAGCACTGATCCCTGCGGAACACCACTAGTCACAGCCCTCCAATTAGAAAAGCACCCTTCCATTGCTACTCTCTGCCTTCTATGACCTAGCCAGTTCTGTATCCATCTTGCCAGCTCACCTCTGATCCCGTGTGACTTCACCTTTTGTACCAGTCTGCCATGAGGGACCTTGTCAAAGGCCTTACTGAAGTCCATATAGACAACGTCCACTGCCCTACCTGCATCAATCATCTTTGTGACCTACTCGAAAAACTCTGTCAAGTTAGTGAGACACGACCTCCCCTTCACAAAACCGTGCTGCCTCTCACTAATACGTCCATTTGCTTCCAAATGGGAGCAGATCCTGTCTCGAAGAATTCTCTCCAGCAATTTCCCTACCACTGACGTAAGGCTCACCAGCCTGTAGTTCCTGGATTATCCTTGCTACCCTTCTTAAACAAAGGAACAAAAATAGCTATTCTCCAGTCCTCCGGGCCATCACCTGAAGACAGTGAGGATCCAAAAATTTCTGTCAAGGCCTCAGCAATTTCCTCTCTTGCCTCTTTCAGTACTCTGGGGTAGATTCCATCAGGCCCTGGAGACTTATCCACCTTAATATTTTTCAAGACGCCCAACACCTCATCTTTTTGGATCTCAATGTGACCCAGGCTATCTACACACCCTTCTCCAGACTCAACATCCACCAATTCCTTCTCTTTGGTTAATACTGATGCAAAGCATTCATTTAGTACCTCACCAATTTCCTCTGGCTCCACACATAGATTCCCTCCCCTGCCCTTAAGTGGGCCAACCCTTTCCCTGGCTACCCTCTTGCTTTTTATGTACGTGTAAAAAGCGTTGGGATGTTCCTTAACCCTATTTGGCCAATGACTTTTCATGACCCCTTCTAGCCCTCCTGAGTCCTTGCTTAAGTTCCTTCCTACTTTCCTTATATTCCACACTGGCTCCGTCTGTTCCCAGCCTTCTAGCCCTGACAAATGCCTCCTTTTTCTCTTTGACGAGGCCTACAATATCTCTTGTTATCTAAGGTTCCCCAAATTTGCCATATTTATCCTTCTTCCTCACAGGAACATGCCGGTCCTGAATTCCTTTCAACTGACATTTGAAAGCTTCCCACATGTCAGATGTTGATTTACCCTCAAACATCCGCCCCCAATCTATGTTCTTCAGTTCCCACCTAATATTGTTGTAATTAGCCTTCCCCTAATTTAGCACATTCACCCTAGGACCACTCTTATCCTTGTCCACCAGCACTTTAAAACTTACTGAATTGTGGTCACTGTTCCCAAAATGCTCGCCTACTGAAACTCCTGCCACCTGGCCGGGCTCATTCCCCAATACCAGGCCCAGTACAGCCCCTTCCCTAGTTCAACTGTCTACATATTGTTTTAAGAAGCCCTCCTGGAGGCTCCTTACAAACTCTGCCCCGTCCAAGCCACGAGCACTCAGTGAGTCCCAGTCAATATTGGGGAAGTTGACTTCCGGGTGCGACGATGACCAGCTGAGTCGCACGTTTCGGCAGCTCCCGGTGGAACGGACGTTCGGGCTCTTAATAAGAACCCCAACGGCAATTTTAACGGCTAAAAGTACTGTGCGGTGAACCAGAAGGGAATCCCCCCTGGATACGGATGAAAAAAGGAGAGGAAGGTGGCCGGATTGTGGTGGATCCTTTAGAGCAGCGGCAAGGAAGGCAAGCAAAAACCAAGATGGCGTCGGAAGGTGGCAGTTTAATATGGGGCCCTGAACAACATGAGTTTTTGAAACGCTGCGTGGAAGAACTCAAAAAGGAATTGAAGAAGGAGCTGTTGGCCCCGATATTACAGGCGATCGAAGGGCGAAAGGAGGAGCAAAAGACCCAGGAGCGGGAGCTTCGGGTCGTGAAGGCAAAGGCTGCCGAGAATGAGGACGACATACAGGGCCTGGTGGTGAAGACGGAGATGCACGAGGCACACCATAAACGATGTGTGGAAAGGCTGGAGGCGCTGGAGAACAACGTGAGGAGGAACAACCTAAGGATTCTTGGACTTCCTGAAGGTGCGGAGGGAGCGGACGTCGGGGCATATGTGAGCACGATGCTGCACTCGTTAATGGGAGCGGAGGCCCCGGCGGGTCCGCTGGAGGTGGAGGGAGCATACCGAGTGATGGCGCGAGGACCGAGAGCAGGAGAAATTCCTAGAGCCATAGTGGTGAGATTCCTCCGTTTTAAGGACAGAGAGATGGTCCTTAGATGGGCAAAGAAAACTCGGAGCAGTAAGTGGGAGAACGCGGTGATCCGCGTATACCAAGACTGGAGTGCGGAGGTGGCGAGAAGGTGGGCGAGCTTTAATCGGGCCAAGGCGGTGCTTCACAAAAAGAAGATAAAATTCGGAATGCTGCAGCCGGCAAGACTGTGGGTCACATATCAAGGGAGGCACCACTACTTTGAGAAGGCGGATGAGGCGTGGACTTTTATCGTGGAAGAAAAATTGGAATGTGCGGGTTATTAAAAAAAAAGAACGTTTGAAACAAAGTGGTGGGGCGAGTATGGGGGGCGAAGAGGGGGGCAAAAAGGGGGGAAAGAGGAGTTTTATGTTATTAATCCTGCGATGTGGTAACTTTTCTCTCTTCCACAGGTGGTGGGGGGAGGAAAGGAGGTGGAAGAGATGGGGCGTTGGCCATTGGGGGCGGGGCCAAGGGGGAAGCGCGGGCTCGGCTCCCGCGCTATGATAATCATGGCGGGAATAGGGAAGCAGGAAGGAGGGGGCGTCGCACGGTGCGAGCCGAGGTCACGGGGGGAAGCCGAGGTCGGCCAGAATTTGCTGACTTCTGGGAGCAACATGGGGGGTGTAACTACGCTAGTGGGGGATCTAGCGGGGGGGGTTGGGAGGGGGGAATTATTGGGCTGCTGCTGCTGGGGAGAGGGGGGAGCTGGTATGGGGTGGGATGGGCGGGGGGGCACCGCCTGGGGGGGACACAGCTGCGTGGGAACCGGGTGAGGAACTGGAAAAAGGGGATGGCTAATCGACAAGGGGGGGGGTAAAAAGCCCCCCAACCCGGCTGATCACGTGGAACGTGAGAGGGCTGAACGGGCCGATAAAGAGGGCACGGGTACTCACACACCTTAAGAAACTTAAGGCAGACGTGGTAATGTTACAGGAAACGCACTTGAAACTGATAGACCAGGTGAGACTACGCAAAGGTTGGGTGGGGCAGGTGTTCCATTCGGGGCTAGATGCGAAAAACAGGGGGGTGGCTATATTAGTGGGGAAACGGGTAATGTTTGAGGCAAAGACTATAGTGGCGGATAGCGGGGCAGATACGTGATGGTGAGTGGCAAACTACAGGGGGAGACGGTGATTTTGGTAAACGTATATGCCCCGAACTGGGATGATGCCAATTTTATGAGGCGTATGCTAGGACGCATCCCGGACCTAGAGGTGGGAAAGTTGGTAATGGGGGGAGATTTCAATACGGTGTTGGAACCAGGGCTGGACAGGTCGAGGTCCAGGACTGGAAGGAGGCCGGCAGCAGCCAAGGTGCTTAAAGATTTTATGGAGCAGATGGGAGGAGTAGACCCGTGGAGATTTAGCAGACCTAGGAGTAAGGAGTTTTCGTTTTTCTCCTCTGTCCACAAAGTCTATTCGCGAATCGACTTTTTTGTTTTGGGAAGGGCGTTGATCCCGAAGGTGAGGGGAACGGAGTATACGGCTATAGCCATTTCGGATCACGCTCCACATTGGGTGGACTTGGAGATAGGGGAGGAAACAGAAGGGCGCCCACCCTGAAGAATGGACATGGGACTAATGGCAGATGAGGGTGTGTGTCTAAGGGTGAGGGGGTGTATTGAAAAGTACTTGGAACTCAATGATAATGGGGAGGTCCAGGTGGGAATGGTCTGGGAGGCGCTGAAGGCAGTGGTTAGAGGGGAGCTGATATCAATAAGGGCACATAAAGGAAAGCAGGAGAGTAGGGAATGGGAGCGGTTGCTGCAAGAACTTCTGAGGGTGGACAGGCAAAATGCGGAGGCACCGGAGGAGGGACTGTACAGGGAAAGGCAAAGGCTACACGTAGAATTTGACTTGCTGACAACGGGTACTGCAGAGGCACAGTGGAGGAAGGCACAGGGTGTACAGTACGAATATGGGCAGGTTGCTGGCCCACCAATTGAGGAAGAGGGGAGCAGCGAGGGAAATAGGGGGAGTGAGGGATGAGGAAGGAGAGATGGAGCGGGGAGCGGAGAGAGTGAATGGAGTGTTCAAGACATTTTATAAAAAATGATATGAAGCTCAACCCCCGGATGGGAGGGAGAGAATGATGGGCTTTATGGACCGGCTGGAATTTCCCAAGGTGGAGGAGCAGGAAAGGGTGGGACTGGGAGCACAGATTGAAATAGAGGAAGTAGTGAAAGGAATTAGGAGCATGCAGGCGGGGAAGGCTCCGGGACCGGATGGATTCCCAGTTGAATTTTACAGGAAATATGTGGACTTGCTCGCCCCGCTACTGATGAGGAGCTTTAATGAGGCAAAGGAAAGGGGACAGCTGCCCCCGACTATGTCTGAGGCAACGATATCGCTTCTCCTAAAGAAGGAAAAGGACCCGCTGCAATGCGGGTCCTATAGACCTATTTCCCTCCTAAATGTAGACGCTAAGATTCTGACCAAGGTAATGGCAATGAGGATAGAGGATTGTGTCCCGAGGGTGGTCCATGAGGACCAAACCGGGTTTGTGAAGGGGAGACAGCTGAATACGAATATACGGAGGCTGCTAGGGGTAATGATGATGCCCCCACCAGAGGGGGAAGCGGAGATAGTGGTGGCGATGGATGCCGAGAAAGCATTTGATAGAGTGGAGTGGGATTATTTGTGGGAGGTGCTGAGGAGATTTGGTTTTGGAGATGAGTATGTTGGATGGGTGCAGCTGTTGTGTAGGGCCCCAGTGGCGAGTGTGGTCACGAATGGACGGGGATCTGCATACTTTCGGCTCCATAGAGGGACAAGGCAGGGATGCCCTCTGTCCCCATTACTGTTTGCACTGGCGATTGAGCCCCTGGCAATAGCATTGAGGGGTTCCAAGAAGTGGAGGGGAATACTTAGAGGAGGAGAAGAACACCGGGTATCTCAGTATGCGGATGATTTGTTGTTATATGTAGCGGACCCGGCGGAGGGGATGCCAGAGATAATGCGGACACTTCGGGAGTTTGGAGAATTCTCAGGATATAAACTGAACATGGGGAAAAGTGAGTTGTTTGTGGTGCATCCAGGGGAGCAGAGCAGAGAAATAGAGGACTTTCCGCTGAGGAAGGTAACAAGGGACTTTCGTTACTTGGGGATCCAGATAGCTAAGAATTGGGGTACATTGCATAGGTTAAATTTAACGCGATTGGTGGAACAAATGGAGGAGGACTTCAAGAGATGGGTCATGGTATCCCTGTCACTGGCAGGGAGGGTGCAGGCGGTTAAAATGGTAGTCCTCCCGAGATTCCTCTTTGTGTTTCAGTGCCTCCCGGTGGTGATCATGAAGGCTTTTTTCAAAAGGATCGAAAAGAGTATCATGAGTTTTGTGTGGGCCGGGAAGACCCCGAGAGTGAGGAAGGGATTCTTACAGCGTAGTAGGGATAGGGGGGGGCTGGCACTACCGAGCCTAAGTGAGTACTACTGGGCCGCCAATATCTCAATGGTGAGTAAGTGGATGGGAGAAGAGGAGGGAGCGGCGTGGAAGAGATTGGAGAGGGCGTCCTGTAGGGGGACTAGCCTACAAGCTATGGTGACGGCCCCATTGCCGTTCTCACCGAAGAAATACACCACAAGCCCGGTGGTGGTGGCGACTTTGAACATTTGGGGACAGTGGAGACGGCATAGGGGAAAGACGGGAGCCTTGGTGGGGTCCCCGATAAGAAATAACCACAGGTTTGCCCTGGGGAGAATGGATGGGGGATTTGGAATATGGCAAAGAGCAGGAGTAACGCAACTGAAAGATCTGTTTGTAGATGGGAAGTTCGCAAGTCTGGGAGCGCTGACCGAGAAATATGGGTTGCCCCAAGGGAATGCATTCCGATATATGCAACTGAGGGCTTTTGCGAGGCAGCAGGTGAGGGAATTCCCGCAGCTCCCGGCGCATGAGGTGCAGGACAGAGTAATCTCAAAGACATGGGTGGGGGACGGTAAGGTGTCAGATATATATCGGGAAATGAGGGACGAGGGGGAGATTATGGTAGATGAACTGAAAGGGAAATGGGAAGAAGAGCTGGGGGAGGAGATTGAGGAGGGGCTGTGGGCGGATGCCCTAAGTAGGGTAAACTCATCGTCCTCGTGTGCCAGGCTAAGCCTGATTCAATTTAAGGTGTTACACAGGGCGCATATGACTGGAGCACGGTTCAGTAAATTTTTTGGGGTAGAGGATAGGTGTGCGAGATGCTCGAGAAGCCCAGCGAATCACACCCACATGTTCTGGTCATGTCCGGCACTACTGGGGTTCTGGGTGGGGGTGACAAAGGTGCTTTCGAAAGTAGTGGGGGTCCAGGTCGAACCAAGCTGGGGGTTGGCTATATTTGGGGTTGCACAAGAGCCGGGAGTGCAGGAGGCGAGAGAGGCCGATGTTTTGGCCTTTGCGTCCCTAGTAGCCCGGCGCAGGATACTGTTGATGTGGAAGGAAGCCAAGCCCCCGGGGGTGGAGACCTGGATAAATGACATGGCAGGGTTTATAAAGCTGGAACGGATTAAGTTCGTCCTAAGGGGATCGGCTCAAGGGTTCACCAGGCGGTGGCAACCGTTCGTCGAATACCTCACAGAAAGATAGAGGGAATGGAAAAGAAGAAGGCAGCTGCAGCAGCCCAGGGCGGGGGGAGGAACCAGAAGGAGTCTCAGGGTTATTAATGTATATGTATAATATGTATAGGTCGTTGCGATAAATAATTGTATATTGGACTGTTAAATCATATTTTTGGAGAGTGTTTATCTGAGACAAGGCAGTTGCCATTTAGTTTTAGTTCTTGTTTTTGTTATATATTATTTATTCTTTGTTTATAAAACAGGTCATTGTTATTTTTACTGTTATATTATTGTGTGAAGGATACACAATGTACTGTGATGGTTGACCAAAAATTTTCAATAAAGTATTTAAAAAAAAAAAAATATTGGGTAAGTTAAAGTCTCCCATCACAACAATCCTGTTGCTTTTACTCCTTTCCACGAGACCTGATGTGATGTCTCCGTCCCACATCCTCCTCAGCCTGTTGTGGGGCTGGCTTTCCATCCTCACCAGCAGACCCCTGCTGTTCTGGAGCAAGCTCCAGCTCTGCACGGCCTTCCACAAGCAGCTTCAGCTCGTGCAGCCTCTGTGTGGCCACTAGGGCTGTGGTGGCTAGGCTGACGTCAACCATTCCTGGTTGGATACTGAACTCCATTATCTTTAGGGGGTGAAGGCCAGACATGTTAGCATGGTGAGTACTCCCATGCCCAACCAGGTCCAACAGGCTAAATGGTGGCCCTGGCTTGCACTGCAGTGCTTGCCCCCGCATTCCACCCCCGGCCGTTCTCCCTGACACATTGCGTTCCGCAACATACCCCTGGGCCTGTCTGTGTCTGGCACCAGGGGGCCTCTAACCCCGCCACCTGTCCCTGCTGGCAGGGGTACCGGTGGCTGATGCTACCAATGCCAGCGATACGCTCTGCAGCCCCTGTCCTGCAGCTTCCTGTGGTGTCTACTGTTGGGGTCCTCCTTGGGTGGGTCTTGTGATACCCGCCAGCAGGGTGGCGCCAGGTTGAGGCGGGGTGATGCAGTGCACCACCAACCGACGCATGCTTAGTGGCATGCGTGCGGGCAGGACCCACGGATGTGGCTCAGCCAGGGGGTTGGGCACCTGTTTGGACCATACATGCAGTGTGCTGTATGTCCTTTGTGTGGCACAACCGGCTGTGCCTACTAGTCAGGGAGGAGGCTGGATGGGGGCAAGGGCGTTGTGGGCAGGCAGCACTCGGTGACAGTCGATGGTGCTGTGGGGGAGCTAGCTGATGGAGCCACTAGCGGGATGTCAGTCCTGCGAGGGGCAATGTGCCAGGCTGGGTGCTGATGGCCACGGTGCATGTATCCACCGGTCGGAGCACGCTCCGTGACTCCCTTGCTGACCCTGCAGGGGGCAGCGCTTGGATGGGTGCATTGGGATTGTGCCAAGACCTGGTGGGCAATGGACTACACTGGACCACACCCATTCATTAATGGGGCAGCTGGGGTCTGTGGACCTGTGACAGTTGAGGAGTATTCTATCTATGATCTTCCTGATTCGTCAAGGTTGTAAGCTACCAGACAAGGTCTTGTGAATATCTAAAGTAAGGCTCGCTATATGGGAGTTCCACTTATAGTATCCACAATGTACCTTGCGTTCACTACCTTCAGTGTACAGGATAGACTATGACTTAGATGCTATCTTTTCCTTAACGTCGACTAAATATTTCTAATTCTTGAGAGCCAGGCATGGGCAAGTAACCCTTCAGATAGCCTCAAAGGGTGAGAATACAGTTTTGTTTCAGCAAAATATGGACTGTGGGTATTTTGTTCAAGAAATCGATTTCTGTTTCGAAGGTACAGTAATCTAAGGTTAATGCATTCAATAATAATGTTACAGTTTCCTGTTATAGGGCAAGCTATTCCTAAGGTTTTCTAATGCTCACAGAATACCTCACAGAAAGATAGAGGGAATGGAAAAGAAGAAGGCAGCAGCAGCAGCCCAGGGCGGGGGGAGGAACCAGAAGGAGTCTCAGGGTTATTAATATATATGTATAATATGTATAGGTCGTTGCGATAAATAATTGTATATTGGACTGTTAAATCATATTTTTGGAGAGTGTTTATCTGAGACAAGGCAGTTGCCATTTAGTTTTAGTTTTTGTTTTTGTTATATATTATTTATTCTTTGTTTATAAAACAGGTCATTGTTATTTATACTGTTATATTATTGTGTGAAGGATACACAATGTACTGTGATGGTTGACCAAAAATTTTCAATAAAGTATTTTTTTTTTAAAAATATTGGGGAAGTTAAAGTCTCCCATCACAACAATCTTGTTGCATTTACTCCTTTCCACGAGACCTGATGTGATGTCTCCGTCCCACATCCTCCTCAGCCTGTTGTGGGGCTGGCTTTCCATCCTCACCAGCAGACCCCTGCTGTTCTGGAGCAAGCTCCAGCTCTGCACGGCCTTCCACAAGCAGATTCAGCTCGTGCAGCCTCTGTGTTAATGCATTCAATAATAATGTTACAGTTTCCTGTTATAGGGCAAGCTATTCCTAAGGTTTTCTAATGCTGATTCGAAAGAGTAATGAGCATGATCTTTCTCCATAGGCTGAGTATCCTCCAAGTATATGGAAACATAGCAGGGTTGGCCATCTGGAAAGATAAGGCAGGTCTAGTCAGTTAGAGTTAGTGCCTAGTTGGGGTAAGTCCCATCCTATCTCTGGTGGACATCACTACTTGCTGATCTTAGTGCGGCTTTCTGCAGTGCTCTAAATCCATTCGGCCAGTTCCTGGCAGCAGGTTTTCTTTGTTTTTTACCCAATCAGCAAAAGTCTGGGTTGATGCCCTGGGGTCGTTCAGGTAGGTTTGGTAGGTACTCACATGGAGTGGAGAATGACCATACATGGTTAATTTGGCTATTGCCATTTGGTGTATTTTTTGGGCACTCAATTGTCATGGACCAAATCCAATTTTGTGACTTACTTCGTCACAGACCATTTTCAGCGTAAGGTTGGAAAATTTAGCTTCCATGTGCTCATAGGCCGGGGGGCATGGGGTTTGGTTGTGTCCCCATCCATGACAGAGGGAGAATTCCTTGAATTCTTTCTTAAATTGATCAATTAATCTGTTCTCATCTGGGGCGTTCTTGGCATAGAGGACATTTTCCCATTCTGAAAGGACTGAAAATATTTCTTGGAAGTTTTGGGTATCAGCTTGTCTTATTACTTTATGGACATCTTCTTGTCCTCTAAGGGACACTATCCTTTCCAGGCTGACCATCCATCTACCATCACCTGGGTAGGTCATACGGAAGGTGTCTGTCTGTAGGAGCTCTGCTAGTGTCATGGTATTTGGGTATTTCTGCCTGGTTTGCAAGCAGCTGGCATATCCTCCTGCCTAGAGTGTACATATTGGATTGAAAGGTGGTTGCTGACTTGTTTCTTTTCCATGGTCAGTATTTTGAGGGCTTGTTCAGGGGTACATCCTATTAGAGGTGCTATTTTATAAGAAGTTAATTTCAGAATGATCTTTTCTGCCAGCCTAGAATCGGCTTCATAGTTGTCAGGTACTTGGGGATCTGAAATTATTGGGTCGGAGGACTTTGGGTCGCAGTTAAAACGAATTTCTATTTCCATATTAAATTCCCATGCTTGGATCAAACAGTGCAGATAAATGGGAGAGTACTTCCAGTAAATATTCTGGTTGGAACAGGTTACACACTGGAATTGTGTAACGTGCCTTTGCTTCACGGGATGATTGTGGGCAAAGATAGGCATTCCTGTGGTTAGATTACAATGGCTAGTATGGGCTTTCAGGAAGGCCCTACTCATAAGTCCTTGCAAAAGGGTTTCTTTTGGTCACTCTGGGATGTAAGGGCAAGTATAGGAATGAGAAGTTTTTCCTTTAGTTACTCCAACATGGAACTGCACTTTGTTGCAAGTGGAGGTGCCATTGTTAGATCTGCAAAAGGTTAACGTGTCTCTATGTCCAGGGTCTTTTTCCAAATTTTCCAGGTGGTGTGTATAGAAGTTGAAATTTAGATGATCATCAGTTGGCGTGGTCATCAAGGTGAGGCAAGAGGTCCAGTCCTCGGTCCAACGTGGGTATAGGAATTGGTATATCAATCCGCATAAGGGGGCGCGATGCTCAAACAATAATTGTTGCAGCTTTCGCAGAGTACTGAGGGTCTCTTGTCTTTGTTGATCGGTTTGGATTGAGTAGTATTGATCTGCTGAGCCCCATTGCTGGAGGACGGTGCAGTAGGGGGAGCAGAAGGTTGGATTATCAGACATAATGATTTGTAGATTTGTTTTCGGTTGGTCTTCTGCTTTGGTTCAAATTTTGGCTTTTGCAGTTGGTGCTCCAAGGTGATCTGGGCCAATCTAGTATTGATAAGGTGCAATATAATCAGGGTAAGAGGTATAAAGGCAAATGCCACAATATATCCTCCTTCAATAATATCAAAGTTCTTTGTTCATATGGCAATGGCGAATACAATATTGGGAAAGTGTTAGGTCAATACTATATATTGGGTAATTGGGAAAGTGTTACAGAAAGGTGAGGCAGACTAGGGGGACATAATCTGCAAGTCAGGGGGACATAATCTTCAAGTCATAATTCACAAGTTTCTGGTTATATCCTCCTCTTGGCCACCTAGGCTGCTGAGCAGACCGGTGGAAATACTAGTGTCCAAGGAACCAAAAAGGGGAAGTGGAAAGGTCGTAAAAGCTGTTCTTTCATCTTATAATTTTTAGACAAAGAGAGACACATCAAAGTTACGGTCGAACGTATTGACATCAACGTCTTCTAGTCCTGGAAGTACATCCAGTCTCAGTCCAATGCTAGGCTCTTCTCTCAGCGAAGGGTCACGATTATCTGTGAATAAAGCAGAGGTAGAATCCACATCGGGCGAGGCGTGTGGCGTGAAAGGTGCAGCACGTGGAGGGGTAAGGTAATAGCCAAGGATGCTCACTTGTATTGAAGGTGAGTTCTCTAATGCGAAACGGTCAAGTGGGGCTGGAAGGGCATAGGATGTAGCCTCATAAAAAGACTGAAGGGGAATTTTATAAGGAAGCCAATTCATAACTGTAGTGTTGTCCAGAAGTTGGCAATGCAGGGCGTAGCACCAGGAATGGACATGGCGTGAGTGGCAAGATAAAGGATCAAAAGATGGGCAACAAAAGTCACAAAGTGGGCATGAGGCCATAAGGGCAGAGGGAATACACAGGTGTCGCACTGCAAGCAGGTTGCTTGTAGTCTGGAGGTCTGGAGGTCTGGATTTGAGAGACCTAGTGAGAACCACAATGACGGCCTGACTCGGAAGTAAAGAGCGCCTGGAACGGAACCATTGGAGCTCATATATCCTGGGTACATACCTCCTGTGACGGCGTCATTATTTAGTGAAAGCTTGACAAGAGCTTCTTCATATAATTCCGTTAATGACTGGGAAGAGAAGTAGGATTGGAAAGTGAATTCTTGAATTATGGCCTCGTCTCTCTTTTGATATTGATCCACAACTGTAAATTATCTATTGGGGTGAAGGAAACGTATCAGTACTATGCCTGCAACCCCAATCGAACCATGTTTTAGGTATTTTCCCATTCCTAACATATCGCCAAACCAGTTGAGCATTCTGGAGGCTGTGTTGACGGCGAAGTCAATAATAGAGGAGAATGCATGTGGTAGTCTCGGGAAGGCGTTTTTCATGGTCTCGCCTAATACAGTAAAGAATTCTCTCATGGCTCCCGTATAGGAAGTGTCTATTGACTCCAAGTGAGCCTGGAGGTGTTTTATCTGTTTCTCGATGTCCCAATTAGTATATGCAAGGACTAATGGCTCCTGTATGATGACCATTGCGGCATCCAGTATTTGTGAGATAAGCAGCCTTAGAAATGGATCTACTGCTGGGGGGTAGTAGGTAGACTGCTTATGTTGTGTGACTGGTGGTAATAAATAGCCACAACACCTGGTATGGTTAACCGTTGGGGTAATCAGCCAGGTGCCGACTGGAAATGAGCAATCCTCGCAAAAGTTTGCCATGGCAATAATGGTTGAGCCGTTGGCCATGGAGAAGTAGGAGCGGAATGCCTGTGTGATTGGTGTGGCTATTACAGGGCAACCATGTGCACTGGTATCGCAGAGGTTAACTGGTATCCAGCCATCAGCAATGTAGAAGGATCCCTGAGGGCGTAATTTAGCTGTGAGCCAGGTAATGTTAGTTGAGGCGTGTAATAAGGCCGTCTGGTTTATAAGGGGCAGCTCACTTATACCAACATTATAGTCGGGATTTATCTGTATCAGGGTACAGTGTTTGGCCCTACAGTGGGGAATGCCAATGTTGGCCAAAAAGTAGGTAAATAGTAACTACGCTAGTGGGGGATCTAGCGGGGGGAATTATTGGGCTGCTGCTGCTGGGGAGAGGGGGAGCTGGTATGGGGTGGGATGGGCGGGGGGGGCATCGCCTGGGGGGGACACAGCTGCGTGGGAACCGGGTGAGGAGCTGGAAAAAGGGGATGGCTAATCGACAAGGGGGGGGGGGTAAAAAGCCCCCCAACCCGGCTGATCACGTGGAACGTGAGAGGGCTGAACGGGCCGATAAAGAGGGCACGGGTACTTGCACACCTTAAGAAACTTAAGGCAGACGTGGTTATGTTACAGGAAACGCACTTGAAACTGATAGACCAGGTGAGACTACGCAAAGGTTGGGTGGGGCAGGTGTTCCATTCGGGGCTAGATGCGAAAAACAGGGGGGTGGCTATATTAGTGGGGAAGCGGGTAATGTTTGAGGCAAAGACTATAGTGGCGGATAGCGGGGGCAGATACGTGATGGTGAGTGGCAAACTACAGGGGGAGACGGTGGTTTTGGTAAACGTATATGCCCCGAACTGGGATGATGCCAATTTTATGAGGCGTATGCTAGGACGCATCCCGGACCTAGAGGTGGGAAAGTTGGTAATGGGGGGAGATTTCAATACGGTGTTGGAACCAGGGCTGGACAGGTCGAGGTCCAGGACTGGAAGGAGGCCGGCAGCAGCCAAGGTGCTTAAAGATTTTATGGAGCAGATGGGAGGAGTAGACCCGTGGAGATTTAGCAGACCTAGGAGTAAGGAGTTTTCGTTTTTCTCCTCTGTCCACAAAGTCTATTCGCGAATCGACTTTTTTGTTTTGGGAAGGGCATTGATCCCGAAGGTGAGGGGAACGGAGTATACGGCTATAGCCATTTCGGATCACGCTCCACATTGGGTGGACTTGGAGATAGGGGAGGAAACAGAAGGGCGCCCACCCTGAAGAATGGACATGGGACTAATGGCAGATGAGGGGGTGTGTCTAAGGGTGAGGGGGTGTATTGAAAAGTACTTGGAACTCAATGATAATGGGGAGGTCCAGGTGGGAATGGTCTGGGAGGCGCTGAAGGCAGTGGTTAGAGGAGAGCTGATATCAATAAGGGCACATAAAGGAAAGCAGGAGAGTAGGGAACGGGAGCGGTTGCTGCAAGAACTTCTGAGGGTGGACAGGCAACATGCGGAGGCACCGGAGGAGGGACTGTACAGGGAAAGGCAAAGGCTACACGTAGAATTTGACTTGCTGACAACGGGTACTGCAGAGGCACAGTGGAGGAAGGCACAGGGTGTACAGTACGAATATGGGGAGAAGGCGAGCAGGTTGCTGGCCCACCAATTGAGGAAAAGGGGAGCAGCGAGGGAAATAGGGGGAGTGAGGGATGGGGAAGGAGAGATGGAGCGGGGAGCGGAGAGAGTGAATGGAGTGTTCAAGGCATTTTATAAAAAATTTTACGAAGCTCAACCCCCGGATGGGAGGGAGAGAATGATGGGCTTTCTGGACCGGCTGGAATTTTCCAAGGTGGAGGAGCAGGAAAGGGTGGGACTGGGAGCACAGATTGAAATAGAGGAAGTAGTGAAAGGAATTAGGAGCATGCAGGCGGGGAAGGCTCCGGGACCGGATGGATTCCCAGTTGAATTTTACAGGAAATATGTGGACTTGCTCGCCCCGCTACTGATGAGGACCTTTAATGAGGCAAAGGAAAGGGGACAGCTGCCCCCGACTATGTCTGAGGCAACGATATCGCTTCTCCTAAAGAAGGAAAAGGACCCGCTGCAATGCGGGTCCTATGGACCTATCTCCCTCCTAAATGTAGACGCTAAGATTCTGGCCAAGGTAATGGCAATGAGGATAGAGGATTGTGTCCCGAGGGTGGTCCATGAGGACCAAACTGGGTTTGTGAAGGGGAGACAGCTGAATACGAATATACGGAGGCTGCTAGGGGTAATGATGATGCCCCCACCAGAGGGGGAAGCGGAGATAGTGGTGGCGATGGATGCCGAGAAAGCATTTGATAGAGTGGAGTGGGATTATTTGTGGGAGGTGCTGAGGAGATTTGGTTTTGGAGATGAGTATGTTGGATGGGTGCAGCTGTTGTATAGGGCCCCAGTGGCGAGTGTGGTCACGAATGGACGGGGATCTGCATACTTTCGGCTCCATAGAGGGACAAGGCAGGGATGCCCTCTGTCCCCGTTACTGTTTGCACTGGCGATTGAGCCCCTGGCAATAGCATTGAGGGGTTCCAAGAAGTGGAGGGGAGTACTTAGAGGAGGAGACGAACACCGGGTATCTCTGTATGCGGATGATTTGTTGTTATATGTAGCGGACCCGGCGGAGGGGATGCCAGAGATAATGCGGACACTTCGGGAGTTTGGAGAATTCTCAGGATATAAACTGAACATGGGGAAAAGTGAGTTGTTTGTGGTGCATCCAGGGGAGCAGAGCAGAGAAATAGAGGACTTTCCGCTGAGGAAGGTAACAAGGGACTTTCGTTACTTGGGGATCCAGAGAGCCAAGAATTGGGGTACATTGCATAGGTTAAATTTAACTCGATTGGTGGAACAAATGGGGGAGGACTTCAAGAGATGGGACATGGTATCCCTGTCACTGGCAGGGAGGGTGCAGGCGGTTAAAATGGTAGTCCTCCCGAGATTCCTCTTTGTGTTTCAGTGCCTCCCGGTGGTGATCACGAAGGCTTTTTTCAAAAGGATCGAAAAGAGTATCATGAGTTTTGTGTGGGCCGGGAAGACCCCGAGAGTGAGGAAGGGATTCTTACAGCGTAGTAGGGATAGGGGGGGGCTGGCACTACCGAGCCTAAGTGAGTACTACTGGGCCGCCAATATCTCAATGGTGAGTAAGTGGATGGGAGAAGAGGAGGGAGCGGCGTGGAAGAGATTGGAGAGGGCGTCCTGTAGGGGGACTAGCCTACAAGCTATGGTGACGGCCCCACTGCCGTTCTCACCGAAGAAATACACCACAAGCCCGGTGGTGGTGGGGACTTTGAAAATTTGGGGACAGTGGAGACGGCATAGGGGAAAGACGGGAGCCTTGGTGGGGTCCCCGATAAGAAATAACCATAGGTTTGCCCTGGGGAGAATGGATGGGGTATTTGGAGTATGGCAAAGAGCAGGAGTAATGCAACTGAAAGATCTGTTTGTGGATGGGAAGTTCGCAAGTCTGGGAGCGCTGACCGAGAAATATGGGTTGCCCCAAGGGAATGCATTCCGGTATATGCAACTGAGGGCTTTTGCGAGGCAGCAGGTGAGGGAATTCCCGCAGCTCCCGACGCATGAGGTGCAGGACAGAGTAATCTCAAAGACATGGGTGGGGGATGGTAAGGTGTCAGATATATATCGGGAAATGAGGGACGAGGGGGAGATTATGGCAGATGAGCTGAAAGGGAAATGGGAAGAAGAGCTGGGGGAGGAGATTGAGGAGGGGCTGTGGGCGGATGCCCTAAGTAGGGTAAACTCATCGTCCTCGTGTGCCAGGCTAAGCCTGATTCAATTTAAGGTGTTACACAGGGCGCATATGACTGGAGCACGGCTCAGTAAATTTTTTGGGGTAGAGGATAGGTGTGCGAGATGCTCAAGAAGCCCAGCGAATCACACCCACATGTTCTGGTCATGTCCGGCACTACAGGGGTTCTGGGTGGGGGTGACAAAGGTGCTTTCGAAAGTAGTGGGGGTCTAGGTCGAACCAAGCTGGGGGTTGGCTATATTTGGGGTTGCACAAGAGCCGGGAGTGCAGGAGGCGAGAGAGGCCGATGTTTTGGCCTTTGCGTCCCTAGTAGCCCGGCGCAGGATACTGTTGATGTGGAAGGAAGCCAAGCCCCCGGGGGTGGAGACCTGGATAAATGACATGGCAGTGTTTATAAAGCTGGAACGGATTAAGTTCGTCCTAAGGGGATCAGCTCAAGGGTTCACCAGGCGGTGGCAACCGTTCGTCGAATACCTCACAGAAAGCGTCGAATACCTCACAGAAAGATAGAGGGAATGGAAAAGAAGAAGGCAGCAGCAGCCCAGGGGGGGGGGGGCGGGGGGGGGGGGGGGGGGGGTAGAGGAACCAGAAGGAGTCTCAGGGTTATTAATATATATGTATAATATGTATAGGTCGTTGCTATAAATAATTGTATATTGGACTGTTAAATCATATTTTTGGAGAGTGTTTATCTGAGACAAGGCAGTTGCCATTTAGTTTTAGTTTTCGTTTTTGTTATATATTATTTATTCTTTGTTTATAAAACAGGTCATTGTTATCTATACTGTTATATTATTGTGTAAAGGATACACAATGTACTGTGATGGTTGACCAAAAATTTTCAATAAAATATTTTTTTTTAAAAGTAGGTAAATAATGACACTCCATTTTCATGAAACATAGGTGTTGAGAATACAAGCTGAATCTTATACCGACGTCTTTGGTAATATCTAGTTTCCATCCCAGCAGGATCTTCGCGATTAGAAGTAATGACGTTATAAAGTTTTACAGTTGTTCCTCCTCTTTGTAAACCAGCCAGATGTTTGTCTGAAGACATATATTCATTGATTGATTGTTCTCACTCTTCCAGGGGACGTGGCCCATCTGGATAGCGTTAATAATTCTAAGTAGTTGCGTATAAGTTTTAGTGATCGGTAGTTTGGCCCCTAAATGTAACAAAGCTGCTGCTGAGAGGGCAAGTTCAATCTCATGCCAATCGTATGGTTTGATAAGGATTGATTGAGCAGGGCAACCCAGAGGGGGTGCCTGCAAACGTCACGAAAAGTGATAGGTTGAACGAAATCTTGGCATGAACCTGAGTGATTGGTGCCTTGGAGAATCTGTAGGCACCTATCGGGAAGGTTGTTGTTGGGCGAATTTCGTGCTAGCGACTTGAGGAAATTAATAGAATCTTTAACGGGGTCTCTGGATTCTTTGTACCATGGTCCATAGAAGGAAGTGGAACAAATAATATGTTCACCAGTCATAGGTTGAGGCATATGGAAGTCAGGGGTCGAGTAATTGATGACATTTTGAATGTGGGCCCTGTTAGAGCCTGGAGAGGAACAGTAGGAATTGATTCCGAAATTGCCTAAATCTGCCATTTGGCACCGCATCTTCTCTGTGCGGAGAGAGAAGAAATTTATGACTGATTGTCGTCCATTGTCCGAAAATGCGTACTCATCTAAGGGTAGTAGCGGAGTACATAGGTCCGCTTTTAGTGTGATCGGTGGTCGGGCTTCGGGCAGCGTGACGATATAACAGTGTGCATACTGAAGGATGTCTTCTTGTGGCTCAGTGAATTGAGCAAGCTTCAGCTGGGGAGAGGTTAATTTCAGCTGTCTGATAGCAAATACCACTGTTTTTTGGAGGTCAAGTTTATGTCTATATTCTTTTAGCATGAGTTGGGCTGAAATGACATCTGTGTCTAGGACCAAGGTGTGTAGAACCATGATAGTTCCTGCCGCCCTTACTGTGGGATGGAGGTCAGTATAGGCAATAATACCATCTTTGACCCATGATCGTTAAACTGGTGTCTCTGAAGGTACGGAGACGTGGAGTTTGGTTCTTCCAATGATAATAGGTGTCGGTTTTGCCTGTTATTATTGTCATGATCATTCAGGTCTGTATAGTTAAGGTCCTGGCCTATATTAGAGTTTATGTCAAAAGTTTGTGTTGCAGTGAGGGAGACCGTAATAGTGGCAAGTATGAGGCAAAAAGGATAAGAGAAATTGTAATGGCGAGTGCGGTAAGGCAGCAGCACTGGCATTTCTGCTTTTTAGACCGTCTCTTTTGGGAACGTATGATCTTTTGTACTTTGGCCTTAAACTTTAAAAGTTGAGGGTGACCTTTGAGACAGGCCTTCCCAGGTGTAGTAAGAACTTGAGTCAGAGGTATTTCCTCTGGAGGTTCATCTAATTCTGGCTCGTTATGGGATCTAACCTCATATCGCGCATACCAACTTGTCATTGTGTTGTTACCTGTGGTTCAAAGGCTTTGGGAACTGGTCGACAGTTATCAATGGATATTAGTTTGGTATCGTTCGCCCCGTGGTCAACTAGAAGCGTCCGACCTTGGACCTGTTTGACACAAACGGGGGGTTTCCATTTAGGTGTAAGTAAGGTATTTTTAGGATTTTTCTTTTCTTGTACCCAATCACCTTCTTGTGGTGACCACTCATTGGGTTCTGGCGGTTTAGGAGGCTGCATTTGAGACAATAAGGCTAATCCTGTACTGAGGAATTATTTTTTCAGATGCCTGCAGGAAAATAAGGTGTGATGTGTTTTTCAGGTCCAATGCGACTCAAGGGTAGATTGTTGACTGCCAGCTGTACCTCCGGCACCAATGTGGCAAAACTGCGTCCTCATGTCATTCGCAGTTTAGTCATGTAAAGCTTCACATCTTAGTTACGCCGCTCCATCGACCCACTTGATTGCGGGTGCAAAGGAGTGCTGTGTTCCAATTTAATACCTTTGTCGGTACACATTTTCTGGAACCCCTTTCCAACAAAGGCAGATCCACGGTCTGTGTGGAGACATATGGGGGAACCAGCGCTGGGAAAAATGATGTTTTCGAATGCATTGACAGTTGCGCTTTCCGTACAGTGGGTTGTGGGCACCAACCACGTGTAGGAGGTACAGGTGTCAACAACTACTAAAATGTACTGGATTTGTCCTGTATAAGGAGGGTGCCCAGTAGAGGGCGTAAAGGGTCCCACATAATCAGCCTGCCACACATGGTGGGGGAGGGGGGGGGGGGGGGGCGTCTGGTTTTGCTCTTGAAATGAATTTAGATCTGGTGACTCCTTCTCCTTTTGAGGTCTGGAGGCACTGAGGACAATTTGCCACTAATTTTTTGCAATCAGTTAATATTTAAGGCCACCAATAGGTGAACAGTAGTTTAGCCATTGTTGCCTTGGCTCCAGGATGGCCGGAACCATGGCTAACGTGGGCCTCCTGTATTCAACTTAGGCATTTCCTTGCCGGTGGGATAACCTTAGCCTCCTTTCCTGGAATAGTAACCAAGATTCTTCCCATTTTGTCGCAATGATTGTTATAGTTGGATGGGTACCCACGCGGGGTTTCCCCGGAAATAAGTAGGCGTAACTCATCATCCTGATTGTCGCTGTACATTTGTCTTGTAATTACCAGGACCTTTACATGTTCTATCCCTACTCCTTCTAGGGTCACTGCTTGCTTTGCAGCGTTGTCTGCCATTTGGTTACCAATGCTGTGGGACCTCCTTTTGTATGGCCTGGGACATGCATAATGGTAACATGACGCTTGTTGACTAATTGCTGGGCAATTTTTTGCCATAAGGATATATGAGCTATCGGTTTTCCATTATCTGTCTTAAAGGTATTCTTTCTCCATACTGGTAAGAAAGTGTGAACAGCCTTCTGGCAATAGGCGCTATCAGTGCAGATTAATGTTTTCGTATCATTAGAAGGTATTTCTTGTAAGGCTAATAATAATGCCTGTGCTTCTGCACATTGGGCATTATAGGGACCCAGGGCCCTTGAAATTGATTTGGTGGGGTTAAAGGTTCCATTTGAATGAGAGCCTAGTATTATCCCACAACCAACTATCGTGCGCATGCTGCCTTGTCTGTCAGGGATTGGCATTGCCGATCGTCACAGTAAATGACAAGGTCAAAGTCCTCTAGGGGAATTACTGTAAGTTTGAGACTCGGAATATCCGGGTCCTCTTCTTTGTCCAGTTTTTCAAAACCGGGAAAATGGAGTATATCCTGCGAGTATTTTTCATTGTATTCAAAGCTCAGGGAGGTATCATATAAAAGATGGTGCCACTTAGTGTATCTGGCCTGGGTTGCCTTGCGTTCATTCCCTGGCATTCCTTCCTGTGATCTTAGTTGGGGAAAACTTGTTTTGATTATAATGCGTGCATTGGCCTGAACCTTCCGCAAGGATCTTACGGCATGTAGGCTGAGGACCATGCAGCGTTCTAAGGCGGTCAATCTCTGTTCACAGGGGGAGTAGTTAAGGGAGAGGCATTGGAAAGGCGTCGTGGCCCCCTCATCGAAGCAGGCCGCACAGGCTGCTCGAGAAGAGATCCAAGGGATAAGACAAATATCCTTGGATGGGTCTCTTGAGCTAAGGTCAGTGGCATTTTTTACTGCAAGAATTAGCTGTGTAAGAGCTTCCTTTGCATGCTCCAGGAAGTAGAAAGGTTTATTTGTCGGGGTACAGTACTCATACAAGGGAGCTGAAAGTGGAGCGAATGCTGGTACAAACGTCCGTACAAAATTAAACAGTCCCAGTATAGATTGTAACTGTTTAAGGGAAGTAGGATTCTTAATAGCCGAGAGTTTCTCGGAATAGGAGTCGGTAAGGCTTTGGCCAGTGTCTGTGACATTGATACCGAGGTATTCAACTGATTTTTTAAACAATTGGCATTTCTTAAGGCTGACTATGTATTCATGGATTTTTAAAAGGGTAAAGATTTTGTCTAGGGCTTCTAAGTGTTGTTCACTGGTGTCGGTTGTCACATACACGTCATCTACATAGACGTCGATATCGTACTTATGACGTATGGGCGCTAATGCTGATATAACACCGGCCGCAAAGAGCTGAGGCGAATTGCGGAAGCCCTGCGGTAGTCTGGTCCAGACGTACTGGTGGTCGTTAGGACCAGTAAACGCCGTGTAATCATACTCCTCGGGGAGGATCAGGTGTGACCAGAAGCCATTAGATAAGTCTAAAGTGGATTTGTACTTTTTTCGGCTAATCTGTTATGTAACTTGTTGTATGCTAGCGGATTGGGCTGCGTTTAGTATCGTAATGCGGTTTAGTTCTCAGTAGTCGACTAAAAGTCTGACTCCGCCTTTAGCTTTGGGAATCCCAAACATAGGAGAATTATATGGAGATGATCTTTTAATCAGAATGCCTTTTTGGCAGAGAGAGTCAATTGCTTTTTGGAGAGCGGCTCTGCACTCCGGGTCTCGGATGAACCATTGTTTCTTAACCTGGAAGTCATTGACTCCGTTTGTGACTGGTTGAAGTTTTAGCAGTCCGCAGTGATTCTGATGTTTTTGGAATAAGTCCCAGTGTCTGAGAATTAAGTTTTTAATTTGTGCTTTTGTCTGTTTGTCTGGGCTATCCTTAAAGATTTCCTCTAACTGTTTTTTCCTAATATCCTGAGGGGCCAATTGAAGTAAGTCATAGTTTTGAATTATGTCTTGGGTTCGATAATGTCAATCTTGATCTTTGTCTAAATTTGGCCATAGTCCGGCTTGACATCTAATTACTTGATCATTAGCTAGAAGGGTGATCTGTACCAATGGTATTTGTCTTACTTCTGAAGTTATGCCTTTTACACATCTGGGGCGTGATTCTCCGACCCCCCGCCAGGTCGAAGAATCGCCGGGGGCTGGCGTGAATCCCTCCCCCGCCGTGTCCCGAATTCTCCGCCACCAGAGAATCGACGGGGGGCGGGAATCGCGCCGCACCGGTCGACGGGCCCCCCCCCCCCCCCCCCCCGGCGATTCTCCATCCCGCGATGGACCGAAGTCCCGCCGCTGTCAACGATCGCCAGCCGGCGTGGATTAAACCACCTACCGTACTGGCAGGAGCAGGCGGCGGGCGCCGGGGTCCTGGGGGGGGCGCGGGGCGATCTGGCCCCGGGGGGTGCCCCCATGGTGGCCTGGCCCGCGATCGGGGCCCACCGATCGGCGGGCGGGCCTCTGCCGTGGGGCCATTCTTTTTCTTCCGCCTTCGCCATGGTCTCCACTATGGCGGAGGCGGAAGAGACTCCCTCCACTGCGCATGCACGGGGATGCCGGGGTTGACGCTCCCGCGCATGCGTCGCCCGGCAAAGTCCTTTCGGCGCTGGCTGGCGTGGCGCCAAAGGCCTTTCCCGCCAGCCGGCGGGGCGGAAATCACTCAGGCTAGCCCCTCAAGGTAAGGGCTTGGCCCCTAAAGGTGTGGAGAATTCCGCACCTTTGGGGCGGAACGACGCCGGAGTGGTTCCCGCCACTCCATTACGCCGGATTCCCCCGCCCCGCCGGGGAGGGGAGAATCCCGGCCCTGGTCCCTATTATGAGTCTGTTTAAGGAATGGTAGCGGGCAAATCCTTTGTCTATGAAGGGCATTTCCGCCCCAGTATCTAGGAATAAAATTACCCCTATTGTAGCGGTTAGTAATTTTGGATTAAGATACAGGGTGGCATTTACATATGGGAATTGAGCGGGAGCGATTTGGGAGAATTTGTGAGCGGACCTGCCTGTTAGTCAATAGTGATTCTTAGAGGTGATGTACCTCGGATGTTGGCTGGAATGCGGCCGCCTTTAGAATTTCTACCTTGGCCTCTGTTTTGTCCAGTACTGCCATTAGTTCTAGGCTGATCCTGGTTTTGTTGCTGTTGCCTTTGTGGCTTTATATCATCCTGATATTGCTGCTGTTGCCTCTGTGGATTTCTATCACCCTGGTATCTTCCAGGGGGGCGGATATTAGCCCTATCTCGGAACTTATGCTGTCCTTATTGAGGAGCGTACTGGGGGTATCGTGAACCTCTGTCCTCGAATAGGCAATGGGGCCTGTTGTGGGTCCCTAGAGGGTCCCGGTGGTGTCTGCCTGGGGGTTTGTCTAAAAGGCTGCTGTCTGGAACCTGAGGCTGGGGCTCGTGCAGGAGTTCCTGGGAGCCTTCCGGCAGGAGTTTGTCTCCTGCCTGGGGTATGAGGGGCAACTGGTGCTCCTGTTTCCCCCCTGGGTTGTGTCCCAGAGGTGGAGGGGGCGTCCCTATGTTCTCCTAGTTCGGTAGCTGACAGCTGGCAAAGTTCCTCAAAGTCTCCGCAAACCTGAATAACTGTGTGGTCTTTAGCAGTTTGATTTTGTTGACTATGTGCTGCATCCTGCAAGCGCAGGCGGTGGGCTGAGTCAGTGACTGATTTTACTAGCAACTGACTGACTTGAGCAAAATTGAATTGTAATTGTAAGGCAAGCTGGAAGGTTTTTCTAATGCTCCCTACTTTAAGGGCATTTAAAAGAATGTTTCTGAAACCCCCCTACATGCCATGGCCGTAAATTTTCTTATGGGCGGTAGCTAAAATTTAAACCAGGGTTCCACATTCATAGAACATAGAACATACAGTGCGGAAGGAGGCCATTCGGCCCATCGAGTCTGCACCGACCCACTTAAGCCCTCACTTCCACCCTATCCCCGTAACCCAGTAACCCCTCCTGAGCTTTGTGGTCACTAAGGGCAATTTATCATGGCCAATCCACCTACCCTGCACATCTTTGGACTGTGGGAGGAAACCATAGCACCCGGAGGAAACCCACGCAGACACGGGGAGAACGTGCAGACTCCACATGACAGTGACCCATGCCGGGAATCAAACCTGGGACCCTGGCACTGTGAAGCCACAGTGCTATCCACTTGTGCTACCCTGCTGCCCATTCCACTTCCGAAAGATGAAAGCCTGCTGGGGCTGTAACTCGCAGCAACTGCTGCTTATCTCTTGGAGTTAATGGTCCGAAGAATATTTCTAACATCGACATTTTTTCAACGAACCATTTAAGGGCTTGTTTATCATCGGAGGGAATTGGTCCAAATACGGACACGGTATGTTCCCCAATTACTGATTTCATCCTGGTCGGAATTGCAGGTCCACCTACCGGTTTAGGTGAAGTCAGGAGAGTGTGATTCATCCCTGCAATGGCTCTTCTTGCTATCTCTGTCTGAGCCGGTGTCAGAAGTGTAGGGATGTTAAGGTCACTAAGAATAATTATAGCATCTCCCCAAGAATTCCCTGGATCAAATGCAGGAGTTTGTGGGACCGGAACAGGATAAGCATGCACGGTTAACCCCAAGACACTGCTAGCATTGAGCGGGTCTGTATCTTCTGAGTGACAGACCACAAATGGTACTAAATTATTTGGCTGTACACTACAACCTGTCTAATTAGGTGAGTTGCGAATTCAAACTGACAGTCTTGTCTGTGATTCTTTTCCGGGAAAAAAGTCTGATATTTCAAGCGTAAATCTCTGTCCGTCTGCGAAGGGAGGTTGCAATGCAAGTAAATGATCCACCAGTAATGTTCCCTTGGGAACATGAAATGTTTGATTTTCAAGGGGATCAGGGTTTGCTGGCAGATCATGCCAGAGGACTGCTTGAACTGCCATAGCCAAAGTATTTTTAAAAATATATACTTGGTCTTTCCTACTAGTAAACACAGTTTAACAATAGTAGTCAAATTCGATTTATTTTGCTGGTATTAGCGCTTCATTTTATATTGTTCTGACCTTACATAAGGGTCAAAGTACACTGTTTTAGTTTAGCTTATAAATTAAATACATTCTAGCGACACAGTTATTGTGTCTATTTGTTAAGACCCAAGAATAAATCTCAGGCCCCAACGTTGCGGCGCCAGATGTGACAGTTGAGGAGTATTCTATCTAAGATCTTCCTGATTAGTCAAGGTTATAAGCTACCAGACAAGGTTTTGTGAATATCTAAAGTAAGGCTCGCTATAGTATCCACAATGTGCCTTGCGTTCACTACCTTCAGTGTACAGGATAGACTATGACTTAGATGCTATCTTTTCCTTAACGTCGACTAAATATTTCTAATTCTTGAGAGTCAGGCATGGGCAACTAACCCTTCAGATAGCCTCAAAGGATGAGAATATGATAAGTCTTAGTTAAATGTCACTCTTATTTATTAAAATAGACACGGATCTGTATGGTAAAATATATACATAATTAATTTAAAGAAAAAAGGGTAATAAAAAGTGTGTTTGATAAATGATACAGTTTGACAAATACAGGATTTGTGATGAGTTAGCCTGTGAACTCCCTACTACATAATTGCTTAAGCTATAAACATTTCATACTTACAACGGCTAGTCGTCTCAGAGTTTGATACTCAATCAAGAGCAGAACCCTGCAAGTCGAGATAGCAGCTTACTCAGATAAACACCCAGTAATCTCCTAAACAGCTCTCCAAGCAAAACTCTAACTTTCACAGCTTTTGCTTAAACATTTATATCCTTTTCTTACTGAGGGAGTTTGACTCCCCAGTTGTTTTGAGACAAAGAACAGTCTCTCTCTTGGTCGGCAAGACCTTGGTTTCTAGGGAGATCTAACAAGACACTTGTCCCTAATGATACATAAGAAAATAAGAACTAGGAGCAGGAGTAGGCCACCTTGCCCCTCGAGCCTGCTCCGCCATTCAATGAGATCATGGCTGATCTTTTGTGGACTCAGCTCCACAGCCCGAACACCATAACCCTTAATCCCTTTATTCTTCAAAAAGCTATCTATCTTTATATTAAAAACATTTAATGAAGGAGCCTCAACTGCTTCACAGGGCAAGTAATTCCATAGATTCACAACCCTTTGGGTGAAGAAGTTCCTCCTAAACTCAGTCCTAAATCTATTAACCCTTATTTTGAGGCTATGCCCCCTAGTTCTGCTTTCACCCGCCAGTGGAAACAACCTGCCTGCATCTATCCTATCTATTCCCTTCATAATTTTATATGTTTCTATAAGATCCCCCCCTCATCCTTCTAAATTCCAACAAGAACAGTCCCAGTCTACTCAACCTCTCCTCGTAATCCAACCCCTTCAGCTCTGGGATTAACCTAGTGAATCTCCTCAGCACACCCTCCAGCACCAATACGTCCTTTCTCTGGTAAGGAGACCAAAACTGAACACAATACTCCAGGTGTGGCCTCACTAACACCTTATACAATTGCAGCAGAACCTCCCTAGTCTTAAACTCCATCCCTCTAGCAATGAAGGACAAAATTCCATTTGCCTTCTTAATCACCTGTTGCACCTGTAAACCAACTTTTTGCGACTCATGCACTCGCACACCCAGGTCTCTCTGCACAGCTGCATGATTTAATATTTTATAATTTAAATAATAATCCCTTTTGCTGTTATTCCTACCAAAATGGTTAACCTCACACTTGTCAACATTATATTCCATTCATGGGGCCGCCATCTTGGTCGCCATCTGCAACGCCGCCCGACACGTGCGACCAATGGGGGCAGCCATCTTGGAATCGCCCCAGCACCTCCGACCATGCCGGCTACCCGCTACTCAGCGCGGTCACCCTTGACCAGTCTCGACCCAAACACCTCCGGAGCTCTATGACGACCGTCCGGACATGAAACACCCTGCCTCTTCGACTGCTGGAGCACAGAGAGCTTCATTCATCCAGACATGGTAAGACGCTGCTCGCTCCCAATCTTCCTGGTGCATCGAACCATCTCCCTCGCTTCTGGGTCGCACTCAGTGCAGGTCCAGGGGTGCACTACCGCAATCTTCACAATACAGGGCGCCGAGTACGCCAATTTTAAATTATATGTACTCCCCGACCTCTGCGCTCCTCTTCTATTGGGACTGGATTTCCAGTGTAACCTCAGGAGCCTAACCCTGAAGTTCGGCGGGCCCCTACCCCCACTCACCGTATGTAGCCTCGCGACCCTAAAGGTCGACCTTCCCCCGCTCTTCGCAAATCTCACCGCCGACTACAAACCAGTCACCACCAGAAGCAGGCGGTACAGCATCCAGGACAGGACTTTTATCAGGTCCGAGGTCCAGCGACACTTGCGGGAGGGAACCATCGAGGCCAGCAATAGCCCCTGGAGAGCCCAGGTCGTGGTCGTCAGGACCGGGGAAAAGAACCGGATGGTTGTAGATTACAGCCAAACCATAAACCGGCACACGCACCTCGATGCGTACCCCCTTCCCCGGATCGCAGACATGGTTAATCAGATTGCGCACTACCGGGTGTTCTCCACGGTGGATCTGAAGTCTGCGTACCCCCAGCTCCCAATCCGCCCGGGGGACCGCCACTACACAGCTTTTGAGGCAGACGCCGCCTCTTCCACTTCCTGCAGGTCCCCTTTGGCGTCACGAACGGGGTCTCGGTCTTCCATCGAACGATGGACCGAATGGTGGACCAGTACGGGCTGCAGGCCACATTTCCGTACTTGGACAACGTCACCATCTGCGGCCATGATCAGCAGGACCACGATGCTAACCTCCAGAGATTTCTCCAAACCGCCCGAACCCTTAACCTCACTTATAAAAAGGAGAAATGCGTTTTCAACACAACCAGACTAACCATCCTCGGCTACGTCGTGGAAAACGGGGTTCTAGGACCCGACCCCGACCGTATGCGCCCTCTCCTGCAACTCCCCCTCCCCCACTGCCCCAAGACCCTGAAAAGGTGCCTCGGGTTCTTTTCATATTACGCCCAGTGGGTCCCCAACTTTGCGGTCAAAGCCCGCCCACTAATCAAGGCCTCCATCTTCCCACTGGTGGCTGAGGCCTGCCAGGCCTTTAGCTGCATCAAGGCGGATATCGCCAAAGCTGCGATGCACGTGGTGGACGAGTCTGTCCCCTTCCAGGTGGAGAGCGACGCATCAGAGGTCGCCCTCGCCGCTGTCCTCAATCAGGCAGGCAGGCCAGTAGCGTTTTTTTCACGAAACCTCACCACCTCCGAAATTCGACACTCCTCGGTCGAAAAGGAAGCCCAAGCCATCGTGGAAGCCGTGCAGCACTGGAGGCACTACCTCGCTGGTAGGAGGTTTACCCTCGTCACCGACCAATGATCGGTAGCCTTCATGTTCAATAATACGCTGCGGGGCAAGATCAAGAATGATAAGATCTTGAGGTGGAGGATCCAACTCTCCACCTATAATTCCGATATAGTATATCGTCCTGGGAAGCTCAACGAACCCCCAGATGTCCTGTCCCACGGCACATGCGCCAGCGCGCAAGATGACCGACTACGTGCTATCCACGATGACCTCTTCCACGCGGGGGTCATCTGGCTTCTCCACTACATCAAGGCCAGCAACCTGCCCTACTCCACTGAGGAGGTCAGAGCCATGACCAGGGACTGCCCAATCTGTGCGGAGTGTAAGCCGCACTTCTATCGACCAGATAAGGCCCACTTGGTAAAGGCATCCCGGCCCTTTGAGCGCCTCAGTATCGATTTCAAAGGGCACCTCCCCTCCAACAACCGCAACACATATTTCCTCAACATCATCAACGAGTTCTCCCGCTTCCCCTTTGCAATCCCTTGCCCCGACATGACCACGGCCACCGTCATTAAAGTCCTACATAGTGTCTTCACCCTATTTGGTTTCCCCACGTACGTTCACAGTGACCGGGGCTCGTCGTTCATGAGCTATGAACTGCGTCAGTACCTGCTCGGTAAGGGCATCGCCTCGAGCAGGACTACCAGTTATAACCCCAGGGGAAACGGGCAAGTGGAGAGGGAGAACGCGACAGTCTGGAAGACTGTCCTCCTGGCCCTACGGTCTAGGAATCTCCCAGTTCCCCACTGGCAGGAGGTCCTCCCATACGCACTCCACTCTATTAAGTCCCTACTTTGCACGGCCACAAACGAGATCCCCTCATGACCGCCTATTCGTTTTCCCCAGGAAATCCACTTCCGGGGCCTCGCATCCGTCCTGGCTGAAGACACCGGGACCCGTCCTGCTCCTCAAACACGTCAGGAGCCATAAGTCCGACCCCCTGGTCGAGAGGGTCCAGCTCCTACACTCCAACCCCCAGTACGCATACATCGAACACCCCGACGGCCGACAGGATACGGTCTCCCTCCGGGACCTGGCACCAGCTGACCAGCATCCCCGCCCCTACATGGAATCCGCACCCCCTCCCGCCCGGCATTCCCCCATCACCGACCCACAGGAATGAAGCCCCAGAAGACACGCTCCCGGAGTCCACGTTTGTGCCCGCACTGGCGACTTCACTACCGATGCCAGCACGGCTGAGTTCGATGCCCGGGCCAGCTGCGATACCAGAGCTTCGGCGATCACAGCGCACAATCCGTGCGCCGAACAGGCTGAACTTATGAACCCTTCACCCCCGCCAGACTTCATTTTTTAACAGGCGGTGAATGTATTGCTGTAACAATTCACCATGTGCATATCTGTATTACGCTGTTGCCCATGTGGGCTCCACCTATGGACCATTGTAAGGTATTACCTATGATGTAGCATGGTGGGGCCTGTCTGGGCTCCGCCCCTGGCTCCACCCCTTGAGGGGAGGTGTAAAGAGCAGTCGCCCTGTAGGCGGCTCCCACTAACAGATCAGTCGCAGGCACGCACTGTTCTAGTTGATTAAAGCCAGTTTACTTCTACTCTTCGTTTTGTGTGAATTGATGGTCACATCAGCAGCCACTTGATTGCTCCTCCTTCCACAAACATTCAAACCCTCCACCACCGACGAACAGTGGCAGCGTGTTTACCATCTCCAAGATGCACTTCCGGTTCCTCAGGCAGCACCTTCCAATGGCCACTACCATCTAGAAGGACAAGAGCAGCAGATACCTGGGAACCCCGCCACCTGGAGGTCTCCCTCCAATTCACTCACCACCCTGACTTGGAAATATATCGCTGTTCCTTCACTGTCGCCAGGGCAAAATCCTGGAACTCCCTCCCTAACAGCACAGTGGGTGTACCCACACCTCAAGGACTGCAGTGGTTCAAGAAGGCAGCTCACCACCACTTTCTGAAGGGCAACTAGGGGTGGGCAATAACTGCTGGTCTAACCAGCGACGCCCACATCCTATAAATTAATTTTCAACATTATGGCCTCAGGCTCACCTTCCCCCAATCCGTCCAAGGAATCCCAATCGAGGATTGGGTGGAGGCGTGGACTTAAGTGAGTGCGTGCTCTTTCCAAGGGCCGGTGCAGGCCCGATGGGCCAAATGGCCTCCTTCTGCACTGTAAATTCTATGATTTTGTATTCCATAAGCGTTTCCCTGTCAAGCACTGTGTACATTATGGACTAAGATTGTCCTCAAACTCTCCAGGGGCAACGCCTAGGGATAGCCGCGAATGTAAATGCATCGAATTGTCGGTGATTTGTTCAATGAGGTTCACTTTCAGTTTTCCTAAGTGTGCAATCCGGAGGAAGCCTTCCAGCAGCATGAGAAAATTCAAGAGCAGGAACTACAACTCCCGCAATGCAACGACGAATGAGGCCGGGAAACTTTCGGGTCGTAAATTATTAAATTTCAGAACTTCACTGATTTCTGATTTTAATAGAAACGAAGCTCGGTACCCCAAAAAACACAGGTTTGACACATTGCAGCCCCTGCCAAGTGTGTGAAATGTACAAAGCCCCCCCCCCCCCCACCTCGCCCCGCTCTGTCAGTGTGAGCTGTCACCAGGGGTGGTGAAACTGCGGCTTTCTCACTGAGACACTGACCGCTCCCAGCCTGACTTTTCCGGCTCGCTTCTCGCTGTAAGTTTGCGCTTCCCTCCTGTTTGCAGCCGTGACCTTTAAACATCGGCTCGGCACCGGGGAAATGTGTCCCATTCGCCCAATGCCGCTGTCCTCTCATTCTCGCCAGTCATTTATTTGCTGTTTAGCAGGGCACCTGAGTGGTATCATCTCGGGCAAAGAAATAAGAATATACCCTTATTTTTACTTTGATTTGGAGTCCAGGCAGTTTCTCCATTTTATCAGGGGGAGAGTTTTGGGAGTTGCAGTGATGTTGCCGGAGCAGAAAGAGGGTGACCTGGAAGGTGTAAACTCAGTTTCCCTCGCCCAGGTATAAACTCCGGGCTGCTGAATCAATGCAGAGGAGACAAGCTGGGCACGCAAAAGGCAAACATCTCACTCCTACAATCCAGAATCCTTACAGTGCAGAAGGAGTTGGGCTCATGGAGTCTGGACCAACCCCCTGAAAGCACACGCCACCAGCCCCCTGCCCTGTCTCAGTAACCCCACCTAACCTTTGGACAGGAAGGGGCAATTTAGCATGGCCGATCCACCTAACCTGCACACCTTTGGACTGTGGGAGGAAACCGGAGCATCTGGTGCAAACCCACACAAACACACACACGGGGAGAATGTGCAAACAGACCGTCACTGTGGAACTCTTTGCCGCAGGAGGCTGTGGAGGCCAACTCACTGAGTGTCTTTAAGATAGTGATGGATTGGTTCTTGATTTTAACTGGGGGATCAGGGTTATGGGTAGAAGGCAGGAGAATGGGGATGAGAAACATAGCCATGATTGAATGGCAGAGCAGACTCGATGGCCAAATGGCCTAATTCTGCTCCTCTGTCTTATGGTCACCGAAGGTCGGAATCAAACCCGGGTTTCTGTCACTGTGAGGCAGTAGTGCTAACCACTCTGCCACCCTGCCGCAATGCAGGATATGGGGGGCGGGGGGTGTTATGTTATGCTGCTTCGGATAACACAGGCTGCTACTTAATGCAGTCTTAACTAAAGGATGCTCCAGACTCTGAAATGAGTTCAACGTGTTTACTGAACTATTAACACAGTTCTCAAATGAGTTCGACTCTCTGCTAATCTAACTGTAGTAACTCAGTCTAACTGTACCAGCTTGCTCAAAGCCACGTGCTGGGGTGTGATATGCTGCTGATCAACCCTGTCTAATTCTCTAGATGTCTGTCTGTGGAAAGAGGCAGGGTGTGAGTGCCTCATCCCTTTTATAGTGTTTATGTCATGCTCCCTTGTGGTGATGCCACCTCTAAGTGTCCTGACTGCCCATTGGTTGTGTCCTATTCTGAGTGTTCATTGGTTGCATGTTTGCATATCATGACAGGGGGAGGGGGGGGGGCTTCAATAAAGAGATTAATTTTATTAGGAACAAAATGTTTTATTTATATATATATATTTATATGTTATAAGGGCATTTTCTTCCATGACGAATCGAAGGGCAAATCGGTTACTCAGTTTTTTATCCCACATAGATTTTCCACATTGATTTTGTTTAGCTTCCCAGCAAGCAGCTTTTATGCTTCAGCAGAAGGGTAATAAACCCTCTTCACCCATCCTCACTCTGCACAAGGGAGTAAATAGACTTCAAGTCAACGGATGATTTACTGCACACAATAAAGTCCAAATGTTGGATTCTGCAATAAAACCCGAAAAATCTGAGCAGGGCAGGCAGCATCTGTGAAGGAATTAAAGCCGGATTAGCATATCAAATGCAAGACCTTTCATCAGTACTAGAAGATGTTTCAGATAAACAGCTTTTAAAGAGGAACAGAGCGAAGGAACTGCGAGGTGAGGCAAATAAGCACATCCATAAAAATCTGTAAAATGATTAGATTAAAAACTGGAGATGATTAAATGGCAGATGTGATAAAAAGATAAAAGGAGGCACAATGAGGAAAAATTCAGAAATAAAAGATATATAACAGATGCAGAAGTGGTGAGAAGCTTGTGAAGTCCAGCGGATTCTAGTAGCCCAGGAACATAGCAAAATAAAAATACAGGTAAGCACCAAAGGTGCAAATCATCCTGCTGACTGTGTGCTGAGAGGTGAACCCCATCCCCATACACCAACCCATAACCTCCTCTATACACAATCCTACATTACCAGTCCCTATTGGCCAAGACAAAATGGAAGCGGGGGGTAAAGTTATAACTTGTTCATTTTAAGGCTGGAGGACAGCAAAAAGAATGAGGTTCTCCTCCTCAAGCTTCAAGGTGCCAGGAGGGAGTTCAGAGTGACCGATAATTAAAGTGACAAGTGACTCTGCTCTTGCAAATGAAACAGATGTTTGGCATTGGTTTGTTTCTCCAATATGGATGAGTCCACACTATGAGCAGTGAATACAGTGTACAATGTTGAAAAAAGTGCAAGTAAATCACATTCTCACCCAGAAGAATATTTGAGGTAATTTGCTATTCATGGCAGGAGTGGCAAGCCACGGGTGATAAAGTAGTAAGAAAATTGCATGAACCTATCACACAAGGTAGTTGTGAAATCTCTGTTCTCCCAAGCTTTCTGTTTGTAAAACTGACTTTAAAAATTATACATAGCCAAACCTTCCGAGGAATGGTTATCACCATTGGATTGCCACTCCACTACTTCTTTGGCAATAAGATGGAGCTCCGCACTTCTGGCCTGGATGTCCGAAAATGTTCTCTTCAAAGCATACCTGTTCTCGGAGTCCTGTGTAGTGCAGCATCATTGCGGGAAGCCAAGCCATTCCCCGATGCTATGGCACGCGTTGCCATATTAGTTAGGTAAGTGTGTAGGATAGTGAGGTAGAGTCAGGTGGTAGTCGGAGAGGCGGGGGGGTTAGTTGTATATTACTTGGGAACCCTCCAAAGTGTTTTGACCCTAACTAGGGAGTTTCCCATTGACAGCTGAAACTTCCCAGGCAATTCCTGCAGAGCCCTTGTATTGAGACTTCAGAAAAGTTACTTAGTACATCCTCTTGGAATACATCCAGTTCCCAATCATCCAGAGATCAGAAGATCAGGCCCTATTCATTATCCATATGGAGAGTATTTATTTTTGAGTCATTTCTTACTCCCTTTATCATATTGATCTTTAATGGATGGTCTTTATGTATTTTTAGTAAAACTTTTGATGGGAAAAATAAATAGCAGGAGTGGACCATATGGCCTGTCGAGCCTGCTCATCATTCAATGCGATCTTAGAATCACTACAGTGCAGAAGGAGGCCTTTCAGCACATCGAGTCTGCACCGACCCTCTGAAAGAACACCCTACCTAGGACCCACCCTATTCCTGTCACCAAGTAACCTCACCTATCCTTTTGGACACTCAGGGGCAATTCAGCATGGCCAATCCACCTAACCTGCACATCTTTGGACTGTGGGAGGAACCGGAGGAAACCCACGGAGACACAGGGAAAATGTGCAAACTCCACACAGACACTGACCTGAGGTCATAATCAAACCCGGATCCCTGGTGCTGTGAGGTAGCAGTGCTAACCACTATGCTACTGTGCTGCCCCAGACGGATCCTGGGCTTTAACTCCATCTTCCCGCCTACCCCTAATATCCCTTAATTCTCTGATAGACCAAAAATCTGTCTATAGTCTTAAATGTATTCAAAGATGGAGCATCCACGTCCCTCTTGCATAGAGAATTCCAAAAACTCATTACCCTTTAAGTGAAGTAATTTCACCTAATCTCAGACCTAGATGATTGAACCCTTACGGTGGGACTGTGTTCCACTGTTTTACGCTCCCAAAATTGCAGAAGCAATGTCATTGCACCTACCCTGTCAAGCCCTCTGAGAATTTTGTAGGTTTCAGTGACATTGACTCTTATTCTTCTAAAGTAAAATAAATTCACCATAGTCCCAGATGTCCATAGGCTGCTTTCCCTTTTGAGGGGGAGAATTGCCTGGTGGTAATTTAACCTGAGGGTCACCATACCTCAGGCAAGAGGCAAGGTTGAGAAGTTGGGCCTTCATGAATAACCTCAGCCAGCAGAGGAATTGAACCTGCTCTGCTGACAAAAGCACCCATTAAGGAATATTACTGCAATAAAAACTGAAAATTCTGGAAATGCACAGCTGGCCAGTCAGTGTTTCAAAGAGAAAGGGCGGGTAATATTGTTTTGTGTGCAACCTATCATCAGAGCTAGAAATGTATAGCTCTGATGAAATAATTCACCAGAAAAATCCTGGCCTATCTTTGTGTTTCTCATATTTTCAGCTTTTAATTCATGTTTCTAATATTTGTTTTAACTTTTTATAAAGTGTTATTTCTGTTCAACACTAAAAGAAATTGGCAGCCTTTGTTTTTTTAAGTATTTACAAATCCCACATCCCTCACATTCATTGCTCAAATGCCACAGTCTACACTTTCCACATTGAAAATAATTTACTCATTATATATATGTTTGCCAGTTTAGGCAAAGCAAGGATGGCAGAGGCTGAAAACAATCCTGAGAAAGAAATGGTCAAACAGTTCCATGAGAATGCAGCTAAAGGAGATGCAGCCAAATTGTCGACGCTGCTAAACTATTCCACCTTTCTTGTGGATGAAGTGGATGAAAAGGGCTGGACGGCTTTGATGTACGCTAGCAGGAATGGACATTCCCAGGTTGCTCAGCTGCTGCTTGAAAAGGGGTAAAAAAGCAGAATTTAATGAATAGTTTGAGTTATCTGTCAGAACTATAGCTGTGAACAATGAGCTGTCTTGCTGGCTCACGTTGGATAAAATTAATCAGGTTTCCAGGAACTTTGGAGTTCATGATCGTTCCGAGCTTAAAAGGTTAAAAAAAATGTATATTTAGAAAGTTGCAAACAATTGAGTATGTACTTTTGAAAATATAATTAAATCAGCACGTATATCATATATATCATCATAGAATTTACAATGCAGAAGGAGGCCATTCGGCCCATCGAGTCTGCACCGGCTCTTGGAAAGAGCACCCTACCCAACACCTCCACCCTATCCCCATGTGGTCAACACCTCCACCCTATCCCCATAACCCAGTAACCCCACCCAACACTAAGGGCAATATCAGGGTCAGGCACCCCCCACCCAGCATTCAGCTTCACAGGTCGCAGAGCAGTTGCACATGGTGCTTCCCAGCACTACCCAGCTCAGCTCTGGGCCAAGTCTGAAATGATGGTACCTCTCGTAGTCATTCGTTAATATGTGGTTCAGATCAGGAACTTAAATAAAGCTCTGCTTGGCCTTCCAGCCTGTTTCTACAGCCTTGTGCTTTATTTTTACTTGCAATTTTCCCTATTCTCTTAGAAGTTTTGACATTGCACTAGATGTGTGTCCAGCATGTCAGCTACCGTGCAGTAACTTATCAAGGTTGCAGTTATTCACAAGTTAAGCTTGACTGTAAGTCTTATTTGGCCTTGGGGATATTGCTGCACTGCCTTCAGTTGAATCTATGAATGCAAACTTCTACGTTATAGAGATTAGAATGTGGGAACCCTGGGCAATTTGCTGCTGTCCAATGCATTGATGCCATTTCTTTTCTTTTCTTTCAAGTATTTTTATTCTCCTTTTTCACATTTTCTCCCAAATTTACACCCAACAATAAATAATAATCAGTAATGAATGCAATGTCAATCCCCATATCAATAATAACAATCCCATCTCCCACCAAACCCCCAGACATTAGCCCACATGTTAACATAAACAAATGACAACAAGGAATGAGGAATCACCCATAGTCACCAGTAACACATACAGTCCCCCTCCCCCTAACCCTCCCAGCTCCCCTCCCCCTGTAATGTTCGATGTAATCCAATTCTCGAAAGTGCATAATGAATAACGCCCATGAATTGCAGAACCCTTCCATCCTTCCCCTCAGTTCAAATTTGACCTTCTCAAGCATCAAGAATTCCAGCAGGTCCCCCCACCATGCCAGGGCACAGGGTGGAGAGGTTGATCGTCACCACAACAGGATCAGCCTTCGGGCGATCAATGAGGCGAAGGCTACAACATCTGCCTCCGCACCCGTTTCCAACCCCGGCTAGTCCGACACCCCGAATATGGTCTCCCGAGGGCCCGGGTCCAGTTTCACGTGCACCACTTAAGAGATTACCCTAAAAACCTCCTTCCAGTAATCTTCCAGCTTTGGACAGGACCAAAACATATGAATGTGGCCAACTCAGCGTAATATAGTCCAGGTTAAAACATTTTAGCAACGATCAACAAAGATCTACTATGTTGCCTGTTTTAATCACCATGGCAGCATCATTTTAGTTCACAGCTAATTTGTAAACTTTTGGAAAAAAACATGGTTTAAAAACAAAGGTCAGATTCCTGAGTGTGCAAAGCCTAATTTCATACATGGTGCGCTTTTTTGTTTTCTTCCAGGTGCAACACGTCGTTTTCAAATGATTCCGGACAAACAGCTCTGGATATTGCAAAATTCTGGGGGCACAAGAATGTTGCTAGTTTGTTGGCAAATCCTAAACCTGGTGCTCGATCAAGAATGTGGTCTGACAGCCCAGAAGAAAGTGAGAATTATTTCAGCAGAACTTTGCTCAATAGGCTGAGTGTAAAAAGAAGCAACTCTGACTGGTTAAAGGACAAGGAGATTCAACCAACCACTGTCTACATTTTGTTTTCCAATTTAAATCCATTGGTTACTTCAGCAAAATGTGAAGATTCCAGAAAAGCTGGCATCCACCTCTGCAGATTGCAGTACGAGGACGTAGAGCAGATCTTGACCAAATCAGAATTCACTTCTATTTTCCTCGGAGCAGAGCTGCAGAGAAACCATTCTGGATCTTGTGTTAAATCGGGAGAAGGCAGTGCCTTCGCCGAAGATGATGGACTTGTTGCTTGGTTTGCGATAAATGCAGATTTTGCTGCTATAGAAAAATTTAGGGTTAAATACCCAGATTGTCGCTTTCTCCAGCCACTCATCCCACATCTATTGAACTTAAATAACGAGGAAGCCGGTGAGTATTCACGTATTTCATAACTGAATTGAAGTCTGGATGTATGGAATAAATAGAAAAAACTGTTCCGCCAATTGCTTTACCTGCATTTTCAGACATAAAATTACTGCAACAACCTCAATTAAGAACAATAAAGGCAGGGAATAAGGAAAGTGCATGAACTCAATCCTGTCACTCTCCCGAAGATAGTTTCTGCAAAATTTCTCACTGACGCTCCCCAAAGTAAATTTGAAACTTGAATTCTATGTAATGTATTAACCAATTGCCTCCCTTGATATGATATTGCAGTGGCCCCAATCATCCATAACTCAATTGATTGTCTTTTCTTTTTTATTCTTAACCATCAATTTCACTCCTAAACAGATCTTTACAGAGTCATAGAGGTTCACAGCATAAAAACAGGCCCTTTCGGCCCAACGTGTCCATGCCGCCCAGTTTTACCCCTAACCTAATCCAAATTGCCCGCAATTGGCCCATATCCCTCCATAACCATCTTTCCCATATAACTGTCTAAATGCTGTTTAAAAGACAAAATTGTACCCAACTCTACTACTGCCTCTGGCAGCTTGTTCCAGAGACTCACCACCCTCTGTGAAGGCATTTATGAATCCAGCATTAACTATAGTAACTGGGAGTCTAATCCGTCACTTACAGAATCATAGAATGGTTACAGCACAGGCGGAGGCCATTTGACCTGTCTATGCCTATGCCACCTGTCTGCAAGAGGCATTGGCATAGTGGTATTGTCACTGGACTAATAACCCAGAGACCCAGGGTAATACTCTGTGGACATGGGTTTGAATCTCACCAGGGCAGATGGTACAATTTGAATTCAATAAACATCTGGAATTGAAAGTCTTAATGGTGACCATGAAACTATTGTCGATTGTTGTAAAAACCCATCTGGTTCATTAATGTCCTTTAGAGAAGGAAATCTGTCATCCTTACCTGGTCTGGCCTACATGTGACTCCAGACCCACAATAACTTAAATGCCCTCAGGGGTGGGCAATAAATGCTGACCCAGCCAGCGTCGCCCACATCCCATGAACGAATTTTAAAAACTCAGCCAGACCCTCTCCCATACCTTTTCCTCGGAGCCCTGCCAACCTTTTACCATTAGATAATTATCCAATTCCTTTTTGAACGATACAATTGAATCTGCCTCCTTTGCAATCTCAGGTAGGACATTCCAGATCCTAACCACGACTGCATAAAAACAGTTTCCCCCTTGTTGCCTCTGGTTCTTTTGCCAATTATTTTAAATTGGTGTCCTCTGGTTCTCGACCATTCTAACAATGGGAACAGTTTCTCCCTTTCAGCTCTGTCCAGACCTCACATGATTTTGAACACCTCTCACAGATACAAAACTCAGGAGGGGACTCTCCTCATCTGGAAACTTTTAAAGATATGTTCACTTTATTCTTATATCCTCCAGTTCTGCATTCACAGTCCAAACGCAATGATTTTTCAATCTGTGTAATCCCTTTTAACATTTGAAAAACCTGGTCCATATTTCCTTTTCACTAATGAAAACCAATTCAGTTCCACAACACAAGATTGTTATGGGATAAAGATGGCTTCAATAAGAGGGAGCATGAACACTCATGGAAACATTTTACATTTATAGTTTGAAGTTGTCCATTAACATAGCGATTTTATAGCCGTATTCAATCCACCGCCCTTGTAAATTAATGATATTATACTTAGAACATATAAATGTTGAAGGCCTTCTTTTGAAGATTAGTTTTATGGCTGAAGTTCAGTCTTATCCAATTCTTGATTCGTGACAGTTTCCTTTACTAGGAATCTGCCCAGTGTTCAGTGCTTCAATCTTGCGTGTTCTTTAGGTTTGCCAAACTCAATCTGCTTAAATGCATTTTGGCACCCATATGTTTAAAATGTGTAGCATATTGAGGTTGTAGGTAGTAGAATCAATAATGCAGGAATGTTTTAGAATTGAAAATAAGCAACACTGCATTCTCACACCATTTCCAAGGTCTCCCATGGTACTGGGGCAATTATAATTAGCTCCCAATCATGAATAGAGTGAAAAGGAATATCAGGCACAATGCAAAATGGGAAACCAAATCACTGTGAGCTCATTTCACTCCACTAGCTATCAATGTTCTATTTCCGGACACTTAATACCTTACCTTGGATATTTACATTTTTAAGAAAGTGAGATTCTGATTTAAAAGCTTTTGTTATGACCAAGGGAATCATATAAAAGCATATCAAAACATCCAGGCAGCAGTTTTTCTTTATTCCTTCACAGAGACGTGAGCGTCGCTGACTAGACCAGCATTTTCGTGCCTGTAATTGCCCTTGAGTAGGGCGATGAATCACTTTCTTGAACTGCTGCAGCCCATGTGGTGTAGTTAAACTCACAATGGAGAGAGTTCCAGGACTTTGACCCAGTGACAGTGAAAGAACGGCGATATAGTTTCAAGTCAGGATGGTCTGTGGCATGGACGGAAACTTGCAGGTGATGGTGTTAGAACATAGAACATTACAGCGCAGCACAGGCCCTTCGGCCCTCGATGTTGCGCCGACCTGTGAAACCACTCTAAAGCCCATCTACACTATTCCCTTATCGTCCATATGTCTATCCAATGACCATTTGAATGCCCTTAGTGTTGGCGAGACCACTACTGTTGCAGGCAGAGCATTCCACGCCATTACTACTCTCTGAGTAAAGAACCTACCTCTGACGTCTGTCTTATATCTCTCTCCCCTCAATTTAAAGCTATGTCCCCTCGTGCTAGACATCACCATCCGAGGAAAAAGGCTCTCACTGACCACCCTATCCAATCCTCTGATCATCTTGTATGCTTCAATTAAGTCACCTCTTAACCTTCTTCTCTCTAACGAAAACAGCCTCAAGTCCCTCAGCCTTTCCTCATAAGATCTTCCCTCCATACCAGGCAACATTTTGGTAAATCTCCTCTGCACCCTTTCCAAAGCTTCCACAGCCTTCCTATAATGCGGCGACCAGAATTGCACGCAATACTCCAAATGCGGCCGCACCAGAGTTTTGTACAGCTGTAACATGACCTCATGGCTCCGAAACTCAATCCCTCTACCAATAAAAGCGAACACACCGTACGCCTTCTTAACAACCCTCTCAACCTGGGTGGCAACTTTCAGGGATCTATGTACATGGACACCGAGATCTCTCTGCTCATCCACACTGCCAAGAATCTTACCATTAGCCCAGTACTCTGATTTCCTGTTATTCCTTCCATAATGAATAACCTCACACTTTTCTGCATTAAACTCCATTTGCCACCTCTCAGCCCAGCGCTGCAGCTTATCTATGTCCCTCTGTAACTTGTAACATCCTTCCGCACTGTCCACAACTCCACCGACTTTCGTGTCATCTGCAAATTTACTCACCCATCCTTCTACGCCCTCCTCCAGGTCATTTATAAAAATGACAAACAGCAGTGGCCCCAAAACAGATCCTTGTGGTACACCACTAGTAACTGGACTCCAGTCGGAACATTTCCCATCAACCACCACACTTTGTCTTCTTCCAGCTAGCTAATTTCTGATCCAAACTGCTAAATCACCCTGAATCCCATGCCTCTGTATTTTCTGCAGTAGCCTACCATGGGGAACCTTATCAAACGCTTTACTGAAATCCATATACACCACATCAACTGCTTTACCCTCATCCACCTGTTTGGTCACCTTCTCAAACCTCAATAAGGTTTATGAGGCACGACCTACCCTTCACAAAACCGTGTTGACTATCTCTAATCAAATTATTCCTTTCCAGATGATTATACATCCTATCTCTTATAAACCTTTCCAAGATTTTGCCCACAACAGAAGTAAGGCTCACTGGTCTATAGTTACCGGGGCTGTCTCTACTCCCCTTCTTGAACAAGGGGACAACATTTGCTATCCTTCAGTCTTCTGGCACTATTCCTGTAGACAAAGTTGACTTAAAGAAAAATCCTTATTGGATTTCGGCGGGAGCGGTGCGCAAGTGATTTCTGGGAGGTAAGTTTCTCCTTTAAAAACACTTACTTTCACAGGAGCAGGCCATTGGATTTCGGCGGGAGCGGTGCGCAAGTGATTTCTGGGAGGTAAGTTTCTCCTTTAAAAACACTAAAGCACTTCTTTTCTGTTTTATTTTTTTTCGACCCGCGGACTTCTGGGAAGGCCCCCCCCCCAACCAATAAATTCTGGTGGAGAGGAAACCCGAGACACTACACGTGTAGTGTCTCCCACCCATCCTCCTCCTCTAACCTAATAATAAGATCCATTGGTGTGAGGTAAGTGCCATATTATATTATTATTTTTTCTTTTTTTAAAAAAATTTACTGATTAACCAGATCTTGGTTGGAAGTTAGAGGGATGGCAGGGAAGGGAGTGCAATGTTCCTCCTGCAGGATGTTTGAGGTGAGGGATGCCGTTAGTGTCCCTGCTGATTTTACCTGCAGGAAGTGCAGCCATCTCCAGCTCCTCCAAGACCGAGTTAGGGAACTGGAGCTGGAGTTGGATGAGCTTCGGATCATTCGGGAGGCAGAGGGGGTCATAGATAGCAGCTTCAGGGAATTAGTTACACCAAAGATTGGAGATAGATGGGTAACTGTAAGAGGGACTGGGAAGAAGCAGTCAGTGCAGGGATCCCCTGCGGTCGTTCCCCTGAGAAACAAGTATACCGCTTTGGATACTTGTGGGGGGGGGGACTTACCAGGGGTAAGCCATGGGGACGGGCCTCTGGCATGGAGTCTGTCCCTGTTGCTCAGTAGGGAAGGGGTGAGAGGAGCAGAGCATTAGTAATTGGGGACTCGATAGTCAGGGGCACAGATAGGAGATTTTGTGGGAGCGAGAGAGACTCACGTTTGGTATGTTGCTTCCCAGGTGCAAGGGTACGTGATGTCTCGGATCGTGTTTTCCGGGTCCTTAAGGGGGAGGGGGATCAGCCCCAAGTAGTGGTCCACATTGGCACTAACGACATAGGTAGGAAAGGGGACAAGGATGTCAGGCAGGCTTTCAGGGAGCTAGGATGGAAGCTCAGAACGAGAACAAACAGAGTTGTTATCTCTGGGTTGTTGCCCGTGCCACGTGATAATGAGATGAGGAATAGTGAGAGAGAGCAATTAAACACGTGGCTACAGGGATGGTGCAGGCGGGAGGGATTCAGATTTCTGGATAACTGGGGCTCTTTCTGGGGAAGGTGGGACCTCTACAGACAGGATGGTCTACATCTGAACCTGAGGGGCACAAATATCCTGGGGGGGGAGATTTGTTAGTGCTCTTTGGGGGGGGTTTAAACTAATGCAGCAGGGGCATGGGAACCTGGATTGTAGTTTCAGGGTACGGGAGAATGAGAGTATAGAGGTCAGGAGCACAGATTTGACTTCGCAGGAGGGGGCCAGTGTTCAGGTAGGTGGTTTGAAGTGTGTCTACTTCAATGCCAGGAGTATACGAAATAAGGTAGGGGAACTGGCAGCATGGGTTGGTACCTGGGACTTCGATGTTGTGGCCATTTCGGAGACATGGATAGAGCAGGGACAGGAATGGATGTTGCAGGTTCCGGGGTTTAGGTGTTTTAGTAAGCTCACAGAAGAAGGCAAAAGAGGGGGAGGTGTGGCGCTGCTAGTCAAGAGCAGTATTATGGTGGCGGAGAGGATGCTAGATGGGGACTCTTCTTCCGAGGTAGTATGGGCTGAGGTTAAAAACAGGAAAGGAGAGGTCACCCTGTTGGGAGTTTTCTATAGGCCTCCAAATAGTTCTAGGGATGTAGAGGAAAGGATGGCGAAGATGATTCTGGATAACAGCGAAAGTAACAGGGTAGTTAGTATGGGAGACTTTAACTTTCCAAATATTGACTGGAAAAGATATAGTTCGAGTACATTAGATGGGTCGTTTTTTGTACAATGTGTGCAGCAGGGTTTCCTGACACAATATGTTGACAGGCCAACAAGAGGCGAGGCCACTTTGGATTTGGTTTTGGGTAATGAACCAGGCCAGGTGTTGGATTTGGAGGTAGGAGAGCACTTTGGGGACAGTGACCACAATTCGGCGACGTTTACGTTAGTGATGGAAAGGGATAAGTATACACCACAGGGCAAGAGTTATAGCTGGGGGAAGGGCAATTATGATGCCATTAGACATGACTTGGGGGGATAGGTTGGAGAAGTAGGCTGCAAGTGTTGGGCACACTGGATAAGTGGAGCCTGTTCAAGGAACAGCTACTGCGTGTTCTTGATAAGTACGTACCGGTCAGGCAGGGAGGAAGGCGTCGAGCGAGGGAACCGTGGTTTACCAAAGAAGTGGAATCTCTTGTTAAGAGGAAGAAGGAGGCCTATGTGAAGATGAGGTGTGAAGTTTCAGTTGGGGCAATTGATAGTTACGAGGTAGCGAGGAAGGATCTAAAGAGAGAGCTAAGACGAGCAAGGAGGGGACATGAGAAGTATTTGGCAGGAAGGATCAAGGAAAACCCAAAAGCTTTCTATAGGTATGTCGGGAATAAAAGAATGACTAGGGTAAGAGTAGGGCCAGTCAAGGACAGGGATGGGAAGTTGTGTGTGGAGTCTGAAGAGATAGGCGAGATACTAAATGAATATTTTTCGTCAGTATTCACTCAGGAAAAAGATAATGTTGTGGAGGAGAATGCTGAGACCCAGGCTATTAGAATAGATGGCATTGAGGTACGTAGGGAAGAGGTGTTGGCAATTCTGGACAGGCTGAAAATAGATAAGTCCCCGGGGCCTGATGGGATTTATCCTAGGATTCTCTGGGAAGCCAGGAAAGAGATTGCTGGGCCTTTGGCTTTGATTTTTATGTCATCATTGGCTACAGGAATAGTGCCAGAGGACTGGAGGATAGCAAATGTGGTCGCTTTGTTCAAAAAGGGGAGTAGAGACAACCCCGGCAACTATAGACCGGTGAGCCTCACGTCTGTTCTGGGTAAAGTCTTGGAGGGGATTATAAGAGACAAGATTTATAATCATCTAGATAGGAATAATATGATCAGGGATAGTCAGCATGGCTTTGTGAAGGGTAGGTCATGCCTCACAAACCTTATTGAGTTCTTTGAGAAGGTGACTGAACAGGTAGACGAGGGTAGAGCAGTTGATGTGGTGTATATGGATTTCAGTAAAGCGTTTGATAAGGTTCCCCACGGTAGGCTATTGCAGAAAATACGGAGGCTGGGGATTGAGGGTGATTTAGAGATGTGGATCAGAAATTGGCAAGCTGAAAGAAGACAGAGGGTGGTGCTTGATGGGAAATGTTCAGAATGGAGTTCAGTTACAAGTGGCGTACCACAAGGATCTGTTCTGGGGCCGTTGCTGTTTGTCATTTTTATCAACGACCTAGGGGAGGGCGCAGAAGGGTGGGTGAGTAAATTTGCAGACGACACTAAAGTCGGTGGTGTTGTCGACAGTGCGGAAGGATGTAGCAGGTCACAGAGGGACATAGATAAGCTGCAGAGCTGGGCTGAGAGGTGGCAAATGGAGTTTAATGTAGAGAAGTGTGAGGTGATTCACTTTGGAAGGAATAACAGGAATGCGGAATATTTGGCTAATGGTAAAGTTTTTGGAAGTGTGGATGAGCAGAGGGATCTAGGTGTCCATGTACATAGATCCCTGAAAGTTGCCACCCAGGTTGATAGGGTTGTGAAGAAGGCCTATGGAGTGTTGGCCTTTATTGGTAGAGGGATTGAGTTCCGGAGTCATGAGGTCATGTTGCAGCTGTACAAAACTCTGGTACGGCCGCATTTGGAGTATTGCCTACAGTTCTGGTCACCGCATTATAGGAAGGACGTGGAAGCTTTGGAGCGGGTGCAGAGGAGATTTACCAGGATGTTGCCTGGTATGGAGGGAAAATCTTATGAGGAAAGGCTGATGGACTTGAGGTTGTTTTCGTTAGAGAGAAGGTTAAGAGGAGACTTAATAGAGGCATACAAAATGATCAGGGGGTTAGATAGGGTGGACAGTGAGAGCCTTCTCCCGCGGATGGAAATGGCTAGCACGAGGGGACATAGCTTTAAACTGAGGGGTAATAGATATAGGACAGAGGTCAGAGGTAGGTTCTTTACGCAAAGAGTGGTGAGGCCGTGGAATGCCCTACCTGCAACAGTAGTGAACTCGCCAACATTGAGGGCATTTAAAAGTTTATTGGATAAGCATATGGATGATAATGGCATAGTGTAGGTTAGATGGCTTTTGTGTCGGTGCAACATCGTGGGCCGAAGGGCCTGTACTGCGCTGTATCGTTCTATGTTCTATGCAAAGATCAAAGCCAAAGGCTCAGCAATCTCCTCCCTAGCTTCCCAGAGAATCCTAGGATAAATCCCATCCGGCCCTGGGGACTTATCTATTTTCACACTTTCCAGAATGGCTAACACCTTCTCCTTATGGACCTCAAGCCCTTCTAATCTAGTAGCCTGAATCTCAGTATTCTCCTCGACAACATTGTCTTTTGCCTGTGTGAATACTGATGAAAAATATTCATTTAGCACCTCTCCTATCTCCTCGGACTCCAAGCACAACTTCCCACTACTGTCCTTGACTGGCCCTACTCTTACCCTAGTCATTTGTTTATTCCTGACATATCTATAGAAAGCTTTAGGGTTATCCTTGATCCTACCTGCCAAAGACTTCTCATGTCCCCTCCTGGCTCTTCTTAGCTCCTCTCTTTAGGTCCTTCCTAGCTAACTTGTAATTCTCGAGCGCCCTAACTGAACCTACATGTCTCATCTTTACATAAGCCTCCTTCTTCCTCTTGACAAGTGTTTCGACTGCTTTAGTAAACCACGGTTCCCTCACTCGACCACTTCCTCCCTGCCTGACAGGTACATACTTATCAAGGTCACGCAGTAGCTGTTCCTTGAACAAGCTCCACATTTCCATTGTGCCCATCCCCTGCAGTTTTCCTCTCCATCCGATGCATCCTAAGTCATGCCTCATCGCATCATAATTGCCTTTCCCCCAGATATAACTCTTGCCCTGCGGTATATACCTATCCCGTTCCATCACTAAAGTAAACATAATCGAATTGTGGTCACTATCACCAAAGTGCTCACCTACCTCCAAATCTAACACCTGCTCTGGTTCATTACCCAGTACCAAATCCAATATGGCCTTGCCTCTCGTTGGCCTATCTACATACTGTGTCAGGAAACCCTCCTGCACAGATTGGACAAAAACGGACCCATCTAAAGTACTCGTACTATAGCGTTTCCAGTCAATATTTGGAAAGTTAAAGTCCCCCATAACAACTACCCTGTTGCTTTCGCTCCTATCCAGAATCATCTTTGCAATCCTTTCCTCTACATCTCTGGAACTTTTCGGAGGCCTATAGAAAACCCCTAACAGGGTGACCTCTCCTTTCCTGTTTCTAACCTCAGCCCATACTACCTCAGTAGACGAGTCCTCATCAAACGTCCTTTCTGCCACTGTAATACTGTCCTTGACTAACAATACCACCCCTCCCCCTCTTTTACCACCTTCCCTGAGCTTACTGAAATATCGAAAGCCCGGCACCTGCAACAACCATTCCTGTCCCTGCGCTATCCATGTCTCCGAAATGGCCACAACATCGAAGTCCCAGGTACCAACCCATGCCGCAAGTTCACCCACCTTATTCCGGATGCTCCTGGCATTGAAGAATAAACACTTTAAACCACCTTCCTGCCTGCCGGTGCACTCCTGCAACTTTGAAACTTTACTCATGACCTGGGGCAGCATGGTAGCATTGTGGATAGCACAATTGCTTCACAGCTCCAGGGTCCCAGGTTCGATTCCGGCTTGGGTCACTGTCTGTGCGGAGTCTGCACATCCTCCCCATGTGTGCGTGGGTTTCCTCCGGGTGCTCCGGTTTCCTCCCACAGTCCAAAGATGTGCAGGTTAGGTGGATTGGCAATGATAAATTGCCCTTAGTGTCCAAAATTGCCCTTAGTGTTGGGTGGGGTTACTGGGTTATGGGGATAGGGTGGAGGTGTTGACCTTGGGTAGGATGCTCTTTCCAAGAGCCGGTGCAGACTCGATGGGCTGAATGGCCCCCTTCTGCACTGTAAATTCTATGATAAAACCTCACTCCTCTCAACTTCCTGTATACTGGAGCTACAATTCAGGTTCCCAAGCCCCAGCTGAACTAGTTTAAACCCTCCCGAAGAGCATTAGCAAATTTCCCCCCCAGGATATTGGTGCCCCTCTGGTCCAGGTGTAGACCATCCCATTTGTAGAGGTCCCACCGACCCCAGAATGAGCCCCAATTATCCAGAAATCTGAAACACTCCCTCCTGCACCATCCCTGTAACCATGTGTTCAACTCCTCTCTCTCCCTATTCCTCAACTCGCTATTACGTGGCACGGGTAACAACCCAGAGATAATAACTCTGTTTGTCCTAGATCTAAGTTTCCACCCTAGCTCCCGGAATTCCTGCCTTACATCCCTATCCCTTTTCCTACCTATGTCGTTGGTACCTATGTGGACCACGACTTGAGGCTGCTCCCCCTCCCCCTTAAGGATCCCCAAAACATGATCTGATACATCATGCACCCTGGCACCTGGGAGGCAATACACCAACCACGAGTCTCTCTCGTTCCCACAGAATCTCCTATCTATCCCCCTAACTATGGAGTCTCCAATGACTAATGCTCTACTCCTCTCCCCCTTCCCTTCTGAGCAACAAGGACAGACTCTGTGCCAGAGTCCTGTACCCCATGGCTTACCCCTGGTAAGTCCCCCCCCCCAACAATATCCAAAGCGGTATACTTGTTACTAAGGGGAACAACCACAGGGGATCCCTGTACTGACTGCTTCCTCCCAGCCCCTCTCACCATCACCCATCTATCTTTATTCTTCGGAGTAACTACATCCCTGAAGCTTCTATCTATGACCACCTCTGCCTCCCGAATGATCCGATGTTCACCCAGCTGCAGCTCCAGTTCCCTAACGTGGTTTCTGAGGAGCTGGAGATGGGTGCACTTCCCACAGATGAAATCAGCAGGGACACTGACGGCGTCCCTCACCTCAAACATTCTGCAGGAGGAACATTGCACTACCTTCCCTGCCATCCCCTCTAGATTAAAAAAAAAGAAAGAAAGAGCTTACCTGTTATTCACTCCCCTTCTCAGCAAGCTATCACTCAGCAACCTCTGCGCCCCGCACGATAACACCTGAGGAAAAAGAAAAGAAAAACTACTTACCAGTCACCAGCCAATCCCTTGCCTGCAGGTTGTGATGTCACGGTTCAACTTCTTTCTATTTCTACCTGCCCTCGAGCCTTCCTCTTGATCTTTCCAGCGGTTGGTTTTTTTTTGGTTAGAGGAGGGGGTAGGGAGGGAAACACTGAAGAAGTGTTTCGGGTTTACTTGACAACAAGTAAACTTGACAACAGCTCCTCCACAAACCACCTTCAAGTTAGGGTGAGCACACGGACGTATGCAAATTTCACCCACAACAGCCTATCAGCAGCTCCGCTCTACTGCCCTCTGCTGGATGCTTGTCTTCACTTGAACAGCTAGGGTGTTGGAAGGTGCTGTCGATGAAATCTTGGTGAATTGCTGCAATGCACCTTACAAATGGTACACACTGCTGCCACTGTGTGTCGGTGCTGGAGGCATTGGATGTTGAAGATGGTGGAGGGGGTGCTAATCAAGCAGGCTGCTTTGCCCTGGATGATGTTGAGCTTCTTGAGTGATGTTGGAGCTGAGTCATCCAAACAAGTGAAGAGCATTCAATCACACCCATGACTTGTGCCTTGTAGATTATAGACAGGCTTTGGGAAGTCAGGAGATGAGTTACTCTCTGCAGAATTCACAGCCCCTGACCTTAATAATCGTTATTAGTGTCACAAGTAGACTTACATTAACAATGCAATGATGTTACTGTGAAAATCCCCTCGTCACCACTCTCCGGCACCTGTTCGGGTACACTGGGGGAGAATTTAGAATCTCCAATTCAATAACAGCACGTCTTTCGGGACTTGTGGGAGGAAACCAGAGAACCTGGAGGAAACCCACGCAGACACAGGGAGAACGTTCAGACACCGCACAGACAGTGACCCAAGCTGGGAATCCAACCTGGCTCACTGGTGCTGTGAAGCAGCAGTACTAACCACTGTGCTACCGTGCCACCCTGCTCTTGTAGCTACAGTATTTATATCAATTACCAAGTTCAATTTGTAGTCAATGGTTACCCCAGAATGTTGACAGTGGGCCATTTAGCAATGGTAATGCCATTGAATGTCAAGGGAAGATGGTTGGATTCTCTCTTGTTGGAGATGGTCATTGCCTAGCATGTATGTGCTACAAATATTACTTGTCACTTAATAGACAAAATCTGAAAATTGTCCAGTTCTTTCTGCATAGGGGAAGGATTGCTTCAGTTTCTGAGGAATCACAAATTGTGTTGAACGTTGTGCAATCAACGAACCTCCCCACATCTGATCGTATGATGGAGGGAAGGTTATTGATGAAGGAACTGAAGATGGGCCTTGGACACTACCCTGACGTCTGCAGCAGGGATGTCCCAGGACTGAGATGATTGACCTCCAACAACCACAGCAATCTTCCTTTGAGCCAGTTTTGACTCTCAGGGACAATTTAGCATGGTCAATCCACCTAAACTGCTCATCCTTGGACTGTGCTCATATTGAATCATAGAATCATAGAATTTACAGTGAAGAAGGAGGCCATTCAGCCCATTGACTCTACACCGGCCCTTGGAAAGAGCACCCTACCTAAGCCCACAGCTCCACCCTATCCCCAAAATCTAGTAACCCCACCTAACCTTTTTGGACACTACGGGCAATTTATCATGGCCAATCCACCTAACCTGCACATCTTTGGACTGTGGGAGGAAACCGAAGCACCCGGAGGAAACCCACACACATACGGGGAGAACGTGCAGAATCCGCACAGAGAGTGACCCAAGCCGGGAATCGAACCTGGGACCATGAAGCGGTGAAGCAACTGTGCTAACCACTGTGCTTACTGATTCAGTGAAAAGTGCGGGATGTGCAGGTTAGGTGGATTGGCCATGCTAAATTGCCCCTTAGTACAGGTTAGGTTACGGGGTGGGGTGGATGGGGGAGTGGACCCAGGTGGATTGTTCTTTCGGAGGGTTGGTGCAGATTTGATGGGCCAAATGGCCTCCTTCTGCACTTTAGAGATTCTATCCCCTGGCGTGATGATAGAGTGGGGGATATGATGAGGTTACAGATTCTGGTTGTATATAGTTCTGCTGCTGATGATGGCCCATGGCGCATAACAGTTGTCCAGTTTTGAATTGCTCTGTCTGTTCAAAATCTATCCCATTTAGCTTGCTGGTAGTGCCAGGTCATCCTCAATATGAAGACAGGACTTCATCTCCAAGAGGACTGTGTGGTAGTCACTCCTACCAATACCGTCATGGACAGGTGCACCTGTGACAGATACATTGATGAGGATGCGGTCTAATAAGTTTTTCCGTCTTTTTGGTTCCTTCTCCACCTGCTGGAGACCCAGTGTAGCAATTATGCCCTTTAGCACTCAGCCAACTTGGTCAGCAGTGGTGCTACCGAGCCGCTCTAGATGATAAACATAAAGTCCCCACCCACGGTACATTCTGTGCCTTAGCCCCCTCTTTGCTTCCTCTAAGTGGTGTTCAACATGGAGGAGTACTGATTCATCAGCTGAGATGAGGGGGTGGGGAGGGGGGGGGGGGGGGGGGAGAGTGTTCTAGATGGGGGATTCCTTGCTCATGTTTGACCTGATGCCATGAGACTTCATGGAACTCAGAGTCCTCAGAGACTAGAGGACTGGGAAGTCTTTAGGGGACAACAAAAAGCTACTAAAAAAGCCATAAAGAAGAGTAAGGTAGACTATGAAAGTAAACTGGCTCAGAACATAAAAGCAGATAGTAAAAGCTTCTACAAATATATAAGACAAAAAAGAGTGGCTAAGGTAAATATTGGTCCAAGATGAAAAGGGAGATTTAATAATAGGAGACGGGGAAATGGCTGAGGCGCTGAACAGGTTTTTTGGGTCAGTCTTCACAGTGGAGGACACAAATAACATGCCAGTGACTGATGGAAATAAAGATATGATAGGTGAGGACCTTGCGATGATTGTAATCACTAAGGAGGCAGTATTGGGCAAGCTAATGGGGCTAAAGGTAGACAAGTCTCCTGGCCCTGATGGGATGCATCCCAGAGTGTTAAAAGAGATGGCTAGGGAAATTGTAAACGCACTCGTGATAATTTATCAAAATTCACTAGACTCTGGGGTGGTCCCAGAGGATTGGAAAGTAGCAAACGTGACACCACTGTTTAAAAAAGGAGGTCGGCAGAAAGTGGGTAATTATAGGCCGGTAAGCTTAACTTCGGTTGTAGGGAAAATGCTGGAATCTATCATTAAGGAGGAAATAGCGGGGCACCTGGAGGGAAATTGTCCCATTGGGCAGACACAACAAAGGGTAGGTCGTGTCTGACTAATTTGGTAGAATTTTTTGAGGACGTTACCAGTGCAGTAGATAACAGGGAGCCAATGGATGTGGTATATCTGGATTTCCAGAAAGGTTTTGACAAGGTGCCACACAAAAGGTTGCTGCATAAACTAAAGACGCATGGCATTGAGGGTAAAGTGGTAGCATGGGTAGAGGATTGGTTAACAGAAAGCAGAGAGTAGGGATAAATGGGTGTTTCTCTGGTTGGCAACCTGTAACTAGTGGGGTCCCTCAAGGATCAGTGTTGGGCCCGCAGTTGTTCACATTTATATAGACGATTTGGAGTTGGGGACCAAGTGCAATGTGTCAAAGTTTGCAGACGACACTAAGATGAGTGGTAAAGCAAAAAGTGCAGAGGATACCGGAAGTCTGCAGAAGGATTTGGATAGGTTAGGTGAATGGGCTAGGGTCTGGCAGATGGAATTCAATGTTGCCAAGTGTGAGGCTATCCATTTTGGGAGGAATAACAGCAGAATGGATTATTATTTAAACGGTAAGATGTTAAAACATGCTGCTGTGCAGAGGGACCTGGGTGTGCTGGTGCACGAGTCGCAAAAAGTTGGTGTGCAGGTGCAACAGGTGATTAAGAAGGCTAATCGAGTTTTGTCTTTCATTGCTAGAGGGAGGGAGTTCAAGACTAGGGAGGTTATGCTGCAATTGTATAGGGTGTTGGTGAGGCCGCATCTGGAGTATTGTGTTCAGTTTTGGTCTCCTTACCTGAGAAAGGACATATTGGCACTGGAGGGAGTGCAGAGGAGATTCACTAGGTTGATCCCAGAGTTGAGGGGATTAGATTGTGACGAGAGGTTGAGTAGACTGGGACTGTACTCATTGGAGTTTAGAAGGATGCGGGGGGATCTTATTGAAACATATAAAATTATGAAGGGAATAGATAGGATAGATGCGGACAGGTTGTTTCCACTGGTCGGGGAAAGCAGAACTAGGGGGCATAGCCTCAAAATAAGGGGAAGTAGATTTAGGATGGAGTGTAGGAGGAACTTCTTCACCCAAAGGGTTGTGAATCTCTGGAATTCCTTGCCCAGTGAAGCAGTTGAGGCTCCTTATTGAAACATTTTTAAGAAAAAGATAGATACCTTTCTAAAGAATAAAGGGATTCGGGGATATGGTGTACGGGCCGGAGAGTGGAGCTGAGTCCACAAAGATCAGCCATGATCTCATTAAATGGCGGAGCAGGCTCGAGGGGCCAGATGGCCTACTCCTGTTCCTAGTTCTTATGTTCACGAATCCGTGTTGACTATCCTGGATTAAGCTGCATCTTTCCAAATGGTCATAAATCCTATCCTTCAGGACCTTTTCAATTATCTTCCCGACCACCGAAGAAAGACTAACTGGCCTATAATTACCAGGGTCATTCCTATTCCCTTTCTTGAACAGAGGAACAACATTCGACAGTCTCCAGTCCTCTGGCACTATCCCCGTTGACAGCGAGGACCCAAAGATCAAAGCCAAAGGCTCTGCAATCTCATCCCTTGCCTCCCAAAGAATCCTTGGGTATATCCCATCTGGCCCAGGGGACTTGTCGAACCTCAGGTTTTTCAAAATTGCTAATACATCCTTCCTCAGAACATCTACTTCCTCCAGCTTACCCGCCTGAATCACACTCTCATCCCCTTTGTGAACACTGAAGAAAAGTATTCATTCAACACCTCTCTTATTTCTTCTGACTCCATGCACAAGTTCCCACTACCGTCCTTCACCTACCCTCACCGTGGTCATTCTTTTATTTCTCACATAAGAGTAAAAAGCCTTGGGGTTTTCCTTGATCCAATCCACCAAAGACTTCTCATGCCCCCTCCTAGCTCTCCTAAGCCCTTTTTTCAGCTCATTCCTTGCTACCTTGTAACCCTCAAGCAGCCCTACTGAACCTTGTTTTCTCATCCTTACATACTCTTCCTTTTTCTTCTTGACAAGACATTAAATCTCTTTTGTGAACCATGGTTCCCTCACACGGCCATTTCCTCCCTGCCTGACAGGGACATGCCTATCAAGGACACGCAGTATTTGTTCCTTGAACAAGCTCCACTTTTCATTTGTGCCTTTCCCTGACAGTTTCTGTTCCCATCTTATGCTCCCTAATTCTTGCGTAATCACTTCATAATTACCCCTCCCCCAATTATAAACCTTGCCCTGCCGTATGGCCCTATCCCTCTCCATTGCAATAGTGAAAGACACCGAATTGTGGTCACTATCTCCAAAGTGCTCGCCCACAAACAAATCTAACACTTGGCCCGGTTCATTACCCAGTACCAAACCCAGTACCAATCCCCCCTCTTGTTGGCCTATCCACATATTGTGTCAGGAAACCCTCCTGCACACACTGTACAAAAACTGCCCCATCAAAACTGTTCGACCTATAGAGGTTCCAATCAATATTTGGAAAGTTAAAGTCACGCATGACAACTACCCTGAGACCTCCACACCTATCCATAATCTGTTTTGCAATGTCTTCCTCCACATCTCTATTACTATTTGGGGGTCTATAGAAAACTCCTAACAATGTGACCGCTCCTTTCCTGCTTCTAACTTTGGCCCATATTGCCTCAGTAGGCTGATCCCCTTCAAACTGCCTTTCTTCAGCCGTTAAACTATCCTTGATTAACAATGCTACTCCTCCACCTCTTTTACCACCTTCCCTGCTCTTACTGAAACATCTATACCCCAGAACTTCCAACAACCATTCCTGTCCCTGTTCTAGCCATGTCTCCGTAATGGCCACAACATCGTACTCCCAAGTACCAATCCACGCTCCAGGTTCACCGACCTTATTCCGGATGCTCCTTGCATTGAAGTAGACACACTTCAACCCACCTTTCTGTCTGCCAGTACACTCCTGCGACCTTGATACCCTCCTCAGTACCTCACTACTCTCAACACTGGCTTCTGGAACACAGCTCATTTTCCCAGCCCCCTGACAAATTAGTTTAACCCTCCCCCCCCCCCCCCCCCCCCGAAGAGCCGTAGCAAATTTTCCTCCCAGGATATTGGTGCCCCTCTGGTTCAGGTGCAAAACGTCCTGTCTGTTCAGGTCCCACCTTCCCCAGAATGTGCTCCAATTATCCACGTACCTGAAACCCTCCCTCCTACACCATCCCTGCAGCCACGTGTTTATCTGCACTCTCTCCCTGTTCCTCACCTCACTAGCACGTGGCACTGGCAACAAACCAGAGATGACAACATGGTTTGTCCTGGCTCTCAGCTTCCACCGTACCTCCCTAAATTCCTGTTTTAAATCCCCGCCCCTTCTCTTACCTATGTCGTTGGTACCAATGTGTACCACGACTTGTGACTGCTCCCCCTCCCCTTTAAGGATTCTGAAAACACGGTCCTGGACGTCACGGACCCTGGCACCCGGGAGGCAACATACCATCCGTGAGTCTCTTTCGCTGCCACAGAACCGTCTATCTGTCCCTCTAACTATCGAGTCCCCAATAACTATTGCTCTCCTGCTCTCCCTCCGTCCCTTCTGAGCCACAGGGACGGACACAGTGCTGGAGATCCGTTCACCATGGCTTATCCCTTTTTGAAGAAGTTGTAGCAGTTTGATGCAACTGAGTGGCTTGTCAGGCCATTCCAGAGGGAATTTAAGAGTCAACCACGGAATAGTTTTTACGACAATTGACAATAGTTTCATGGTCACCATTACTGAGACTATTTTTTTTAAATTCCATATTTATTAACTGAATTTAAATTCTGCCAGCTGCCATGATGGGATTCATATCTGTAACCCCGGAGCATTAGCCTTGACCTCTGGATTACTAGTCTGATGGCATTAACCCCATGCCCTTCTGTAGACAGTGAACAATAGAGTTAATGTTTCAAGTTGATAACCTTCGTCGAACCAGAAGATGTTGCACACTAACAATTATAAGTTTTTAAACTGGTACATAGCCAAGAAAAAGGCAGTAACGGTCTGTAGTTGAGTGAAGGACAGGACAGGATAAGATGAGAGAAGTTGTGTCGGTGCAAGGCAAGTAGAGGCAATAGTGAAAGACGTCTTGCATTTATATAGCACCTTTTACTATTGCAAGACATCCCAAAATGTTTTGCCGCTAATTAATACTCTGAAGTGTAGTTGTTGCAAAACATGACAGCCAATTTGCGCACAGCAAGCTCCCACAAACAGCAATGCAAAAATGACCAGATAATCCGTTTCTAGTGATGTTAATTGAGGGATGGATTATGGCCATGACACCAGGGATAATTCCCCTGGCCTTCTCTGATATAGTGCCATGGAATCTTTTGTACTCACCTGGAAGAGCAGAAGATTTAATTCAAACAACAGTGCCTCCACCTATACAGTAATCCTCAGTATCGCAGCAGAGTGTTGGCCTTGATTTCTGTGCTGAAGTCTTAAAATGGGACTGCAACCAACAAACGTCTGACTCAAAGAGTCGAAAGCACTGCCTCTAAGCTGCCATTCTGACAAGATGAGAAATTAAAGGGGAAAAAATGTATCCAGAGGATGTGTGGATAGTACAGCAGAATAGCAGAAGGGAAAGAAAGCATTGGAAATCTGGCAGAAAGGAAAAGACCAACAGGATAATGCTTAAAGACCACCATCATCACCTCTGTCAGTTCATTATCTGACCTCCACCGAATCAGGGACACTTTTTTTCATGCCTTTTCCCCAGCTATGTACCCACTTGTTAGCTATTCACCTGTACCATCTCTGAGTTCTGAAGAGAGACGTTTGACCTTAATAATTAACCCTCTGCTGCTCTTTCTGCACGTGCTACCTGAGCTGATGAGTGGTTCTAATATTTGATGTGTTTACTTCAGATTTCACCTGTAATATTTTGCAAATTTTGTGTCTATATTTCTTCTTGATGCAGGTTGTATGTATTTTTTTCAGGTGTGGTGGCGCAGGCCAGGTCTGTCCTTGCCTGGCACAGTAGGTACATGTTCTGTCCTACCTGTGGAAGTTGTACAAAAGTTCTAGATGGTGGTTATAAGAGGACATGCTTGAACGAAAACTGTCTGAGTCTCCAGGGTATTCATAATACTTGCTATCCACGTGTAGGTATGAGAAATTTGTGCAAAGCAAGTTTTCTTTTTATATTTGGTTTGCTCAGAGATTGTGCAATTTTGGTTTAGTTTACTGTCAGTTTGTAAATTTAATTTTGCACTTTAACAAACAATGAAATTGATAATTTCCAGGGTAGCACAGTAACTTAGTACATTGGACAATGAGTGCTAGTCAGCGCAGAACAGGGGGTTAAAGGTTTTGCACTCTTATTCTCACTTAACAAAGTTCCCAATCTCAGCAATGCTGTAGGAGAGTCAAATTAAAGTCATGTGGGTTCATTGATCCATTTCTTACACCTGGATCAGTGCAGCAGTGTTAAAAGCCTTTGAGCAGAACAGCCAAAACTATTGCTCAGCCAAGAAATATCAGGATTTGACAGGGGAGCAAGTAAAGTGATTTCATTGTAACCAAATTAAATATTAATGTTAGTTTTTATACACATTCATGCTGATCATGAATAAACAGAGTGTAGTGTAGAAGATAATAGTTTCATTATGTCTTCAATTTGGCAGAAGTGCTCAAAATCTTAGAGGAAGTGGAGCAATCTGTGTATTATGTACATGCTATGCCTGTTTGTCCAAGAAGTTATCACAATGTTGTGGATGTGGTAGATCGTGGGAATTCTGTGGGATCCAGTTGATACATTGCTACCGACACAGTTACTCCTTCATGAATTAGGTTAGGAAGTCATTACACAGCAGAACTGGAACATGATTCAATGGCTTGACACTACACATTTTGATGCTGTATTTCCAATACTACAAATGCAAAGTCAGCACAATATTTTTGGTATACTGCAGGCTTTACATGCATGCAGGATTCTGTTCTTCGTGAATGAAATTAAATTCATGTATAGCAAAGGTAGATTGGGTTACGATTTGAATGGTACACATATATTATTTTATTCAATACATCTTTGTGCCAAAGACTTTCTTGTTTAAAAGTAACTAGAAATTAACCAAATTACTTTTTTTTTAAATAAACACGATCATACAATTTTACCTCTCTTACTAAATGTGTAACTAGCTCCCCTGCAGGATGCTTTTTTAAATTCATTGGATGTGGGTGTCGCAGGCTGTGCCAGCATTTATTGTCCATCCCTAATTGCCCTTGAGGGGGCAGTTAAAAGTCAACCACATTGCTGTGGGTCTGGAGTCACATGTAGGTCAGACCAGGTAAGGATGGCAGATTTCCTTCCCTAAAGGACATTAGTGAACGAGATTGTTTTTTACGGCAATGGTTTCATGGTTTCATTAGACTTCTAATTCCATAATTTTTTATTGAATTCAAATGTCATCATCTGCAGTGGCAGGATTCAAACCCGGGTCCCAAGAGCATTACCCTGGTTTTCTGGTTTATTAGTCAATACTACTATGCCAATGCCTCCTCACGTTACGTTGTAATGGGTCCAGCTTACCTCTGCACATTCCTCTCCCATCAGAAATAGATTTTGCAAAATCACAAATGCACTGTCCATGAACTTTTGTCCATTGAAATGTATGGCTGGAAATTGTGGGCTGCTGGCTGCGGTTTGTTAAGGTGTGCTGAGTTGCAGGTGATATATCTGCCATTATTGAACATTTAAAAATTAGGTATCATAGAGGCAGGATATGAATCTTCCTTCACTACATTCCAATCTGGTGGATCTACTCAAGTACTGAGATTGCAGGAGGATATAGTTGGGTTCATGGAGTAGACAAATAAGCAAATAAAGTTTAATGTAGAGAACTGTGAAGCCTATTAAGGATAAAAGAACAGTGAAAGAGTGCTGTAACTTTATATGGTCAGAGCCTTAGTAAAACCTACACATAGAGTGAGTGATGCTAAAAAGATTTTTAAAGGTGTAGTGTAGGTAGAAAAGGCCATTTACAAGAAAAAGCTGTTGGAATTCCTGGCTTTATATGAGTTAGAATTTTCTCTAGATATTGGGTTATGCTGTAGGTCGAATATTTCATACAATTCTGCACACCCAATTTTAGATGTACACACCTGTATAAGCTAGAGGTGTTAAATTTAACATAGCAGCAGAGGTCTCGCCTGCCAGGATAAACTACTTTCAGGAAGGCCCTCTGAATTAAGTGCCTATCAGGCAGTTAATGGGGCAGTCCCAGGTTTTCCCTGGGGTCGAAATCTTGCCCCTGACATCTGCAAATCAATCAGTGGCCAATAGATGTGCCTTGTTTGGCAGTGCCACCGAGAGGCATTGGCTGCTGCTGGGAATGCACCCACCTACCACAGGACCACCCAGGATTGTCAAGGGACCAAGGCCCAAATGAGGGGGCATCATGGGGGAGGACGGGGAGACGGGTAAGAAAGAAGGCAAAGGAGTGGCTCTTGGAGCCCCCCTCCCCATCCCCCACCTCTTCCTGCTGCAAGATTCCTCGATCAGGCATGAGTGCCGGATAAAAAGGACCAACCCCTAATAGCAGCAGTGGGATGAGGTGTTAAGTGGGCATCAATTGCTCACGTAAATACCTCAATTGGTGGTAGGGCAGGAAAACCGTCCATGAGGCTTCCCAAACCCCAGACTTAATCGGGGCAGAGGTGGGAAGGCAACAAGTTCCCACTTTACTCACCTGATTAAATGCTTTCCCTGTTGCCCAAAGAGGGCATTAAGTTCTGCCTGTGGTCTCTCTTTTGCCCTATTGTTTGATGTGTGTCATACAATACTTGTAAGAGACAATTTCAAGCCTGATTCGTTTTGTGCTAATCAAGGAAAATGAATAGATGTAGCACGTCTTCACATCTATTAGTTCTCACACTAACAAGTGAAATAACTATTCTTTGAGCAAACAATACAAATATGTTGCACCAGCAAAATCCCAAAAATAACAATGAGATGGGTGGCATTTGAGAGAGGAATGTTGTGAAAGTTCAAAGGTGAATTCAATATTCCAACATGGTTGAGGAGAAAGTGGGTCAGAGAAAAACAGGCTACCATGTTACAGACTGGTCTCTGAGCCACGATGTTCGAGTGGGGGGTCAATGCTGGAAATATAGCATTTCTGAATTTACCTCTGGGAGAACTCCCTGGTTTCCTCAGATACTGGATCAACAAATTCTAGCAGCTACGTGAACAGCTTGAGGCTGATGGCTCCTCCATTTATCTCATCTGTAGGACATAACCACTTTATCCCAAATATTGGGGTACAGCCTGAATCCCTATCTTCTCACACCGAGGCAAGAGCACTACCAAAGTGCCAAGCTTTGTGAGGTTCATCCATCTGAAGTTTCACTTAATTCCTTCTGTCATATTTTCAGTCACTTCCATTTATGGAACAAAGGATGGATTGTACAACTGACTGTGCAGAGCATTCTGGTGTATCAACCTGGATGTATATGTTTTGAACAGGCATATTTTTCAATCATTTATCCCGTTAAGGCATGCATATATTTTATAAAGCTATTATGATATTTTTATGTTCTACAGATCCAGTTGTACTAATGCTGGTCATTCATCCTGATGGCAACAGTTGCCTTCTGGGAAGACAGAAGAGTTATCCTCCAGGAATGTTTTCCTGTCTGGCAGGATTTATTGAACCAGGTGAGAGAAGGCTTTGTGTCATATGAAAAATCAATTTTGCTGTTTTATTTTGAGATGTCTTTATGAAAACAATGTAGTTTAACAGGCTTGAAAAAAGTGGTGCATTTGACTGCTTGGCCTTATAATGGTGCAGCTCTGCTACCTTGTGACAGATTCTCCGAAATAGCCAGATGGAAGAAACTAGTAGAAAATATGTCCCTTAACTTAGCCGAGACACATCATCAATGTCACGGTTTTCCAATCTTACTGTGGCATTGGTAGTAATTATTTATTTTAAATAGCTATTAAAATAATGCCAGTCAGAAAATATATGCAAATCGCAAACAGTAGCCACATACAAGTTAATAAGTGCGTTAAAAATGCAAACCAAGCACTGAGGTTAATTTCTACAGAGAAGAAAATGAAAAACAGAGCAGTTACATTAAACTTGTTTAAAACCTTGGTTGAGCCACATTTGTAGGATTGTGCACAATTTTGGATTCCATAATATCAAAAGGGTGTAGAGGCACTGGAGAAAACACAAAAAATAGATTTACAAGGATGGTATCAGAAGTGGGAGGTTATATTTATCTGTAAAGTTTGAACAGGCTGGGGCTGCATTCACTAGGGTAGTTAAGGCTGAAGGGTTACCTGATCAAGGTGATAGAGTAAACCTGGAGAAAATGATTCCACTCATGGAGGATACCAAAACTAGGGGCAGTAAATATATAAGATGGACACTAAAATGTATGATAAGGAATTCATGTCATGTGAGAGTACCTTTAAGAAATGGGTGTTTATAAATGGGTGCGTATATAAACACACAAATAACAGCAGTGACTTTAAACTGATGTGCTTCTGGTAAAAGGTGTTTTAAGTCGTATGGATGTTAAAAGGAAAGCTTAAAAGATTACTTTTAGTGTTGTAGTCTTTGGGGGTTGTATTTGAATTAATGGTTGATAAGATGTTCACTGTATGTTTTAAAAAGGTTAACTTGAGTTCATATAATAAACATTGTTTTGCTTTAAAAAATACTTTTCCATTTCTGCTGTACCACACCTGTAGAGTGGGCAGTGTGCTCCCCATACCACAATCTATTAAAAGTTGTGGGTCAGGTGAACTCCATGCTACACTCTGGGGTTCTCTAATCCCTGGCCCAAAACAAATTGGGGGCTCGAGGGGGATAAAAGTCTATCTATTGGATTGGCTTAGTGAACTTCAAAGACAATGAGGGGTGAGCATATTGTGGTTGCTTTTCAGGTGTGGTATTCTAGTTTAAGTGGGGAGTGTGTTGTGGACAATGGCTCTTTCAGGCTCTGAGGTTTTTGGGGGTGGAGACGGTCACACGCAGTACCTTATGGACAGAGACTAAAAGCAGACTTTTAGATTTGGCAAAAACATTGCAGTTAACATTACCTGACAAAATGCGAAAAGGTGAAGTAATTATGGCGGTGGCTAAGCACTTAAAGTTGCCTGAGATACAGTTTGACTCATTGGAAATGGCAAAAATTCAATTACAACTTAAACAAATGTAACATGAGAAAGAATTAAAGCAGCTTGAATACGAAAGTGAGGAAAAAGAAAGAGAGAGAGAGAGCGGAAAAAGAAAGAGAAAGAGATAGAGCGGAAAGAGAAAGAGAGAGAGAGGAGAAAGAAAAGGAGAGAGAAGAAAGGAGAAAATAAAGAATAGCCCTAACAGAACAAAAAGAAAGAGAAAGGGAGATACAGATCAGGGAAAATGATAAGGAAAGAGAGTTTGAACTTCAGAAAATGGCCATGAATCATTACAGTCAGTTAAAATTGGCAGATGTAAAGGGAAATGTACAGTTGGAAGATAGTGATGAGGTAGTGAGAAAGAGCATCAAAGCCGAAGGCTTGGGGGGAATCTATTTAAATATGTCCAAGCATTGCCAAGGTTTGCCGAGAAGGAGGTGGAAGCCTTTTTCATTTCATTTGAGAAGGTGGCTAAACAAATGAAATGGCCACAGGACATGTGGGTATTACTGATTCAAACAAAGCTGGTAGGTAGGGTTAGTGAAGTGTTTGCATCACTACCAGAGGAAGTATCTGGGACGTATGAGGAGGTGAACAAATCCATCTTAGATGCATATGAACTAGTGCCTGAAGCCTACAGATAAAAGTTTTGAAATTTAAGGAAAGAATTTGGTCAAGCATACTTGGAGTTTGAAAGGCTCAAACAGAGTAACTTTGATAGGTGGATAAGGGCTTTGAAAATAGATCAAATGTATGAAGCTCTCAGAGAAATTATACTTTTGGAGGAGTTTAAAAATTCAATTCCTGATGTAGTGAGAACTTGTGGAAGAGCAGAGGGTTAAAACTGCGAGGTTAGCAGCAGAAATGGCAGATGATTATGAATTAGTTCATAAATCAAAGTTTGGTTTCTGACATCAGTTTCAGCCTGTGAGAGATAGAAACTGGGGGACATGAGAAAAACTCAAGTGGTAAAGGTAAAGGTGATCTGATGGGAGATAATAAGGACAGTGTACCTCAGATTAAAAAAGAAATCCAGCAGAGTGGAAAAGAAATGAAAAGTTTCAAATGTTTTCACTGTAATGAACTAGGCCATGTAAAGTCACAGTGTTGGTAGTTGAAGAAAAGCACTGGGAAAGCTGATGTGTTAAAACAGGATAAGACAGTGGGATTTGTTAAAGTGGTAAAGGAAAGCCCAAGTGAAACGAAGGAGGTGCAAAAGATTGTACAGCCTGATCAAGAGGTGATTGATAAGAAGGTGCAGATCTCTTTAAAGAATTTACTTGTGTGAGTAAAGTTTACTCATGTGTATCAGGAGGAGTAGGTAAATAAGTCACAATTTTAAGAGATCTAGGAGCTGGTCAATCTTTAATGATAAGAGATGAGGAGTTATGTAATTTGGGAAGAATGTTGCCAGAAAAGGTGGTAATATGTGGAATTCAGGGTGAGAGAAGTAGTGTTCAATTATGTAAGGTAAGGTTGGAAAGTCCAGTGAAGAGTGGTGAAGTGGTAGTAGGAGTAATAGAGAAACTATCTTGTCCAGGAATACAGTTTATCTTGAGTAATGATATAGCTGGATCGCAGGTGGGAGTGATGCCTACTGCGGTTGATAAGCCAGTGGAAAATCAGTCAACTGAAGTGTTGAAGGACGAATATCCTGGGATTTTTCAGGATTGTGTAGTAACAAGGTCGCAAAGTCACAGGTTAAGACAAGAGGAGAAATCAACGAGTGAAGATGAAGTTCAAGTGCAATTATCAGAAATGATTTTTGATCAGATGGTTGAAAAAGAACAAGAACAGGTGGAGGATGAGGCGGATATTTTTAGTCCAGGAAAATTGCCGGAGTTACAACAGAAAGATATAGAAATAAAATGATGTATCAGAAAGCATACACGGAAGAGGAATCTGAGTGTATACAGAGTGTTATTACCGTAAAAGTGATGTCTTGATGAGGAAATGGAGACCTTTACATATGCAGGCGGATGAAAAGAAGTTTATCACGTAGTATTGCCGGTAGGGTATAGAAAGGAGGTGTTGCGAGTTGCACATGAGGTACCAGTGGGAGGTCATTTGGGAAAAAGGAAAACTCAAGCTAAAATACAAAAACATTTTTATTGGCCTGGACTACATAAAGATGTAGTTACATTTTGTCAATCATGTTTGCACTGAGTGCTGAATTTGGTGCATTTGAATGCTATAGTGAGAGTTTGGTGACTGATGGAGTATAAGGCTTCATTTTTATCTAAAGTCTAGTCTTTCTTTTATTTAGTTAATTAACTTAAAAGTTGCTCTTTGGTTTCGAAGAAGGTGAATTTCCAAACAGCTTTAAACAAAGCTTCTACTTGTAGGCACTTGCAGCTGGAGCTTGTTGATTAGTTAATTGGATTAGGCCAGTTTTCAGAGGCTAGATTCACAGTATAAAAGTGATCCCCTGCACTGAGTGCTGAATTTGGTGCATTTGAGTGCTATAGTGAGAGTTTGGTGACTGAAGGAGTGCTGAATTTGGTGCATTTGAGTGCTACAGTGAGAGTTTGGTGACTGAGGGAGTGCTGAATTTGGTGCATTTGAGTGCTATAGTGAGAGTTTGGTGACTGAGGGAGTTAGGTGAGGAGGTAGTAAGGTGCTCCTTTCATTTTGTTTCCTACATTTCCGCAAAGAGTGAGAAGAGAGCCAGGGGTTTACAGAGAGTGCAGCTGACTGGGAGCAGAGTCGGAGGGCGGAGATCCAGTTGGTCCACAGGGCTGCTATATTCTGTAAGGTAAGAGGGGATGGACGCTAGGCCAGTTGCATGCTCCTCCTGTAGGATGTGGGTGGTGAGGGATACCACCGGTGTCCCCGCTGACTATACCTGCGGGAAGTGCACCCAACTCCAGCTCCTCAAAGACCGTGTTAGGGAACTGGAGCTGAAGCTGGATGAACTTCGGATCATCCGGGAGGCAGAGGGGGTGATAGAGAAGAGTTACAGGGAGGTAACCACACCCAAGGTACAGGACAAGAATAGCTGGGTTACAGTCGGGGGGAAAAAAACAAACAGGCAAACAGTGCAGGGATCCCTCGTGGCCGTTCCCCTTCAAAACAAGTATACCATTTTGGATGCTGTTGGGGAGGATGACCTACCGGGGGAAGGCCCTAGCGGCCAGGTCTCTGGCACTGAGTCTGGCTCTGGGGCTCAGAAGGGAAGGGGGGAGAATAGAAAAGCAATAGTTGTAGGAGATTCAATGGTTAGGGGAATAGATAGGAGATTCTGTGGTCGCGAGCGAGACTCCCGGAAGGTATGTTGCCTCCCGGGTGCCAGGGCCAGGGATATCTTGGATCGTGTCTTCAGGATCCTTAAGTGGGAGGGGGAGCAGCCAGAAATCGTGGTGCACATTGGTACCAACGACGTAGGTAGGAAAAGGGGTGTGGAGGTAATAAATGAGTTTAGGGAGTTAGGCTGGAAGTTAAAAGCCAGGACAGACAGAGTTGTCATCTCTGGTTTGTTGCCGGTGCCACGTGATAGCGAGGCTAGGAATAGGGAGAGAGTGCAGCTGAACACGTGGCTGCAGGAATGGTGTAGGAGAGAGGGCTTCAGGTATTTGGATAATTGGAGCGCATTCTGGGACCTGTGCAAGCAGGATGGGTTGCATCTGAACCAGAGGGGCACCAATATCCTGGGAGGGAGGTTTTCTAGTACTCTTCGGGAGGGTTTAAACTCATTTGGCAGGGGAATGGGAACCGGATTTGTAGTCCAGCAACTAAGCTAGCCGATATTCAGGACGCCAAAGCGTGTAATGAGGCAGTGGGGAAGGGAACACTGACAAAGGAGAGTACTTGCAGGCACGGAGATGGGTTGAAGTGTGTATACTTCAACGCAAGAAGCATCAGGAATAAGGTGGGCGAACTTAAGGCATGGATCGGTACTTGGGACTACGATGTGGTGGCCATCACGGAAACTTGGATAGAAGAGGGGCAGAAATGGTTGTTGGAGGTCCCTGGTTATAGATGTTTCAATAAGATTAGGGAGGATGGTAAAAGAGGTGGGGGGGGGGAGGGTGGCATTGTTAATTAGAGATAGTATAACAGCTGCAGAAAGGCAGTTCGAGGAATATCAGCCTACTGAGGCAGTATGGGTTGAAGTCAGAAATAGGACAGGAGCAGTCACCTTGTTAGGAGTTTTCTATAAGCCCCCCAATAGTCACAGAGATGTGGAGGAACAGATTGGGAAACAGATTTTGGAAAGGTTCAGAAGTCACAGGGTAGTAGTCATGGGTGACTTCAACTTCCCAAACATTGAGTGGAAGCTCTTTAAATCAAATAGATTGGATGGGGTGGTGTTTGTGCCGTGTGTCCAGGAAGCTTTTCTAACACAGTATGTAGATTGTCCGACCAGAGCAGGGGCAATTTTGGATTTAGTACTTGGTAATGTACCAGGGCAAGTGATAGATTTGTTAGTGGGGGAGCATTTTGGAGATAGTGACGACAATTCTGTGACTTTCACTATAGTAATGGAGAGGGATAGGTGCATGCAACAGGGCAAGGTTTACAATTGGGGGAAGGGGAAATACGATGTTGTCAGACAAGAATTGAAGTGCATAAGTTGGGTACATAGGCTGTCAGGGAAGGACACAAGTGAAATATGGAACTTGTTCAAGGAACAGGTACTACGTGTCCTTGATATGTATGTCCCTGTCAGGCAGGGAAGAGATGGTCGAGTGAGGGAACCATGGTTGACAAGAGAGGTTGAATGTCTTGTTAAGAGGAAAAAGGAGACTTAAGTAAGGCTGAGGAAACAAGGTTCGGACAGGGCGTTGGAGGGATACAAGGTAACCAGGAGGGAACTGAAGAAAGGGATTAGGAGAGCTAAGAGAGGGCATGAACAATCTTTGGCGGGTAGGATCAAGAAAAACCCCAAGGCCTTTTACACATATGTGAGAAATATGAGAATGACTAGAGCGAGGGTAGGTCCGATCAAGGACAGTAGCGGGAAATTGTGTATGGAGTCTGAAGAGATAGGAGAGGTCTTGAACGAGTACTTTTCTTCTGTATTTACAAATGAGAGGGGCCATATTGTTGGAGAGGACAGTGTGAAACAGACTGGTAAGCTCGAGGAAATACTTGTTAGGAAGGAAGATGTGTTGGGCATTTTGAAAAACTTGAGGATAGACAAGTCCCCCGGGCCTGACGGGATATATCCAAGGATTCTATGGGAAGCAAGAGATGAAATTGCAGAGCCATTAGCAATGATCTTTTCGTCCTCACTGTCAACAGGGGTGGTACCAGGGGATTGGAGAGTGGCGAATGTCGTGCCCCTGTTCAAAAAAGGGAATAGGGATAACCCTGGGAATTACAGGCCAGTTAGTCTTACTTCGGTGGTAGGCAAAGTCATGGAAAGGGTACTGAAGGATAGGATTTCTGAGTTTCTGGAAAGACACTGCTTGATTAGGAATAGTCAGCACCGATTTGTGAGGGGTAGGTCTTGCCTTACAAGTCTTATTGAATTCTTTGAGGAGGTGACCAAGCATGTGGATGAAGGTAAAGCAGTGGATGTAGTGTACATGGATTTTAGTAAGGCATTTGATAAGGTTCCCCATGGTAGACTTCTGCAGAAAGTAAGGAGGCATGGGATAGTGGGAAATTTGGCCAGTTGGATAACGAACTGGCTAACTGATAGAAGTCAGAGAGTGGTGGTAGATGGCAAATATTCAGCCTGGATCCCAGTTACCAGTGGCGTACCGCAGGGATCAGTTCTGGGTCCTCTGCTGTTTGTGATTTTCATTAATGACTTGGATGAGGGAGTTGAAGGGTGGGTCAGTAAATTTGCAGACGATACGAAGATTGGTGGAGTTGTGGATAGTAAGGAGGGCTGTTGTCGGCTGCAAAGAGACATAGATAGGATGCAGAGCTGGGCTGAGAAGTGGCAGATGGAGTTTAACCCTGAAAAGTGTGAGGTTGTCCATTTTGGAAGGACAAATATGAATGCGGAATACAGGGTTAACGGTAGAGTTCTTAGCAATGTGGAGGAGCAGAGAGATCTTGGGGTCTATGTTCATACATCTTTGAAAGTTGCCACTCAAGTGGATAGAGCTGTAAAGAAGGCCTATGGTGTGCTAGCGTTCATTAACAGAGGGATTGAATTTAAGAACTGTGAGGTGATGATGCAGCTGTACAAAACTTTGGTAAGGCCACATTTGGAGTGCTGTGTACAGTTCTGGTCGCCTCATTTTAGGAAGGATGTGGAAGCTTTGGAAAAGGCGCAAAGGAGATTTACCAGGATGTTGCCTGGAATGGAGAGTAGGTCTTACGAGGAAAGGTTGAGGGTGCTCGGCCTTTTCTCATTAGAACGGAGAAGGATGAGGGGCGACTTGATAGAGGTTTATAAGATGATCAGGGGAATAGAGTAGACTGGGTGGAACAAACCATTACAAGGGGACATAAATTTAAGGTGAATTGTGGAAGATATAGGGGGGATGTCAGAGGTAGGTTCTTTACCCAGAGAGTAGTGGGTGCATGGAATGCACTGCCTGTGGAAGTAGTTGAGTCGGAAACATTAGGGACGTTCAAGCAGCTATTGGATAGATACATGGATCACGGTAAAATGATATCGTGTAGATTTATTTGTTCTTAAGGGCAGCACGGTAGCATTGTGGATAGCACAATTGCTTCACAGCTCCAGGGTCCCAGGTTCGATTCCGGCTTGGGTCATTGACTGTGTGGAGTCTGCATATCCTCCCCGTGTCTGAGTGGGTTTCCTCCGGGTGCTCCGGTTTCCTCCCACAGTCCAAAGATGTGCAGGTTAGGTGGATTGGCCATGATAAATTGCCCTTAGTGTCCAAAATTGCCCTTGGTGTTGGGTGGAGGTATTGAATTTCAGTAGGGTGCTCTTTACAAGAGCCGGTGCAGACTCAATGGGCCGAATGGCCTCCTTCTGCACTGTAAATTCTATGATAATCTATGATTAATCTGGGACAAATGTTCGGCACAAACATCGTGGGCCAAAGGGCCTGTTCTGTGCTGTATTTTTCTATGTTCTATGTCATACATGTCAAGTGATAGGGAAACCTCAAGCAGTGTTAAAACCAGCACCCTTAATACCCATTCCAGCATTTGAGGAACCTTTTACATGGGTCCTAATTGATTGCGTAGGACCGCTTCCTGAAGTAAAAAGTGTGAATCAATATATTTTGACTATAATGGATGTGTCAACTAGGTTTCCAGAGGCTATTCCAGTACGTAATGTTACAGCTAAAAAGATTGTGGAGGAGTTACTTAAATTCTTGACTAGATATGGACTACCCACAGAAATACAATCGGATCAAGGATCAAATTTTACCTCAAGGTTATTCAAAGTAGTTGTAGATAGTTTAGGAATAAAACAATTTAAATCATCTGCGTACCATCCAGAATCTCAGGGAGCATTAGAAAGGTAGCATCAGACATTAAAGACAATGTTGAGGGCTTATTGTCACGATTATCCAGAGGATTGGGATAAAGGAATTCCATTCGTACTGTTTGCAATTAGGGATGCTCCTAATGAGTCAACCAAATTTAGTCCTTTTGAACTAATCTTTGGTCATGAGGTAAGAGGACCACTTAAATTGATTAAGGAAAAATTGGTGAGTGAGAAATCGGAAATTACACTATTGGATTACGTGTCAAATTTTCGGGAACGATTAAATAGAGCAGGTGAATTGGCTAGACAACATTTGAAAGTTGCACAAAACGTGATGAAATGGGTCGCGGACAAGAAATCCAAAGTTCGTCGTTTTGCCAGTGGTAGGGGAACCTTTAAAAGCTAGGTTTTGTGGACCTTCATAGGTTGAAAGGAAATTAAGTGAGGTGAATTATGTGGTAAAAAGACCAGATAGAAGGAAGACTCACCGAGTGTGTCATGTGAATATGTTTAAAAGGTACTTTGAAAGGGAAGGAGAGAAAAAGGAGGAGGTTTTAATGATTCTAACTCAAAGTGACGAACCAAATCCAGATGACTGTGAATTTGACATACCTCAAATTAAATTGGAAAATGAGGATGTTCTTAAAAATTGGCATAAATTGTTGAGTTACCTTCAAGAGGAAAAACAAACTGACACAAAAGAGTTATTGATATCACATGGGCAAGTTTGCAGAGATAAATTGGGAAGTACTAAAATGGCTGTACATGATGTAGATGGGGGAAATGCTGTTCCGATCAAACAACATCCATATAGACTTAACCCTTTAAAATTGGCACAGCTTAACAAAGAGATTGAGAGTATGTTTAAAAATGGCATAATTGAAGTGGGTTGCAGCCAATGGAGCTCACCCATAGTAATGGTACCCAATTGTGCGGTATACATCGACGATCTGGTAATTTTCAGCCAGACATGGAAAGTGATGGAGTTATTTGATCGACTTCAGGAGGCACGTTTGGTGGTAAACATAGCCAAAGGTGAATTTGGAAAAGCCCAAGTCACTTTCCTTGAGGAGTTTTCAATACCCTCAAGACGAAGGAAAATGATGCGATTTCTTGGCATGAGTGGATTTGATCGAACATTTGTGCAAAAGTTTTGTAGTGTGATTGCTCCACTGATGGACTTGCTGAAGAAACGTCGAAAATGAAACCATCTTGAAGTTGATGGGGGGGAAAAGGAAAACTTAAAAGATTACTTAGTGTTGTAGTCTTTGGGGCTTGTATTTGAATTAATGGTTGCTAAGATGTTCACTGTATGTTTTAAAAAGTTTAACTTGAGTTCATAGAATAAACATTGTTTTACTTTAAAAAATACTTTTCCATTTCTGCTGTACCTCACCTGCAGAGTGGGCTGTGTGCTCCCCATACCACAATCCATTAAAAGTTGTGGGTCAGGTGAACTCCATGCTACACTTTGGGGTTCTCTAAACCCTGGCCCATAACATTCAGAAGAAACATATTTATTTACTGGGAGTGGATAACATGTGGAACTCACCTAAATATTGGAACATTTCAACCAAATGGGCTGTATCTGGGTTGTACATTCTGTGTTCGTCTGTGTAAAGTCTATGTTTATGTGCATAACCAAGGTCTCTGGTTTGAAGCACTGAATACAATCTCCAAAACATAAGTAAATGTCCCAGAGTTCCAAGTAATGAAAACAAAATTTGACCTCTTCATTCAGTGTAAACAAATGTCCCTTAAGTGTGGTGACAAACACGGTTCATGTCTCGAGTCCATTGACCCTTCTACAGAACTGAAGAAGAGTAGAGATGTGATGAATTATCTACTTGGAGAGGGGGGATTGGGCAGAATGGAAAGTCAGTGATAGATTGGAGCCAAAGAGAGATTGGCAAAGATGTCATGGACATGAGACAAGGGGGGTGTTAATGTTGCCATTAGGAATGAAGCGTGTTAATAGTGGCAATCTTTGGAGCAGCACTGTGGCGCAGTGGATAGCACTGCTGCCTCACGACGCTGAGGTCCCAGGTTCGATCCCGGCACTGGGTCACTGTCCGTGTGGAGTTTGCACATTCTCCCCATGTATGCGTGGGTTTCGCCCCCACAACCCAAAGATGTGCAGGGTACACGGATTGGCCACACTAAATTGCCCCTTAATTGGAAAAAATGAATGGGTACCCTAAATTTAAAAAAAAATAATGGCAATCTTTAGCAGAATGTATTAATAAGAAAACAGTGGGAGAAAAACTGAACACCCAGGGACTGTGGCCATGTTGGGGTTTAGTGGGATGTGTTGGGACAAGCCAGGGGAACTAAATAACAAAAAGCAAAAGGAGGGATTCAAGATGGAGGGGAAAGTTCACAGCCTAAAGTTGTTGAGCTCAATGTTGATTTGGAGGATGATTATATGGACTCAAAACATTAACTGTATTTCTCTCCACAAATGCTGTCAGACCTGCTGAGTTTATCCAGCATTTTCTGTTTTTATTTCCGATTTCCAGCATTAGCATTATTTTGCTTTTATGCCCTTAAGTGTGGCTCTGTATACATAAAGCTATTGCCTAAAATAATAAGAGGGAATATTCATGAGAATCGAGATAAGGTTTGCTGAAGAATTCAGATTTTTGGGGTGAAGGGGAGGAATCATGGTTTAGAGAAATCATGGAGGACGAGGTTTATACCTCCTCAGTAGGTGGAATTGGATTCAGCTTGTGTTAGTCACTTTAAATGAAGTAATTTAAAAAAAGGAACAACAGTCCTGTTTCCCGTAAGTGTCCAAAAGCCGATACCAGCAGAATAGGGTGCTCTTTCGAACGGCCGGTGCAGACTCGATGGGCCAAATGGCCTCCTCCTGCACTGTAAATTCTATGATTCAACTTACAACTTTAATCTAGTAACCACTATAACCTGATAGCGACAGAACATTTTGTATTCCATAGCAAGAACCAATGTATAACATTAAACATTTAACTGGCTTGTTCTTTAATATGACAAAAATATCTATAATAAATCTGGGGTGGGATTCTCCCGCAATCGGTGGGATGGCCCTACGTCGGAGTAAAAAGCGGCACAAACCACTCCAGCGTCGGGTCGACTGGAAGTTGCGGAATTCTCCGCACGTCCAGGGGCTACGCCGGCGGCGGAGGGGTTGGCACCGCACCAACCGCCGGCGAAGGGCTAGCGTGGTCCTGCGCATGCGCAGGACCGCCAGCGTGGTCCCGCACATGCGCGACCTGCTGGCATGTTCTGGCGCATGCGCATGGGGGTGTCTTCTCCGCGCCGGCCATGGCAGAGCCCTACAGAGGCCGGCGCAGAAGGAAGGAGTGCCTCCACGGCATTGCCCCGCCCACAGATCGGTGGGCCCCGATCCCCGGGGCTGGATCCCTGCGCTCCCCTGAGGACCACACCAGCCGGCCTACCAGCCAGGTCCCGCCGTGTGGGACCATGTCCATTTCAGGCCGGCGGGACTGGCCGAAAACGGACGACCGCTCGGCCCACCGGGGCCAACGGCCCCTGACCGGTGCGGCGTGATCCTCGCCCCTGCACGAAAACCAGCGCCGGAGAATACAACAGCCAGCGGCGGAGCGGGATTCACGCCGCCCCCGGGGACCCGGCGGGGAGTCGGAGAATCCCGCTCCTGGTGTTTCATGTAAATATATTTTTCAAAAGATAACCGGCGTGATTCTCCATTCCAGAAACTAAGGGTGCGATCAAATGGCCACGCTGCGCCTGAAAAGCAGCTCGCCGCAGCGCAACGTGGCCGAGAAAAGCCGAAAGATCCCACTCCTGGGAACTACCCGGCTCGCAAAGCCTTGAGAGACACAATGCGATCTCGCGAGACATTGAGATCGGCGGGATCAGCTTTTGGCAAATCTGCATATTAGAGCAGAATCTAATGTGCAGATTCTTGAGGTACCTGAGGCTTTGTGATTCATCCCCTTTACCTCAGAGACATTGGGCGAGCATCGTTAAACACTTGCTCCCACAAACTTACCTGGCAGGGGTGAAACCACGATCATGTGGCTAGGATCAAGTGTATTTGATCAAGGGAAGCTGAGGATTTCGATGTCGATCGTGGATTGGAGAACACGGAGGAATTAAAGTCGTCAAAGAGGAAACGTTTAGAGCTCTGCTGCTTTTGGTGGATCTACATGCTGGTATAAGCCTCTGGTTTAGGCCTAACGCCGATACAGTTTAGACTCAACGTGTGAACTATGGCTGCAGCTGCATCCCGACCACCAGGCTGGGGAGTGCGAAACACTGTCCGAGTCACAGCGAAGAAGTCGGAAGGGGAGTCACCTATGGACCGCAATTTCTTCGTGAAGCGGGTGCTGCTCGAGTGCTGCGGGTTTCAAGCAACAGATATCTTCTGCTTGCAAGACTTCCCCAACAATGGATATTTTGATGTCGCCTTCAAAAGTGTCGCAGCTTGCATCAAATTCTTGAACGTGTTCAAGGAAAAAGGTAACCAGAGCCCCCTGTCTATCCTGACTGCGGAGCCTCTGTTTACGCTACCGTCACAGCAAAACCAGGTTGTTACACTGCACATGTACAACCCCCACGTCCCTGTGTCTCATGTGCTCACGTTCCTCGCCAGGTACGTTGAGCTGAAAAGTAACAGCGTGCAACTGAAGGACACCCTTGGCATCTGGACAAGTGAGCACCAGATCAAGGTGACTCTGAGAACAGACGGCGACGGAACCATCCTGCATCCCCCCTCCAGTTTTGCCATTGGAGGAAATCATGGCTATCTCTACTACATGGGACAGCCACGAGTATGCCGCACCTGTGGCAAAACGGGGCATGTTGTTGCCAACTGCAATGCCACCTTCTGAAAAAACTGCAGGCAGGAGGGACACATGACAAAGGACTGCAAGGAAGACAAGTGCTGCAACCTGTGTGGGGAGGCCGGCCATCTTTACAGGGCCTGCCCAAAACACGGGGCAACGTACGCACAAATCATCAGCGGCGGAGTCAAAAAGACAACCACAGAGGAGGTTCATGCCCCCTCCATCGACAAAGACACCACAGCACAGAATGCTGAAAATCAACAGAAGGGCCCTCAACAAAAAGTGGAGGCCCCAGCTCAACCTGACAACTCAACCCTAACCTCATCTGACGAGGAAGACTCAATGGAAGAGGATGGAACGAAGAATTAAGAACCCTTGGAAACAGTGAACAGGGACAAACGAAAGAGGAAACAAAAAAATGAACTGAAGAAACCCCTGATGGGGAATGGCAAAAAGTGGCACCTTTCAGCCAGCGGTTAGCGCCGACACCTCCTCCGATGAGGGAAAACAAGACAAGAATCGGCCTCAAATAAAGAGACAAAGTACCAATGTAGAACGGGATGCACAGACACCCCCCAGACCACAGACAGGGAAGGAAATAAAGCGCGCCGAGATCATCAACCTCTGGTGGATGGGAACAGCAATATGACCAACAGACACCAAACGCCGGACATTAAAAATAAAGTCACAGACCAACTCCAGAAATTAACAAGCAGCAACAACCCAGGCGAAAACCGGCCTGCAACCCCAACACCCACTGAATGCCACGACGAACGCCAGGACTACACTACCCCCCCAATGCATCCCCGTCGAGTTCACGGGCCCAGTGCGGACCAGGACAGCTTTCTCAGCCCTGGAACTGTGCGACAGTTTGCGAGCACCACCGGCATGCTGGGGAACATTCAACAGCTGGAACACCCAACTGCATAGACTCTGGACTCTGAGACTGGTAAATCTACCTTTTTATAATGGGGTTTAAAATTGCATCTATTAATGTGCGAAGCATTAAAGATACTTTGCGGTGTGTAGCCACACTCGGCTACTTAGCAAACGTGAAAGCCGACCTACTGTTCCTGCAGGAGTGTGGAATTCCTCACCTCAGCAATTACCTCAGCTGGTCGAGCTGGTGGTCCCACGGGCCATCCATCTGGTCAGGAGGAAACAACTGTAGTTCCTCCGGCCTGGGTATTCTGCTGCGGGGAGGCAACTTCACCATCTCCGAAGTTAAGGAGGTAGTGGGTGGACGCCTCCTTGTAGCAGACGTTAAATACAAAAACGTCCCTCTCAGACTCATTAACGTGTACGCCTCGGCCGTAAAGAGTGAGCGGCTGCCAGTCCTTCAGCAACTCCCGCTGCTGTTGGCCACCTCCAAGCCTGTCGTTCTGGGCGGTGACTTCAACTGCATCATCGATGCGGCTGGATGATCCAGCAGAGCCAACAGCAAGCTAGACGCTGCGTCCAGGCTCCTGATGGAAACGGTAAAAGATGCCAAGCTGCTCGACGTCTTCAGCAACCCTGCAGACGGAGCGCAGCATAGATACACATGGTCACGGCCAGACGGGTCCGTCCGCTCCAGGATAGACTTCTTCTTTGTGTCCCGTGCTTTCACGGTCAGGTCCACCGTCGTTAAGCCGGTGTTCTTCTCTGACCACTGCCTCCTACTGCCACCTGCAGGAAAAGCAGGGGGTGGGCAGGGGGACATGGAAGCTGAATGTAAAACTGTTGACTCCATAGAAACTCGAGGAACTTAAAAGGGATTACAAAGGTTGGAGACCGTGAAACCCCTCTTTGAGTCTCCACATCTCTGGTGGGAAGCAATCAAGGGGAACATCAAAAGGTTTTTTATCCTCAAAGGCATTCAAAAGGTGAGAGAGAGACGAGGGGACATGTCCAGGCTCCATAAATGTATGCAGAATTTGCTCCAGCTGCAGTCGATGGGGGTTGATGTCAAGGAGGATCTCCAAGAGGTGAAGAGCCATCAAGCCCCGCTCTACACCTCGGAGGCCTCCAAGGTTATCTTCCGTTCCAGAGTCCGCTCCGTGGAGCAGGGTGAAAAGTGCTCACGCTTCTTCTTCCAAAAGGTGCACAGAGAGACCTCTGTGATCAGCAGCCTGAAGGAAGAAGATGGCTCTGAAAAGTCATCGCAGTCTGACATCCTGAGGATTAGCAAATTCTTTTATGCCGGACTGTATGATCTGAAGCCAACAGATAACACTGTTTCCCAGACCTTTCTGTCGTCTATCACGGAGGTCTTAGGCGACAGCGAGCGGGAAGACCTGGACAAACCGCTAACTCTGGAAGAGCTGACAAAGGCTGTCAGGTCCTTTGAGACGAGTAAAACTCCCGGAAGCGATGGCTTACCGGCTGAGTTGTATTCGGCTCTGTGGGACTGGATGGGCCCAGACCTGCTGGAAGTGTACGAGAGTATGCTTCTGGACGGCAGCATGTCAGAATCCATGAGGAAAGGCATCATCACCCTCATCTACAAGCAGAAGGGGGAAAGGGAAGAAATTTGAAATTGGCGACCCATTTCACTGTTGAATGTGGATTATAAAATTCTAGCCAAGCTCATCGCCAATCGGGTCAGGTCTGCTCTGGAGTCGGTGATCCACCCTGACCAGACCTGTGCTGTACCCGGCAGGAAGATCTCTGATAGCCTCGCGCTACTCAGGGATACGAGTGCCTACGTGCAGGACAGGAAGGTGGACACCTGCCTCATCAGCCTTGACCAGGAGAAGGCTTTCGACAGAATATCGCACACCTACATGATGGATGTGCTCTCCAAAATGGGGTTTGGGGAGGGAATTCGCAATTGGATCAAACTGCTCTACACAAACATCTATAGCGCAGTCTCAATCAATGGGTGGGAATCAGAAAAGTTCCAGATCAAATCAAGAATCAGGCAGGGCTGCCCTCTCTCCTAGGCCCTGTTTGTGTGCTGCATAGAACCTTTTGCCGAGTCCATCAGGAAGGATCCGGGTATAAGAGGAGTGACGATCCCAGGCAGCGGAGGCATGCAAGTTAAGGCCTTCCTGCACATGGACGACGTCGCCGTCTTCTGCTCGGATCCCGCGTCTGTACGCAGGCTCTTGAATGCCTGCGACCAGCTTGAACTGGCCTCGGGAGCCAAGGTAAACCGCGGCAAAAGCGAGGCCATGTTCTTTGGGAACTGGGCCGACCGGTCCTTTGTCCTCTTCACGGTCACGTCAGATTACCTGAAGATGCTGGGGATATGGTTCGGAACAGCTGGGGCGTGCACCAAAAACTGGGAGGAATGCATCGCCAAGGTAAGACAGAAACTGGGCTGGTGGGAGCAATGCTCCCTCTCCATTGCGGGCAAAACCCTGGTCATCAGGTGTGAGGCACTCTCGGTGTTACTGCACGTAGCGCAGGTCTGGCCCATTACCCGACCCTACGCTGCAGCAGTCACCCGGGCCATCTTCAAATTCATCTGGAGATCCAAGATGGACCGTGTCCGAAGGGACACCATGTACAAACCTCTGGATAAGGGAGGGAGAAACATACTCAACGTCTCCCTCATCCTGATGGCCACCTTTATGTGCAGCTGCATCAAGCTGTGTGTGGACCCCGGTATGCAAACACCAAGCATCACTACATACTGAGGTTCTACCTGTCCCGGGTGTTACGAAGGATGGGCCTGGCCTCATTGCCGTGGAACGCTCCGAGTAGTTGGACCGTACCGTACCACCTGTCTCTCGTGGAAAAGTTTTTGAAGAAAAACACCTTTGACCACAAGGCAATGAAGCTGTGGTCAGCACGTAATGTCCTCGAGGCCTTCAGGGAAAAGGAGACTGTGGAGGACGTTGGACGGTTCCCTGAGCAGACTGTCAGAGTCATCTGGCAGAACGCCTCATCACCAGAACTTACAAACAAGCACCAATACCTAGCTTGGCTGGTGGTGAGAAAGCCCCCACCCCGTCAGATTCTTCATGTACACCCGAAGGCTCTGCGCCGTTGCACGCTGCCCTCGGAGTGGTTGTGGGGGAATTGAGACAGTCACCCACCTCCTTGTGGAATGTGCCTTTGCAAAGAAGGTCTGGAGAGAGATGCAGTGGTATTTGTCAAGGTTCATCCCGAGCAGCTCTGTGACACAGGACTCTGTGCTATACGGACTGTTTCCAGGGGGGGACACCGAGACAAGCATCAACTGTTGCTGGAAGGTCATCAACTCGGTGAAAGACGCTCTTTGGTCTGCCCGAAACTTTCTGATCTTCCAGTGCAAAGTGCTGTCCTCGACCGAGTGTTGCAGACTGGCACATTCCAAGGTCTTGGACTAAGTGCTGAGGGACGCACTCAAGCTTGGGGCAGCTGCCGCCAAGGCGCAATGGGGAAAGACCACTGTGTAAGGTCTTACCAGCAAATGTACACCGAGGGGCGGGTAACAGTGTAAACCCCCCTCGGTCTGGGTCATTAACACTCCAATGTATAAAATAAACATGACAATGTAAATGTTTAAGAAGGAATTGTAACGTAAAGAGCGATATGTGTATAATGTTATCAAAATTGAATGGAAGAAAGTCAAGGGAATGTGTAACTCTGATGGAAATGTACAGTCAAGACAATTCAAAATGTTCTGTAATGTTTATGATAGATTTTATGAATAAAGTATATTTTTTGGAAAAAAAACTGGCTCCCACAAACTGGGCCAGACGGAACGGTACTCATGGGGTCTCCCAGGGGATCAGAGGCCCCCAGCTGCATGCCCTTTCGGCAGGGTGGTGTGCTGGCACTGCTGGTGCCACTGTGCACTTTGGCAGTGCCAGCCTGGCACCCTGGCATTGTCACCTGGGTGCTAGTCTGACATTGCCAAGGTGCCTAGGTAGCTTTGCCAGCTGGCATTTTTTGTGTGTGTGCGATCGGGCCGGTAGTGCCCTGTGTGGGTGTTTGGGGGGAGGAGGGGGCGCTGGGGACTGGCAGATATCTCGCACTGTCCCCGTGCTCAGCTGGAATCTTCTATGACATGCCCGGTCCAGCACCAAAAAGGTACAACATGTAAACTTTTTCCGTCTTATCCCCTTTTTTTTCTTTTGTCTGTGCAAAAATGCAAACTTTAAAAAAACTATTTAAAGAAAAAGGGTAGACGAGCAGGAAGGTTTAGACATTTAGGTCTGAGAGCCGCACTGATAGGCGAAAATGGTGGAAGAGACAGATATACGGAAGTCCCGCCCTCAAACACAGCACTGACTATTTTCACAGAGAGTAGGGAAAGGGCGGGATCATGATTTGTGCACTTTACAAACGCATCTGCACATGTAAAACAGCAGCTGCCTCCAGTCACATCTGATTTTCATGAGCCAGGAATTGGAAACACGGTGTGTGCAGATTAGAAATGGTAGATGCAAGTCTAGGTTTGAGAACAACAAAGAACAAAAAAAAGTACAGCACAGGAACAGGCCCTTCGGCCCTCCAAGCCCGTGCCGACCATGCTGCCCGATTAAACTACAATCTTCTACACTTCCTGGGTCCATATCCCTCTATTCCCATCCTATTCATGTATTTGTCAAGATGCCCCTTAAATGTCACTATCGTCCCTGCTTCCACCACCTCCTCCGGTAGCGAGTTCCAGGCACCCACTACTCTCTGTGTAACAAACTTGCCTCGTACATCTACTCTAAACCTTGCCCCTCGCACTTTAAACCTATGCCCCCAATAATTGACCCCTCTACCCTGGGGAAAAGCCTCTGACTATCCACTCTGTCTATGCCCCTCATAATTTTGTAGACCAGGTACTTTGTACCAGGTACAGGGTACTTTGGAGACGTAGGGTATCCCTTTAGCTATGGTCCCAGGACACCTTTGTGGGAGGTCAGATGCCCTTTGGCAGATGTAAGGTGTCCTATGAGATAGCTAAAGGTGCACGTGAATGTGTGTAAAAAGTGCATTAACTCCGATGGACTGGACATGCCAATCTTGGGGAAGACAGGAAATGGGGACTGGAAGCACCATTAGAACTGGGAGAAGTCATGGAGAACATTAACTCCATGCAGCCGGGGAAGGGGCCGGATGGATTCCTGATGGACTTCTATAAAACATTTGTGCCAGCACTGGCCCCGCACCTGTGGGAGGTGTTTGCAGACTCACTAGAAAGGGAAACCCTGCCACCAACTGGCTGGCTCAAGCCTCAATATTGCTGACCCCCAAAACAGACAATGACCCGACAAAGTGCAGGTCATACAGACCCATCTCCCTCCTTAGGACTGAAGCTTAGGTCCCGGTGAAGGCCCTGACCAGAGGTAGATTGGACGACCTTTCTCAACGGCCGGCCGGGAACAATGAACATCAAGCGCCTGCTAAACTTGATCATGACCCCATCCGGGGAGAGAACACCAAAAGTAATCGTCTCGCTGGACACAGAAAAGGCCGTCGACAGGGCCCCTATGCGGTACTGAAGCAGCTTCCAGAGCTCACCTCTTGGAACTAGTGTATCGCGCCCCCGTGGCGCAGGTACGGACAAACACCACCAGCTCCGACTGCAAATAAGCACGAGGCAGGGTTGCCCATTATCCCCGCTGCTGTTTGCTCTGGCAATTGAGCCACTGGCGATCGCCCTTAGAGCGGCGAAGGGGTGGCGAGGTATCCAAAGGGGAGACAGAGAGCATAGATTCTCACTCTATGCAGATGACCTGCTCCTCTACATCTCGAACACCCGGCCAGCATGGAAGGAATAATAAAACTCCTGAAGGAGTTCAGAACCTTCTCCGGTTACAAGTAAGAGTGAAATCTTCCCTGTAAACCCGCAGGGGAGGAGCAGAGCTGGGGGAACGTGTCAGGAAGCTGACTCCATGTGCTGTTTCACAACTTTACTCCCGTTGTGCAGAAAATTCAGCCACTTGGCTGCACCGGCCTTTGGAAAGAGCGCCCTACTCTGCTGGTATCGGCTTTTGACTTCCTCCACCAGACTCGTCAGGTTCCACTTGTGGACCCCCAAGTAGTGGAATTTGGTCTGAACCAGTTTGAACAACAGTCTCCCCAGCTCTGCTCTTGCCCCCTGCGGGTTTACAGTGAAGATTTCACTCTTATTCAGCCTGCCACCTGCACCGCGAGGGAAGCTTCCGTGGGGTCCAGGTCCAAGATATCATCCATCTTATATAATATCTGTAAGGAATTGGAGAGGGTGTGAGACTGACAAAAAACAATGTCTTCCACCACAGGGCCCTCCATCCCCCCATTGCTCCTCCCCAGCTACCCACAACCCCTGCCATCCAGACGCCCAGCCCACGCACCCCACCACCCGCAGCGGAGGGCCCTGGTCATTGACCCCTCGCCCTGTGCCCAGTGTACACACCCACCCTCTAGTTGGGATATGTCCCCGGTGCTGGGGCCCGGCCCCTGTTTGGATTTTGCCCTTTGCGTCCCATGGTGTTGCTTCCTGCAGTGCTCAAGCACAGTGTCCAGACATCACTGTCTGATTAGGAAGCTCAGCAATAACTACATGTCACGCCTACCCACGGGAATCCACTTATGAGCTGTTAAGTGCTCACTTAACTATGATTTCAAATTCCCTAATAGCAATAGCGTTCAGCTGCACAGCCAGAGACCTCCACGGTCTGTGGGAGTTATGGGTGGCCGGTGGGACAGACGGGTAGAGTCTGGGTTGCCCCGTAACGGGTACACACGAACCAGGGGGTGGCATGACAGACCTGCGGGCGCTGAGACACCCATCCTCCCAGATGAGGGTCAAGCAGACACCCCCTCCTCTCCCCCCACTAATGGTGGCCTACCTTGACCAAGCCCCCCCCCCCCCAACCCCGGGGGCTCCCCCACCTCCCCTTCCCAAGCACCGACGCAGCAACCCCAGTACCCCCGGGCTCATTGCGTGGGAGTGAAGATGGCTACTCACTACCTCGGATCCCCACAGCAGCCACTCCACCATCTTCACGTTTTTAAAAGGTGTACGAATCAGTGTGAGCACTTGCCAGGGAGGCAGATAGGGGATCTTTCCCATTAACTGTGTGGAGATTGGCCTTAAGTGGTGATTATTGGCCTCTCTCCATGCCACGTTGGAATCCTGAATTGGACAACTGGAGCGTGCCGGTTAGATCGCAAACCGATCGGCGGGCGGCATGGTTCTGGATTTTGGCCTCTCTCGCGATCTAACACCCGTGTCAACTCTCGCTCAAGCGCAACGCAGCCATTAAATCATGCCCGTTTTCTCTCAGGTGCTGCGACTTTGGAACCTCTGCCTCAGAAGGCAGTGGAAATGGGATCACTGATTATTTTAAGGCAGAGGCAGATAGATTCTTATTGGGAAAGGGGCTCATAGGTTATCAGGCATGGATGGTGAAATGTGGAATTCAAAACAAAAACAGATCAGCCATGATTGTGCTGAATGGCAGGCTCAAGGGGCCGAATGGCCTCCTTCCTCTACTAGTTTTTATGTTTGTATGTTCGCTCACACTAGCACAGATCTGCTGGGAGGCGACGGCCACATTCTCAGCTGCAAAGATCACAAGCGCAGAAGTCCCACCCACTAAGAGCTACCAGCCAATCAGCGACCAGCTGTTCTTCTGTACTCAGTAGTGCCACTGATGGGGGTGGGGACAGGGGGAGAGATTAATACCCCCACCCGAGTCCTCAAACTGTTAGATCTGGTGGCACCCCACATTCCCCCAGGCCCCCCCCCCCCCCACCACCACCCTCCACTCTGCCGAGGATTTCTCCTTGCTATCCTCAGTGACATTATCTGAAGGTAAATTGTCAGTTTTCACATGTATGTTGATGACAATCAGCTCTACCTCACCACCACCTCTCTCGCCTCCTCCACTGTCACTAAATTATCCTGATGTGGAGATGCCGGTGATGGACTGGGGTGAGCACAGTAAGAAGTCTTACAACTCCGGGTTAAAGTCCAACAGGTTTGTTTCGAATCACTAGCTTTCAGAGCACTGCTCCTTCCTCAGGTGAATGAAGAGGTAGGTTCCAGAAATATATATATAGACAAAGTCAAAGATGCAAGACGATAGTTTGAATGCGTGCATTTGCAGGTAATTAAGTCTTTATAGAGCCAGAGAGAGGGGTAATCCCAGGTTAAAGAGGTGTGAATTGTCTCAAGCCAGGACAGTTGGTAGGATTTCGCAAGCCCAGGCCAGATGGTGGGGGGTGAGTGTAATGCGACATGAATCCAAGGTCCTACCAACTGTCCTGGCTTGAGACAATTCACACCTCTTTAACCTGCTCCATCGGGACCTGTAAAGACTTAATTACCTGCAAAGACTCGCATTCAAAATGTTGTCTTGCAGTTTTGACTTTGTCTATATATATGTTTCTGGAACCTACCTCTTCATTCACCTGAGGAAGGAGCAGTGCTCCGAAAGCTAGTGTTTGAAACAAACCTGTTGGACTTTAACCTGGTGTTGTAAGACTTCTTACTAAATTATCAGATAGCTTATTCAACATTCAATCAGGGTGAACATAACTTTCCTCCAGTGAAATGTTGGGAAAATTGAAACCATTGTTTAGGATCCCTCCTCCAAATTCCATTCCCTAGCTATCGGCTCCATCTCACCCCCTCAGAGCAGTCTGAGATTAAATCCATCTGCTCTCAACCTTGGAGCTGGGTGGAGACAGGTTACACTTAAACTCTGATGGTGAAACCACACAAAACATCAAGCAGTGTAGCACATATAATTCCTATCATTGTGAAGGTTTTTTTCTCTGTCAATCATTCCAGCTATTCCAGTCGGTGTAAACATGATTCTTGAATTGCTTATTGAGACACACATCCAAGGTTGAACCATACACTCCTGGGATCTGGGATCTGAACATGTCCCACACTAATTAAGTTGCACTCGTAGCCTAGGCCACCGAGATGCCTATTCCAGACATCCTTGATCCACAACTTCACTCCATCCACTTCCATCCAAAAGTTGAAATGGACATGCACAAAACCCTCTGCGGGGAACTTGATTTTCAACATGCTTTTCAGTCCTTTGGCCATGCAGGCTAGAACCACTGTGAATCTTGTCTACTCATGTCATGTGGTTTTTACTAGACCAATTTTTGAATCTTTTCACTCCACAGTTCAGTTGCTGGCCATATCAAAATGCAGTGTCATTTCATCCATGTTGCCGACATGATATGCTAGGTACCTATGTTATTGCTGCTGTCTGATGCTGAACCATTGAAAACTGTTAATTTTGGCATCACGGTCTTTTGGTAATCTTGGAGCGATCTTGGTCATCCGCTGCAACACAAGACATTTTCGATACATAAAGCAGCTACACCAACTAGCTGTTGTTCTCAAAACTTTGCTGGACATGGGTTTGATTAGGTCCACTTAAGTGCATATATGTATTTCATTTCTGATGATGATGTAACCATTCCAATGATTTTCAAGAATCCGCTCCAATAAAGGGAGCGGGATTCTCTCAGCCAACGGCAGGCCGGAGAATCACCAGGCCGGGAGCGAATCACGCGACACCGCCCCGACGCATGGCCGCTGATTCGGCGGAGAGTGGAAAATTGCGCCATTGGCGCCAGCGTGGCGCCGGACCAGTCCCCCCCCCCGCCGGCGATTCTCCACCCGGGATGGGCCGAGCGGCCGTAAAAAAAAATCCGAGTCTCGGCGGCGCCGTCCACATGTGGTCTTACCCAGCGGGGCATCCATCCGGGGGTGGCCTGGTGGGGGGTGGGTGCGCAGACCCATTTGACGCCGGCATCAGCAGCTGGAGCGCCATGGGTCGCTCCAGTGCCGTGCTTGCCTACTAAGGGGCCTGGAATCGCTGTTCCTGAGGGCCTGTTGACGCCGTCGTGAGACGCAATGCCGTTTAAGACGGCGTCAGCACTTAGCCTCAGGATCAGAAAATCCCGCCCAGGATTCTCAAGGTCAGGCAAGTGGCTGGTCCCTGTTCTCATGGCACATTTGGTCTTGGGCATCGTCTGAAGGGCAGATTCCTTCTTCTTCCATTCTTGTGCCAGATTTTCATGAACACCAAATTCCCTCGCTAACAAGTTAGTAAATGTTACAATGTTTAGCTCGAAATCATTTGTTTTGTTGGAAGAAGCAAAGGCAGGGGAGTTAACTTCATTCATTTTAAGCAATTACTGTCAGGCGCATGCCTTGTTTTTGAAACATTTTTAAAATTATTTTTTGCCTTAGATTTATATCATGTAAAGAACCATAATGCTGGAAAGTGTTTCAAAAGAACTGTGGAGTATAAATGTGTTTTGGCGAAAAGATGGAGAGGCTGGGAAGGGAACCAGAGCTTAAAAGCCTAAGTGCTAAAGGAATAACCACAAATGGTGGGACAAAGAGTGTTCCAATTCCCATTCTCTACCAGCACCTAATGGTGCACTAGAGCAGGTTTTCATCTGTTACCATAGCTAGTTATTCCTGGAACAGGCCACTAGTCTGTCGCCAACAAAGAATGTGCGGATACATAAGAGTTCTGAGTTTGGAGGAATGCAGAAATCTTGGGGGGTTTTGAGTTGGAGGTGGTTACAACAAGACTAATTTGAACACAAGGATAGGAATTATAAAGTTGAGGTGTTGGTGGACTAGGACCCAATGTACCAACATATGAACAAGGAGCATCAGTAGGCTATTCAGCTCCTTGAGCCAGCTCCGCCTATTAATAAGGTCATGGCTGATCGGATAATAACCTCAAATCTGCAACTTGCCTTCACCCAAAAATCTATCACCACCATGCTTACCAAGAATCTATCCACCTCTGCCTTAACAAGATTCAAAGACTCTGCTTCCATCACCTTTTCAGGAAGAAAGTTCCAAAGACTCATAACACTCAGAGAAAAACATTTTTCCTTCATCACTGTTCTAAATGAGCGATCCCTTATTTTTAAACAGTGACCCAGTGAGGATGTCGCCCTGAGGTTTGGAGAGGTGGGGGGGAGGGCTCTATGGCCATGGAGGATGGGAGGGGGTTCAGTGTTCTTGCTGATTGGGGTGCCCTTTAAATATGGCGCCCTGATCTCTGTGTAGCTGGCACTGCCGCTAAAGTAATGGAGCTAAATAAGCCCATCGATTTATTTATGATCAAGTGTCAGAAGATGTGGACAGAAAGCCTGACTGTGTTTCTGGGGAGAAACATGCGCGGTTTGGGTGTAGACAGTCCAAAGGTACAGATCCCACTTTCACAGTACTCTGAAAAATACTTACAAACTTTCATTGATTAAATTGTGTTGAAATCCCTTAATGTCTTGGGAGATGGTGTGTGTGCTTGCTGTTGTGTTCAATTGACTAAATTTAAGGTCCTCAAAAAATGACAAAAATCATGAAGAATCTGCCGATTCTCAAAATCTGGTGGAACGTCCATTCATGTTTTCTTCAGTGTGTAACAGAGGGAATGCCTTAGGAGCAGAACAATCAAAGCAATTTTACATTTTATATGATCCTGTAACAGAGGCCCGGTAAATAATATATAATCCACTCAGCGATTTCCATATTTGATTGGAAGAAATTCACCAGCTCTTGACTAATATCAGGTTCTACAATTATAGACAATATCATTGCATATATCAATGAAGCTGGCAGGACTGATGGAGATAGCAATTAATAAAGCATCGAGTATCCTCAGGCAGCATGGTAGCATTGTGGTAGCACAATTGCTTCACAGCTCCAGGATCCCAGGTTCGATTCCGGCTTGGGTCACTGGCTGTGCGGAGTCTGCACATCCTCCCCGTGTGTGCGTGGGTTTCCTCCGGGTGCTCCGGTTTCCTCCCACAATCCAAAGATGTGCAGGTTAGGTGGATTGGCCATGATAAATTGCCCTTAGTGTCCAAAATTGCCCTTAGTGTTGGGTGGGGTTGCTGGGTTAAGAGGATAGGGTGGAGGTGTTGACGTTGGGTGGGGTGCTCTTTCCAGGAGCCGGTGCAGACTCGATGGGCCGGGTGGCCTCCTTCTGCACTATAAATTCTATGATAATCTATGATAATCCTGGGCTTTATTAATATGGGCACAGAGTACAAGAGTAAGGAGGTTATGCTGGATTTATACAATACACTAGTTAGACCTCAGCTGAAATAATGTGTACAGTTCTGGGTGCCACACTATAGGAAGGATGTGAACTCATTGGAGAGCATGCAGACGAGGTTTACAATAATTGTTCCAGGGATGAGAAATTTCAGTTCTGAGTATAGATTGGGGAGGTTGAGAGTGTTCGCTTTGGAGAGAAAGCTCAGAGGAGATTTGATAGAGATGTTCAAAATCATGGGGGGGCTCAACAGAGTAGATAGGGAGAAACTGTCCCTGCTCGTAGAAGGATCAAGAATGAGAGGACACAGATTTGCAAAAGAAGTAAATATGTGGGAAAAAGAAAATTCACACTGCGAGTGGTTCAGGTCTGGAATGCACGACCTGAAAGTGTGGTGGATGCAGATTCAATCGAGACATTCAAGAGGGCATTAGATTATTATTTTAATAGAAACAATATGCAGGGGTACAGGGAAAAGGCAGGAGAATGGCACTATTGTCATAATGCTCATTTGGGGACGCGATGGGCCGAATGGCCTTCTGCACTGGAAACATCCTGTTATCTCCCTTCAATTTGTAAACCTGAATATTAACAGAGGGAATTATTGGGAAAATGGCAATTTTTGTGGTAGTTCTATGAAGCACTTTACTTTCGTTAACAGGGGAAACAATAGAAGATGCTGTTCGAAGAGAGGTCGCAGAAGAAACTGCAGTCAAGGTTGGGCATGTTAAGTATGTTTCCAGTCAGCCCTGGCCAATGCCTTCATCTCTCATGATTGGTTGCCAAGCTATTGCAGTAACAACAGAAATTATTGTGGACAAAGAGGAAATTATAGATGCCCGCTGGTTCAGTCGTCAGCAGGTAGGGAAAACTATTGAAACTCTTGGACTACAACCAGATTAACTGATGCTGTTTTTGTTACTAGCTGTGTGAAATAACAAAATGTGCTCTGAGAAAGTATAAATTGGTTTATTGAGAGATTAAATGGCAGAAGAGTTGATGGTGCAGAACTAGGGGGCGCACTGGGACAAGTAAATAAACATTCTTGCTTTCTGATAGCAGCTATTCATCATTCTGCTATTCATATCTCCTCTAGACATATCTTTGTTACTTTTGTTGCCCCAAGTGCCACTCCCTTTGGCCTGGCATCACCAACTCTTTTGTAATTTAATTTCTCCTGACTTCCACCCTGTCACAGACTTCCCTTTTGTTATTTTTCCAACTCCCCTGTTTCACTTGTTTAAAAGGGATTACATTTCTAACTTTCTGATGTAAGGTAATCAACCTGAAACATTTAGTTTTGTTTCTCTCTCCAAAGGTGCTATCTATCCTGTTGAGCATTTCCTGCGTTGACTGTTTTAATTTCAGATATCCAGCGTCTGCAGTATTTTGCTGATTATTTGACTTAGTTGCAGAGCAGAGCTTAAACTCAATTTGTGACATGGCCTTACTAGTTGACTGTTTTTCTCTGAAGTCTACACATATCCTTCTCTCAAATAAACTGATTGTATGATTAAATTGTGTAGATCAGGGTAGTGTCCTAGGCCCAACCACCTTCAGCTTCATCAATGACCTCCCTTCCATCATAAGCTCAGAGGTGGGGATGTTTGCGGATGACTGCACAACGTTCAGCACCATTCCCGACTCCTCAGATAATGAAGCAGTCCATGTCCAAATGCAGCAAGACCTGGACAATATCCAGACTTGGGCTGACAAGTGTCGAGCTTCTTGAGTGTTGTTAGAGCTACATTCACGCCACACAAGTGCCAGGCAATGACCACTTCCCACAAGAAAGGATTTAACCATCGCCCCTTGACATTCAATGGCATTACCATTGCTGAATCCTCCACAATCAACATCCTGGGGGTTACCATTGATCAGAAACTGAACTGGACTAGCTATAGTAATACTGTGGCTACCAGGGCAGATCAAAGGCTAGGAAACCTATGGTGCGAATGATGTACCATCAATTCACTACAAGACGATGAGAACGAGTGAACATAGGCTTTATTATCCAAGAACCTGCCTGCCTGTGACTGCTGTAGCAATGAGCGCCATCCACAGGCGACAGGTCTATATACCGCCCTGGGAAGGGGGGGGGGGGGGCAGAGGTGGAGCCCACCAGGGTTCCAGTACAATACATGGAAGGAGATCATATTACCATTCCCTGGCCATAGGCCACAGTACTATACAGACAGCTTATATTATGGTGAATACGTTCACCACAGCACAACTCACCTCCTGCCCCCCCCCCCCCCCCACTCCAAAAAGCCCCCCATCATCCGCAAGGCACAAGTCAGGAATGTCAGGAATATTCTCCACTTGCCTGTATGACTGCAGCTCTAACATTCAAGAAGCTCAACACCATTCAAGACAAAGGAGCTCGCTTGATTGCTCCCCCTTTCACAAACATCCAAACCCTCCACCACTGACGGAACAGTGGCAGCCATGTGTACCATCTATAAGACAAACTGCAGTAACACTCCAATGTTCCTGAGACAGCACCTTCCAAACCCATGCCCGCTGCCAACTAGAAGGACAAGAGCAGCAGACGCCTGGAAACCTCACCACCTGCAGGTTCCCCCCCCCAAGTCGCTCACCACCCTGAGTTAGAAATATATTGACGTTCCTTCACTGTCGCTGGGGAAAAATCCCTCCCTAACAGCACAGTGGGTGTACCTACACCTCAGGGAGCAGTTCAAGAAGGCAACTTGCCACCACCTTATGAAGGGCAACTATGAATGGTCAATAAATGCTGGCCTCGCCAGCAATGCCCACATTCCGTAAATGAATTTTAAAAATCAGTCTTGTATATTACAAAAGTGCTGAGAACCGCAACAGGTACAGAATTAAATTGCAAACCTGCTTCAATTGTTAAAAGTTAAATTAAATTAATGTAGTTACAGCTATTAAATATTCCAGACATTATCTGAAAATCAAATCTCGCAGGAGAAAATTAATTCAGTTTAAACACTGAAGTGCTTTCTTTTGTTGATATCACAGATCGCTGAAATCCTGACGCAACATGGTGCTGGTCCAATCAGCATTCCACCACCGCAAACTATCGCACATGGGTTAATTAAAAAGTGGCTTAAAAAGAATGCAAATCTCTGAATTCACTGCTGTGTTGACCTGTAATTATACACCGCCAATCTTGGCAAGAAGATCACAGCAATCTTCCCAAAAAGAGAAGACATCATACCTGAAATGGTAGTTCGAAGACTAATTCTGAAATCAGCGCTCACTAACCTATCAAACAGGTCTCATGAACATTTGCTCATTTGTTGATTGAAAATTAGTTTGGAATTTGCTGACAAACGGGCAACATTAATTCAAATTGATTTTGATTTGGAAATTTATGATCTGCTGCTTCTAATTCTGTGAGTGATTTGCACTGTAATCAATTCAGAGTGGCTTCTCAAGCCATGCCAGAAGTTTTTTGACACCTTTCCCAGACATCTGGATGTGTTTTTTCACAGTTGTCAGAGCTTTGCACCTCTTCTATTTTCAGAATTGTTTTGCTTCAAGGACCAGATCATAACAAATCCGCCTAAAGGTGTTGATCTCTTACAAGTTAGAAACAAGACTTAATTTTAGCCCTGCAGAGAAATGTACAATAAAAAATCTATTTGCATCCATGAAAGACGTAAGGAATAATGTTCACTTTTATCTCCAGGCCAATGGCAGTTAATATCATGGAAAGGAATTTCAGGAGAAGTGTGAAAAGAGCTGCCGGGTTGCTGTTACTCATTATTTGCCGAGCAACGATAGGTGTACATTACATCATATTCTTTATAGGGCATGCTGTGATGGTGCTGAAATTACCAGGCCTGTTGCAAAAACAAATATCTTCATCATGGTGCACTGCTAAAAGTGCCAAGTGGATGATCCACCCTGGCGGGAGAGAGAACTCATGGATCCTGGTGCTTCTCCTGTTCCACATCCTTTATTCCATCCCACCTCCACTTTAACCTTCCCGCTCAATCATTCATGATACTTTTTCCCCTTTTAAGATTCACCAACCACAAAAAGGTCCCAGATAAAATGTTGACGGCCATTGTTGGCGGCCTGAATTCTCTGCACCCCGACGCCGAAATCGCATTCGGCGATGGGGCAGAGAATCCAGTTTCCCGCATGAAATCGGGACCGGCGCCGGTTCAGTGATTCTCCGCCCCCCTATAAGCGGAGTACTCGGGGAGTACGCCGCGCTGATTATGCACCACCTGAGGCCATTGCCAGAGGCCCGTCCCACTATTCTCCGCCCCCGACCGGCCGGATTCCCGATGGCATGGACCACTCATTATCCTGCCATTCGGGATACACGCGGGGTGGCTGCGGACTCAGTCAACGGCCGCCACAGTCGGGGGTGGGCCGATTGGAGGGCAGGGGGGGCTCATTCGGGTCGTGCGCGCGGCCGATCGGGAGCACTATTTCCGCATTCCAGGTCCATGGTCTGAGTCCGCCAAGGAACCCGGCGCGGCCACTGTCGAGCGCATGCGCGGCCTCTGACCCGGACGTGTGGGGGGGACTGTATCGGCAGCTGGAGCTGCACAACAGCTGCCTGCTTGCCCCCTGCAAGGCTGTGAATCTGTGGCTTTTTGACGCCAGTTTGTTTGGTGTAAAAGACCACAGTTTTCACAACGGCGTGGGGGCATAGTCCCTGAAACAGAGAATCCAGCCCCGAGGTTACAAATATCGTCCAATGCATATGCAGCATGGGTCACTAATATTACGAGCAGCAGTGATATAACGCAGCATTAGTTTGTTTGCATCCTATAGGTGAACCAATTGCGGCGATTAAACAAACCAGAAGAAGACTTTCTTCTGCCAAGGCACATGAACACCGCCCCCCCCCCCCCCCCCCATCCCCAACCTCCCCTCAACATAACCTTCCTCCCCCAGCACACACACACACGGTATCCAATCTAAAATTACAGGAATTTCATTTACCATTTTTAAACCGAGAGCACTCTCGTGACTGTTGTTGCAGTGCTGCTGCTGCTGCTGCTGACCTTCAGGTAGCTTCGTGGTTTTCTCGCGGGCTTTTCAAACAGGTAACTCCAAACCACAAAGCTTTCTGAAGGTCAGACGCAGCCTGACAGTTCTGATTTTATAAAACTCAGTCCTTCTCATCAGCACACCTGGCTGCTCAGTGTGAATGACTTGAGAATACCATTTAAAACACTGAGCCCAAGCCCCCTCAACGCCCAGGCCCCGGTATTTGGCACCAACTGCACCCCACCCCCATCACCCTCCGGGCCCTGATCCAATCTCCTCTTGAGGTCCAATGAGCACTGAAAACTTGTGCTCCAGAACTAGCCGCACCCCTAGCCAAGCTGTTCCAGTAGAGCAACAATACTGGTATCAACCTGCTAAAGTGTAAAATTGTCCAGGTAAGTCCTGCCCAGAGAGAGCGGGACAAATCCAACCCAACCAATTATCTCCCTCAGTCTGCTTACAATCATCAACAACGTAATAAACAATGTCATTGACACTGCTTTCAGGCAGCATTTGTTAACCAATAGCTTGCTCACTGATGCTCAGTAATAAAACTGCACTTCCAAAAAAGGTTTTAAAAAAGCAGTTGTGTAATTCTTTTTTAAATGTGGTATTTTCATTGTTGATTTGTACACTGTATATATCATATTGATCATAAATATATGAACGTGCTTGTGATCAATTCCTCAATGTCTATTTGCCATGCAGTGTCAAGAAGGCAGCTCACCACAACCTTCTCAAAGGCAATTAGGAATGGACAACAAATGCTGGCCTAGCCAGCGAAGCCCACATCCAATTTTTTTTAAATATCGATATTTACAATTTTTTATAACGTTTCTGTGAATTCCTTTTTAAAATCTTTTCAGTGACACAAAACGAAGTGTGAAACTCTTTGACACAACCTCAAGGATGTAAATTATAATTGATCAAAATTGATATCTAGTCAGAAGTTCGTTCCACCCAAACCTATTATACCTCTCTCCCATGTTATTCCCTAGCCAAGAGGCTGAAGCTTGTCAGTCAACAGAATCTTTTATCTGAATCTCAAAGAAATCGAATTGCTGGTTAAACATCTGGTGACAACATTCCCAATGCCTAGACAAAGGGCTGCATTGTGTCTTTTGTGTCTACAGTAGAAAAGCATTTCAAATATGTTCTGACTACATTTAGCCTGCGAGTTTCTGGGACAAAGTCTCATTCAAAATTTTAGAGATTTATCTCATCATCCAGTGCTTTACATTTGCTTTTGTCTTGGAAAAGAATTAAATTACTTGGAACATTTAAAATCCTTTGAATGATGGATTCAGTTTCACTAACTATTTATAAGTATGAGTTGTTTTTACAAGATCATCCTTCAAGCAGGCGCTGAAGATTGAAATACTGTAGTGCCTGTTCTTGTAAGATAACTTGCAATTGTGGAATGTGCAGTCTGGTTTTCATCCCTCATTCAAGCTGTCAATTCCAGAAAAGCAATATCTTCAACTTCTGAAAGATAACCTCAAAGAATATAAAAGCAAAAAAAGAACTATTAGGCTTTAAATTCTATCAGTAGACCATCCTCTCAATACACCCTATCATTTGAGAATCATAGTCTAAGATTAAAGAGAACTCGTTGCAAACAGCTGGATGTTGGAATGTTCTTTGAGAGGTATTGCTGCTTTCAACTCTGAAAGATCCACTGGTGCGAACTGTTAATTTTTGCAATGTGTTTTCTGCACTGCAGCCAATTAACATTTGACATTTAATATGATTTAGAAATGTAAATGATGCTGCTGGCGATATCTATGCATGCAAAATTACCAATCTTAGCAGTAACAATGATGGCAATCTTATTCCTCAGAATTGCTCAGTAGCCCAAAATCAAACAGAGAATACTCTGCATTTGTGCTTCATATTTGGTGGCATGGACACCCGAGGGGAAAATGATAATCCTTAAATTATATGTTGACCATTCTTATCTACCTTGTTATGAATAGGAGAGAGACAGACTCTGTCTGTCTTCCTCTTGCCATCTGTCCGTGAGCAGAAGGTGTTTTTAATTTGATTTTAAAATATTACAGTCAACTCTCGACGATCATGGGACTTCCATTCCCACCCGCAAAATTTTGCGAAGGGTGAAATCGAATGGTAAGCTTGCACATGCGCGGTCCTCACTTTCTACATGGGAAAGGCGAGAATCCAATTGTTTTACATGAAAGTCGAAGTTGCAGATGTCCAAAGTTTGGGCCATGAACCCCGATTTTACGTACATACACCTTCAAGTAGGTAAACAAATTCACAATAGAAGGGGCCACATATGACAGATATTGACTGTATTTCACATTCAAAACCCCAAGGAGGAGTGTTTGTAAATTTCCATTCCACACACACACACGCACAGTAAAGTAGCTGATAGAGAAAAGACTTTGTAAAACGCGAACCACAGAAATAAATACTAGTTCTTGTGATTTCCAGAGTCCAAAGTTAGAGTCCATTGAGGAATTATTTCTCATAGGCATTCAAGTTTAATTAGCTGAAGATTGGAGTTTGGGGGCAGGATTCTCCGAACCCCCGCCAGGTCAGAGAATCCGGGATGGCGGGGCGAATCCCGCCCCGACGCTAGCTGCCGTATTCTCCGGCGTGTTTTTCGGGCGGGGTTCACGCCACGCCGGTTGGGGGCTGTTGGCAGCGGCGCCCCCCCCAGCAATTCTCCGGGCCCCGATGGGCCGAGCGGCCGTCCGTTTTTGACCAGTCCTGCCGGCGGGGGTTACGTATGGTCGCACACGGCGGGACCTGGCAGGTAAGTCAGCTGGGGCGGTCCTTGGGGGGGCGCAGGGCGGATCTGACCCCGGGGGGGCCCCCCACGGTGGACTGGCCCGCCATCAGGGCCCACCGATCTGCGGGCGGGCCTGTGCCGTAGGGCACTCCTTCCTTCTGCGCAGCCCCTGTAGGGCTCCGCCATGGCCAGCGCGGAGAAGAGAACCCCAAAACATGCCGGCGGTTCCACCCATGCGCGAAATCATGCCGGCCCTTTGGCGCATATGCAAACTCACGCAGTCTCTTTGGCGCCAGCTGGAGCGGCGCCAACCCCTCCGGCGTCCACCTAGCCCCTGAGACAGGTGAGAATTTCTCACTTTGGGGGCCCGATGACGCCGGTGTCGTTGGCGCCGGTTTTCCTGCCAGCGTGGGGACTTAGTCCCCGGAAAGGAGAATCCCGGCCATAGTGTTTACTTTTTAGTTGGCCCTGATACCACAAGGTGAGGTAGGTGTCATAATATACACCAGTATATCATGGTGCAGACACACACACACTGATGGACACGCGGTGGGACCAATCAACACACGTAACAGCGCAGCCAATCACCAGTTAGAGCACACGCACTATAAAGACAGGGGGCATCAGAGTTCCCGTTCATTCAAGCTACAGCTTCCTAGTAGGACAGAGCTCACAGCCTGCAGCACAGATCTTCACCATGCACTGAGTGCATAGACTGGTTAGGACAAGGCATAGGTCTTTAGTTCAATCTAATATCGTGTTAACCCACAGTGAAAGTATGTTAAACAATTTTTGACTTAATAAAATAGTGTTGCACTATTTTAATTGTTGGTGGCCTGTATGTGTTCCACGGATCCAGAGCACCCAACACAACAGTAGGTACGTGGAGACATGACCTGTTTTGTATGAAATGGCACAAAACCTTCCAGCAGAGACAGCATTGATGAGCAGGCTGTTGTTCTGCCTGGAGGGTCTGCATGGAGGGACCTACTTCCTGGTCACTCACCAGTTGTATATTAAGAAAGCAGACTTGACTATTTCCCAGTTCTCAAAGGCATATGAAGATTTCAAAATGGTCATTTGGGTCATGTGGCCCTCCTCTGCACAGTGACTTCAGACGGGATGTTTCTCCAGTGTCTTCAACTGGCTTTCATTTCAGGACTGAAATATGTCATTAGTTATTGAAATAGCTACCATTCATATTGAGGGTGTAGTGTTGGGAAGCTATTGTCCAGGCAGACACACTGACTTCGCTAGCAAGATGAGCTTATCAGATAAAACATTTGAAAATAATTTAGAGTACTCAATTCTTGTTTTCCAATTAAGGAGCAATTTAGTGAGGCCTGCAGAATCTTTGGGTTGTTGGAGTGAGACCCACGCAGTCACGGGGAGAATCTGCAAACTTGATGCCGTGAGGCAACAGTGCTAACCACCGTACCGTCCCTCTTAGCAGATAAAACTGACCGTCCTTTGGTTCCTTTTGAAATGTGCCTGGGCAGTCCCAGGTGTGATATGAGTCTGTTAGCAGCTTCTTAGGCATAAAATGTTTTGATGTGCGAGCCTCCTGGGATTGCGATTATCAGGGGTCTGTACATTGAGGTGCAAGATCCCAGAAGCTGAGGAAAGAATGATTTTGTTCTTGAAATTCCAAAGAGTTGTACAATTTGTAGCAGCCATCTTTTGGTACAGCAGGAAATGCATGTTGTAAAAATAGCAAGGATAAAGTATTGCGGTAAGGGCAAAGGATAACGTTTTGAAGGTATGGTCATGTACTCGGAGCCTGCGCGGACCAACTGGCAGATGTGTTCGCGGACATCTTTAACCTGCCCCAACTCCGCTCCAAGGTCCCTACCTGCTTCAAGAAGACCAGCATCATACCGCTGCCAAAGAAGAATCAGGCAACGTGCCTCACTGACTACCGTCCGGTGGCCCTGACTTCAGTCGTAATGAAGTGCTTTGAGAGGTTGGTCATGAAGTGCATCACCTCCATACTCCCAGAACGCCTTGATCCACTACAATTCGCATACTGCCACAACAGGTCCATAGCAGGCACCATCTCCCTGGCCCTACACTCATCCCTGGCGCATCTCGACAACATGGACTCCGACATCAGACTCCTATTTATTGACTACAGATCCACCTTCAACATCATAATCCCAGCCAAGCTCATATCAAAGCTCCAAAACCTAGGGCATGGCTCCTCACTCTGCAACTGGATCCTCGACTTTCTGACCCACAGACCACAATCAGTAAGAATAAACATCACCTCCTCCAGCACGGTAGCACAGTGGTTAGCACAGTTGCTTCACAGCTCCAGGGTCCCAGGCTTGGGTCACTGTCTGTGCAGAGTCTGCACCTTCTCCCCGTATCTGCGTGGATTTCCTCCGGGTGCTCCAGTTTCCTCCCACAGTCCAAGGATGTGCAGATTAGATGGATTGGCCAGGTGGAGATGGTTAACAGATTCAAATTCCTAGGGGTACGCATCTCCAAAAATCTGTGCTGGTCCATCCACGTCGACGCCTATACTTCCTCAAGAAACTAAGGAAATTCGGCATGTCCACATTAACTCTGACCAACTTTTACAGATGCACCATAGAAAGCATCCTATCTGGCTGCATCACAGCCTGGTATGGCAACTGCTCAGCCCAAAACGACACGAAACTTCAGAGAGTCGTGAACACCGCCCAGTCCATAACATGAAACTGCCTCCCATCCATTGACTCCATCTACACCTCCCAGTACCTGGGGAAAGCAGTGTAATCAAAGACCTCTCCCACCCTGCTTACTCACTCTTCCAACATCTTCCATCGGGCAGTAGATACAAAAGTCTGAGAACACGCACGAACAGACTCAAAAACAGCTTCTTCCCCGCTGTTACCAGACTCCTAAACGACCCTCTTATGGACTGACCTGATTAACACTACACCCTTGCATGCTTCACCCGATGCCGGTGTTATGTAGTTACATTGTGTACCTTGTGTTGCCCTATTATGTATTTCTTTTCTTTTTTCTTTTATGTTCATGTACTTAATGATCTGTTGAGCTGCTCGTAGAAAAATACTTTTCACTGTATCCCGGTACATGTGACAATAAACAAAATCCAAATCCAAATATGGGCAATATCTGCTGGCTATTCATGTTGGCGGGATCTCCTGGTCCCGCCAACGGCATATCCCCACAGCAGGTTTCCCAGCTGCGAGGGGTAAATTCAATGGGAAATTCCATTGACAGAGGAGGGAACAGAAGATCCTGCCACCGGCCAATGATGAGCGGCCTCCCGCTGCCGAGAAACACACTGCGGGGAGGCCAGAGAATCTAACACACTCTTGATGCAGTTGTATTGACAGAGACTTGGAAGCATAGCACCTTTGTGGGGAAAATATGTGGCATGAAGTGACAATGAGCACAAAACTGACTTCCAATAGAGAACAAAAAACGCAATTTATTATATTAAAGAATAACAAGTAAATTGCAACATCGATGAACCGAAAAGAATGAAAAATATGCAATAGTTTAAACAATGGGCAGCAATATACAATGAATCTTTCAGTGCGAAGAGGTTTATGTAGACAGCAAACAGTGAGCCCCAGAATAAACTAGAATTATTGGTCAGAGAATGAACAAGGATATGACAAATACTTTTCCAATTTAAAGGTGCTGGTTCAGAGCTTCAGCCCACTGACAACACAAATTGAAAATCCAGATGTGCACTGCACTCAAAGAGCAAGTTCTTCTTAAACTACATTATGAAATGGTTCAAATTTTATGTTTGTTGATGATGGACCTCAATGCGATAAGGTACCCTGCTGACTATTTAAAATTGCCCGCTTAACTCTGGAGTATGGTATACCAACTTTCTGACTGTTTTGTTAAAATTAGAGGGCTAATTTCTGAATTTCTGCTACGAGTGAAAAAGCTTGCACAGTAGTGTCAGAAGAAAGCTTCACCACCAAGACCACTCAACAAAAATTCACGATCTTCCCCAAAAAATCATATCTTCTGAAATTGCTAATATGCTCCCCATTGTAAACAATTTGTGGATTCATTGCATTAAATGTTTGATATAGAATTATATTACTTGAAAATTCATTCTCCTCTTTTGTGTACCATGCTGACAGAGAAGCTAACAAAGCCTCTTAACAATATATGTGTTCAGTCGAATATCAAGGCCGTTTTGCTATTGACCTGTTTAAAATCTGATTTGTCCAGAATCTAATCACAGTTGATGAGTGTGTATTTTCAGTAATGGACCCATCTGATTGACTTGTCCTGCCTTAATAGACTGTCATGGTGAAGTAGCTGTTACAGGAGAGAAAAAAATTATCAACAAGTTTATTGAAATACTTGAATAATTTTACATTCAACATAATTACATCATATAAAAACTGGAAGTTTGACATTAACAGTAAATGTTTCTGATATTAATAGTGTGGCTCATACATTGACTGATTGGAAAGACTCTATGTAGCTTTGTTCATGACCCCAGGACATGTCAATGTGATTTACAGCCAATTAAATACTTATTAAGTATAGTCACTATTGTAATATGGGAGTAGATCATCTGTGTTAGTGATATTTGTTCAGAAATAAATATTGGTCAAGAGGGCCCCCACCCCCACACACTCTCTTCTCCAACAATGTCAGCTGCAGTACCCAAAGTTGTCACATATATTAAAATCCTTGGGTTTGTCATAGTTTACAGATTTATAGATCAATAAATAGAATTTAGAAACATAGAAAATAGAAGCAGGAGGAGACCATTCGGCCCTTTGAGCCTGCTCCGCCATTCATTATGATTATGGCTGATCATCAAGTTCAATACCCTGATCCTGCCATACCTCCATACCCCTTGATCCCTTTAGCCCCAAGAGCTATATCTAATTCCTTCTTGAAATTAAACAACATTTTGGCCTCAACTACCTTTTGTAGCAGCGAATTCCACAGATTCACCACTCTCTGGGTGAAGAAATTTCTCCTCACCTCAGTCCTAAAAGATTTACCTCTTATCCTCAAACTACCATCTCTAGTTCTAGACACCCCCACCGTTGAGTGCTGAATTTGGTGCATTGGAGTGCTATAGTAAGAGTTTTGTGACCGAGGGAGTTAGGTGAGGAGGGAGTAAGGTGCTCCTTTCATTTTGTTTCCGACATTTCCGCAAAGAGTGAGAAGAGAGCCAGGAGTTTACAGAAGGTGCAGTTGACTGGGAGCAGAGTCGGAGGGCGGAGATCTAGTTGGTCCACAGGGCAGCTATATTCTGTCAGGTAAAAGGGGATGGTGGCTAGGCCAGTTGCATGCTCCTCCTGTAGGATGTGGGTGGTGAGAGATACCACCGGTGACCCCGCTGACTATACCTGCGGGAAGTGCACCCAACTTCAGCTCCTCAAAGACCGTGTTAGGGAACTGGACCTGAAGCTGGATGAACTTCGGATCATCCGGGAGGCAGAGGGGGTGATTGAGAAGAGTTACAGGGAGGTAACCACACCCAAGGTACAGAACAAAAATAGCTGGGTTACAGTCAGGGGGAAAAAAACAAACAGGCAGACAGTGCAGGGATCCCTCGTGGCTGTTCCCCTTCAAAACAAGTATACCGTTGGGGGGGATGACCTATCGGGGGAAGGCCCTAGCGGCCAGGTCTCTGGCACTGAGTCTGGCTCTTGGGCTCAGAAGGGAAGGGGGGAGAATAGAAAAGCAATAGTTGTAGGAGATTCAATGGTTAGGGGAATAGATAGGAGATTCTGTGGTCGCGAGCGAGACTCCCGGAAGGTATGTTGCCTCTCGGGTGCCAGGGCCAGGGATGTCTCGGATCGTGTCTTCAGGATCCTTAAGGGGGAGGGGGAGCAGCCAGAAGTCGTGGTGCACATTGGTACCAACGACGTAGGTAGGAAAAGGGGTGTGGAGGTAATAAACAAGTTTAGGGAGTTAGGCTGGAAGTTAAAAGCCAGGACAGACAGAGTTGTCATCTCTGGTTTGTTGCCGGTGCCACGTGATAGCGAGGCTAGGAATAGGGAGAGAGTGCAGCTGAACACGTGGCTGCAGGAATGGTGTAGGAGGGAGGGCTTCAGGTATTTGGATAATTGGAGCGCATTCTGGGGAAGGTGGGACCTGTACAAGCAGGACGGGTTGCATCTGAACCAGAGGGGCACCAATATCCTGGGAGGGAGGTTTTCTAGTACTCTTCGGGAGGGTTTAAACTAATTTGGCAGAGGAATGGGAACCGGATTTGTAGTCCAGCAACTAAGGTCGCCGATATTCAGGACGCCAAAGCGTGTAATGAGGCTGTGGGGAAGGAAACACTGACAAAGGAGAGTACTTGCAGGCACGGAGATGGGTTGAAGTGTGTATACTTCAACACAAGAAGCATCAGGAATAAGGTGGGTGAACTTAAGGCATGGATCGGTACTTGGGACTACGATGTGGTGGCCATTACGGAAACTTGGATAGAAGAGGGGCAGAAATGGTTGTTGGAGGTCCCTGGTTATAGATGTTTCAATAAGATTAGGGAGGGTGGTAAAAGAGGTGGGGGGGGGGGGGTGGCATTGTCAATTAGAGATAGTATAACAGCTGCAGAAAGGCAGTTTGAGGAATATCAGCCTACTGAGGCAGTATGGGTTGAAGTCTGAAATAGGACAGGAGCAGTCACCTTGTTAGGAGTTTTCTATAGGCCCCCCAATAGTAGCAGAGATGTGGAGGAACAGATTGGGAAACAGATTTTGGAAAGGTGCAGAAGTCACAGGGTAGTAGTCATGGGTGATTTTAACTTCCCAAATATTGAGTGGAAACTCTTTAGATCAAATAGTTTGGATGGGGTGGTGTTTGTGCAGTGTATCCAGGAAGCTTTTCCAACACAGTATGTAGATTGTCCGACCAGAGGAGGGGCAATATTGGATTTAGTACTTGGTAATGAACCAGGGCAAGTGATAGATTTATTAGTGGGGGAGCATTTTGGAGATAGTGACCACAATTCTGTGACTTTCACTTTAGTAATGGAGAGGGATAGATGCGTGCAACAGGGCAAGGTTTACAATTGGGGGAAGGGTAAATACAATGTTGTCAGACAAGAATTGAAGTGCATAAGTTGGGAACATAGGCTGTCAGGGAAGGACACAAGTGAAATGTGGAACTTGTTCAAGGAACAGGTACTACGTGTCCTTGATATGTATGTCCCTGTCAGGCAGGGAAGAGATGGTCGAGTGAGGGAACCATGGTTGACAAGAGAGGTTGAATGTCTTGTTAAGAGGAAAAAGGAGACTTGTGTAAGGCTGAGGAAACAAGGTTCAGACAGGGCGTTGGAGGGATACAAGGTAGCCAGGAGGGAACTGAAGAAAGGGATTAGGAGAGCTAAGAGAGGGCATGAACAATCTTTGGCGGGTAGGATCAAGGAAAACCCCAAGGCCTTTTACACATATGTGAGAAATATGAGAATGACTAGAGCGAGGGTAGGTCCGATCAAGGACAGTAGCGGGAGATTGTGTATTGAGTCTGAAGAGATAGGAGAGGTCTTCAACGAGTACTTTTCTTCTGTATTTACAAATGAGAGGGGCCATATTGTTGGAGAGGACAGTGTGGAACAGATTGGTAAGCTCAAGGAAATACTTGTTCGGAAGATGTGTTGGGCATTTTGAGAAACTTGAGGATAGACAAGTCCCCCGGGTCTGACGGGATATATCCAAGGATTCTATGGGAAGCAAGAGATGAAATTGCAGAGCCGTTGGCAATGATCGTTTCGTCCTCACTGTCAACAGGGGTGGTACCAGTGGATTGGAGAGTGGCGAATGTCGTGCCCCTGTTCAAAAAAGGGACTAGGGATAACCCTGGGAATTACAGGCCAGTTAGTCTTACTTCGGTGGTAGGCAAAGTAATGGAAAGGGTACTGAAGGATAGGATTTCTGAGCATCTGGAAAGACACTGCTTGATTAGGGATAGTCAGCACGGATTTGTGAGGGGTAGGTTTTGCCTTACAAGTCTTATTGAATTCTTTGAGGAGGTGACCAAGCATGTGGATGAAGGTAAAGCAGTGGATGTAGTGTACATGGATTTTAGTATGGCATTTGATAAGGTTCCCCATGGTAGGCTTCTGCAGAAAGTAAGGAGGCATGGGATAGTGGGAAATTTGGCCAGTTGGATAACGAACTGGTTAACCGATAGAAGTCAGAGAGTGGTGGTGGATGGCAAATATTCAGCCTGGATCCCAGCTACCAGTAGCCTACCGCAGGGATCAGTTCTGGGTCCTCTGCTGTTTGTGATTTTCATTAATGACTTGGATGAGGGAGTTGAAGGGTGGGTCAGTAAATTTGCTGATGATACGAAGATTGGTGGAGTTGTGGATAGTAAGGAGGGCTGTTGTCGGCTGCAAAGAGACATAGATAGGATGCAGAGCTGGGCTGAGAAGTGGCAGATGGAGTTTAACCCTGAAAAGTGTGAGGTTGTCCATTTTGGAAGGACAAATATGAATGTGGAATACAGGGTTAACGGTAGGGTTCTTGGCAATGTGGAGGAGCAGAGAGATCTTGGGGTCTATGTTCATACATCTTTGAAAGTTGCCACTCAAGTGGATAGAGCTGTGAAGAAGGCCTATGGTGTGCTCGCGTTCATTAACAGAGGGATTCAATTGAAGAGCCGTGAGGTGATGATGCAGCTGTACAAAACCTTGGTACGGCCACATTTGGAGTACTGTGTGCAGTTCTGGTCGCCTCATTTTAGGAAGGATGTGGAAGCTTTGGAAAAGGTGCAAAGGAGATTTACCAGGATGTTGCCTGGAATGGAGAGTAGGTCTTACGAGGAAAGGTTGAGGGTGCTAGGCCTTTTCTCATTAGAACGGAGAAGGGTGAGGGGCGACTTGATAGAGGTTTATAAGATGATCAGGGGAATAGATAGAGTAGACCGTCAGAGACTTTTTCCCCGGGTGGAACAAACCATTACAAGGGGACATAAATTTAAGGTGAAAGGTGGAAGATATAGGAGGGATGTCAGAGGTAGGTTCTTTACCCAGGGAGTAGTGGGGGCATGGAATGCACTGCCTGTGGAAGTAGTTGAGTCGGAAACATTAGGGACCTTCAAGCAGCTATTGGATAGGTACATGGATTACGGTAAAATGATATAGTGTAGATTTATTTGTTCTTAAGGGCAGCACGGTAGCATTGTGGATAGCACAATTGCTTCACAGCTCCAGGGTCCCAGGTTCGATTCCGGCTTGGGTCACTGTCTGTGCGTAGTCTGCACTCCCTCCCCGTGTGTGCGTGGGTTTCCTCCGGATGCTCCGGTTTCCTCCCACAGTCCAAAGATGTGCAGGTTAGGTGGATTGGCCATGATAAATTGCCCTTAGTGTCCAAGATTGCCCTTGGTGTTGGGTGGAGGTGTTGAGTTTGAGTAGGGTGCTCTTTACAAGAGCCGGTGCAGACTCAAAGGGCCGAATGGCCTCCTTCTGCACTGTAAATTCAATGATAATCTATGATTAATCTAGGACAAAGGTTCGGCACAACATTGTGGGCTGAAGGGCCTGTTCTGTGCTGTATTTTCTATGTTCTATGTTGGGAACATTCTTTCTGAATCTACCTTGTCTAATCCTGTTAGAATTGCTCTATGGGTTCCCCTCTCACTCTTCTAAACTCCAATGAATCTAATCCTAATTGACTTTGTCTCTCCTCATATGACAGTCCCGCCATCCTAGGAATCAGCCTGGTAAACCTTTGCTGCACTCCCTCTAGAGCAAGAACATCCTTCTTCAGGTAACGACACCAAACTGCACACAATACACCAGGTGTGGCCTCACCAATGCCTATACAATTGCAGTAAAGCATCTCTTTTCCGATACTCAAATCCTCTTGCAATGAAGGCCAACATTCATTTACCTTCTTTACTGTCTGCTGTACCTGCGCGCTTACTTTCAGCAACTGTTGCACGAGGACACCAAGGGCTCGTTGAGTATCCACCTCTCAATTTACACCCATTCAAATCATAATATGCCTTTCTATTTTTTCTACTGAAGCAGATAACCTCACATTTATCGACATTATACTGCATCTGCCATGCATATGCCCACTCACTCAGCATGTCCAAATCCCACTGAAGCATCTCTGCATCCTCCTCACAGCTCACCCTCCCACCCACTTTGTATCATCTGCAAATTTGGAGATAATACATTTAGTTCCCTTGTCCAAATCATTAATATATACTGTGAACAGTAGGGGCCCTAGCACAGATCCCCGTGGTACCCCACTAGTCACTGCCTGCCAATCAGAAAATGACCCATTTATTCCAACTTTTGTTTCCTGTCTACTAACCAACTTTCTATCCATCTCAAGGCACGACCCGTAATCCCATGCGGTTTAACTTCACATATTAATCTTCTATGTGAGACCTTGTCGATAACCTTCTGAAAGTCTACATAAACCACATCCACGGCTCTCCCTGGTCAACTCTGCTAGTTACATCTTCAAAGAATTCTAGTAGATTTCTCAAGCATGATTTTCCTTTCAGAAATCCATGCTGACCTTACACCTCGGGTTTCCAAATGCTGTGCTATGAAATCCTTGATAATTGATTCCAGCAACTTCCCGACTACCGATGTTAGACTCACTGCTTTATAGTTGCCTGCTTTCTCTCTGCCTCCTTTTTGAATAGTGGGGTTACATTCGCTACCCTCCAATCTATAGGAACCAAAGAAATTTGGAAAATTACCTCTAATCGATCTACTATTTTTAGGGCCACTTCCTTAAGTACTCTGGGATGAAGATTATCAGGCCCTTGAGGTTTGTCCGCCTTCAATGCCATTAATTATCAAAAAACATTCTTTATTAATACTAATTTCCTTCAGCTCCTCACTAAAACGTGTGCTTCTCAGAGCTTCTGGTGCATTATTCATGTGAAGACAGGAGGAAAGTACGAATTTAGTTCCTCAGCCATTTCTTTGTTCCCTGTAATAAATTTTCCCCCTTTCTGACCGTAAGGGATCTACATTAGTTTTAATCAATCTTTTTCTCGTTACATACATATAGAGGACTGGATTCTCCGTCCCGCCACGCCAGATTTCTGATTTCGCACGCAGGCGGGATGCTCCGTTTCATGCTCAATGGTGTTCCCCATTGTGGGGCAGCCCCACGCCATCGGGAAACCAGCAAAACGGAGAATCCTGACGGCGGAGAATCCTGCCCCTGCTGTTCGGTGAATTGGACATTCTGAATTCTCCCTCAGTGTGTCCGCTGTCCTTCCATTCAGTAATTTTTCCCAGTCCGTCATAGCCAGCTCATGCCTCATACCATCATAGTTACTTTTATTGTGGTCGGGTCTCAGAATCAACTACCTCACTATTCATCTTGATAAAGAATTCTACCATATTATAGTCACTCATCCCCAAGTGTTCTCTCACAATTAGATTGTCAACAAATCCTTTCTCATTTCACAACAGCCAGTCCAAGATGGCCTGTTCCCCTATTGGTTCCTCAACATACTGATCCAGAAAGTCCTCCTCTGTTGTACTGAGAGTAATTTGAGTCACCCAATCTATATGCAGATTAATATCACCCATAATCACAGATGTTCCTCTATCACATGCATCTCTAATTTCCTGTCTAATACTATTCCCAACATTACCACAGCAGTTTGGTGCTCTGTATACCACCCTACGAATGTTTTTTGCCCCTTGATATTTCTTAACTCGACCCAGACAGATTCCACATAATCTGCACTAATATCTTTCCTCAATATTGTATCAATATCTTCTTTAATCAACAATGCAACTCCACCACCTTTTCCTTTCTGTCTATCCTTCCTAATAACGGAATAGCTTGAAATATTTAATTCCCTCCTTGATCACCTTGGAGACATGTCTCCATAATTCCAACTATATCATATCCCTTTACATCCATCTGCGCAATTAATTCATCCATTTTATTTTGAATGCTCCCCGCGTTCAGGTACAAAACCTTAAGGCTGATCCTTTAAACATACCTTGTCCCGTTCCTACTATTATTTTACAGCGTTATTATCTGATACGGACCCTTGATTTCTCTGCCTATCACTTTTCTTATTCTCCTTTCTATCTTTTTGTCTTGTTCTTGATTCCTCCTGCTCTGAATCCTTATATAGGTCCCACCCCCTTGCCATATTAGTTTAAACCCTTCCCAACCGCTCTAGCAAGTACTAGCAAGATCTCAAATTATCATAATCGCAGTTATATTTCACTGTTAGCCACAATGAAAAAAGATACAGAGATGCCACACTCTGAAAGGTTTATTTAGAATATTGCTCATACAATCTAAAATGGAGAACTGCAAAACCCGTGCCAACACTCTGCTGACATCCCTATACATTACGTGATGCTTCACCAGTGATGTATGCCCTGATACATAACAGTCACTAATCATTTTCAATTGCCAAACTCTCTTTGAAAAGCGATTGTGGTGTCAGAATGGATCATAAAGGATCAAATCTTGTCAAATGCTATTTGTTTCTTGGGTTTCTTAACCATCTGAAGTTGGCAGGGTTTTTTATCATCTGTGAAGATTCACAGCTAAACCTCCTTTTTGTCAGTCTTTCAGTCGCACAGCGAGCATTTGTTACCTTTATGAGCATGCACACCTGAAATTTCCCGCTGTGGGAAGCCATTAAAAATAGGCAGCTGTTTACACTATTCCTTCAAGGAACCATTAAACTTTTAGCAAAGCAGGGGTTCGGAAGAATGCTTCGGAGGTTCTCTTGCACTTTAGTCTCTCAGGACAGAATCTTCCCAACAATGCACCGAGTGTCGCCACATTACAGGAATAATAATAAGAATCTTTATTGTCACAAGTAGGCTTACATTAACAAAGCAATGAAGTTACTGTGAAAAGCCCCTAGTTGCCACATTCCGGCGCCTGTTCGGGTACTCAGAGGGAGAATTCAGAATGTCGAAATCACCTAATAACACGTCTTTCGGGACGTGTGGGAGGAAACCGGAGCACCTGGAGGAAACCCGGGTGCTCCGGCTTCCCACAAGTACTGAAAGACGCTATTGCCCTGGAGAGTGTGCAGAGGAGGTTTAGAAGAATGTTGCCAGGGCTAAAAATGTATGGCTACGAGAAGAGACTGGATAGGTTGGGGTTATTTTCCTTGGAACAAAGAAGGCTGAGGGGTGACTTCATTGAGATGTACAAAATTATGAGGGGAAGAGATAGAGTGGACAGAATAAAATTGTTTCCCTTGGTGAAGAATTCTAGAACCAGGGGTCATAGATTCAAGACACGAGGCAGAAGGTGTAGCGGGGACATGAGGAAACCGTTTTTATACAGAGGGTAACGAAAGTCTAGAATTCACTGTCCGAGTTGGTGGTGGAGGCAGAGACCCTGAACTCCTTTAAAAAGTGCCTGGATCTGAACCTTAAGTGCTCTAAGCTACAGGGCTCTGGATCGGGTACAGGATGATGTGATTAGAAAGGGCACCTGGGTGTCCTAGGGCTGGCTTGGACAAGATGGGCCAAATGGCCTCCTGAGCTGTAACTTTTCTATGATTCTAGGTGAGAAAACTGGTGTGAAGCTCGCCCGCATCACAGCCAGCTTTTCTCGCTGCCTTGAACAACATTTTGTGCATTTTAAAAGAGGAAGCGAGATTCACACCATCTGCTGGAGGGGTGGGGCCTAAAGACCCCGGCAAGCCAGGAATCCCGAGGCCCGTGCACCATTTTTAAAGGGCACCCCAATTTCTGACTTAAATAAACACCCTCAGCACCACCCTCACGGACAACGGGCCACACCCCCCCCCCCCCCCCCCCCCACCCCCATCACAATGCCGACATCGGGGCACGCCTCCCTCAAATGCTTCGGGCTCTCTCCACTTCCACCCCACCTTGCTGGCATTGAACAAAGAACAAAGAACAAAGAAAAGTGCAGCACAGGAAGAGGCCCTTCGGCCCTCCAAGCCTGCGTCGACCATGCTGCCCGTCTCAACTAAAATCTTTGACACTTCCAGGGTCCGTATCCCTCTATTCCCATCCTATTTATGTATTTGTCAAGATGCCCCTTAAACGTCACTGTCGTTATTGGGCTGTCCCATCTCCCTCCACCCCCGAACCATACATTTGTGCCCCAATGGGGCTCCCCATAGGGCCTGCCCTTGACAGTACCAACCTGCCAGGGTGGCAATGTCAGGCTGGTACCGCCAGGGCATTGCCCGAACATGTCCCACACCACCCAGTAGTGAAAACCAGTAGTGATTCGCACCGCAGTGTGTGATGTCATGCTGACTAGGTGAGAGGATGAGGTGTGGTCCGCGTTACGGCTTCGAAGCCGGTAAGTAGATATTAATTTATCAAAAATGGGCATGAACCCAATCACAACACTGGCAGGGGGCAGGGAACATCTCAAACTGAGATCACCAGAGTAAATCCTGATTTTGGCTGCTCGCGAGATTTAGCGTCCATTACAGGATTTGCACCCGTGATCAACGGGGTTGCTAAATCGTGGCCTCCGTTTCTGATTGCATTTACAGAAAAATTCAATTTGTTCTGATTTTCCACAGGAGATCTTCCCCTACACTCCTGCAAGGTCTCTGCTCCAATACTTGCCTCTTTGCTCGACGATTGGTGGATAGGCCTTCAGCTGTCAAGGCCCAAAGCTTGCTAAACCTCTCCACCTTTCCTCTTTGAAACACTTTTTAAAATTCTGCCTCTTTGACTCAGCTCTTGGTCATCTGGCCTAAATCTCCATAGAACCATAGAATCCTACAGTGCAGAAGGAGGCAATTTGGCCCATCGAGTCTGCACTGACCCCCTGAAAGAGCACCCTGCCTAGTCCCACTCTGCCGCCCTATCCTTGCAACCCCACCTCACCTGCACATACCTAGGTACTGAGAGGAAATTTTATCATGGCCAATCTACTTAACCAGCATCTCTTTGGACTGTGGGTGGAAACTGGAGCACCCGAAGGAAACCCACATGGACACAAGGAGAAAATGAAAACTCCACACAGTCACCCATGGGCGGAATTGAACCCGGGTTCCAGGCACTGTGAGACAACAGTGCTTATCACTGTGTCACCCCTCGATGCAGCTTGGTGGCAGTTTTGTTCGATAATCACTTTTGTGAGGTGCTTTGGCGCATTTTACTATGTTATAATAATGTGTTGTTGTTTTCTCATCTCCCATAATTGTAGAAACTTGCTCAAAAGGAATGCGCAAGATGCAGGTGATAATATCACTAATTAAACCACTCCACATCCTTTTACTTAGGTTTTGGAAGATATTTGATCACTGCTGTTATAAATGTTTATTATCTTTTAAATGGATAAGTAGAGCAGGTATTGTAGCTGAGATGCCCTGTCCTCTGGAAATATATACCATTGGCATACCGCTGTTAATATTGCCTCAGACTCAGTTTTACATGTTCTACCACCTTACAAGTAAAATGGCATTTACATAAACATAACCTTGTGACATGAGTAAACTCCTGTATATCACAAAGGACAAAATAAATCACTTCATTATATGTAGCAGCATTATAAACCCATTAGTGCAAATTTCCTCAATTTGATTCTTCTTAAATTTACACCAATTTCAAAAAGAACTAATTTATATTTTGCTTAAAGTATCATTCAGACAAAATCTTCACAAATGAATTTACACCCTTGTGACATTATGATAAATGAAAAGAACTGTAAGGGTTAATATTATGCCCAAATCAACCACTAGAGGTAACTAGATGCAGAACTATATAAGGCATTGATGCTAAGCCTTCTGGGAGAGAGTGTTGAGGAGAAGGCTAGAAGGCAGACCAAAGGAAGGATAGTGTGAGTGAGAGCAGATCATAGTTGTATTATTGTAGAGATTAGTAATAGATGAGTGTAGATTGTATGTTTATTATCAACTGTTTATTATATAGGAGTAAGTGTCCAATTAAGTACTGTAAATAAATCTTTAGCTTTGTTTAATATAAAAGCTAGTTGTGAACACTACGCCAACCATCCTCGAATTAGAACCAAAAGGACACCACAACCCTTACGAAATGTAAGCAGCGACATATTTATTTATATACATAACACCAATGGGAGTTATTGATCAGCAAAAACAATATGAAAAATATTGCAAAGGCTTTAGAAAAAGTTGGAGTCACTTTTTATCCCACGGCACTCAGAAGTACAACTGAGTGTTGTACCGCCATGCCATTCGTAACAAAAAGTGATAAAAGTTTGTTGACTTAAGTTGCACTTATCTTTACATCAGTCCTGTAATGTGATGACAGTAGACTGTTAATCAGGCAGAGGACATAATAGTAAGAAATATTATGAAAACAAATTATAGCCTTACCTTGCAAAGTCAGGCATTTTTGATGCAATATGGTGGAATTCTGAAAGGTTTATACGTTCATCGCCATCCATATCTATATCTTCCATGATCTTGAAAGGAACAATATATAAGTATAAATATCATTCATAGAGCATGCAGGTCTTTCAAGGAGGTGGTGGCGTAGTGGTATTGCCACTGGACTAGTAAACTAGAGACCCAGAGTAATCCTCTCGGGACCCAGGTTCAAATCCTGCCACTGCAGATGGTGAAATTTGAATTCAATAAAAGAAATCTGGAATTAAAAGTCTAGTGATGACCATGTGGCAGGGGGGGGTGGGAATCAGAACAGTGAGCCAGCAAGTGTGGAGACTGGGGGTGAGCATGGTACCAGGGCCAGGCTGGCTAAGAGGAAGGGCAAGCTGGAGGAGGTCGAACTCAGTGGGCCTGGAGGTCTGGAGTGTTCCTGTGCTGTACTGTTCTTTGTATGAAACCATTATTGTGATAAAAACCCATCTGGGTCACTAATGTCCTTTAGGGAAGGAAATCTGTTGTCCTTACCTGGGCTGGCTGACACGTGACTCCAGACTCACAGCAATGTGGTTGTCCCTTAACTGCCCCCTCAAGGGCAATTTGGGATGGGCAACAAATACTGGCACCGCATGCAACGCCCACGTCCCATGAACGAATAAAAAAATGTTTATTTATTGAAAATAATTATTATTTCAAAATTTGTTCTGACATAGTTAAGAATCAGTGCACATCACATTTATATTCATTTTGGGTTAGGGTTATGGTCAGGGTTATGGCTGTCTGTAGAAAATTACAGCGTCTGTCTTGATGCAGATGCTTGAATTGCAATTCCAAGACAAATGATTCTGTTCACATCAGCAATCTGAATTTGTTCCAGCAATGATAAAACATTAAATAAGGCCACATCACTTCAAAATAATGCAAGATGTATGTTTAATTTCAGCTCACATCAAAAGACCATTGGAAATTGGGGGCATTTGATGAAAACTGAAAATGTGAGGTTTATTTTTTGTTGTATGCTTTCCATTAGTTGTTTGAGCACGGACCTGAATAACTGTTAAGTTTTATACGTCAAACACAAATTCTTCAATTCCTCAACAAAGTAATCCAAGAAAACAAACCATGTCTATAATGATCCTCATCTCCATTTCATTAAGAGTTTTGTGAATCTCATTTCCAGTGATTAAGGTTAAGAATTGACTCAAATCTGAACGATCTATTGCACCATTGTCATTAAAATCTGTTCAAAACAGAAAAAAAAGTCTTTAATATTCTTCTTCTCTGCATTTAATTAAAAACATGTGCGTCCATTGGGATTTATTTTAATCCTTAGGGATAGAGAACACTTTATGGATTTACTCTGATCTTTGCAAGGTTGCATTCCAGGGACAGAAAATCCAGTCCACTTTGCACACTTCTACTGTAAATCAGATTGGCATGTGGCAGAAAGATCACAAACTATGCCAACACCCAAAAAAGCTGCATCCCAGCTTTCAACAGCAGCTTCCATGATCCTTTGATTGGGGCTGATCCTCAACCTACCCCTAACATGATCATTGGGAGTACCACTTTTTTACAGAACTGCAATTCCCTTCTCTACTATTAATAGCGAGCTGAAATGGATACGTTTCTAAGTTTTGTTACTGACTGTCTGTCATACCTCTGGCTCCTCCAGTCCCACAAGAAAGCTATTACAAGGATTTTATGGGAACAGGCTGGGGCGCAGGAGCACATAGAAATCGGGTGGGATTACAGGGAGTGACACACCTGTCACCTTCTACCTGCTGTTGGTATTTTACAAGCAATGGGGAAGGTGGTGGGTGGATGGCCCTCCCTCTATCAGGCCAACTGAGGCCCTTACTAGGCCAGTTAATGTATTTTAGCAGCGGTGGGTGGGCATTTTTGCCAAGGGGGAAGACCACCAAGTATACCTGGTGACTTCCCGATGGCTCATGGAGTGTCTTCTTGATTGGGCAGCCAGTAACCAATGGGAGGCCCCCTCCCAGTGGCAAGGGTCACCCCATCAGTAGCAAACTCCCTGTCCTCACAAACAAATTGCCCTGACCTTCGCCAGGGCCTACCTGAACGGCTCCGGCAAGCGCATCCCAATTGTCAGGGTTAGGGGACCTCCTCCTTTGATTCTGCTGTCCCCTGGTTCCAATTGCACTCCCGATGGCACTGCTGGGACTGAAGAGCTGCCGGCACTCCAAATGCTTGATAGCTCTTGGGGCGGGCCAGGAATTCCGACACTCATGCAATGCAGTTAGGACTGCCAGAACCAGCCTATGTGGGTTGTCCCAGAGTTTCCAACCAATGGTCAGTTGGGGTCATCACCACCTCGTGGTGTTTTTTTAAAATAAATTCATCTTACTTTTCTGACCCTGATTGCTGTTCCCAGCAGATTGTGCCTGGTGTGGAAGCTACCACTGGTTCAACCCTAGATTAAAATAACAGGTCAAACATCAATGATGTCATGAGACCCTATCTGCAGATTCAGACTGCACCCGTCCAGCTCGAAGTGGGTGTTCTCGGCAACAGTACTTTAAAATTGCAGTTTGCCGGATGGGGGCAGGAAAGGTCTGGGGAAGTTCCTCCTTCCATTTTAGATGCTATTCTTGCCTAGTTTTGACCTGGCAGGAAATGTTAAATTTAGCCCCAAAGTATTTTGTTTCAAGTTAACCTTGCATAATTCTCAAAACTAAAACACCAGTCGATTAATGAAGCCAAGTAATTACCTCAGCTATGTTTTGTTGTAGTTGGAAAAGGTTAATCGTTTGCGCCCATGACAGAGAGACAGAAAAAGAGACAGGAAAACAGTGTCTTCCTCTTTCGAATTTAATTTCTTATAAATAAAAAGTAGTAAGTTGAATTCTGAAAACAGACAACTATTATTTGAGGTAGATATTTCAGGAGGAAGAATGAGAGGAGAAGGAAATCAAGTTTTGAGAGACAGGTTTCTGACCTCTTGCCACTCAGCTTTGCATAGAACAGGTGAGTGTGAAAGCTAATGAAATGGATGGATATTTGAGATTGAGGTGAACAACAGCATAATGTGTTGGGAAGAAAGAGCCGAGTATAGAGTTTAAAGAGGAAAGGATAGTGATGGGAGTGAAGAGATGGTGAGATTGGAATAGAGTAGTGGATGGTGAAGGATCGGGGACAAAGTGGGAGTGGGTGAAGGAATGGGATGGGAACCATTCAGGGCCAAGTTTTCCCAAAATTCTCTGTCCAAAATACAGCCTGCAGTCATAGGTGACTTCTTCCCTTCCACACAATGCTACCATCTTGGACTTCAAACTTCAAAGGAAAGGAAAATGGAAATATAAGAGAGAGGCAGCAATACAAAAATGCAGGGGATGGGGGCAGTTGTGAAGAAGGGGAGAGAATCAAGGTGAACAAAAGCAGGCAAGAGCAGGAGATATTCAGAAGAGAAAATCGAGAGAAATAAAACAAAAACATCCATACAGCAGAGATGTGAGAGTGACCATATTCTCTGATTTATCAAATGCAATGCTATGTATTTACATACATATGAACACACATTTATACATAGTTGTCACCACTTAAGTGTCCACCATTAAGGGCGGCATGTGGTGCAGTGGTTAGCACTGGACTGCAACACTGAGGACCTGAGTTCGAATCCCAGCCCTGGGTGACTGTCCATGTGGAGTTTGCACATTCTCCCCATGTCTGCGTGGGTTTCACCCCCACAACCCAAAAGATATGCAGGTTAGGTGGATTGGCCACACTAAATTGCCCCTGAATTGAAAAAAGAAATAATTGGGTACGCAAAATTTATTTTTTAAAAAGTGTCCACCATTAAAATGGGACTTGTATCGGCAGAGACACAATGGGCCGAATGGCCTCCTGTGCTGTAGCCATTCTACGGGTATCGTCCATTCTGGAGTATAGATTGGATGGCAGGAGCAGGAATGAGGAGAGTGCCTTCTGCTGGCCACACGTGATCTTCAGCTTATTACATATGTATGCACAAGGAAGACAGCGAATCTTGTGACAGGACGGGCAGGAAATGGCCAACCCAGTTACCTCATTGGGTTGAATATCCTGGCGCCATGTTTATTGGGCAGTCGGACAGCCATTCACTCACTGCAAGCCAGGAGCATCAATCTGGCTGTCGTTCCAGAGACGGAATCTTACCGCAGATAACAGAATGTCACAGAGCAGACGTGTGGCCCCATGGTTCAGCGAAGCTTCCATGCAGGTCCTCCAGGCCATCCAGGAAAGGTAGAAGGTGCTGCTCCCAGGGGTGTCAGCAGGAGGCCTTCCCCATCTGATCATAGCAGCTTGGACAGAGGTCACAGCGGAGGTTAGTGTCCATAGAACCCAAAAGTGAACAGCCCAGCAGTATCAAAATGGGATGCATGATCTGCCATGTTCCGCCAAGATAGTTTTACCAAGCATTCACCGTAAAATGACACTCATAAGGACATTAGGCAGTGTAAGTATGTGAGTGCATAGGGATGCCAGACACAGGTTTGGGTTTCAGGACTCAGGAATAGATGAGACATGTGCACAGAATGTGTGCCAGCATCGTGCTCTTAATGTTCTCTCAGTTGAAGGGCATCCTGTTTATTAATCTATGGTGATATGGGGCTGTCCTGGTGTGGCAGATGCTGTTAGTTCGAATAAAAGTCTGGAAGTCATCCCTGTAAAAGGGATGCCATTGTCAGATACAATGGATTCCGGTAGTCTATATATACGAAACACTCAGCGTAAGGTGTCCACCGTGGCCGCTGAGGTACAGACAGGCGTGTATAGACAGCCACTTGGAGTGGGCATCTACTAAAACTAAAAACATCCTGCCCAAGAAAAGGCCCATGTAGTCAACATGGCCTCTGACCGATGGGTGACCTGGTCAATCCCAACAGTGGAGAATGGCCGACGGAGGTAGGTACTGTTGAGTCTGACAGGGGTGACATTGCTGCACCATTTCTTTGATGGTTTTATCAATGCCTGGCCACCATTCATAGCTGCGAGCCAGCATCTTCATTTTAATTTGCCCTGGGTGGGCACTACACAGCTCCTGTAAGAGAGATCCCCTGGCTGGTGGTGGAACAACGAAGCATGAGCCCTACCTTGCGGATCACACCATCCTTGCAGATCAATTCATTTTAGCAGGTTAAATAGGGTCACAACTGCTTGGATTTCACATAGTGCCACCCAGTCTGTATCATCCGCTTTGCTTTCGGCAATATGGGATCCCATTAGGTCCAGTTCCGAATGTGGCCTGCCAACACTAGCAAGGTGTCCAAGAAATTCAAAGCCAATATGATCTCCTGGGGTACTGGTGGAGGTAGTTCATTTTTTGGTCGGGGGAGTCGGTTCAATGCATCTGCATTGGCAATCTGCAAAACCCGGCCTATGCTGGAAGGTATAGCTGCAGGCCGTCAGCAGCAAAACCCAGTGCTTCACCCTTGTAAAGGTTGTTGGTGGTATTTATCATGGCAAACCTCTGGAACTCTTCATCCAATTCCAATTGAAGGTATGCCTGGCTGAGGTCTAATTTAGAGTAGGTGATACCTCCGCCAGATTGGCTTGGGGGTCTTCAATCCAGGGGATCAGGTACCTATCCACCTGGGCAGCCTGATTTATGGTTAATTTGTACTCCTCACGGATTCTTATGGAACAATCCAGCTTGAGAAAGAGAACTATAGGGGATGCCCATTCGGAGAACTAAACTGATTTATGTCCAGATCATCTAATCTCTTAAACTCAGCTTCAACCTTCTGATGAAGGGCATAGGGCACTGATCTGGCTCTAAAAGACTTAGGTGTCGAATCCGGATTGACATAAATTTGGCTTTGACACCTTTAATCCGGCCTAGTTCGCTCTAAAATATGTCCTCCTATTTTCTCAAGACATCTAGAAGGTCTGCTCCCTCACAACTGTCACTGAGGCCCCGGTGTCAACATCCATCTTCAAGAGAGATTTGGGCGTGCAGGTCCACAGATCCTTAAAAGTGGCAGCACAGGAGGAAATGGTGGTGAAGAAGGCATACGCATGCTTCCCTTCATAGGACGGGGTATCGAGTATAAAAGCTCAAAAATTATGTTACAATTATTTAGAACATTGGTTAGGCCACATTTGGAATACTGTGTCCAATTCTGGTCACTGCACTACCAGAAGGACATGGAGGGTTTGGAGAGAGTACAGTAAAGGTTTACCAGAGTGTTGCCTGATATGGAGGGTATTAGTTATGAGGAGAGATTGAATAAACTGAGATTGTTCTCCCCAGAGAGACGGAGGCTGAGGGGCGACCTGATAGAAGTGTATAAAATTATTAGGGGTATAGACAGGGTGAACAGTTGAGGCTTTTTCCCAGGGAGGAATGACAATTACAAGGGGGCACAGGTTCAAGGTAAGGGGGGAAAGGTTCAGTGAATATGTGCGGGGGAAGCTTTTTACACAGAGGGTGGTGGTGGCATGGAAAGCACTGCCAAGTGAGGTGGGTGAGGCAGATACGTTAGCGACCTTTAAAATGTATCTGGATAGGCACATGAACAGACGGGGTATAGAAGGATACAGGCGGTTGGTATAGATAGGACAGGTGATTGGCGCAGGCTTGGAGGGCCGAAGGGCCTGTTCCTGTGCTGTATTGTTTTTTGTTCTTTGTTCTTGACACCGTTGGAAATTTAAAGAAAATTCCAGTCAACTGAGTTGATTTGCTGTGTCCAGTCCCTTCTCATTAGGCTGGGCATGTGCCCTTCCATGAAAACTAAGGGTAGATGGGTCTCTTGCTGTTTGTAAGCCACTGGTGTGTTGGTGATCCCAAGAATTTTTAGGGGTTCCCCAGTGTAAGGGGAAAGCTTGACTGTGGTGCTGCCCAAAGTTAAAGGGCGCGATTCTCCACTCCCACGCCGGTTGGGAGAATCACCTGGGCCGCCAAAATTTCCGGGGACGCCGGTCCGACGCCCTCCCGCGATTCTCCCAAGCGGCGGGAATGGCCCGGTTGAGTTTTGCGGGCCGCAGGCCGGAGAATCGCCGGAGACACCCAAAATGGCGATTCTCCGGCACCCCCGCTATTCTGAGGCCCGGATGGGCCGAGCGGCCAGGCCACACCTGGTCGCTGCAGTCGTGAGCGGTGCGTGAACGCTGGGGGGGCAGCCTGTGGGGGGACGAGGGGGGATCCTGCACCGGGGAGTACCTCAAATGTGGGGTGGCCCGCGATCGGTGCCCACCGATCGTCGGGCCGTCCTCTCTGAAGGAGGACCTCCTTCCTTCCGCGGCCCCGCAAGATCCGTCTGCCATCTTCTTGCGGGGCGGACTTAGAGAGGACGGCAACCACGCATGCGCGGGTTGGCGCCGGCCAACCCGCGCATGCGCGGATGATGTCCGTTATGCGTCGATGATGTCGTAGATGACGCGGCCCCGATACTGGCCCATTGTCAGGGCCTGAATCGGTCGGGACCGGGGCCGTTCCGCGCCGTCGTGAACCTCGACAGTGTTCACGATGGCGCGGCCATTTCAGCGCGGGAGTGGAGAATCCCACCCAACATTTGAGGTCCATCACAAGTATACTTGAAGGTCTGCTCCCTCACAACTGTCACTGAGGCCCCGGTGTCAACTTCCATCTTCAAAGATTTACCATTCACACTTAAGATAATTTCAATTGGGGCCGTCTTGTTTAATTGGACTGCGTTCAAAAGGTACTTTCCAATTTCCTCCTCAGAGCTCCCTCCACTATGTTCAATGCCACTGTGGACTGTCGCTGTTGTTTTTTTTGCAATGGTACGTTCTCTCTTACGCGGAAACGTGCATGAATATGGCCTCTGCGATTCCAATGAAAACACACAAATTTATGACAATGTCAAGTCTCTTAGGGATAGTCCTCCACACAATGATAGAAGTCCACCTCTGTCTTAGGTTGATGTTCTGTTCTTTTGCTGGTTCTTTCACTCCAGTCCAGTCCCAAAGACCATGTCTGGTTCTCTGCTGTGCCTGTTGATACTGCCACACACCTCGTGACCATACCGCCCCGTACTTGATTGACTTTCCCTTCAGCACCACTTTGAAGCTCATTGGAACCTTTTTCAGTGAACTTCGTCACCTGAGCTATCTCTATCAATTTTTCCAACATCATGATAGTTTCAGCCAGGAGTTTGTTTTGCATGTTAAGATTATGGATTCCACATACCAACTCGTCACGCAGCATATCACTAAGCGAGGTCCCGTACTCACGAGCTGAAAAAACCTGGCTGGGAACATTGAGAAGGACTCTTCAGGTTCCCTAACTGCGGAGTTCAATTTATAACATTGGAGGAAAATCGAGGGCCTTGGGTTAAAATGTTCTTTGACCAACTTGACTATCCGATCAAAGGTCTTTGATTTGGGTGCCTCCGGGGCCATGAGGTTCCATATTGAATTATAAGTTTGGGCCCACAAACTGTCAGAAGTATTGCCTTCTGCTTGTCTTACCCTGTGATCTCATTCATGGTGAAGAAATAGCAGAGACGTTCAATGTACTGGCTCCAATGGGGGCTGGTTTAGCTCACTTGGCTAGACAGCTGGTTTGTGATGCAGAGTAAGGCCAGCAGTGCGGGTTCAATTCTTGTAATGGCTGAGATTATTCATGAAGGCCCCACCTTCTCAACCTTTCCCCTCACCTGAGGTGTGGTGATCCTCAGGTTCAATCACCACCAGTCATCTCTCCCTGTCAAAGGGGAAAGCAGCCTATAATAATCTGGGACTATGGCGACTTTACCAACTCCAATCTTCAGCTCCTTGATCAAAAGGATACAGTTTACCGATAATAGGCATTTACACTCAAGTTTTGATAGTTCCCGACTTTCGTTGGTCCTTCTTTCTTTTTCCAATTACTGCTTCCTTTCCCTCTCGAGGCACAAATTACTGCAGGATGTGATTAAAGCTTTTACCTTGTCGCCAATGTGGTGGCTTAAGAAACAGATTGATGATTTTGGTAGTATGGCCCCTTTAACGGGGGTGGGCTTTGCAAACCACATGACTGGCTGCTTCTGGTAGTTACAAAGGGGTTTATTAATGAAAGACAAAGACTGGTATCAATACAGGCACAGAATACAATATGATGGGTCTTATCTCTTTGGCTCCGGGGTCCACACTGCTCAAGCCCTGCTCCTAGGGCCCTGCGTTAACTTGCTATTGGCCTGGGTTTGCACGCTCCCATGTGATTGGCCCCGAGCCAGTCACGTGGTCCGCAAAGCCTATCCCCATTAAAGGGGCCACACTACCACAATCCTCAATCTGTTTCTCCGAGTTTTCCGTATCTGCTTTCAAAGTCTGGATTCGCTTGTCCATACTGCGCATCTCCAATTTCAAGTTCTTCAGATCAGAGTTCAAACATTTTGGATGTTAATTCTGCATTCAAACAATTGTTCTGATTCAGTGGCAATTCCTTCTCCTTTGTGGGAGCACCTATATTCTCTTACTATTCTATGTTCTTGATATTTATTTCAACCATTTCATTTTTTAACAACTTAGTGGTCCCCAATAGGTTTGAGGCATCCAGTGCTTGCCCTTCCAGCTCCTTGATTTTTCCAAACTTACTTCTCTTTTCTTTCTCCACCTGCAGCAGAGTTTCATCCTTGTCCTTCATTTCAGTTTCACTGTTATTCAGGTCTGTCTCCAGTGAAGACTAAATGTGTTCCAGTTCTGTAATTGTGCTGCCTGCCTGTGGCTTTATTATCTACTTTCCACTATAATGCTCCACAGCTTTCCCTTCCCTCATAGTCAGCTAGCTTAGCACTGCCACCTGCTGTTGTAGTTCAGGATTTTCTGTCAGCATTTTCAAAAATATTTATCTTGAAGATTTCTGGCTGCTACTCTGACTGTTTGCCATCACCATGCAATTTGCTTTTGCAATAATTCCAGGAGACGCGGAGTGAAAGGTCTAACTTCTTTCTTTTAAACTGAAAATAAAGCTGCAACTACAGCACACAAAACAAACATTCCGGCTCAGGACAATCGGGAACTAATGGTCCAGGTCTGGGGGAAGCTGCATTCAAAGATCCCGATAAGGAGCCCCAGCTGGGCAGGCCTTCGCCCACTCTCCACGGGAACTCACATTCTACAAAACCCACGGGGAGATCAATCAGTGATCCCCCCGTGGTCCTTGTGAGTGTTGTCACATCCTTTCCCCCTTAGGTCCGAATCATATCCCTCATTCCCACAAGTAAGACCTCTTTCACTGCTTGGCCTCAAATCAGTGGCAGGTGGAGTCAGGACGGGGGGGCGTGAAGTGAACTGGAGATCTTCGCTTCCTTGTTGAGCACCCAAAGGCCACAGACAGAGGCTCGCCTTCGGTGCTAACCCCCCCCCCGGCGAAGGATCAATCTACTCAGTCTCTATTTCGGACTCCCAATCTTCATTCAGAAGGGACGACTGTAGGGTCCGCCATAGGCTGAGTGCCCTTGCCAGAGATAGTCGAAAGGGGCATCAACGGCACCATCTCTGCTGAAATTGTCTCCACTGGACTGGGTTCCCTGCTTCTCAGGTGATCCAGGTATTCTTTCACTGCCTTCCATTGGACTTTGACTTTATAAGAAACTGGACCAGTCTTTTCCAGCATGATTCCTGGGATTCATTGGGAGTCATCTCCAACACTCCGCATATAGATGGCATCTCATGTTCTGAAGTTCCTTTCGGTCTTCTGTTGTCGTAGTTCCTTTTTTGGGTCTCCTGTTTTGACTCCACCTCCCCACCGCCAAGTTGGGACAGCAGCTGAGCCTGGTGCACAGTCGTTGTCCCATTAACAGTTCCACTGGGGCAACTCCCGTCGTCGTGTGCAGCGTGATTCTATAATCAAAGAGGAACCGGGCCAATTTCATATCCAGGGAACCAGCAGGCTGGTTCTTCATTCAGGCTTTGAGTGTTTGAACTGCCCGTTCGGCCAGCCCATTAGGCAAGGGATGGTACGGCGCTGTTCGGGTGTGTTTAACACCATCAGACTTCATGAATACCTGAAATTCTCCACTGGTAAAGGGGGTACCACTATCGGGTACGAGGACCTCTGTTATGCCATGTATACAGAAACTGTACCGGAGTTTTTCTATTGTGCAAGAGAAGTCATGGAAGACATACGATGCACTTCTAACCAATTCAAGTGGGCGTCGACCATAATAAGGAACATTGATCCCAAGAACAGGCCAGCAAATTCCACGTGCACCCTTGTCCATGGTCTTCCTGGCCATTCCCATTGGTGAAAAGAGGCCAAAAGTGGGAGCTTTTGGTTCTCCTGGCAGAAGGAGCACTGCATCGCCCAATTCCTGATGTCTGTATCAAGCCTGGGCCACCAGGCATAGTTCCTTGTGAGAATTTTCGTCTTGGATACCCTAGGGTGTCCATTGTATAATTCTGTCAGGATTAGATGCCGAATTGGGTGGGGAACGACTATTCAGGTTCCCCACACGATGATGCCATCTTCTACACTCAGCTCTTGTCTGGGTTTCATGCCATCCATGGGGTGTACTCGGATTCCACCACTGAGGATCATATGGTGCAATTTTGCCAATCTGGGGTCCTTCTGGGTCTATGCTTGAATCTGTTTTGTGCATACTGGCAAGGTATCCAGGAGGTTCAAGGTCATGATCACTTCTTCCAATGTCAGCAGAGAGGCCAAACTTGTGGGCAGTGGGAGGCATCTCAGGGCATCCGCATTGGCAATGTATGTTCCTGGGCGGTGCTCCAGAGAGAGAGAGAGAGAGAGAGAGAGTATTTGTAGGCTGCTATCAGTAATGCCGAATGTTGGATCCGAGCCGAGGCAATGAGGGGAAGCCCTTTTTTCCTCTTTGAAAAGGCCCAGCAGGGATCTACGGTTTGTTGCGATTGTGAAATGTCGGCCAGAGATAAATGGGTGGAATTTCTTCACCCCAGAAATAACAGCCAATCCTTTCTTTCCGATCTGAGAATTACATTTTTTCCGCATCCACCAAGGTTCTGGATGAAATTCCCTCTGTGCCATTGTCCCATTGATAAGAAAGGACAACCACTACTCCATATGGAGAGGCATCATCTGTTAATACCAGTTTTCTCTTGAGGTCATAATGAGCCAGGATGTTTGATGATAGTAACTGTTGCTTTGTCTTTGCGAAGGCTTCACCAACACTTCTGGTGTTTTTTAATATTGTGTGCAGGGGTGACAATAAAGTGGCCAAGTTTGAGATAAATTTCACTAGTAGTTTACGAGGCCTAGGAAAGATTTTAATTCTGTTGTATTTTGCAGGGCACTGTCTCTTTGATGGCCTTACCTTTACAGTCCATGGGGTGTAGGCCTTTTCTATCAACTTGGTAACCTAGGTAGATCACTTTGCCTGCCTGAAACACACATTTTTCTCGTTTGAGATGGACACCTGGATCAGATAATCATCTCAAAACTGCCCCCAGGTTTGCCATGTGCTCTTTTTCCATGGTTCCTGTGATCAGCATATCGTCTAAGTATACTGCCTTTGGGTAGCCCTTGGAGAATGTTTTCCATCACGTGGTGAAAAATGGCGCATGCCAACGAGGCTCCAAAGTGCAGGTTCATATCAACCTTTGTGGGTGTTAATTGTCACGTACTTCCTGCATGCCTTATCTAGTTCTAGCTGGAGGTAGGCATGGCTCATATCTAGTTTGAAGGTTTGACCTCCTGCCAGTTTGGTATATTGATCTTCTATGTGTGGCATGGGGTACTGTTCTAAATGTGAGGCTTTGTTCACCGTTAGTTTACAGTCCCTGCAAAGGCAGACTGTCATGTCGGGCTTGATGACGGGGTCTACTGGTGCAGCTCAGTCTCCAAACTGCACTGGTCATATTATACCGAGGCTCTCTAACCGCTCGAGTTTGGTCCCTACTTTGGCAAGTATATGGGACTGATCGTGCCCTAAAATATTTGGACGTTTGGGTCCACATAAATTTTTGCCCATGCTCCCTATATTCTACCAAGCCATTCTTGGAATACCTCCAGGTGTTTGCCAATGAACTCATACAGTCCACCAGTTCCTAGTTTAAAAACTTGTAGCTAATGCAGATGGATCTTCTGGAACAATTCTCTGCCCAAGAGGCGGGTGAGGTCCTGGTCCTCGTGCAACCAAGAGGCAGAGTTGGGCCGTCTGCTGTCCATAGGTAACCGGGGTCATAGTGGTACCCATAATCTTCAAAAATTCCCCTTTACATGTGGTGAATCTAGCCCTGATGTCTCGTAGGCCTAGGGGAAAGATGCCCATCCAGAGACGCCGATAGGTCTGTTCCCCGATGATGGAAATGGCAGCTCTATATCTACCTCTATTTCTGGGGAATGGCCACTAATCAAGAGTGATATCTTCAGTGGGCAACATTAGGGGTGATGATGCACTTTAGCTGCATGGTTTCGCCCTCTGTGGGCTAATAGACTTGCAAGGGCTGGGCCACCAGTAGGATCTTCTGGTTCCTCCGATATGCATGCATTTTGAGTGGCTTGTCTGTCCCGCTGTTGCTCGGTCGCGTTTGGCAGGACCGGTAGATCCCACCGGCGGAAATAGCAGAAAATCCCATTGAAAGGCTTTGAATATCTCATCAAAGTTGGTTAAAGGATCATCAGTATCTTGCATTAAGGATGAGTTCATCAACAGGTTCACGAAACAAGTATAAAAACATTTTAACCTGGACATCTGATTCTACTTAATTCTGATTTACATAGAAACATAGAAAATAGAAGCAGGAGGAGACCATTCAGCCCTTTGAGCTTGCTCCATTTATTATCATGGCTGATCATCAAGTTCAATACCCTTATCCCGCCTTCCTCCCATACCCCTTGATCCCTTTAGCCCCAAGGGCTATATCCAATTCCTTCTAGTAATTATGCAATGTTTTGCCCTCAACTGCTTTTTGTGGTTGCGAATCCACAGATTCATCACTCTCTGGGTGAAGTGGGCAGCAGGGTAGCACAGTGGGTAGCACTGTTGCTTCACAGCTCCAAGTTCCCAGGTTCGATTCTCGGCTTGGGTCACTGTCTGTATGGAGTCTGCACGTTCTCCCCGTGTCTGCGTGGGTTTCCTCCGGGTGCTCCGGTTTCCTCCCACAAGCCCCGAAAGACATGCTGTTAGGTGAATTGGACATTCTGAATTCTCCCTCCGTGTACCCGTACAGGCGCTGGAATGTGGCGACCCGGGGCTTTTCACAGTAACTTCATTGCAGTGTAAATGTAAGCCTACTTGTGACAATAAAGATTATTATTATTATACATTTCTCCTCACCTCAGTCCTAAAAGGTTTACCCCTTATCCTCAAACTATGACCCCCCTAGCTCTGGAGACCCCCACCATCGGGAACATTCTTTCTGAATCTACCCTGTCAAACCCTGTTAGAATTTTATAAGTTTCCATGAGATCCCCTCTCACTCTTCTAAACTCCAATGAATGTAATCCTAACCGAGTTAATCTCTTCTCATATGACAGTCCTGCCATCCCAGGAATCAGCCTGGTAAACCTTTGCTGTACTCCCTCCACAACAAGAATATCCTTCCTCAGATAAGGACACCAAAACTGCACACACCTCCAGGCGTGGCCTCACCAGTGCCCTATACAATTGCAGTAAAACATCTCAATTCCTATATTCGAATCCTCTCACTATGAAGGCAACATGCCATTTGCCTTCTTTACTGCCTGCTGTACCTACAATTGCACAAGGACACCAAGGTCTTGCTGAGTATCCACCTCTCGCAATTTACACCCATTCAAATAATAATCAGCTTTCCAATTTTTGCAACCAAAGCAGATAATCTCATATTTATCCACATTATGCTGCATCTGCCATGCAGATGCCTGTCCAAGACCCGCTGAAGCATCTCTGCATTTTCCTTTGTGTGGGCAGGGAAGGTGCCGATGGTGAAGAGGGCACTGCTACAAAGGCAGAGGGGTGGGGGGGGTTGGCTCTCCAGAACCTGATGCACTACTATTGGGCAGCGAATGTGGAGAAGGTGAGGTGTTGGTGGTGAGAGAGGCATGGGGGGAGGGTGTGGAGGGGGCGGCGGAGTGGATCATGTTGGAGGAAGAGTCCTATAAGGGCTCAGCTTTGAGGGTTTTGGTGACGGCCTCTTTGCTGTTAGCCCCGAGGAAGTATACAGGGAGTCCGGTAGTGGAGTTGGAAATTAAGATTTGGAATCAGCTGAGGAGGCATGTGAAATTGGACCTGATGTCGCTGTTGACACAACTGTGTGCGAACCACAGGTTTAAGCTGAGGGGATGGATCGGATGTACAGGCGGTGGAGTGAGAAGGGGTTGGAGCAGGTCAGGGATATGGGGCGTCATTCTCCGACCCCCCAGAGGGTCGGAGAATGGCCGTTGGCCGCCGTGAATCCCACCCCCGCCGGTTGCCGAAGTCTCCGAAGGGAGAAAGGTCGGTGGGGCGTTAATGGAGCCGCTGCCATCGGAGAATGGCACGGGTCTGCGCAAGGCAGCCGATTTTCGGCCTGCCGATATTCTCCCTTCCGGATGGGCCGAAGTCCCGTCGACGTGATGACCGTTCACGTCGATGTAAATCAAACCTCCTTTTCATCGGCGTGACCCTGTGCTGACCAGCGTGGAGGTGAGTGACGGCCTGGGGGGTTGGCTCTGGGCAGGCGATGGCGTGGCCGCAGTCTGAATGTGTGAGGAGAGGTGTGTCTCGGGTTGTGTGTGTGTGTGTGCGGCGGGGGGCTGGTTAGAGTGGGCTGGGCTCCGGGGGAGTGCCGGGAGGGGGGTCCGTGCCGGGGAGGGGGATGGGGGGTCCGTGCCGGGGAGGAGGTTGGGGGGGTCCGTGCCGGGGAGGAGGTTGGGGGGGTCCGTGCCGGGGAGGAGGTTGGGGGGGGGTCTGTGCCGGGGAGGGGGTTGGGGGGGTCCGTGCCGGGGAGGAGGTTGGTGGGGTCCGTGCCGGGGAGGAGGTTGGGGGGGTCTGTGCCGGGGAGGAGGTTGGGGGGGTCCGTGCTGGGGAGGGGGATGGGGGGTCCGTGCCGGGGAGGGGGTTGGGGGGGGGGGTCCGTGCCGGGGAGGAGGTTTGGGGGGGGTCCGTGCCAGGGAGGGGGATGCGAGGGCAAGTGAGTTGGTCCACCTGGCCAGGTGCCAGCCTCCAACAGTTGGACCCATGCGGTCCATGCCACCTGGCTGGGGGGAGGAGGGGATATGGGCAATGATGACATGTCATCGTTCCCCTCCCACCCACCAGGCCGTCATGTTTTCCGATCATCCAGCGATGTTGGCCGCCGTGGCGGCAGCCGCTAATGTCTATGTTGCCCTGGATGAGGAGGAGGAGGAGGAGGAGGAGGAGCGTGCCAGAGAGGCGGCGCAGGCTGCCGCAGAGGGACAGGCGGCAGCCGCCCAGGCTGGAGGGACACCTGACCGACAGGACGAGGAGGGGGAGGAGGACATCGCGGCCCCACGGCAACGGAGGCACCCGAGGGTTCCCCGTGTGTACCGGCCCCGGCAGTCATACCAGGACCTCACGGACCGGGAATGCAGGAGGAGACTCCGGATGAGGCGGGAAACCGTGGCACACATCTGCCACCTGCTGGCACACCTGTCACCGCGTGGCACTGGCGGGGGACACCCTCTCCCCGTGTCCGTCAAGGTTACGGTGGCCCTGAACTTTTATGCAACGGGGTCATTCCAGGCACCGAGTGGGGACCTGTCCGGCATATCGCAGACATCGGTGCATCGGTGCATCCGGGCAGTGACAGATGCCCTATATGCCATGGCGCACCGCTACATGTGGACCGGGCCAGCCAAGATGCCCGGGCCGTGGGCTTCTCTGCCGTGGCCGGGTTCCCCATGGTCCAGGGCGCGATCGATGGGATGCACGTCGCCGTGCGGCCACCTGCAGATAACAGGGCCGTGTTCACCAATAGGAAGGGGACCTATTCGATGAACATACAGGTGGTCTGCGACCACCGCATGCTGATCCTGCATGTCTGCGCCCGTTACCCAGGCAGTGTACACGACTCATACGTGTTGTCGCGGTCATCCATCCCCGGCATGTACGAGGGACGCCATCCCCGGCTGAGGGGCTGGTTGCTGGGCGACAGGGGCTACCCATTGCGATCATGGCTGATGACGCCTATACGGAGGCCACGCAATGAGGCGGAGAACCGCTACAATGATGCCCATGTAGCGACAAGGGGAGTGATAGAGAGGTGCTTTGGCGTGCTGAAGATGCGTTTCAGGTGCCTGGACCTCTCTGGGGGCGCCCTCCAGTATCGGTCAGATGGGGTGGGCCGCATCATTGTGGTGTGCTGCGTCCTGCACAACATAGCCCAGCAGAGGGGCGATGTGCCGCAGGCAGAGGAGGGCGGAGTGGAGGAGCAGCAGGAAGAGGCCCAGTCCTCCCCAGATGAGGGGAATGGGGGTAATGGTCAGGGCAGACGGGCTAGACACGGGCGGGTGGCTGTCCACCGTTACCGGCTGGCCCAGCGGGCACGGGACAGACTGATAGACGCCCGCTTCACTGACTAGATGGGCGTGGGAATCGGGTAGTATGGCCACAGACAGCACACCATGGCAACAGCCGACCACCCACACCCCCCACCCATCCACCCACCCAGCACCCTCACCCCCCTCCCCAACCCCACCCACCCCACCCGCATGCACACCACCACACCCCCCATTGCTGATCCACCTGCGGCACAACGGGCCGGGCTCACACAGTTGCGGGTGGACGCGTGTCTATTGCAGGCCATGGAAGATGATGACAACCCGCCCTGCAGTGAGCTCCTGGCTCCACATCGTTGGACTATGTCTGACCCATGTCCACAGTACCACCATCCACCCGGACCATCCCTGCATGCGGCTGTGACACTGCAGCGCACGGTCCCGTCCTCTGCCCGGGGGGATGTTGATGGCGGCCCAGGGGGAACGGGGCAGACTCACCTGGGGCTGAGGTAAGACCACCCCTCACACACACACTTGCGCTCAACGTACATGACACCCCCGCACGCTTTGGACAGAGCACAAAGGCAGCTTCTGTAGGTGTAACATTGACTTTAATAACCAAACGAGTTCAAGCACGTGCCCTAGCCCCTAAAACTCATCTGTGCCCTGCACCCGTGCCAACTTACTCAGTACCTAATTGTTTGGCCTTACGGGCCCTTTGACTACGTCTACGTGGTTTCCCAGACGGTACAGCAGAACTGGAGGTGGACTCCTGTGATTCCTGCCCTCTGACACTGGATCCCTTTGGCGGCCGTTTCCTGGGGCGCCCTGGCCTAGGTGGGCCAGGCTGTGGCCCGGGCGACTGGGATGGCGAGCTGCCAGCCGGTCCTGCCTGTTGCCCACCCGATGCACCTGGGACGGAAGGTGGGGGGGGGGGGGAGTCCGAGGTGTCGCGGTGTTCCGGGACCTCCCCTACAGGGGGAGCCGGGACGGACCACACCACCTCCTACTCCCTCGGGGTGCCCGATGGCCCCCAGGCCTCTACATGGGTGGGGGATGCGAACGGACTGGCCATCCGATGCCCCCCCCGACATCTGGCGCTGCCAGTCCTGGAGGCCCGTGCTGGTATCGACAGGGGTCTGCAGGTTTGCAGCCACGGAGCCCAGGGTGTTGGCAAACCCTGTCTGTGACAGTGCGACGCCGGCTCGCACATGGCCACTGGCGCCGATGCCCTCAGCGATGGCCTGCAGCGACTGGGCCATGGCCTGCTGAGACTGGGCTATGGCCTGCTGAGACTGGGCTATGGTGTTGAGCGCCTCTGCCATCTGGCGCTGGCACTGGCTCATGGCCTCCTGTGAGAGGGCAGCCATGTCCTGGGCCACAGACGCCACCTGCACGGAAAGCCCCAGGCCTCGCAAACCGTTCCCCATGTCTGACACCGTCGCACCCATTGCCTCCACCACGGACGCCACCCGTGCGGTGTCGGCCTGGGTGGCACGTATGACCGGCACCACTTCCAGCTCCTGGACGCGGGTGGACTCCTCCACCTGCGACTGCAGCCGCCGCAAGCCGGCCGTCACCCTCTTCGCTCGTCTCCGGGTCGGTGGTTGCATCGGATCTATGTGTGGGTGTGGTAACTCCAGGAACCCGGGATCCATCTGGGCGGCAGATGTTCGCTTGGGCTGGGCTGCCCTCCGACCGCCCGGGCCCTCTGCTGCTCCCACCTCCACCTGCTGTACCGGGACGGCTGTGTTGTGCGCACCAGTGAGTGTACCAGACGCCTCATCACTAAAGTGGCCAACCGAGGTGAGTGTTTCTGCGATGGTGGAGGGTGTTGGTGATAGCAGTGGCGTTGTGTCGTGCTCTTCGTCCCACTCTGAGTCCATGGCACTTTGGGGTGGGGGTTCGTCTCCACCCATCCACTCTGAGTCACTGTCCGGTATTTCGTCTTCCTGGGTAGTGCTGTCCCGGGTAGGGGTGTCCTGGGCAGTGCTGTCCTGGGTAGTGGTGTCCTGGCTCGGATGTGACGGGGGCCTGTGGCTGCCCCCCTCGTCGCTGGGTGGTCGCTCCCGCACGTGACGGGGGTGTCGTCTCCCTGTTGTTCCAGCTCTCTCCGTCTCCCGTGGTGTGCGAGGGGCATCCTGCGGGCGTCGCATGCTGGAGGGTCCGGGTCTCTCTGTCTCCCCTGGCCTCCGAGGGGCATCTTGCGGGCGTCGCATGCTGGAGGGTCCGGGTCTCTCTGTCTCCCGTGGCCTCCGAGGGGCATCCTGCGGGCATCGCATGCTGGAGGATCCGGGTCTCTCTGTCTCCCGTGGTCTCCGAGGGGCATCCTGCGGGCGGTCTGCATCTGCGGGGATGGGTGCCTGGACATTTGGTCCTGCGATACACAATGAAGCATGCATGGTTAGACACGCAGGCAGTGATCAGGTGATATGGGGGAGGGGGATATAGGGGAGGGGGGATATGGGGACGTGCTGTCGGTGGCTCACTTGCTAGTACGCCCCCGACCTCTGCATCAGCAACCTCCCGGTCGTCAGGTCCGCCAGCCAGTTCCAGGGGCCTTTCCTCGTGTTCGGTCAGTGGCCTCTCATCAGCGGTGCCTCCTCCAGTCCTCACATGCTCCCTATTGTTGTGTGCGCGCTTCTCCTGTGGGGGGGTGTGTGGGCGGTGGTGGCAGGGGTAAAAGGCAACACTGTTAGGCAGGTATATGAATGCACGCCATCGGTTGCGCGTGCATTGCAGAGGTTAAGGTTAGGGCTGGATTCACTTGGGGATATGGGGGATATGGGGGAGGGGGGATATGGGGGGGGGGTATGGGTGATATGGGGGAGCGGGGATATGGGTGATATGGGGAGGGGGGATATGGGGGAGGGGGGATATGGGGAGGGGGATATGGGGGAGGGGGGATATGGGGGAGGGGGGATATGGGGGATATGGGGTGGGGGGGATATGGGGAGGGGGATATGGGGGAGGGGGGATATGGGGGAGGGGGGATATGGTGGAGGGGGGATATGGGGAGGGGGGATATGGGGGAGGGGGGGCTATGGGGGAGGGGGGATATGGTGGAGGGGGGATATGGGGAGGGGGGATATGGGGGAGGGGGGATATGGGGGATATGGGGGAGGGGGGATATGGGGGAGGGGGGGATATGGGGAGGGGGGATATGGAGGAGGCTCACCCTGCCTGCTCTGACGAGGTCGTTCTCCTTCTTGTGGCACTGGGTGCCTGTCCGTGGTGTCAGGGCCGCAGCGGTGACGGCCTCTGCCACTTCCCTCCACAGACGCCGGCTGTGGCGTGGGGCAACTCTGCGGCCGTGCCCGGGATACAGGGCGTCCCTCCTCTACTCCACTGCGTCCAGGAGCGCCTCCACATCCCGTGACTCGAACCTCGGGGCTGAGCGGCGGCCACCCATCCAGTCGGGTGTTCCGGTCGGGTGTTCCGGTCGGGTGGGGGGGAGCAGCGCGGCCTTATGAGCCGTCACGCCGTGCGGCGTGTATGACGCTGCACGGCGTGAACCACGTGCACAAGCGCGGATCCCGTTACATCGCTGCTAGCCCATTTCGGGCCGGAGACTTTCGACCCATTTTTCCGACGTGACGCAAGTCGGATTTGCGCCGTTTTTTGCGCCGATAACGGAGAATTTCGCCCATGTTCTTGGAGGGGAAATTCACTGGATAAGCTGCAGGAGAGGTTCGCGTTACAGAGGGGGAGTGAATTTAGGTACTGGCAGGTGCGGGACTTTGCGCAAAAGGAGCTGCCGATGTTCTCCCAACCACCAGAGTACACGCTGCTGGAGAAGTTACTGCTCACAGGTGAGATGCGTGGGGGAGGGGAGGGGGGGCAGGATCAGGGACAGATACAGGTGATTGGGAGAGCAGGGTAAGGCGGATTAAGTGGAAGTGGGAGGGTGAGTTGGGGAGGGAGATAGGATGGGGTCTCTGGTGTGAGGTAATGCGGCGAGTGAACTCAACTTCCTCCTGTGCACTTTGAACTGAATCAAGACTTGGGCTCGGATGAGGAGGTTCTTCCCAGGGGAAACGGATGGATGTCAGAAGTCTGGGCGGGGATCGGCGAATCATTATATGTTTTGGGTATGGAAGAAGCTGGAGAGCTTCTGGGAGGCGCTGTACGGAACCTTATCGAGGTTAGTGGAGGTCAAGGTGAAGTCGGACCCCATGGTGTTTTGGAGGTGCTGGAACAGCTGGAGGGAAAGGGGCAATGCCGTGGCCTTCACCTCTCTGATTGCCCGGTGACGGATTCTTTTCAATTGGAGTGGAATACACCACTGGGGGTTACAACTTGGCTGGCAGACCTGTACGGAGTTTCTCCAGTTGAAAAAGATTAGGTTTGACTTAACGGGGTCAGAAGAGGGCTTCGAGGTATGGTGGAGGCCATTCATGATATCTGAGGAGCTGTCCGTCGCAGAGAGGATGGGGAGGGAAAGGATTAAAAGGGTAAAAATGTACAAACTACAAGGAAACGTCACCATTCCATATTGGCACCAATACAAAGCTGTATCAGCTCATTTTCACAAAAAACAAACAAACGGTATTAACCCTCGCAGGTTCCTCTACTTTTCACTGTACCTCAGTACACTTGACAATAAACAAAATCCAAATTCAAATCCGAAATGGAGGCTAAGCCTGAGAATGTGTTATTATGAACCTTGTCATAGAAATGATCTGTTCATCAGTGTGTTCCACGTATCGGGTGGGACAGTGGAACAGTGGTTAGCACAGTTGCCTCACAGCGCCAGGGACCCGGTCAATTCCTGCCTTGGGTGACTGGGTGGAATTTGTACTTTCTTCCTGTGTCTGCGTGGGTTTCCTCCGGGTGCTCCGGTTTTCTCCCACAATCCAAAGATGTGCAAGTTAGGTGGCATGGCCATGATAAATTACCCCTGTGTCCAGAGATGTACATGTTAGGTGGGGTTATTGGGATAGAGTGGGAAGTGGGCCTGGGTTCAGAAAGTCGGTGCAGGCCCTCCCACACAGTGCAATCTCACTGGAATCAAATCTTGGCATCCACATATTCAAAGTGCATCTTGACTTCTAATATATTTAACCCGTGATGGTGTGCCAGTTACAAGCAGCACTCACCACACTAGTAACAAACACATCAGCAATCTGCGAAAGCATTTCTTCAATGGCAATAGCAGGTGGCCCATTTGCAACAATGTCGCACACCAGGTCCCGCAGCATCGTCTTGCTTCAACCGGATTGCCTTCTGGACCCATAAGTCTCCCTGAGCCCAGTGTTCCAGGACGCAGTATCTTAGAAAAAGGTGTTCTTTTTTCCGGCTACAGAAAAGGAAGGAAACAGCAACAGCAGCCTCCAGGCATTTGCAGCCACCAGCAGGAGCAAACAGCAAAACACAACCTGCAGCTGTGAACTGTTCTCACAACTAACAGAGCCAATACATTATTAGCATAGCCTTCAACTGTGAAGCTAGAGGCTGCTCACAGTCTAAGGGAGTTAAAGTGATCTTCAACATATAACCAAGGATAGGGTTCTGTCCTGAAAGTGTTTGGGAGGACAGACAGCAGCTGAAGTTGCCCCTGTTATGGATCTCCTCAATATTTAAAGATGGCTTGAACGCCTCATGGACGAAAAGCCCCTCACTGCTCCCCGCCCCCCAACCCCCGGCTCAGGGGCAACTCCTGACCGGGAACACTTAGGCACCCCCAATCAAGTACAACCCACCTGAGGGTCAACCCCCCTCCCACCCCTCCTGCCTTCCCCAGCACTAGGACAGCAGCTCCGGTGCCCTTCAGCCACGTGCCAGAGACGGAAATGGCTACTCACCTCCTGACTGTCCCTCATCGCGGTAGCTTCACTCGCACCCTATAACACCGATTCTAGACATTCCAGCCGCTCCGGGATATTGTCATGCAGCAAGGTGTTGGACAGACTTTTGAAAATGCCACTCTTTGGGGGGGCCATGATGTCGCTATGCCAGCACTAGACTGGAGTGGGCACAGTAAGAAGTCTCACAACACCAGGTTAAAGTCCAACCGGTTTATTTGAAATCACAAGCTTTCGGAGGACAGCTCCTTCATCAGGTGAAGTTCAGGTGAAGTTCAGATGAAGGAGCAAAACTCCAAAAGCTTGTGATTTCAAATAAACCTGTTGGACTTTAACCTGGTGTTGTGAGACTTCTTACCCTTTGGGAAGTTAATGGTTTTCAATGCAGGCCTGAAAGATTTTTTAACTCAACTCAGAAGCATCGCAAGTTTGGTCCAGCCCTTTCAGAGATGTTAAGGGAACGGCTGGTGTGTGGAATTAATGTCACGACCACACAGAGAAAACTGTTGCCTATGCTTGATTTGAAGAGATCCATTGAAATAGAGCTGTCTCACAGAATCGTGGAGAAGGGGTTCAGGAACTCCAAGGCTCCATGGACTACACTGTCCATGTGTTGCTCGATCCCGATACTGGAATCCAGCACCTTCTCAGGGAAGTTCTCGAATGACCAGATCAGTGCCAAAACAACAACTAGCTGTGCAACTGCATCCAGACTCAACAATCGAGGGCCACCACAAACCAGCGGGACACCTTCCCAGAGGATGACGGGGAGTACCTGCCGCATTGCCACGCCTGCGGGTGTAGAACGCGCAGCAATTAAGACCACCAGAATTTGCAAAGAACAGGCCACCTACGTTAGACGATGAAGTCACCTCGAGCCAGGGCATTGCACGTGGCCCACCCTGAGGAGGAAGACATGATACAATTGAATTGAACACAGCCCCTAAAGTTGTGTCGATTCGAGTCAAATGGACGGAAATCCTGTCATTAAACCTGCAAAGGCCACATTGGCAATATATACTGCGGAACTACTGCATATTATTGGAACCATCTTGACCCCGGTGACCCACGAGCAGCAGACTGTTCAACTGCCACAAATAGTGGTGCAAGGGCTGGGACCCTGTATGTCAAGCCATGATTGGCTGCAAACATTTTGCTTTGATTGGCAGCATATTGTTCGGCTGGGAACTGGAAACCTATACGAGATCCTTGGGAAGTATCCGAGATGTTCAAGGAGGTTGGGACAAAATAAAAAGAGCTTAGGTGTACATTTATGTCGAACTGGAGGCCCAGCCCAGATACTTCAGAGCACAATCCTCCCCGATGCCTTACTTACAAATGTAAACACTGAGTTGCGGTTCCTGAAGAATTTGGGCATCATATGGCCAGTGCAATTTGTGGAGTGGGCTGCACCAATGGTTCCTGTGATGAAGCCAGATAAGTGAGTTCAGCTCTGTAGGGATTATAAACTGACCGTAAACAGAGCATCCGACATGGACCATTACCCCATGCCGCATATGGGAGATTTATACACAAAACTGACTGGGGGCTGCTCGTTCATGAAACTGGATATGAGCCACGCATATCTTCATTTGGAATTGGATACTGCATCACAGAGGTATGTGACCATAAATACCCATAGGGGCCTATTCAAATACACTCGGCTTCCATTCGGGGTCTCTTCCATTTGTGCATATTTTCAAAGGGTGATGGAAGCTTCCTCCAGGGGCTACCCAAAGTGGTAACATCCATAAGACAAAAAAACATTTTTACAGAAGCACATCTGATTTAAATTCTTTACTGAGAGCAGTTATCACTCTGACTTCACCAAATGACCTAGAGATAGTCTTTAGATGGCAGAGATATCAAAATTACACCTGCTTTGGCTGGCTGCAGCTCCAACACGAAAACAAAACTAAAACACAGACACACCCAAGCTTTTCCTCAAAGCGAAACTAAAAAGCAGAGCCAGAGCTCAGCTCCACCCACACTCTGACATCACTGCAGCCACTTGAGCAGGCAAACATTTCTTAAAGTGACATTCCCATGACAGAAGTGAAAGAATGTTTTTTGTCATTCACCTCATGTGTAGTTACCCAGTGGCATTTTGTGGACTAGCCAGCAGGGACTTCTAGTAACCAGGCATCTGATTTAGTGTAGCATCCTCTGAGGAGGATCGGTGATACCTGTTAACACGTCGATTAGCAGGGAGACTCTTCGACCAATCAGATTGAAGAATCCTCACTGTGACACTGGGCGTATTTGGGCGGACCCCCCCCCCCCCAGAGGAGGCTCGTATTCCACCAGTGGCAGGTAGAGCCACACCATGTGGGCAAACCATCAAGCAAACATTGGCAAGCATGCTTGTGATTTGGAGTGGGTTCCTTCTTACTTGGGCAGACCACATCCAATGGAGAGACCTGCTGGCTTCAAGGCTGCTGAAATAGGAAGACCCCTGCCTCCCCTTTAAGATTACCCCCTTTCTCCAGAGCTTCCCTGACTGAACCCAGCAATCCTGCCCCACCTACCTTTCCTCCAGGACTCCAGCTGCTAGGCCCCATTACAATACCCACTGCTGGATACCTGCCCACCTCTTCAGGGCAGGAAATTCCTCTTGATTGGAACTAAAGTGATTGGAAGCCCAGAATGTCTGCAGGAAAGTTGTCACCGGCTCCAATCAGATTGAGGAATCCTCACTGTGGCACTGGGCAGAACCCCCCCCCCCCCCCCCCCCCGCCAGAGGAGGATAGTATTCCACCGGTGACAGATGGGGTCAAAGACTATTAAATTCCACCCATGTGCAGAGCAAAGCAGGAAGCAAAAAAACTCAAATTATAAATTATATTTAAATCAATCTGCAAGAAGCAAAATAAAGCTTGCTACAGAAATAATGAAAAAGAAAAACAGATAAACTAAAAAGAGATTTTGGGCACAATCTACCCAAACGGAAACAGAGTTCTAAAGCGCGTGCGATTAGCCGGGTGTTTGCGGGCACTCGGAGCGCCGAAAAACACCACGCTATCGAACACCATTCGGGTAGATCATGGGGCCTCAGCGGGGAACACCGGCTGCGCCACACTGTTTTTCAGGCGTTATGTGGTAGATCTCGCCCTTTATTTTATTTTAATTGGCAATGTTAGTTTCTTTGAGGGAATGAGCTACCATTCGTTCAAAATTAGGCTGGAGAGACTGTTCATTTGGAATCATCATTTATTCAGCTGTGATTTACCTGATAGCATTAGCACTAGCTTTTCCATCTGTCTTTAGTATGAAGTAGTAATTAACCTAGGTTAATGCCATAATATTAAATTGTTCCAGATTCCTTATCAATGAGATCAGCAGCCCTTAATTTTTAATGTTATTAACATTTCTGCTATACCAGCCTTTTGTGGTGGGCACTGTAATGTATATCTGTGTAGAGCAACAGAGATAGTCAGACAGACAGACAGAGAGTTGGAGTCAATCATGCTGTCAAGAAGAAAATAAAACAAATTGTTAAGTTGAGGACTTGTGGAAATTAAGTTAGAAAAAAAGTTGCCCTTCCAACTTTTGATTACTAAACACATCATGGGAGATCAACTAACAACTGTTAAAATTTATTTGCATCTAATTACCTTCACAAAGGCGAAAGTGCTGAACAATATATAACTCAGATTAATTCCTACCCAGGATTCTGAATGCATATTCAGCTTTCACACTGGCTGGAGCTGCCTCACTAAAAGCAGAAAACATATCAAGGAAATCTTCAAAAGAAATGCTGCCATTATTCAATTTGGATGTTGAGAATATTTTACAGATCCTTCTCTTAAATGGATTTGCCTGAAATTAGAAATGTATTATATATGTAAAATATCTTGGATGCCAAACAAAAATATAGAATCAAGCAGAGAATGGTTAGAAATCAGTAAGCTGCTCAAAAAGGAAACATGAATAGAAAAATATAAAGAACAATAACAAACCACTTGAAGTATATTCAGGAGTAAGTGAAGGGTACAGAGAACATTGTTTCCTAATGACAGTGGGGAAATAGTGTTTGAGGACAGGGAAATGGTAAAATAATCACATATTTAACACTAAGAAGGACAAGAATGCTTAAACAGGCTGCAAGGGAGCAGGTGTGAAACCCTTAGAAAGCTGCTTTAACATAAACTAAAAGCATAGCTTCAACAATTTTAATACAAACTTGAGAATGGAGTAACTATGAAGTTTGCACACCCTCTGGATGATACTCTGCAAAGAACATTGAAATCAGTTAACATTCCAACAAATTAGAAAGTAGCTTAATTTTATTAAATGGTGCAAGGGATGAACCCTCCAATTACAGGACTCATTGATGTCTTGTGGTTCCCAGACATTCAAAATGATCACACTTTTAAATTCAAGTGCTGGAGCTTCATCATGTGTATTTCTCAGATCACACCCCTTGCTGTGCATGATGCATTGTTGAGTCAACACACAGACCAGAGAGTGCAGTAGTGAGTGATGTGCCACTCTGGATATTTATGTATACTGACACATGAACACATAGCTCCCATGTAATATTGAATGAATATAACAATATACTACCTTGATAGACATTTAGGAATAGTACAAGAGATCACCTCAAAGAATTCGAACTGATTAGAAAGCCAATTGGGTTCAAAATGATCAGTCTCTTTTTGATCAGTTTTCTGGACTTCTTTGAGAAGGTTCCGGATCTGGTGAGTAAGATGAGGTAACGGGTGTAATTTACCTCCAACTCACAAAGACATTGAGGGAGATTCTCCGTAGGCTGGCGCCGAAATCGGGAAACGCGATTGGGCAGAGAATAGATTCCAACACCAAAATCTAGTTTGACGCCAAATCGTGATTCCCCATCATGTCAACAGTGGCATCAATGCGGTCTGGAACGCACGTGTAACAGACACCATTTGCATATCATTAGCACAGATGGCCAGGAATTCTCCAGGATCTCCGCGATTCTCCAGTTCCGATAGCCTGCGTTCCCAATGGCGAGGTTCATTTGTGTTTTTAAAAATCGTGAAACCGGTTTCGTGGCTGATGAGGGAGAGAGAGGAGGTAGAACACAGAGTGGTGTGGTAGTCACCACTAACTGTATATTAGATGCAGTACGGTAAGGTACGGGGGTACTAGAGGTACGGGGGTAAATCCCTGCCTGCTGGCTCCGCCCAGTAGGCGGTGTATAAATGTGTGTGCACACCGGAGCTGCCCCCATTCTGGTAGCAGCTGCAGGAGGCCACACATCTCTGCTTAATAAAGCCTCGATTATTCTCTACTCTCGTCTTGTAGTAATTGATAGTGCATCTATTTATTAAGCAGAGAATTTACAGCGATGGAACTTCGTATCAAGCCTGATCGCCTACAGCTGCAGCTTCAAGCAGCCAACGCCACGTCGGCCTTCGACCACTGGCTAGCCTGCTTCAAAAGCTACCTCCGATCATCGGCTGAACAACCCGCGGACGCACAGAAGCTCCAGGTCCTTTATTCACGGGTGAGCTCTGATATTTTTCCCCTTATCCAAGATGCGCCCACTTACACTGAAGCAATGGAGCTCCTGAAAGGACATTACATTTGGCTGGTTAACAAACTCTACGCCAAGCACCTCCTGTCCACGAGACAGCAACTCCCCGGTGAGTCCTTATTAATTTCTGGCGTGCCCTGCACATCCTGGCGAGGAAATGTGACTGGCAGGCAGTTTCGGCAATCGAGCATACAGAACCTTTAATGAGAGACGCTTTTGTTACAAGCATGGGGTCGGCGTACATCCGCCCGCGCCTATTGGAAGGGGGTACGCTTGACCTTGCGGCAACCAGGCAGCTCACAAATTCACTAACAGTAGCCTCCTGTAACGTACAGTCGTACGCCCCCGACCGCACGGCAACCTCATGGACATCGTGGGCCCCACCAGCTACCTCCCCCAGCCCACCCCAAGCTTGCGCCGTGGTGGGCCCAAATGCTACTTCTGCAGGCAGAACAAACACCCCCGGCAGCGCTGCCCAACGCGGAGCGCAACCTGCAAGACCTGCGGAAAGAAGGGACATTTTGCTGCTGTGTGCCAGGCCCGGTCGATCGCTGCTGTTTCTAGGCCCAGCGTTCCTACACCCCCCCCCCATGTGCAACCTCTGGGCGCCGCCATTTTTGTCCCCGTAGACCACTTGCGGCCCATGGGCACCGCCATCTTCTTTTCTACAGACCACGGCGGCCTTTGGTCCGCCATCTTTAACGCTGCCCGCCATGTGCGCGCCATGTGCGCCCCCTGGGCGCCGCCATCTTTGGCGCCATTTTGGATAGTGCCTCAGGACCCCTGCTCGTCGGGAACTTCATCTGGCCGTTCATCGCCTGTCACCACCACCGACCAGCCCGGGGCCTACCAGCACCAGCCGCAGCTCGCCTCGGTCACTCTCGACCAGTCCCGGCCTCCCAACCTCGCAACCGCGACGACTATGGTGAAAATCGATGGGCACAAGACTTCCTGTCTTCTTGACTCTGGGAGCACGGAAAGCTTCATCCACCCCTCTACGGTAAGGCGCTGCTCCCTCGCAGTACACCCCGTTACCCAGAGAATCTCCCTGACCTCCGGATCCCATTACGTGGAAATCGGGGGGTACTGCATCACGACCCTCACCATACAGGGCGTAGAGTTCAGCAACTTCCGACTCTACGTCCTCCCAACCTCTGCGCTGCCCTGTTACTCGGCCTGGATTTTCAATGCAATCTCCAAAGCTTAACTTTAAAATTCGGCGGACCCCTACCACCCCTCACTGTATGCAGCTCACGACCCTTAAGGTCAATCCACCTTCCTTGTTTGCAAACCTCTCCCTGGATTGCAAACCCGTCGCCACCAGGAGCAGACGGTACAGTGCCCAGGACAGGACCTTCATCAGGTCGGAGGTCAAGGTGCGGGAAGGCATCATTGAGGCCAGCAACAGCCCCTGGAGAGCCCAAGTGGTAGTGGTAAAGACTGGGGAGAAACCAGGATGCTCATTGACTACAGTCAGACCATCAATCGGTACACACAGTTCGACGCGTACCCTCTCCCATGCATATCTGATTTGGTCAATCAGATTGCACAGTACTGGGTCTTTTCTATAGTGGACCTGAAATCTGCCTACCACCAGCTCCCCATCCGCAAGGTGGACCGCCCATACACTGCGTTCGAAGAAGATGGCCGCCTCTATCATTTCCTTAGGGTTCCCTTCGGCGTCACTAACGGGGTCTCGGTCTTCCAACATGAGATGGTTGACCGGTACGGACTGTCATGATATTCAAACATACACATCATGATAGACACACCAACAGACAAATCAGAACACACAACACCACAACCAATGACAGAAAGATATAAAAGCACAGACACGACCCCCGGTGGTCAGTATTAGCTGCAGAGGAGGACCAGGACACATCTGCCACCAAACACACTCAGGGAGACAGCACGTGCAGAGTATCCAGAACGAACTGTATTATAAGAGTTAAAATAAAATAGAGTTGTACCACATACAACTGTGTTGGCTCATCTGTGCACCAGAGCACCCAACACCACATGGTACAGGAGTGGATCGATGCCTGCCGGCATACCTCCGTGTACACAGACAACCAGCAGTGCCCAGGCAAAATGATAGAGCTCCCGGTTCCGCAGCCGCTCCAGTGCCACGGCGACCTCCGCGAAAACTGGCGGCGATTCCGGCAAATGTTCGAATTGTTCCTGGTGGCAGCTGGACTCCAAGACCTGGATGATAGCGAAAAAATTGAATTTCTCCTCACCATCGCCGGTGCAAGGGCAAGAGAAATATTCACAAGGTTCAGGTTCTTCAGGAGGCAGCAAAGGTACGATTACCAGGCAGTCCTGGACAAATTCTCCAAGTACTGTGAAGAAAACGCAATCCAATCGGCAAATAAAGGTAAGAAAAGCTGCAGTACTCACCTCGTGGCTGGGATCCCGGAGCCCGAATTCCCAGAGGCCGAAATCCCGGGCCTGAGAGAGGGCTGGGTCGAGGTCGGCGGCCATCTTGCTAAAGGTATCACGCTAGCACAGTTGCGCGAGCAGTGCGCAGAACCGGAAGTATCGTTTGCGCATGCGCGAGATGCTGCGCATGCGCAGTCAAGAAAACGGCCATCGGTAAAGGAACAGCGATCTGAGCATGCGCAGTCGCTTCCTACGTGCTACATACCGAGCGTCAGGATGTTAGAGGCCCCAGACTGCACCAATTTAAAGGGGAAACGTCCCAAATCCAATTTAAAAGGGAAACGTCCCAAATCAAAAAAACAAAAATCTGTTAAAGCTGTAAAACAACCTTCCCTCACCTGGAATGACAGCACAGTGCCGCAAATTGACCCAGGAGATGAATTTGACCTCCGAAGAACCCTCCGACAAGCAGTTACCTACGCACAAGCCGATGATTCCGACCTCGAATACTTCGATGACGATCTTTACAGTGTTTCCGGACCTCGCGAGCCCAATGATAGCTCCGTGGTCCTATACGACTATGACTCGGACGAACCTTTCGTGTTGCACATTGGCGGCCCCCACATTGAATCCGACGCAGATGCGGATTCATTTTTCGGATTTGAGGATCTTCAATCCAGCAGATATGACGTTCCAACTTATCAGTACCGGATGATGCTGCAGCCTGACATTAACAGACAGGGAGCGGTGCAAGCACACGGAGAGCGCCCTGCTGCCACACAGAGCGTGGTCCACGTCCCGCTCAACATTCCCGACTCTATGAAAGAAGACATGCAAGACTCCAGAGCGCAGTCCTCGCATGAACCAGAAGTGACTCCAGTGTCACAAGCCTCCACAGCAAGCTCGTGGACAGACTCCACAATTGCAGAAATGCAAGACTCCAGAGCGCAGTCCTTGCACGGACAAGAAGTGACTCCAGTGTCACAAGCCTCCACAGAGAGCTCGTGGACAGCCTCCACGATAGAAGCAACGCAAGACTCCAGAGCACAGTCCTTGCACGAACAAGAAGTGACTCCAGTGTCACAAGCCTCCACAGAGAGCTCGTGGACAGCCTCCACGATAGAAGCAACGCAAGACTCCAGAGCGCAGTCCTTGCACGAACAAGAAGTGACTCCAGTGTCACAAGCCTCCACAGAGAGCTCGTGGACAGCCTCCACGATAGAAGCAACGCAAGACTCCAATGTGCAGTCCTTGCAGGAACAAGACCATGAGGGTCTAGCAACCTCTCCTGACCAACCAGCGGTAGATGATGCAAGTCTGCCATGCTCACGTGAACAGCAAGAAGGCTATAACAGCCTACCATGCTCCACTACACAGCAGCATGACCATGAAGGTCTCTCATGCTACAATGAAGGGCACAGCGCTGATGACTGTTCAAGCCCAACTGAAGACAAGCCAAAGGAATCGCCTCGTCCAAGCCCGAAGAAAAAAGGTTTATGCGCTGACCTTCAGGATCATTATAGCCGAACAGAGATTAATAATGCTGCACGGCCACAGAAGGATGCTGAGGATTTGCTAAAGAAATTTATTGAATGTTTAACTTGCAAGGAGCAGACTGAGAATTGCCAGTGTTTTAGTACGGATCGAAAAAATGGACAAGACATTGATCCTCAGGTAATGGAAATAACACAACCTGAATCATATCTACAGCAGGGACAAATGTCTCCCTTCAACACAACGCCGCAAAATCCCAACTTCGGAGACCAGCAGTTAGTCAGTAATGACTCTTCAAACCTTGAGGGGAACATTAATTGCATTGAACCTATACACACTCCACTGATAAATGAGCAGAACATTGGAGCAAGAATCCTGAGGACACCGACATCGAGTAGCCAGATAGCGAATTTAAAACCCACAGCAGTTTCAAGTGAACCAAGTGTGCTTTCCACTAATGGTGAAGATGCAGATAAGGTCGACCCGATTATCCATTGTACCACACTAACCCCAGTGATTAAGCAGTTATGTATGGGGAGTATAATGTGGGCAATTGAGAACAGTAAAAGAGAGACTGTGACCATGCCAGTCCCAGCAAAATCAGACCCAGAGACCATGAAGGCATGTACATTAGACAAAGATACATATGAGGTACCTGAGAAGAAAAGTGAAACGGAATGTTCTTTGGAAAATAGTACAATGTCGATAGAAACATTGGATCCTATATTCGAGACCATACATATGGGAGAATTTGGGGGTAATAAACAAGGTTCTGCAATGTCTGGGGGAAGATTTAAAATTCCAAAGAAGAAAAGCCCAAATGAAGGACAACGGCAAGACAATGACAGTCCACCGACATGGTGTGCACCACCAGATGAAAACTCTGACAATTTATCCAACCCTAGTGAACAGCAAGCTGCTAATGAGGATCTATCCACGGGATGTGAGACGAGTGACGACAGCATCCCACTTCCCATGCAAAAGGTGCAAGGTGACAGACCTCGCCTAGTGCGTACCGAGGCACTCGACGATCACGGTGGGACCACTGACGACTGCGGTGGCGGCGCACCGCTTCCACCCTCGATGGCTCGAGCCTCTCCACTGGTTGGTGCATTCCTGCATGTTCCGACTCCAGAAGTGCAGCTTCAGGGAATCTCGGCTGCCTCCAGTGAACCTGTTGGGACTCCGGACGGGGGGCATCGACGGAAGGCAGACCGGACTCCAGATGGGGAGCAGCCAAGCGCCGACTCTGATTTGCGCACGCCAGACCTTGCTCCGGACGGGCGGTGTCGCGGCCTCGGTGATGGCACGCTCAGGGTGACGGCGGATGCCACGGCGACAGGGAATGGATCGCGTGGCAGTCCCACTGGGTCGGCAGTGGCAATCAGCACCGGCGGTCCAAGATGGACACACCAATTCGCGCCATCGCCAGACGTTGATGCGAGCAACAATTCTCTCTCCAAGGCGACATGCTTCGACGTTTCTCTGCGGAGTCGCCCTTCCGGCACAGCAGGTGGCCGGAACCAGCGTGCACGGTCTCGGCCAACTTCCACATCTGGCACAGTCATCGCTTTGCATGATATTAGTGATGGTGCTACTTCGATGGCAACGACCCATCGGATACAAGATGCCGTCCACCACAAACATAAAAAGAAAAAAGACTCCACCTTGTTCCTGGCATGCAGGGCGGATGGATTGGTGCGTAGGCGCAATCAGCGAGCTTTGCGCCGCCTTCCACGCTCGCAACTGAACCGTACGCACACGCCGGATCCTCCACTGGTTCCCAAGGATGACTTTGTGGAGATGCCACGGATCATGCCCCTTCCATCGCCACCAGCACCAAACCACAGCCAAGGCACCACTAACAAAGATGTTGAATGTTATATTTGCACGAATGAAAAAACCAAGCACTGCACGAAGTACAACAAATGGTAAAGTAGAGACTTCGGCAACAGCATCACCTCCCAACAGTCCAAGGTGAACTAGTGTGACCCCAAATCTCCACAGCTGAACCGGCTTGAGGACCATCCCATTCTTGAGGCGGTCACCCATTAGACTGGACTTATAACGCTGTTCATACGTTCAAAAAGTCAAACACTTCTGTATTATAACCTGTTGTTGTTTATTGTTCCAGATATCGTCTGACCAGACCAATGTTCACGTTTTTTTTTTTCTCTCTCGTATCCAAGTTTTGTTATGGTACAACCTTGTTAGTGTGACGCACCCGACATCGCCCCATGTAAATAGTTACGTCATATACACACGCTGTACACAACACACACACACACTCTTAGATGCACTCACGACACACTTATATTTATAACCACGTAGGCACATATCTTTGTAAAAAGGGGGGATGTCATGATATTCAAACATACACATCATGATAGACACACCAACAGACAAATCAGAACACACAACACCACAACCAATGACAGAAAGATATAAAAGCACAGACACGACCCCCGGTGGTCAGTATTAGCTGCAGAGGAGGACCAGGACACATCTGCCACCAAACACACTCAGGGAGACAGCACGTGCAGAGTATCCAGAACGAACTGTATTATAAGAGTTAAAATAAAATAGAGTTGTACCACATACAACTGTGTTGGCTCATCTGTGCACCAGAGCACCCAACACCACACGGACGTCCCGTACCTAGATAATGTCACCATCTGCGGCCACGGTCAGCAGGACCACGGCACCTAACCTTCTCAAATTTCTGCACACCGCCAAACTCCTTAATCTCACGTACAATAAGGAGAGGTGCGTGTTCCGCCCCAACCGCTTAGCCGTCCTTGGCTATGTTGTGGAAAACGGAGTTCTAGGGCCCGACCCCGACCGCATGCACCCCCTCATGGAACTCCCCCTCCCCCACTGCCCCAAGGCCCTGAAACGATGCCTGGGGTTTGTGCTAGTCTGTGTAGAGGTATTACGGTACCTGGTAATGCTGGAACACCATTGGTAGATATTGTATGTTTCCTATTGGTCAAGCTGTACGGTAGCTCCGCCCTGCAAGGCGGGGTATAAGAGCCCGTGCCACCCCAGCACCCTTCATTCTGTACCTGAGCTGCTGGGGGAAACATATAGCTTATTAAAGCCTTCAGTAGGACTACAACCTCGCTTTAGTAGTCTTTGATCGTGCATCAGGATTTTTCTCCTATTATGCCCAGTGGGTCCCTAACTATGCGGACAAGGCCCGCCCATTTATCCACTCCACAGTTTTCCCCCTGACGGCTGAGGCCCACCAGGCCTTCAACCACATCAAGGCAGACATCGCCAAGGCCACGATGCACACGGTTGACGAGTCCCTCCCTTTTCAGGTTGAGACCGATGCATCGGACGTCGCTCTGGCCATCACCCTCAACCAGGTAGGCAGGCCCGTGGCATTCTTTTCCCGCACCCTCCATGCCTCCGAATTTCGGCACTTCTCTGTCGAGTAGGAGGCTCATGCCATTGTGGAAGCTGTGCGGCATTGGAGGCATTACCTGGCCGGCAGGAGATTCACTCTCCTCACTGACCAACGGTCGGTTGCCTTCATGTTCAATAACACACAGCGGGGCAAGATCAAAAATGATAAAATCTTAAGGTGGAGGATCGAGCTCTGTACAATTACGAGATTTTGTAACGCCCCGGGAAGCTCACTGAGCCCCCCGATGCCCTATCCCGAGGTACATGTGCCAGCGCACAAGTGGACCGACTCCGGGCCCTACACGATAGTCTCTGTCACCCAAGGGTCACTCAGTTCTTTCACGTCATAAAGGCCTGCAACCTGCCCTACTCCGTTGCGGAGGTCAGGGCTGTCACCTGAGACTGCCAGGTCTGCGCGGAGTGCAAACCGCACTTCTACCGGCCAGACCGAGCGTACCTGGTGAAGGCCTCCCGCCCCTTTGAACGCCTCAGCATGGACTTTAGGGGGCCCCTCCCCTCCTCCGACCGAAACACATACTTCCTTAACGTGGTCGATGAGTATTCCCGATTTTCCTTCGCCGTCCCATGCCCCGATATGACGTCTGCCACGGCCATTAAAGCACTCCACAGCATCTTCGCCCTGTTCGGTTTGCCGCTTACGTCCACAGCGACCGGGGATCCTCCTTTATGAGCGATGAGCTGCGTCATTTCCTGCTCAGCAAGGGCATTGCCTCGAGCAGGATGACCAGCTACAACCCCTGGGCAAACGGACAGCTGGAGAGGGAGAATGGGACGGTCTGGAAGGCCGTCCTGCTGGCCCTACGGTCTAAAAATCTCCCGGTCTCCCGCTGGCAGGATGTCCTCCCCGACGCCCTCCACTCCATCCGATCACTCCTCTGCACTGCAACTCACAAAACCCCCCATGAACGTCTCCTTGCCTTCCCCAGGAAGTCTACCTCCGGGGTTTCGCCCCCAACATGGCTGGCAGCTCCTGGACCTGTCTGCCTCTGCAAACACGTGCGGACCCACAAGGCGGACCCATTGGTCGAAAGAGTACAACTACTGCACGCGAACCCGCAGTACGCCTACGTGGCGCACCCCAACGTCGCCAGGACACAGTCTCCCTCCGGGACCTGGCACCAGCTGGATTCCCACCCACGGCCCACCACCCACCACCCCCCCTCTGATTCCCCCAGTGCCACTCACCCTCCCCCCAGTGCACCTCACCACAGCCCCCGTCCCAGGACGATCCGTCCTCCCACTGGCTCCACTCGGGGATGAAGACGAAGACAACACGTTCCCGGAGGCACAGGTGACCAAGTCTGCACCCGCATCACCACCGGGACCGAGACGATCACAACGGAGGATCAAGGCACCAGACAGACTGAACCTGTAGATTTTGCCTGAACTTGTAAATTTTGCCTGAACTGTAAATTTTTCCGCCACCCCCGCTGGACTCTTTTTTTAACAGAGGGTGAATGTGGTAGTCAGCACTAACTGTATATTAGATGTAGTAGCTGTATATTAGGTGTAGTACGGTAAGGCTCCTGTACTAGGGGGTAAATCCCTGCCTGCTGGCTCCGCCCAGTAGGCGGTGTATAAATGTGTGTGCACACCGGAGCTGCCCCCATTCTGGCAGCAGCTGCAGGAGGCCACGCATCTCTACTTAATAAAGCCTTGATTATTCTCTACTCTCGTCTTGTAGTAATTGATAGTGCATCAAGTGGCGCGACCATAGGCTGTCGAGCCGGGCCCTGGCTGGGCTAGCTGGGGATGGGAGGGGCCTGCAAGGGCCAGGGAGAGAGGGGGGTGGGCTGCGGAGAAGGGGGTGATGGGGAAATGGGCTGGGTTGTCAGGCTGACCCCACACGGATGGTGTCAAGTCACAGACCACCATTACCGTGGCCTGCAGGGCAGCCATCTTACTGCACACTCCACTGACCACCCAGCTTGGCCCCTCATTCTGCAGAGTGACATCGGTTGTATGGATATCCCCACCCCTGCACCCTCCACCATACACCCCCCCACCCGCCCCCCACCTCCCGGCGGGGAATCACGTGGCCCACCCAGGGCAATGCCCACTGCAGCCCCTACAGGAGACGCCGGGCGGAGGCAGCAGAGAATACCGCTGGCAAGGTAGGTGCCAGCCGACGGTACCCCTGGCATTAGGGACAGGCACCATGGCCAGAGGTGCGGGGATGGTGGAGGGGCCATGCGGGGGCAGAACCCACAATGCCAACGGGGCCACTATGTAGCCCGTTGGACCTGGTTGAGCACCGGGGTACGTATCATGCTAACATGACGGGTGGAGTGGGGGTGAGGGAGGGAGTGAGGGGGTGGTGAGGATGGGATTGAGAGGGTGGTGAGGATGGGGGTGATGGTGGTGCGGGGGTAGAGTGGTGTGAGGGTGAGAGTGGTGTGGGGTTGGTGAGGGTCAGGGTGAGAGTTGGGGTAAAGGTGGGGTTGAGGGTGAGGGTGGGCTTGAGGGGTGGGGGAGAGTGTGGGTGGGGGTGATGGTGAGGATGGTGTGGGGCTGAGGATGGTGCCGGGGTGGTGTTTGGGGAGGGGATTGACACATGTGACACGGGGAACCGCAACTCAGCAGGGTCTCACTTTCTCACCCTCGGTCGAACTCCACGCCAGCGACCTCTCTTTCCTCCAGGCTGCCGACCATGTCCAGGACCCTTTGCTCTGCCAGGGTGAGTGGCCGCAGGTCCAGCGGTTACCTTCTAGTCATCTCCCACACCCGGCGGTTATGGCGGCCTTCTCCTGGGGGCTAGGGGAGGGGAGGGGAACAAACGGAAAACAACAGTGTTAGCTGTCCGACGCATGCAACTCAGAGGGTGGGTAGCTGGTGGCCTCAGTGGTTAGAACACCTGGCCATGGCGGCCGGTATGGGTGCCGGCATGTGCTGTAGGATGGCGATTCGGCTGCCCTCCTGGGGGGGGTTGGATAGGGTTACGGGTGTGTGGCACGTGAATTAGTGCCAGGGGCACAGTGTTGCCTACTCGCCCTGGCCAACCTGAGGATATTGTGCAGTTTTTTCTGGCACTGCTGGACGGTGTTGCCAACGGCACTAATCACCTCTGCCACCTGCGCCTGGGCACGCCGAATGGCGGCAGCTGGCAGCCTCCCTCCCGGGCTGGGGTACAGGGTCATCCACCTCTCCTCTACCGCATCCAGGGGGGTCTCCAGTTTAGCGTTGGTGAAGCGTGGAGCTGCTCTCCTTGCTGCCATCTTGTTGGCTGGGATGTGGGGTGAAGTGTGTAGATGTGGCTGCAGCTTGTCAGCCTCCTGAGTGTTAATCATGAAACTGGTGAATCCCGCACTGTTTCTCATTGGAATCGATTGTCTTCCATGTGGCGCCGATGTTGGCCCCTTAACAGTTGTGGAATCGGTCCCGGTGCGGCGCCATGTCCTGCGCTGGCGTCAACGCTCAGAAATTGAGAATTCAGCCCATTATGTCAATTGAAATCTTTCTTTTCTTTTACGTAAAGCAATCACAGAAATTTGGGCCACCTCTGAAGAGTGTCACAACCTGCATCTGAAGGAAAACATGCTTAAGAATCACTGTAGACTTTCACTATTAAGAAGCATTGAAGAAATGGTCATGGAGGATGGAACAAAGAAACACAACACTCCATAATGACAAATAAAGGTTCAGATGATCATAAAGATAATTTTACAAATCCACTCTTCTGTTGGTCAGCTTCACCGATCAAGACTGCGAATCAGGCAATGCTTGACCAAAATTCCAAAGGGTGCGATTCAGTGGACATGAAACTAAGTCCGCATTCGGGTGCGGTTGGCAGGGTGTTTCTTAGTAGCTGCAGCGCAGAGATTAACCCCGCTATTCACCGGCAATTTGCCGGTTTTTGGGGCCTCTGAGGGTTTCTCCCTGCCGAGGCCACGTTTTAGTTGATTTCCTGCACAGGTGGGCTGATCTCACCAATAGGACCGGCTCCTCACAGATCGGGGAGTCATTTTGACTGGATCTCTGAAGCACCCCATTTCAGGCACCCTCCTGCTTTCTGAAACCCCCCCCCCACCCTTTGCCCGCAACCTTCTCCTGGCCCCTGAAAACCCCGCTCACCCCTTCTCTAATTGGCAAAGGCCCCCCCCCCCCCGGGTTCCACCCCTTGCCGTGTCAACCTGCCAAGGTGCCCAGGTGCCAGGGAGTTGCGAGCGTACCACCTGCCCTGTTCCCCCACCACCTGGGGGTCTCTAATGGCCTACGAGACCCCCCGACATGGTGTCACACCTGGTCCATGTTTGTGGAAGCCTCTGCTAAACGGTTCCCAGTCGAGAACTCACAGGCGCAGCCGTTAACTCCCAGTGCCGGGTGAATATGGCACCTGGGTGGTGATGGGCGGCATGGTAGCACTGTTGCTTCACTGCGCCAGGGTCCTAGGTTCGATTCCCGGCCTGGGTCACTGTCTGATTTTGGGATTTGTGCTCAGTTTCTTTATAATAATATATCCTTGGAGGGAGGATGAGCAGAGCCGGAGTAGGGGTAGGGGCGAAGAATGTGGGTAGTTTTCTCCTCACTACATTCGAGGAAGGTTCCCTATAGTTACAGTTTTCAGGTTTTCTTCTTCAGGCCCAGGCAGACTGTGTGTTACCCTATTGATGACTTGAGTTTGTTGGACTTCCCTTTAGGGCAGCAGGTTAGCACAAGGGCAGCACGGTAGTACTGTCGTTAGCACAGTTGCTTCACAGCTTCAGGGTCCCAGGTTCGATTCCCGGCTTGGGTCACTGTCTGTGCAGAGTCTGCACGTTCTCCCCGTGTCTGTGTGGGTTTCCTCCCGGTGCTCCGGTTTCCTTCCAGATTCCAAAGATGTGCAGGTTAGGTGGATTGACCATGCTAAATTGCCCTTAGTGTCCAAAAGGGTTAAGCGGAGTTACTGGGTTACGGTGATAGGGTGGAGGCGTGAGCTTGAGTAGGGTGCTCTTTCCAAGGGCTGGTGCAGACTCGATGGGCCGAATGGCCTCCTTCTGCACTGTAAATTCTATGATTCTATGAGGGGCATTCAGTCATTTTTCTTGATGTGGATTTCCAGTGGCAGCTACGTGGTGAACACTCACACACACGGTGACTCCCGCCAGAGTACTTTGATTTTGGCCCTTTTTGCCCAGGTTATGCGCAACTTTTAGGAGGAAATTAGTTCAGTTCGATGGGATAGGATCCCCTCATACGAGTGATATCCAGAAGATATAATGCAAGGCAGAAGTGAGACAAGGGATAGAACATAGAACATAGAACATAGAACGATACAGCGCAGTACAGGCCCTTCGGCCCACGATGTTGCACCGAAACAAAAGCCATCTAACCTACACTATGCCATTATCATCCATATGTTTATCCAATAAACTTTTAAATGCCCTCAATGTTGGCGAGTTCACTACTGTAGCAGGTAGGGCACTCCACGGCCTCACTACTCTTTGCGTAAAGAACCTACCTCTGACCTCTGTCCTATATCTGTTACCCCTCAGTTTAAAGCTATATCGTGGACAGACTGAGCGATTCATCGAGCTTCAGTAGGTGGGAGCATGGTGGAGGCTTCTGCTGCATCGGTGGCCCCTCTGTGGTGGATTGAGACTTTGGCTAGCTTCCTGACTGACGGATTTAAGTAGCAGCGGCAGGCGGTTGCTAAGGGCCTGGAGAAGGGACTGGAGGGCCTTTGGCCCCTATTCAGGCGGCCTGCTCATTGAATTGGATTTCTCCCTGGAGGCAGAGACGGCGTTGCTGGCTGAAGATAAAAGTGCTGATGGTCGAAGTCGATCTGGAGAACTGCTCCAGAAGGCCAAACCGAAGAATAGTTGGGCTGCCGGAGGGTCTGGAGGACTCAAACATCATGGACTACATGTCTAAGATATTTGGAAAATTTAGTGGGGTAGGGGTCTTGCCAACCTTTCCTAAATTGGAATGGGCCAATCAGTCGCTGAGGCAGAAGCCTATATCTGGGGAGCCACCACAGGCGATCATAGTCAGGTTTCATAGATACTTTCAGAAGGAAGACATGCTGGCCAGACATGAGGTGAACGAAGAGACAGCCTCCGACGAGAATATAATCAGAGCCTTTAACTCATATTTAAATCTTCACAATCGAGAGGGTGAAGTTTAATCAGTTCAGTCAAAAGCAGGGTGAAGGGATTGATTCATTCGTCAATGAATTCGCCTAGCTGAAAGTTATGAGTATGGAACACAAAAAGATAACCTAAGATAGAATAGCCATTGGCATTTTAGATGAGAATCTCTCTGACTTCTTGTAATCTTGGGAAGATTTAAATTTAAGTAAAGTTGTGCAACTGGTCGGACAGGCCAAAGAATGGAGGCAAAATAAGGCTTTTGTCAGAGATGCAAGGGAAATTTCCCACGATCAGTCTAATGAAGTTGTTCAATTTGTGGATTGTAAAATTGAATATATAGCCAGGCTGGACATGCTAAAAAGGCACCAACTGCCATTTGCCAATGTCCCTCCAGTGGTGGGTAGAAGGTCCACAGGCGGGAAAAATGCCCTGCCCGAATTGCGCAGTGTCATGGGTGTGGCAAGATAGGCCATTTTAAAGTAGTCTGCTGTTACAGGATATTTGTATTTGCAAGACAAAAGGAGAAATCTGTTAAAGAAACCGCCGCCATTCAAGAAACTCAATGCTGCGAATCAGTCTTTGCAGATAAAACACCATTCCTACGACCAGAGGGGTACATTGTCGATCTTTAATTTCACTTTGTGGTGATACTAGATGAAGCGAGAGACAGGTGCAGGTTGGGAATTTGCAGTCATGGTTGAGCTCTGCAGCTAACTGCTGTATCAGAATGTCAGATCCAAATGTCCTACCAATAACTGAATCAGTTCACTTCTCGCATTGCACTTGACAATTTTAATTGCACATCCCTGGTTCCAGTTTGCAGTTGCTATGAAATAAGGGTTGCTAACGATTTACTGCTCAAATTTCCTTGATAGTCGCACATCTGTACAATTAAAAGCTACCATTTTCTCTGTGCCAGGGAGAAGATCTTTGCTGTGGTAAAGTACTTGGACGGGATTCTCCGTTGCCCGACGCCGATATTGCAATTGGCGATCCGGTGGAAAATCGACTCCAACGCCCAAATCGGGGCCGGCACCAGTCAGCCATGCTCCGCCCCCTTGGAAATGTGTCATCGCGTTGCGTGCCATTGCAACGGCATTAGCGCATCATCGGACGGCCCTCTCATGGTGCTCTGCCCCTGATGGGCTGAGTTCCCGACAGTGTGGGACCCATGTGGTCTCAACGGTCAGGAACCCGGCGTGGCGGCTGCGCACTTTATCCAGTGCTACCATATTCGGCCGGGATCCGTGCCGCTGGCCGGGGGGGCTTACATCAGGGTTGGAGGAATGGTGGGGGATGGCCAGGGGTTGGCCTGTGGGGTAGGGGATGGCGGGTCAGGTCCGCGCACAGCCGGCGCCATGTTGTACAGCCCGACCGTTGCAAGTCATCAGCCGTGTAAATGCGCGGCCAGTGACTCGGCCATTCCATAGCCGGTTTTCGGCGCGGGAGGCAGGGGTTTCACTCGCCAACGCTGCTAGTCCCTCTCAGGTCCCGGAATCGGTGAGGGGATGGCGATGATTTTTTCATTGTAAACTTCCCGCGAAGTCTCCATTCGAGCCGGCACTTAGCCGCTGAAACGGAGAATCCAGCCCCTTGTATTTTTGGTTTCCAATGTTTATTAATGACCTCACAGCAAACTTGAGATAGGATGAACTCAAAGGGTTAAGTTATTTGTAGACTCTCAAAACATGGGAGGAGGATAGGAATGTTGCTTCCGGTGCACTCATGCAGTGAAAGAGGGATAGAGAAAAAAAAGATTTACAGGGTAAAGACCAGAGAGAAAATAACTGTTGTTGCATGTGGGTTCCAGAGTCCTTAATCAAAGTCCAATGAGGTACTCCCTTCACCGAGGTCAACGTGCTGAAAACCAATGCTGGCTAATTGACATTTCATATTGATTTCACGCAATGAGTTAAGCATAAATAAATGAATCAGTCTTGTAGGCAATGGTACAGAAGCCCCAGTAGAAATAGTGTTGATGGGACCAAATATTCGACTCAGGCAAAGCTCCTTTTCTGTGGGGCTACATCTGGATGGTAAGATGGCAGACTGAGTTTGCAGTGCCACAAGGCAATATTATTGGCTTCACAAACTAGAGGTCCACGTCACATGTCTACCACTTCTCCACATTGTCTTTGACAAGTGATATGTATCCTTTGTCAGGTTCCCTGAGATGGTTAAATGTCTCAACCATTTAGAATTGAAATGAATGTTGCAGGGCCCTTTGTCCTAGCAGCCAAGTATACTCTGATCGGCAAGCCTGGGCTATGAAATGCAGATGGCCTTTGTATAGCTCTATTTGATTTTGGCCTGCACAGCCCACAATGTGTCATTAGTGGTCTTACAATCGAGGACCAAACCCCAACAGTTGCTAGGCTTTTGGACAGAAACACCAATATTTTTATTTAGTTTATAAGACTGTGAGGAAAAGGTACTTTGCTCCAGGAATGATTCTATGCACAAATAGCGATATGGTGTATTAAAACAAACTTTATTATTAACACAGTCTTAAATTAACTTTAATCACATAAAAGAAAATAGCTTACACTTAACAGTTAATCAATGCTTAACAGTAACACAAAATACTTTAATTTCCAACCAATATCTTTTCATCTCCAATCAATTAAACCCATCTCAGGTCAAAACCCAATTTTAAATACAGATAGGAAACCCAGGAAGACCTCCTGTACAGAGATATTTTGGATAAACTGCTTTGCGAGAGAGAGATCCTTCAGAGACCAGCTTGCAAATTCTTGTCTATGTCAAACTACTGTTTAACTTCCCAGAATTTGCAACAGAACTCCTGTTCTGTTCAGTCAAATTGTTTTAACTAAACTATTTCTCCAGAAGCTGCTGGTCTGTTCACATCCCAATCTAAACTAAACTCAACACCTGACTGCTTCAGACCCTGGCTCCTCTCATTAACCAGATCATCTTGATCCCACCAACTGTGTTATGACCTCCGACTAAGGCTAAATACGTGTCTCTAATTATCTACTCTCCAGGAAACCTTCCTTCTATAAATAAAATCACATAACCTCCACTTCACCAAACAATATCCATGGCTGGAATGAAGTATGATCTTACTTTTATAATATTTTAGTTACACCTCTGTAGCCCCAAAGACTAGCTGCTTTTCAAACCAGGATTATAAACATTACTGCAGCAGTCAGATACACATTGTAACCCAGGCCTTTAACCATTTCTTTACCAGTTACATATAATAGAATATATATCTGAAATTTATCACAGTGGCTCTCCAGAGATAACAATGTTCAAGTTTCTTTAATACTGTCAAGTAATTCCTTTTGTTCAGGGGTCACAGACAGCCATGGATTCAGCCATTTTTCCAGTTTTGTTTTTTTAGAAATAGCCATGAGCATCTATGTATATCTTATAAAAATATACAGTGTGAGGTCTTAGTTCCCTCACATCACTTTAAACTGGGCCTGGGATGAACTAGTTATGACCATGTTTTGTAACTGGCTTGTTTGTGAAGAAAGATAATGTGATAGAAACCCCTTTGTGTAACAAAAACACTGATTTCCAGGGTCAGAGAGCAGGAGGGCCTTGAGTGAGGAACAACAAAGAGAACATATAGTCCCTCTCTATCTCTCTCCCTGACTCTCTCACCAGCCATTCTGCAAGCCTCTACCCTGTCTGTATTCCGACCAATCAAACAATGCAGCAAGCACTATCATCAAAAACAGCTACTACGTCAGAGGAAAAGACAGAGACTGGTATTTTCCGCTCCGGTTTTTGTTGGACATGTTTGATAACAGGAGCAGAAAGTCTCGCGAGAAGTTCAAATCACATTTCACACCAAAGTCAATGTGTGATGCAGTTGTCCCCTCCCCCTCAATGACGTAGCACATTTCCTGAACGCTCAACATTGTGAACATCATTTGAATACATTAACATCTCATTATCAGGCCTCAACACCTGGATCATTCACCCTCCTTCCACCCCCACCCCCCGAAAGCAAGTCCATTCACGTCAGTGTAAGGACAAACCGGCATGAAACCCAGCTGGTTTCCTAAGGCATGCAGTTGATGAGCAGACCGCTCTGAGGGGCTCAGGTGAGTGCATCACTGAGGGGCAGTGCCGAGGCTGTGCCAGGGGCAATGCTTGGGATGTGTCAGGGGACAGTGCCCTGTTAGTGTCAGGTAGTGGCGGGGGAAGTGAGGCGGGGGGATGCTGTTGAACTCTAGTGCGCTGGGGCAACCATTTAAAAAGCTGCCCTGATATTTGAGAGGCTAGCTTGCTAGTGTGGTTAAGCTCACCCTGTCAGCATTGTCATGGGGCCCACCCATGTTTTTCTGACTAAGTCCCGAATGATACGACGGAGAAAGTCGCCATTATTGCCAACGGTTTTGACGGCGTTTCTCCTGCCACTATCTGCTTTTGCCGATATCTGGGAAAATTTTGCCCAGCGATTGTCCATCATCACATTAAGTCATCTTGACACAGAATCTGTAAAGAGCATCAGACCTAGCCTTAAGTCATAAGTCTACAGGATCCATGAGATGGTTAAATGTCTCCTCGTCAGAGACTCAAACAATTTAACCAACCCTTCCTCCCTCTTTGTAACTTGCTTCGGATGCATATGTACAATAGATTGGATGTTAAATACAATAAATACTATTTTGTTTTCTTTTAAACTTACAAGAAAACCATCTGCGTTTACAGGCACAGCATTTAAACAGTTAAACACTAATTGAGTTGGTAAGCAAACTCTTTTTAAAACTCCTGATGCAGTCAACTGAGAGGTAGAAAGATTCCACTCTTGACAGGACCGTAGCACAATAAAGAACGCACAAAATAATTGACAAAATAATCAATTTTAATCAAATCAGCACCCTGTCACTTTGCTCCTTACCTTTAACTCATTGATTTGCACCATTTGTTGCATGGGAGATCTCACGGTGCGTCGTGTAAAATCTTTAATATGTTCTGGAACCAGTTCTTTAAATCTCTCACAAGCTCTGAAAGATTAAATATAAGTGCAATTGTTATCCCTTGATAAACATTTTTGTATTAAACCTCTATATGTTAAATATTCATGCTTTGAGTAAATTGCTTTCATTTTTCAGACAGTTACATTGGTTTGATTGTAAATTATGTGAATGAAGAATGGATTACCAGGCAAAAAGTAAGAATAACCTTCATTAGTACAGTACTCCTGTATTAATCTTTGTTATGTAGGAAAAGTCGCACAGCAGCCATTTACTCACAGCAAGATTCCACAAACAGAATATTAGGTCATTGTTAATCTCTGTGATTTGAGGGATGAGTATTTACCAGGACATCAGGAAATCTCCCTATTTTTTTTCAAATAGTGCCATGTGATCTTTTACATCTAACTGAAGAGATGGTTAAGATCTTGGCTTAATAGTTCATTTAATTTCCTTCAGAAGATAACACCTTGAACAATGGTGTGTGCTCTCAGTGCTGCATTGAAGTTATCTGCAATTATATTATCAATCAGTAAAGTGGAGCTTGAACACACAACTTTCACCCTCAAAGCCAGGAGCACTGCCAACTGAGTCAAACTAACATGGTGATGCCTGCCAATTAAAGTGCTTTTCCCAGTATAACATTAGCAAGCAGGGACCAGAAGAGAAAACGTTTATGGAACTTGCCAACTCATTTTATCCAAAGTGCAAGATTTCTGAACTTGCTGTCTACAGCTATTCTTCTCCAATGCACAGACTATATGACAACTTCATTACATAGACATGTGACATTTAGAAAGGGTACAAAGAGGCTACTCATGTTTCTCAGTTTCATTCCAGTTAACTATTATCTCCTCATTTCAAAATAGCGAATTAAAGCCTATCTTATCTGTTGGAAATCTGCTTCGTTTTTGTTACCATTCAAATCCGTTAAAAGCTAGTCTCCTCTTACTAGATTTAACTGAAAAGGACAAAAAACAAAAAAGCAATGTTTTATGGCACTGAAAGCAAACTACTAACAAATACCATTATATAAGCAATTGAATGATAGACCAGCAACCTGCAAACAACAGAGGATAAATTGCCTTTATAGTTCAATAAGCAGGCAGTGCAGTGCAGTGCCAGCTGCTCCAAGTCAATGCACAGCTAACATCCACCATGGAGATGGCAGTGCCACTGGCAGTCAAGGTGACAACTCTCCTCAAATGTTAATCCTCTCACTCCTGTTATGTTAGGCTGGGGGAACATCTGTTGGATCAGATAATTTGCTGTTCGCACATATATCAGGTTGAAGCACTTTCATTGCTTTTAATAGCAATGAAGTGGAGATGCCAATGTTGGACTAGGGTGGGCACAGTAAGAAGTCTTACAACACCAGGTTAAAGTCCAATAGGTTTATTTGAAATCACAAGCTTTCGGAGAATAGCTCCTTCATCAGGTGAGTGAAGAGGTAGGTTACTCAAACACAGCATATATAGACAAAGCCAATGATGCAAGATGATACTTTGAATGCGAGTCTTTGCAGGTAATTAAGTCTGTACAGGCCCAGACGGAGCGACTGGAGAGAGGGATAAAGAGGTATGAATTGTCTCAAGCCAGGACAGCTGGGAGGATTTCACAAGCCCAGGCCAGATGGTGAGGGGTTAAATGTAGTGCGACATGAATCCAAGATCCTGGTTGAGGTCATACTCATGCGATTCTGCATTGTTGTGCATCCTGGAGAACGCGTACCCGAAGATCAGAGGCTGAATGCCTTTGACTGCTGAAGTGTTCCCCGAGTGGAAGGTAACATTCCTGCCTGGTGATTGTCACGCGATGTCCGTCCATCCATTGTCGCAGCGTCTGCATGGTCACGCCAATGTACACGCTTCGGAACATCCTTTCCTGCAGCATATGAGGTAGACAACGTTGGCCAAGTCTCATAAGTATGTACCGCGTACCTGGTGGGTGGTGTTCTCACGTGTAATGGTGGTACCCATGTCGATGATCTGGCACGTCTTGCAGAGGTTGCCATGGCAGGATTGTGTAATGAAGACTGATCCTGAAGACTGTGTAGTTTGCTGCAAACAATGGTTTGTTTGAGGTTGCGCGGATGTTTGAAGGCAAGTAGTGGGGGTGTGGGGATGGCCTTGGCAAGATGTTCGTCTTCATCGATGACATGTTGACGGCGGTGAAGAAGATGACGTAGTTTCTCCGCTCCGGGGAAGTACTGGATGACAAAGGGTACTCTGTCGGTTGTGTCCTGTGTTTGTCTTCTGAGGAGGTCCGTGCGTTTTTTTGCTGTGGCACGTTGGAACTGTCGATCGATGAGTCAAGCGTCATATCCTGTTCTTACGAGGGAGTCTTACAGCATCTGTAGATGTCTGTTACATTTCTCCTCGTCTGAGCAGAACCTGTGTGTATGTCCATAGGGGATGGCTTCTTTAGTGTGTTTAGGGTGGAAGCTGGAGAAGTGGAGCATCGTGAGGTTACCCGTGGGCTTGTGGTAAAGCAAAGTTCTGCTGACCGTCCCTGTTGAGATGCATGTGTTCAAGAATGCAAACGATTCTGTAGAGTCGTCCATGGTGAGTCTGATGGTGGGATGGAACTTATTGATGCCATTATGCAGTCGTTTCAGTGATTCTTCGCCATGGGCCCAAAGGAAAAAAATGTAATTGATGTATCTGGTGTATAGCGTTGGTTGGAGATCCTGTGCGGGGAAGAGGTCTTATTCGAACTTGTGCATGAAGATTTTGCCGTAGTGAGGTGCATATTTGGTCCCCATGGCTATTCCGTGTGTCTAGGTGAAGAACTTGTTGTCAAAGGTGAAGGTGTTGTGATCCAGGATGAAGTGGGCGAGTTGTGGAATTACATCTGGAGGTTGGCAGTTGTCGGTGTTGAGTACTGAGGCTGTTGCAGCAATGCCGTCGTCATGGGGGATGCTGGTGTAGAGTGCTGAGACGTCCATCGTGATGAGGAATGTTCCTGGTTCAACTGGTCCATTGGTGCTGAGTTTCTGTAAGAAGTTTGTTGTGTCACGACAGAAGCTGGGGGTTCCGTGTACGATGGGTTTCAAGATGCCCTCGATGTAGCCAGAGAGGTTCTCACAGTGGGTCCCATTGCTTGATACGATAGGACGGCCTAGTGTGCTGGCCTTGTGTATTTTTGGGAGGCAGAAGAGATTCCAACGCGGGGCGTACGTGAAATGAGAGCACATAGAGTGCTCTGAAGGTCTGGATCCAAAGTCTTGATCAGTCTGTTGAGTTGACGGGTGTGTTCTTTGGTCGGATCTACTGTCTGTAGTGTTCCTGATTGTTGAGTTATCGATACACTTCTTTGCAGTTGTCCATTCTGTTCAGTATGACGGTAGCCCCTCCTGGATCACAACATCTTCACCTTCGACAATAAGTTCTTCATGCACAAGTTTGAACAAGACCTCTTCACCCAACAGGACCTTCAACCCACGCTATACACCAGATGGGATGGGCATGGTCCAGTGCAGCCAGTGGCCCACCAGGTGCTGGTACTCCTCAGTGCACCCATCCGAGGCACTGTCCCACTGCAGGGGGAGCAGGGGGAAAGCAGAGCACACACCAACAGTGGACGCATGCACCGTGGCCTTAGCCGCACAGCCTGGCACACTGCACACATCCCCCTCCCCCCAGGGCGGATGCCCCACCAAGGCGACTAGCATTTAACTCACCCTGCAGGACCACCGGCCGTCACCCATCCATCCTGCCCCCGAACAGGTAGGCACAACCCATGCACCGCTCACAGCACACACGGCAGCTATGGTACCAACATGTGCCCATTCCTCTCACCCAGCCCCATTCATTGGCCCTGCCTGCACGCATGCCACCAAGCATGGTGCCGGTCGGTGACACACAGTGGCCTCCCTTCACCCCACAACCAAGTGCCACCCTGCTGGTGGGATACCACACACCCCACCGAAGGAGGACACCCTCAGTAGACTGCACAGTAGGGCACAGGACACGGGGCATGGAGTGTTGCGCTGGCATGGGTAGCAGCAGCTACCGGTATCCTTGCCAGCAAAGACTGGGCCAGGGGCGCAGTGTGGGCAGTAGAGCATCAGTGGGAACGGCCGGGGGTAGGGGTGGGAATGGGGGATCGGGGGGCAGGAGCTGCAGTGCAGGCCAGAGCCAGCCCGTAGCCTGTTGGACCTGGATGTGCACGGGAGTGCTCACCATGCTAACGTATCAGCCCTTTACCCCTGCAGGCAATGGGTGTTGGAGTTCAGCCAGGGTTGGTTGCCAATTGCCTGGCCGCGGTGGCCCTTGTGGACGCACTGAGGTTGCCCTAGTAGGAGATGCTCGGGGAGGACCCTGCAGAACAGGAGCCTGCCCCAGAGGAGCAGGGACCAGCTGATGAGGCTGGAGAGCTGGTCGCCCAACAGGGAAAAGATGAGAGGGGAAGGAAGCGATGTCTCAGGCCCCGTGTATATGGGCAGCGCCTCTCCTTTGAGGACCTGCCGGACCGAGTTTGTCGATGACGACAGCGACCGAGCAGGGAGACCAGGTAATGGGGCACCCGGTGCCATGCAGGTATGGGAAAGGTATCTGCTCCCAGCGGCAATCAAGTTGTCGGTCGCCCTGAACGTTTTTACCACATGGTACTTCCAGGCGCCAAGTGGGGACCTGTCTGGGATCTTGCAGACGTTCGTTCACAGGTGGATCCACGCTGTGACGGATGCCCTACATGCCCGGGTGACACAATATATCAACTTCAGTCTGGACCAAGCCCACCAGGTTCCTGGGGCAGCGGGATTTTCTGCCATCGCAGGCATGCCCGAGGCCCAGGGGTTGACAGATGGCACACACGTCCCTCTACGAGCACAAGCATTTGAGGGGGAGCCATTCATCCACCGGAAAGCCTTCCATTCGATGAATGTGCAGTTGATGTGTGACCACTGTCTGCACATCGTGCACGTTTGTGCCTGGTATACAGGCACAGTGGAGTGGTGACATGTTGGAGGAGGAGGAGGAGGAACAGCAGGTCTCGTCCAATGAGGAGGTTGAGGAGGAGGGCCAGGATGGGCAGGATATGGGGCCAGTATAGGCACAGGAGGACGCACGACGTGTGCGCCAGGCTGCCTTGCACGGGACAGCCTGATCGCCTTAAGGTTCGCCGACCACGGAATCTGGCCACTGGCAGCTCAACTGTGCATTCCCAGCCCCACATACCCCTCCTTGTCCCCCCCACCCCAGCACCTGCACCCAGCCTCCATGCTGCTCACTAGCTGCACCAGTGTGTTGGCCTTTTGTTGGCAGTAGCAGCGGGTCAATGTGGCGGGGGATGATGATGATCCGCTCCGCGACGAGTTCTGGTTCTCCGCATCATTTGATAGAATCTGACTCCTGCCCTGGTGTCACATTCCACTGTCCGTCCAGGTGATTTCTGCATGCTTGCTGGCCATTCAATCACATGTGCCCACACACCTTCAGTGGATGCGGGGATAGCGATGGGCTCCAGGGAGTGGTTATGGGGGTGGTGAATGGTGATGGGTCACTCACCGGGTAGGCCCTAACAGATGGTGCCCCCACATCATCAGCTTCCCACACACACCCTCTCCAGCCCCCACCGCTCAGGTGGGGGAAATTCAGAGATGCACCAGTGTTCCAGCATCTTCCCTGTGGGCGTCACCTGCATGGGCCCTATCACATCCTCTTCCCTCAGTGGCATCACATTTGCTATTTTCCAATCTGCCGGAACCACCCCATAGTCCAGCGAATTTTGGTAAATTACCACAAGCGTATTTTCTATTTCCCCTGCAATCTCTTTTAGTACCCTGGGATGCATTCCATCAGGACCAGGAAACATGTCTACCTTTAGCCCCATTAGCTTGCCCAACACTACCTCCTTAATGATAATGGTCGCTTCCATGCCCTCACCTGCCATAGCCTCCTTGCCAACAACTATTGGCATGTTATTTGTGTCTTTCACTGTGAAGTGCTCCAGGAGCCCAAAACAAACCCATACCCACCAACACAACTGGCCCGGACAGGATCCCCGGTCGTGCTCTCAGAACCTGCGCGGACCAGCTGGCAGAGGTGTTCGCGGACATTTTTAACCTGTCCCTACTCCGCTCCACGGTCCCCACCTGCTTCTAGAAGACCACCATCATACCGGTGCCAAAGAAGAACCAGGCAATTTGCCTCAATGACTACCGTCCAGTGGCCCTGACTACCATCAATCGTAATGAAGTGCTTCGAGAGTTGAGGCCAAAACATGTGTGTTTTTAAGAAGCAGTTAGATATAGCATTTAGGGTAAAGAGGATCAAAGGATATGGGGGAAAGCAGGATTAGGCTATTGAGTTGGCTGATCAGCCCTGATCGTGATGAAGGGCTGAATGGCCTCCTCCTGCTCCTATTTTCTATATTTCTCTGTATTTGCATTCATTTACAGCCCCCTGCCGGCGCCTGATCGTGAATCTCGTTCCTGCCGCCAGCTTGGGGTCGGAGCATCGCAATCGGGTCAGCGCCTGGCGTCGATCCTGATTTTGCCCCGGCGCCCGATTCTCTGTCCCATCGGAAAACGTGGGGCGTCATTCTCCGCCGGCGGGAGTCTCCGTTTTGCCGGCGCCCGGGGTTTTCCCGACGGCGTGGGGCTGCCCCACAATGGGAAACCCCATTGACCGGCCGGTGTTACGGAGACTCCCGCCGGCCGGTCGGGGCAGAAATGTGGCGGGGCGGGTAGGAGAATTTCGCCCCAGATCCGGGCAATCCGGGATGGAGAATCCCAAATGGAGAATTCAGCCCTAGATCTGACTGTTTGATCCATGATGATAAACATTTGAAATGAATTTTAAACTGAGTTGGTCGAGGGTGATAACATTAGTCAGTTTAGAGAGAATTATCCAGGTGATGAAAATAAATTGAATAATATAGGTATTGATCAATGTGTTCTCTTTTCCAGTTCTGGGATGGTCCAATGGACCAATATGTTTATTTTTCTTGTCCGATGCTCCTGTATTCCTATCTGTGAGCGAGTGCAGATATTCCTTTGAAGGTTCTATTAGATTCATTAATCACATTACGTTACATGTATCAACATACATGTGTTATGCAAATCATAATATTTGAAAATGTTTGCATCTATCAACACATTCATGTACCTCCTGTTATAATTCCACAATGTGTCAAATGAAATTGAACATTGACTTACAGAATGGGATTTTACTCAAATAGTCACTAGATGGAGGGCATGGGCTAATATTCAAAATGAGAAAATAGTATGTAAAGAACACAACTGGGTTAATGATGGTATGCAAGCCTCTTTCAGTGGAATGCCTAAGAAGCAGGCCTTGAATATTTTATTACTGATCAGAGAACTGGACCTTCTTTTCTCCAGACTGGAGCTGTCCTTTATTACAATAGTTACTTTTCTCTCATTTTCATCTGTTTGTAGGAGGTATGATTGAAATCTAAGTGTTGGGATTCAACAGCAGTCATGGGCGAAATTCTCCATTATCGGCGGAAAGTCCGATCGGCGCAAAAAACGGCGCAAATCCGACTTGCGTCACGTCGGAAAATGGGTCGAAAGTCTCCGGCCCGAAATGGGCTAGCAGCGACGTAACAGGATCCGCGCCTGTGCAGTGGTTCACGCCGCGCAGCGTCATACGCGCCGCACGGCGTGACGGCTCATAAGGCCGCGCTGCTCCCCCCCACCCGACCGGAACACCCGACCGGAACACCCGACTGGATGGCTGGCCGCCGCTCAGCCCCGAGGTTCGAGTCACGTGATGTGGAGGCGCTCCTGGAAGCGGTGGAGCAGAGGAGGGACGCCCTGTATCCCGGGCACGGCCGCAGAGTTGCCCCACGCCACAGCCGGCGTCTGTGGAGGGAAGTGGCAGAGGCCGTCACCGCTGCGGCCCTGACACCACGGACAGGCAACCAGTGCCACAAGAAGGTGAACGTCCTCGTCAGAGCAGGCAGGGTGAGCCTCCCATATCCCCCCTCCCCCATATCCCCCCTCCCCCATATCCCCCCTTCCCCCATATCCCCCCTCCCCCATATCCCCCCTACCCCCATATCCCCCCTACCCCCATATCCCCCCTCCCCCATATCTCCCCTCCCCCATTTCCCCCTCCCCATATCCCCCCTTCCCCCATATCCCCCCTCCCCCATATCCCCCCCATATCCCCCTCCCCCATATCCCCCTCCCCATATCCCCCCTTCCCCCATTTCCCCCTCCCCATATCCCCCTCCCCCGTATCCCCCTCCCCCGTATGCCCCCTCCCCCATATCCCCACTCCCCCATATCCCCCCTCCCCCATATCCCCCTTCCCCATATCAACCCTCCCCCATATCCCCTTCCCCCATATCCCCCCTCCCCCATATCCCCCCTGCCCCCATATCCCCCCTTCCCCATATCCCCCCTCCGCCATATCCCCCCTCCCCCATATCCCCCCTCCCCCATATCCCGCTTATCCCCCCTCCCCCATATCCCCCTTCCCCCATATCCCCCCCTCCCCCATATCCCCCCTCCCCCATATCCCCCCTTCCCCATATTCCCCTCCCCATATCCCCCCTCCCCCATATCCCCCCTCCCCCATATCCCCCTCCCCCATATCCCCCTCCCCATATGCCCCTTCCCCCATATCCCCCTCTCCCCCATATCCCCAAGTGAATCCAGTCCTAACCTTAACCTCTGCAATGCACGCGCAACCGATGGCGTGCATTCATATAGCTGCCTAACAGTGTTGCCTTTTACCCCTGCCACCCCCCCCCCCCCACAGGATAAGCGCGCACACAACAATGGGGAGCATGTGAGGACTGGAGGAGGCCCCCCTGATGAGAGGCCACTGACCGAACACGAGGAAAGGGCCCTGGAACTGGCTGGCGGACCTGACGACCGGGGGGTTGCTGATGCAGAGGTCGGGGGTGTAGTAGCAAGTGAGCCACCGACAGCCCGTCCCCATATCCCCCCTCCCCTATAGCCCCCTCCCCATATCACCTGATCACTGCCTGATGTCTAACCATGCAAGCTTCATTGTGTATCGCAGGACCAAACGTCCAGGCACCCATCCCCGCAGATGCACACTGCCCGCAGGATGCCCCTCGGAAGCCACGGGAGACGGAGAGACCTGGACCCTCCAGCATGCGACGCCCGCAGGATGCCCCTCGGAGGCCACGGGAGACGGAGAGACCCGGACCCTCCAGCATGCGACGCCCGCAGGATGCCCCTCGCACACCACGGGAGACGGAGAGACCCGCACCCTCCAGCATGCGACGCCCGCAGGATGCCCCTCGCACACCACGGGAGACGGAGAGTCACGGACCCTCCAGTATGCGACGCCCGCAGGATGCCCCTCGGAGGCGACAGGAGACGGAGAGACCCGGACCCTCCAGCATGCGACGCCCACAGGATGCCCCTCGCACACCACGGGAGACGGAGAGACCTGGAGCAACAGGGAGACGACACCCCCGTCACGTGCGGGAGCGACCACCCAGCGACGAGGGGGGCAGCCACAGGCCCCCATCACATCCGAGCCAGGACACCACTACCCAAGACACCTCTACCCAGGACACCACTACCCGGGACACCACTACCCGGGACACCACTACCCGGGACACCACTACCCGGGACACCACTACCCGGGCCACCACTACCCAGGAAGACGAAATACCGGACAGTGACTCAGAGTGGATGGGTGGAGACGAACCCCCACCCCAAAGTGCCATGGACTCAGAGTGGGACGAAGAGCACGACACAACGCCACTGCTGTCACCAACACCCTCCACCATCGCAGAAACACTCACCTCGGTTGGGCACTTTAGTGATGAGGCGTCTGGTACACTCACTGGTGCGCACAACACAGCCGTCCCGGTACAGCAGGTGGAGGTAGGAGCAGCAGCGGGGCCGGGCGGTCGGAGGGCAGCCCAGCCCAAGCGAACATCTGCCGCCCAGATGGATCCCGGGTTCCTGGAGTTACCACACCCACACATAGATCCGATGCAACCACCGACCCGGAGATGAGCGAAGAGGGTGACGGGCAACTCGCGGCGGCTGCAGTCGCAGGTGGAGGAGTCCACCCGCGTCCAGGAGCTGGGAGTGGTGCCGGTCATGCGTGCCACCCAGGCTGACACCGCACGGGTGGCGTCTGCGGTGGAGGCAATGGGTGCGACGGTGTCAGACATGGGGAACGGTTTGCGAGGCCTGGGGCTTTCCGTGCAGGCGGCGTCTGTGGCCCAGGACATGGCTGCCCTCTCACAGGAGGCCATGAGCCAGTGCCAGCGCCAGATGGCAGAGGCGCTCAACGCCATAGCCCAGTCTCAGCAGGCCACGGCCCAGTCTCTGCAGGTCATGGCCCAGTGTCAGCAGGCCATGGCCCAGTCTCTGCAGGCCATCGCTGAGGGCATCGGCGCCAGTGGCCATGTGCGAGCCGGCGTTGCACTGTCACAGACAGGGTTTGCCAACCCCCTGGGCTCCATGGCTGCAAACCTGCAGACCCCTGTCGATACCAGCACGAGCCTCCAGGACTGGCAGCGCCAGATGTCGGGGGGGCGTCGGATGGCCAGTCCGTTCACATCCCCCACCCATGTAGAGGCCTGGGGGCCATCGGGCACCCCGAGGGAGGAGGAGGTGGTGTGGTCCTTCCCGGCTCCCTCTGTAGGGGAGGTCCCGGTACACCGCGACACCTTGGACTCCCCCCTTCCGTCCCAGGTGCATCGAGTGGGCAACGGGCAGGACAGGCTGGCAGCTCGCCATCCCAGTCGCCCGGGCCGCAGCCTGGCCCATCTAGGCCAGGACGCCCCAGGAAACGGCCGCCAAAGGGATCCAGTGTCAGAGGGCAGGAATCACAGGAGTCCACCTCCAGTTCTGCTGTACCGTCTGGGGAACCACATAGACGTAGTCAAAGGGCCCGTAGGGCCAAAAATTAGACACTGAGTAAGTTGGCACGGGTGCAGGGCACAGATGAGTTTTAGGGGCTAGGGCACGTGCATGAACTCCTTTAGTTATTAAAGTCAATGTTACACCGACAGAAGCTGCCTTTGTGCTCTGTCCAAAGCGTGCGGGGGTGTCATGTACGTTGAGCGCAAGTGTGTGTGTGAGGGGTGGTCTTACCTCAGCCCCAGGTGAGTCTGCCCCCTTCCCCCTGGGCCGCCATCAACATCCCCCGGGCAGAGGACGGGACCGTGCGCTGCAGTGTCACAGCCGCATGCAGGGATGGTCCGGGTGGATGGTGGTACTGTGGCCATGGGTCAGACATAGTCCAACGATGTAGAGCCAGGAGCTCACCGCAGGGCGGGTTGTCATCATCCTCCATGGCCTGCAATAGACACGCGTCCACCCGCAACTGTGTGAGCCCGGCCCGTTGTGCCGCAGGTGGATCGGCAATGGGGGGGTGGTGTGCATGCGGGTGGGGTGGGTGGGGTTGGGGAGGGGGGTGAGGGTGCTGGGTGGGTGGATGGGTGGGGGGTGTGGGTGGTCGGCTGTTGCCATGGTGTGCGGTCTGTGGCCATACTACCCGATTCCCACGCCCATCTAGTCAGTGAAGCGGGCGGCTATCAGTCTGTCCCGTGCCCGCTGGGCCAGCCGGTAACGGTGGACAGCCACCCGCCTGTGTCTTGCCCGTCTGCCCTGACCATTACCCCCATCCCCCTCATCTGGGGAGGACTGCGCCTCTTCCTGCTGCTCCTCCACTCCGCCCTCCTCTGCCTGCGGCACATCGCCCCTCTGCTGGGCTATGTTGTGCAGGACGCAGCATACCACAATGATGCGGCCGACCCTATCTGACCGATACTGGAGGGCGCCCCAGAGAGGTCCAGGCACCTGAAACGCATCTTCAGCACGCCAAAGCACCTCTCTATCACTCCCCTTGTCGCTACATGGGCTTCATTGTAGCGGTTCTCCGCCTCATTGCGTGGCCTCCGTATAGGCGTCATCAGCCACGATCGCAATGGGTAGCCCCTGTCGCCCAGCAACCAGCCCCTCAGCCGGGGATGGCGTCCCTCGTACATGCCGGGGATGGATGACCGCGACAACACCAATGAGTCATGTACACTGCCTGGGTAACGGGCGCAGACGTGCAGGATCATCATGCGGTGGTCGCAGACCACCTGTATGTTCATCGAATAGGTCCCCTTCCTATTGGTGAACACGGCCCTGTTATCTGCAGGTGGCCGCACGGCGACGTGCATCCCATCGATCGCGCCCTGGACCATGGGGAACCCGGCCACGGCAGAGAAGCCCACGGCCCGGGCATCTTGGCTGGCCCGGTGCACGGGGAAGCGGATGTAGCGGTGCGCCATGGCATATAGGGCATCTGCCACTGCCCGGATGCACCGATGTCGGCGATATGCCGGACAGGTCCCCACTCGGTGCCTGGAATGACCCCGTTGCATAAAGGTTCAGGGCCACCGTAACCTTGACGGACACGGGGAGAGGGTGTCCCCTGCTAGTGCGACAGGTGTGCCAGCAGGTGGCAGATGTGTGCCACGGTTTCCCGCCTCACCCGGAGTCTCCTCCTGCATTCCCGGTCCGTGAGGTCCTGGTATGACTGCCGGGGCCGGTACACACGGGGCACCCTCGGGTGCCTCCGTTGCCGTGGGGCCGCGACGCCCTCCTCCCCCTCCTCATCCTGGCGGTCAGGTGTCCCTCCAGCCTGGGCGGCTGCCGCCTGCCCCTCTGCGGCAGCCTGCGCCGCCTCTCTGGCACGCTCCTCCTCCTCATCCAGGGCAACATAGACATGAGCGGCTGCCGCCACGGCGGCCAACATCGCTGGATGATCGGAAAACATGACGGCTTGGTGGGGGGGAGGGGAACGACGACATGTCATCATTGCCCATATCCCCTCCTCCCCCCAGCCAGGTGGCATGGACCGCATGGGTCCAACTGTTGGAGGCTGGCACCTGGCCAGGTGGACCAACTCACTTGCCCTCGTATCCCCCTCCCCGGCATGGACCCCCCATCCCCCTCCCCGGCACGGACCCCCCCCATCCCCCTCTCCGGCACGGACCCCCCATCCCCCTCCCCGTCACGGACCCCCCTCATCCCCCTCCCCGGCACGGACCCCCCCCAACCTCCACCCTGGCACGGACCCCCCCCCCCCCAACCTCCACCCCGGCACGGACCCCCATCCCCCTCCCCGGCACGGACCCCCCCCAATCCCCCTCCCCGGCATGGACCCCCCCATCCCCCTCCCCGGCACGGACCCCCCCCCCAACCTCCACCCCGGCACGGACCCCCCCCCCCAACCTCCACCCCGGCACGGACCCCCCCATCCCCCACCCCGGCACGGACCCCCCATCCCCCTCCCCGGCACGGAACCCCCCCAACCTCCACCCCGGCACGGACCCCCCCCAACCTCCACCCCGGCACGGACCCCCAACCCCTCCCCGGCACGGACTCCCCCCATCCCCCTCCCCGGCACGGACCCCCCCCCATCCCCCTCCCCGGCACGGACCCCCCCATCCCCCTCCCCACACGGACTCCCCCCCCCCATCCCCCTCCCCGGCACGGACCCCCCATCCCCCTCCCCGGCACGGACCCCCCCCAACCTCCACCCCGGCACGGACCCCCCATCCCCCTCCCCGGCACGGATCCCCCTCCCCGACACGGACCCCCCCGCCATCCCCCTCCCCGGCACGGAACCCCCCCATCCCCATCCCCCTCCCCGGCACGGACCCCCCCCCCCAACCTCCACCCCGGCACGAAGCCCACCCCAACCTCCACACCCGGCATGGACCACCCCCCAACCCCCTCCCCGGCACGGAACCCCCCCCATTCCCATCCCCCTCCCCGGCACGGACCCCCCCCCCCAACCTCCACCCCGGCACGGAGCCCCCCCCAACCTCCACCCCGGCATGGACCCCCCCCACCTCCACCCCGGCACGGACCCCCCCCCCCAACCTCCACTCCGGCACAGATCCCCCCCATCCCCCTCCCCGGCACAGACCCCCCCCCAACCTCCACCCCGGCACAGATCCCCCCCATCCCCCTCCCCAGCACAGACCCCCCCATCCTCCTCCCGGCACGGACCCCCTCCCGGCACTCCCCCGGAGCCCAGCCTACTCTAACCCCCCCCCCCCCCGCCGCACACACACACACACAACCCGAGACACACCTCTCCTCACGCATTCAGACTGCGGCCACGCCATCGCCTGCCCAGAGCCAACCCCCCAGGCCGTCACTCACCTCCACGCTGGTCGGCGTGAACCTGGAGCACAGGGTCACGCCGATGAAAAGGAGGTTTAATTTACGTCGACGTGAACGGACTTCGGCCCATCCGGAAGGGAGAATATCGGCAGGCCGAAAATCGGCTGCCTTGCGCAGACCCGTGACATTCTCCGACAGCAGCGGCGACATTAACGCCCCGCCGACTTTTCTGCCTTCGGAGACTTCGGCAACCGGCGGGGGCGGGATTCACGGCGGCCAACGGCCATTCTCCGACCCTCTGGGGGGTCGGAGAATGACGCCCCTGGTCTCTGAATTAAATGGGTTCGTGTTCAAGTCGCACTCTGGGATCTTAGCCTATAATAAGGTCAAAGTGTCAATTCAGGGAGGGAGTGCTGCATTCTCAGAAATTCAAAATCAACTCAAGCTAAGTCAACATCTTATGCAGTGAGAAGCACGGCAGTTAAGTGAAGTATTCACAGATTTCAAGACAGCTCAGATAACAAAAGAATAATTCACAGCTCTTCAAGATAGTCTGACTTTTTGATGGTGATTGAGTGATAAATATTGATCAGAACATTGGGAATGACTCACCTGGTCTTTTTCAAAATAGTACCCATGGGATCTGCTATAGTCCCCGGAAAGGGTAGATTGAGGGTCGCATAGATACATAGATACAGAGAAGATAGGAGCAGGAGGAGGCCTTTTGTCCCTTCGAGCCTGCTCCGCCATTCATCACCATCATGGCTGATCATCCAACTCAATAGCCTAATCCTGCTTTCTCCCCATAGCCTTTGATCCCATTCTCCCCAAGTGCTATATCCAGCCGCCTCTTGAATATATTCAGTTTTAGCATCAACTACTTCCTGTGGTAATGAATTCCACAGGCTCACCACTCTTTGTGTGAAGAAATGTCTCCTTATCTCTGTCCGAAATGGTTTACCCTGAATCCTCAGGCTGTGACCCCTGGTTCTGGACACACCCGTCATTGATAACATCTTCCCTGCATCTACCCTGTCTAGTCCTGTTAGAATTTTATAAGTCTCGATGAGATCCCCCTCATTCATCTGAACTCCAGCGAGAACAATTCCAACCTAGTCAATCGCTCCACATATGACAGACCCGCCAGCCCTGAAATCAGTCTGGTAAACCTTCGCTGCACTCCCTCGAGAGCAAAAACATCCTTCCTCAGAGAAGGAGACCAAAACTTCACACAATACTCCCAAGTGTGGCCTCACCAAGGCACTGTACAATTGCAGCAACCCATCCCCGCTTCTATACTCGAAACCTCTCGCAATGAAAGCCAACATACCATTAGCCTTCTTTACTGCCTGCTGCACCTGCATGCTTACCTTCAGCGACTGTGCACAAGGACACCCAGGTCCCGCTGCACACTCTCCTCTCCCAATTTACAACCATTCAGGTAGTAATCTGCCTTCCTGTTTTTGCTTCCAAAATGAATAACCTCACACTTTTCCAAATTATACTGCATCTGCCATTTGTTTGCCCACTCGCCCAACCTGTCCAGATCTTGCTGTAGGATCTCTGCATCCTCGTCACAATTCACCCTCCCGCCTAATCTGGTATCATCTGCAAACTTTGAGGTGTTACATTTTGTTCCCTCATCCAAATCATTAATATATATTGCGAATAGCTGGGTTCCAGCTCCGGTCCCTGTGGTACCCCACTGGTTACTGCCTGCCAATTTGAAAAGGACCCATTAATCCCCACTCTTTGTTTCCTCGCTGCCAACCAGTTTTCTATCCACCTCAATACATTTCCCCCAATCCCATGCGCTTTAATTTTGCACAATAATCTCTTCTGAGGGACTTTGTCAAACGCCTTCTGAAAGTCCAAATATACCACATTGACTGGCTCCCCCTTGTCGTCTGTACTGGTTACCTCTTCAAAGAATTCCAACAGATTTGTCAAGCATGATTTTCCCTTCATAAATCCATGCTGACTCTGACTGATCCCACCACTGCTTTCTAAATGTTCCGCTATAAAGTCCTTGATAATGGATTCAAGCATTTTCCCCACTACCGATGTTAGGCTTACTGGTCTATAATTCCCTGCTTTCTCTCTACCTCCCTTTTTGAATATCGGAGTGACCTGAGCTACCCTCCAATCTGCAGGGACAGTTCCAGAGTCCATAGAATCCCGGAAGATGACCACCAACGCATCCACTATTTCCAGAGCCAACTCCTTAAGCATGGTGGCACAGTGGTTAGCACTGCTGCCTCACAGCGCCAGGGACCCGGGTTCAATTCCGGCCTCGGGTGTCTGCCTGTGTGGAGTTTGCACTTTCTCCCCATGTCTGCGTCGGTTTCTTCCGGGTGCTCCGGTTTACTCCCACAGTCCAATGATGCGTAGATTTTGAGGATTGGTCATGCTAAATTATGCCTTAGTGTCCAAAGATGTATAGGTTAGGTGGATTGGTCATGTTAACTCTCCCCTTCGTCTCCAAAGATGTGTAGGTTAGGTGGAGTAATGGGGATAGGGCAAGGAAGTGGGCCTGGGTAGGGTTCTCTTTCAGAGAGTTGGTGAGGACTTAATGGGCCAAATGGCCTCCTTCTGCACTGTAGGAACTCTGTGGTCCTATAGGGCTTTGGTTTGACATCTCATCTGAAAGGTGGCATCTCTGGCAGTGCAGCATTCCCTCACTACTGTACTAGAGTGCCACCTTTGATTTTATGCTTATGTCCCAGAGTGAAACTTGAACCCACAGTCTACTGATTCAAAGGTAATAGTGCTACCAAACGAACCATAACTGGCAATGCAGTGAAAGTACGTAAAGGAAAATTTGGGTTGGCACATTTGCACCTTTGACCCATCCAATTTAGATTACTCTCCTTCCTCCACTGCAAGTAGGCTGACAAAGGCTGGGCTTCACCCAGCATGTAAATAGTAGTGGAGAGGGGGAGCTTGGGTTCTCAGGCAAACACAAGGACTAGCAGAAGAGTGTGGCGATGTATTCTGGAGCAGCAATTAAACATCCACTGAGACCAATTTTCAGCAACAGGGCCTAGTAAAGTATTTTTACTTCCATTAAATTCTTGTTATTTTAGTCAACTGAATAGGGAGACAGTTGGTACTTTTCTACCTGACTTCTTGCAGCAGTTGTTCATCTACGGCTGTATTCTTACTTCCCTGCCACTGCCAAGTTTCATCAGGCAGTCTTAGTGATTCAGTTAGTTTAACACTGCCACCTTGAAATGAGAGCCCAGGTGTGTTTAACAGTAACTACTTCCAAACGTTTGGTTTTTTATTTATTTATGGGAGGTGGCATTTATTGCCCATCCGTAATTGCCATTGAATGAAGTGGCTTGCTAGACTATTTCAGAGGGCATTGCTGTGCCACGTAGGCCAGATTTCCTTCCCTAAAGGGGCATCAATGAACGAGGTGGAATTTTATTTCACTTGACAATAGTTATTGGTTATCATTAGACATTTAATGATTTCAAATTTCACTATCTGCATAGTTGGATTCCAACCCGGGTCCACAGAGCATTACCATAGTGACAATGCCACAACACCACCACCTCCACATATTATTACAACAATGTATAGAGAAAGATGAGCACGCATTTCTCTCTGTATTCTAGAGACAAACAATTTGATATCACTGATCAACAACATTATCTATGAGCTTAATAGCTATTAACCTTTATACTACATTGTTCATTGCCTAGAAAATTCAGCCCTAAATGTATTTTGTAAATTAAAGAGGTGGGAAGGGTAAAAACATTTGCTTTAGTTTTAAAGTTTCTGAAAACATCTGGCACATTTTGATTCAAAGAAATTGGGTGGGATTCTCCATTGGCTGACGGCGGAATCGGGAAACACAATTGGACGGAGAATAGGTTCCGACGCCAAAATTACGATGGGTGCCAAATTAATGCCAAATCGCAATTCTCCATCACCACAACAGCGGCGGCAATACAGTAAACACACTTGGCATATCATTAGCGGGCCTGATCCGGTATTCTCCGGGGCCTCCGCGATTCTCCACCTCCGGTGGGCCGAATTCTATATTAAAAGAGTGACCTCCACTTGGGTACTCAGTTCATGAAAGATGGATTATTAAAGTATTTAAATCAAGTAGAAATAAAATGTATTTCTGTTGCATGTTTTACAACCTCAGAACATCCCAAGGTGTTTCACATTTGAATTGTGGCACTGTTGTAATAAAAAATACAGTAATCAGTTTGTGGAGAAATTAGATAAATGATAGAAGGTTTGGTCCAGTAATGTTCAGTGAGAAATTAATGTTAGGTAGAATATCAAGAGAACTCCCCTTTCTCTTCTTCAAATAATGTCACAGGCTCTTTTCGAACATCCTGAGAGTGCAGATGGGGCCTCAGTCCTGAACGAATGCACCTACCAAAAGTGCAGCACTCCTTTAGTAATCTATGGAAGTTCCATATGTGCTCAAGCATTCAGAGTGAGGCTTGAGTCAGAGACAATGTTGCGATAACTGAGCTAGGATCTAGATATTTCTAACCCCTGCTGATGAGATTTGTCACAACAGTCAAACCATTAAAACCTTCGAAGTTTACATGTCCAGCTTCTGCGGATGCAGGAAGACTGACATCTGCAATGACTTGTCTACCTTTCCTTTTCTACTTGGCCCATGTCAGGGTTCCCTCAGAGTATATGTCACAAAAGAGGGGAAACCAGAACTTATCTTTAACTATTATGACTTAATCAGTACAAATAACTAGTATGTGCTGACTTTTCCACATCTCCACCTCTCAAAGCATTAATGAGTGAGTGTGCAAAACTCACCTCACATCTTGTCCTCATTGTTCTTCCTCCCGCAGCTTTGTCTTCTCGGGCATAGTACACAACTCCTGCTGACCTCAGCGATGCCATCATCACCACCATCTTCAAGAAAGGAGATGAAGCGGTCTGTGGGAACCACCAAGAACTCTCCCTACTCTCCATTGCTGGGAAGACCGTCGCCTGAATCCTTGCTAGCTGCCTTCTCCCAGTCATAGAATCATAGAATCTACAGTGCAGAAGGAGGCCATTCGAGTCTGCTCCGGCCCTTGGAAAGAGCACCCTACTTCAGCCCATGCCTCTACCCTATCCCGGTAACCCAGTAACCCCACCTAACCTTTTTGGACACTGAGGGCAATTTATCATGGCCAATCCACCTAACCTGTACATCTTTGTACTGTGGGAGGAAACCCACGCGGACATGGGGAGAACATGCAGAATCCGCACAGAGAGTGACCAAAGCCGGGAATCGAACCTCGGACCCTGGAGCTGTGAAGCAACTGTGCTACCCACTGTGCTACCGTGCTGCCCCTAGTCTCTGAAGAAACCCTTCGGAAAGCCTGTGTGGCTTCCGACCAAACCATGGAACAGCGGACACGATTTGCACAGCTCAACAACTTCAAGAGAAATGCCAGGAGCAACATCAACCAGTCTACATGGGCTTCATCGATTTGACCAAGGATCTTGACTCAGCCAACCAGGAAGTGTTGTGGAAGGCCCTGTCAAAGGCTGGCTTTCCAGAGAAATTCATCAACATCCGCCCATTCCTCCACGACAAGGTGTCGGCGACATCCTCACCGACAGAAATAAGACAAAACTTCAAGATCAAGACTAGAATCAAGCAGGGATGTGTCATCACTCCCACCCTTTTCTCCATCTTCATCGCCACTATCCTTCAATTTGTCAAGAACAAGCTTCCCAGTGGCGTGGGCATCGTCTATAGGATGGACGGAAAGGTTTTCAACCTCAACCGGTTGAAATCTAAGAAGAAAACAACACTGACATCGTTCATGGAACTTCAGTATCCAGATGGCATCGCCATCTCCTCTCTCTCAGAAGAGAATCTCTAATCCACGGTTGACACCATCGTTGAAGCATACTGAAGAATTGGTCTCAGCCTTAATTTCAAGAAGACTCAAGTCCTTTACCAACGAACCTCCCAAATGTGGAATATTTCCCATACCTGGGGAGCTACCTCTCATCTAAGGCTGACATCGATGCAGGGATCCAACATCGTACCTAATCCGCAAGAGCCTCCTTCGGACGCCTAAGGATGAGAGCCTTAGATGACCACGACATCTGTGCTGATAACAAGGTCCCAGTGTACAAGGCAGTCAGCCTCCCAACTCTTTTATATGGCTCAGAAACTTGGACTGCGTGCAGATGCCACCTATAATGCTGTCAGAGATGAAGTCTCTGCATCAGCTGGGAGGCAGGCGTACTAACATCAGCTTCCTTGAAGGAGCCAAGAGCACCAACATCGTGGCCTTGCTCATCCAAATCCAACTCTGCTGGGCCAACCATATGCTCAGGATGTCAAGTGCTGACTGACAAAGTAAATCTTCTTTGCCCAGCTTAAGGAAGGCTCCAAAACAAGAGACACCTGGTTTACCTCAGAAAATGCAACATAAACGTCAAGGCCTGGGAAACCCTTGCTCAGGAGAAACCTGCTTGGAGGAACCTTCTGATTGAAAGGCCGCAACTCTTCGAGGACACCTGACTCGAGGAGGCCCAGGGGATCAACCCTGGTTAAGTGAAGAGCACAGGTGAGCATGCCAGGAACAACACCAGACATACCTAAAAATGAGGTGTCAACCTGCTGAAGCTACAACACATGACTACTTGTGTACTAAACAGCGTAAGCAGCAAGTAATAAACAGAGCTGAGTGATTCCACAAAGAACGTATCAAGTCTAAGCTCTGCGGTCCTGCCACATCCAGCTATGAAAGGTGGTGGACAACTAAGCAACTCACTGGAGGAGGAGGCTCCCCATATATCCCCATCCCCAATGAAGGAGGAGCCCAGCACATATGTGCAAAAGCCACGGCTGAAGCAATTCTTCAACCAGAAGTCCCGAATGGATGATCCATCTCGGTCTCCTCCGGAGGACCCCAGCATCCCTGATGCCAGTCTTCAGCTAATACGATTTACTTCACGTGATATCAAGAAACAGCTGAAGGCAATGGATACTGCAAAGGCTATTACCCTGACAATATTCCGGCAATAGTACTGAAGACTTGTGCTCCAGAACTTGGCGGGTCCCTAGCCAAGCTGTTCCAGGACAGCTACAACACTGGCATTTACCTGGCAATGTGGAAAATTGCTCAGGTGTACCCTGTACACAAGAAACAGGACAAATCCAACCCAGCCAATTACCGCCCTCGCAGTCTACTCGCCATAATCAACAAAGTGGTGGAAAGAGTCATCAACAGTGCTATCAAGCGGCACTTACTCAGCAATAATCTGCTCACGGATGTTCAGTTTTGGGTTCCGTCAGGGTCACTCAGCTCCTTACCTCATTACAGCCTTGGTTCAAACATGGACAAAAGAGCCAAACTCCAGAGGTGAGGTGAGAGTGACTGCCCTTCACATCAAAGCAGCATTTGACCAAGTATAGCATCAAGGAGCCCTAGCTAAACTGAAGTCAATGGGGATCAGGGGATAAACTCACCGCTATACCTGGCATAAAGGAAGATGGTTGTGGTGGTCTCAGCTCCTCTTCCTCCCTCGGGTGCCCGATGGCCCCCGGGTGCCCGATGGCCCCCGGGCTACTCCATGGGACGGGGTGTGAGCGGAGTTATTCCCTGAGGCTCCCCCACCATCTGGCGCTGTCAGTCCTGGAGGCCCGGTCTAGTCTTGATCTGGGTCTGACTGCTCGTGTCCATGGAGCACAGGGAGTGGACCATCTCCGTCTAGGGCTGCGCCACATCACCCACTGACTGTGCCACCACCTTCTGGGTCTGTGTCACATCAGCCAGTGACTGGGCCATCTCCCTCTGTGTCTGCGCCATGTTGGCCAGCACCTGGGCAATGCCACCAATGATCCCAGACATGGCCTGCTGTGAGTGGGCCACGTTCAGAAGCGCCACTGCGATGTCCAGGTGGCTCTGGGACATGGCTGCCTGTGAGGTGGCAACACTGTCACAGAATGCCCCAGGCCATGGACATGCTGATCCATAGCCAAAACCGTCACCCTCAATGCCTTCACCGCGGACGCAACCCGTGTGGTGTTGGCCTGGTTGTCACACATGGTTGGCACCATTTCCTGCTCCTGCACATGGTTGGACTCCTCCACCTGCGCCTGCAGATGCTCATCGACAACCACTCATGTAGTCCCTGGCTCTGCGATTGCATCTCCACGATCGATGGGACTATCCATTCCAGAAGCCCGAAGCCCATCTGGACTGCAGCTGGTCCCTGGGATCGACCTGCCCTCCAACCATCTGCCCCCTCGGGTGCTCCTACCTCCACCTGCTGTATCGGATCAACTGTGTGGTGAGCGCCAGAGAGTGTCCCGGGAGCCTCTTCCCCAAAGTGCCCAAATGTGGTGAGTGTCTGGGAAGGTGCAAGGTGTTGGAGACAGCTGTGACGGGAAATCTGTGTCAACATCGGACTCGAGCTCCGGGGTCTCCTGAGTCTCGGGTTGATGGCTGCTGTCTGAGCTGCTCTCCTCATTGCTGGTCGGCACAGGGGGGGTGCGGCTGTGGCACTGGCTGGGGGCGGGGACACCGGACGGACCCGCACCATCACCAGCAGGTCCTGCAAGGCACAGGACAAGACGCATGATTAGACCGTGGGCCAGGAGGAGTGGGGGTGGTGGCAGTGTTGGTGGTGTGGGGGTGGGGGTGAAGGTGAGGGTGTGAGTGGTGTGGGGGGTGTGGTGAGGGTGGTTTGCGGGTGAGGATGGGGGTGAGGGGGTGAGTGGTTGGGAGTGTGGTGAGGGTGGTTTGGGGGTGAGGATGGGGGTGAGGGTGAGGGTGGTGTGAGGGTGTGGTGAGGGCGGGGGTGAGGGTGGTGTGAGGGTGTGGTGAGGGTGGGGGTGAAGGTGAGAGTGGTGTGGGGGTGTGGTGAGGGTGGTTTGGGGGTAAGGGTGAGGATGGGGTGAGGGTGTGAGTGGTGTGGATGTGGTGGTGAGGGTGAGGATGGAGGTGAGGGGGTGAGTGGTGTGAGGTGGGGGCGAGGGTGGGGGTGAAGGGGTGAGTGGTGTGGGGAATGGTGAGGGTGGTTTGGGGGTGAGGATGGGGGTGAGGGTGTGAGTAGTGTGGGGGTGGTGGTGAGGGTGGTTTGGGGATGAGGGGTGTGGGGGGGTGAGGGTGGTTTGGGAGTAAGGGTGAGGGTGGGGGTGAGGATGTGAGTGGTGGGGTTTTGGTGAGGGTGAGGATGGGGTGAGGGTGAGGGTGGTGTAAGGGTCTTGTGTGGGGGTGGGTTGTTTGGGGGTGATGGTGAGGATGGGGGTGAGGGTGAGGGTGGGGGTGAGGGTTAGAGTGGTGTGGGGGTGTGGTGTGGGGGTGTGGTGAGGGTAGTTTGGGGTGAGGATGGGGGTGAGGGGGTGGGTGGTGTGGGGGGGTGGTGAGGGTGAGGGTGGTTTGGGGGTGAGGGGGTGGGGGGTGAGGGTAAGGATGGGGGTGAGGGTCGGGGTGAGGGGGTGAGTTGTGTGGGGGGGTGGTGAGGGTGGTTTGGGGGTGAGGGTGTGGGGTGGTGAGGGTGAGGATGGGGGTGAGGGTGGGTGAGGGGGTGAGTTGTGTGGGGGGGGCGGTGAGGGTGAGGGTGGTGCGAGGGTCTTGTGGGGGGGGAGGCGGTCGACACACATGCCACGGGAAATCACAACTCAGCGGGGTCTCACTTCCTCATCCACGACCGATCCACACTCCGGTGACCTCTCTTTCCAAGGCCGCCGACCACATCAGGGCCCTTTGCTCTGCCACGGTCAGGGGCCGCAGGTCTGGCGGTCGCCCTCCAGTTTTCCCCACAGCTATGAGTGGCCTTCTCCTGCAGGAAACAGAAAATGACAGCGTTAGACAATCCGATGCATGCAGCCCTTGGGGGTGGGTTGCTGGTGGCCTCAGTGGCCAGGGCACCCGGTCATGGCTGGCAGTATGGGTGCAGGCATGTTGTGCAGGGTGGGGATTCAGCTGCCTTCCGGGTTGTGGAGGGTTTAGCGGGGGGGTTAAGGGTGTGCGAGATGCAGATTAGTGCCAGGGGCACACTGCTGCCTACTCATCCTGGCCATCCTGAGGAGGTTGTGCAGTTTTTTCCGGCACTGCTGGCCAGTCCGGACAGTGTTGCTGATGACACTCACAGCCTCTGCCACTTGCACAAGACACAGCGAATGGCAGCGGCTGGCAGCCTCCTTCCAGGGCAGGGGCACAGGGTGAACTGCCTCCCCTCCACCGCGTCCTGGAGGGTCTCCAGCTCAGCATTTGTGAATCTCGAGGCCGCTCTCCTTGCTGCCATCTTGTTGGCTGGGTTGGTGTGTGTTGGGAGTGAGGTGTGTATATGTGGTTGCAGCTTGTCAGCCTCCTGAGTGTTAATCTCGGACCCGGCGAATCCGGCACCGTTTCTCATTAGAATCTTGGCACCGGTGCTAGCCCCTTAACAGCCGCTAAATTGGTCCAGGTGTGGCGCCAGTTATGCTGTCGTAGAACTCCACGAATCCTGTTCCACCGTCAACACTTTGTTGATACTTTACACTTCTGTCATCCCATTAATTAAGTTACTTGTTTGCCACTTATTTTGTTCTCTGTAACATGTAACCATGTTATACCATTTGTCAGTCCAACACAATGTAAACATTTGCAGGATAAAATCCAGTGAAACTCAACATCATTATGTGATAGAAAAGTCAAGTGGTAGACTAACTGGTAGACACATCAAATTATGAGATTCAATAATGGGAGTCTTCTGGCCATTATAAGAGGAAATAAAACTGGTACTAAACTAAATACTACAGTACTTGAATTATGCAAGTTGGATTCTGTTACAAGAGTTAAATTCCTTGGCATTAATATTACTGGGCAATGAGAAATTTAGAAGATGATCAGAGACTTTTAAAAAAAATAATATTTTATTGAGGTATTTGAAAACTTTTATAACGGTAACATAAACAATGACATCAACATGGTAAAATAAACATCCCCCCCCCCCTCCCTCCACCCCCTTGGAATACTGCATCTGCTGACATTTTAATTTTCCCCGAGAAAGTCGACGAACGGCTTCCACCTCCGGGAGAACCCTAATATTGACCCTCTTAAGGAGAACTTTATTTTCTCGAGACTGAGAAACCCAGCCATGTCACTAACCCAGGTCTCTACACTCGGGGGCTTCGAGTCCCTCCACATTAACAAGATCCGTCTCCGGGCTACCAGGGAGGCAAAGGCCAGAACGTCGGCCTCTTTCGCCCTCTGAACTCCCAGATCATCCGACTCTCCAAAGATCGCTACCTCCGGACTCGGCACCACCCATGTTTTTAGCACCGTGAACATTGCCTCAGCAAAATCCTGCCGAAACCATCTAACAGCCTGTAACAGCCTCCCCGAACAGGCGCCGGAATGTGGTGACTAGGGGCTTTTCACAGTAACTTCATTTGAAGCCGACTTGTGACAATAAGTGATTTTCATTTCATTTCATTTCATTTTAATTTTAAGCTTCGGGTATGCCCAAAATATGTGGACATGATTTGCTGGGCTTCCCGCGCAACTCGAAGAACTTACTCATCCTAGCCGCTGTCATGTGTGCCCGGTGGACTACCTTAAATTGTATCAGGCTCAGCCTGGCACATGATGAGGAGGTATTAACCCTGCTTAGGGCATCCGCCCATAGACCTGCCTCAATCATACCTCCTAGCTCATCCTCCCACTTGCCCTTAAGCTCCTCCACCGGGATTTCCTCCGCCTCCAAAAGTTCCTGGTGTAAATATCCGATACCTTCCCCTCTCCCACCCAGGTACTGGAAACTACCCAACCTGTATCCCCTGTGGCGGCAGCAGCAGAAAGGCCGGCACCTGTTTTCTCAGGAAGTCTTGCACCTGCAAATACCTAAAACCATTCCCTGCTGGCAATTCAAATTTATCCTCCAAAGCTTTCAAGCTGGGAAAGCTCCCATCTATAAATAGATCCCCCATCCTTCTAATTCCTGCCCTCTGCCAACTCCGGAACCTGCCATCTAGCCTATCTGGTACAAACCTGTGGTTATTACAAATCGGGGTCCAAATCGATGCTCCCTCCACTCTCTTATATCTCCTCCATTGCCCCCAGGTCCTCAGAGCAGCCACTGCCACCAGACCTGTGGAGTATTGGGCCAGCGAGAACGGCAGAAGTGCCGTTATCAGTGCTCCCAAACTGGTGTCTTCACATGACGCCGCCTCCATCCGCTCCCATGCCGACTCCTCCCACACTACCCACTTCCTGATCATGGCTATATTAGCCGCCCAGTAGTAACTGCAAAAGTTCGGCAGCGCCAACCCACCCTCCCCCCGACTGCGCTCCAGCAACACTTTCTTCACTCGCGGGGTTTTACCCGCCCACACAAAGCCCAAAATAATCTTATTCACCTGTTGATTCCCAAATTTCTTTCTCCATCAGCCTGGCCTCAATAAAAGTCGAGATGGATTTGCACGTAAAAAGAAGTTATTTTAGTCAGCTTGCAAACTTGATTCATTTCACAGAAACATAAGAGACATCCAGTCTCCTACATCCCAGAAAGCGAATGAACAAAGAGACAAAGGGATCTCTGCAAATCAATTCAAATGGTATCAAGTTTCACATACTCGACGCCCATAGGTCAGCCTATATCCCTCCTGGCCTGTTTGATCATTTCTGATTGGCTCACTTCCAATCCCTTTCTCTGGCCCCTATCAATGCAGCATCACTCTCGTAGACACACCTCTTCCTGCTTTCCCCATGCGGTCTAACATCCTTTGTCTCTGAACTAACCGGAGTCAAAGTGGCTTATTTCTACATTACATTAACTAATATCTCTAAAGTAACTATTTTATATCACATTCGTGACACCCGCTTGAAAAAGGCCTTAGGGATGAAGATGGGGAGGCACTGAAAGGCAAACAGAAATCTGGGGAGGTCCGTCATTTTCACGGTCTGTACCCTCCATGCCAGTGATAGCGGGAGCATGTCCCATTTCTTAAAGTCCCCTTCCATTTGTTCTACCAACTGGGATAGGTTTAACTTGTGTAGTACCTCCCATTCACGGGCCACCTGGATTCCCAGATATCGAAAACTCTTCTCTACCATTCTCAGCGGCAGCTCTCCCAGTCTCTTCTCCTGCCCTCTTGCTTGGATCGCAAACATCTCGTTTTTCCCCATGTTCAATTTATACCCCGAAAAATTGCCAAATTCCCCCAAGATTCACATTACTTCCCCCATCCCCTCCAACGGGTCCGAAATGTGCAAGAGCAGGTGATCTGCGTAGACCGAGACCCGGTGCTCCACCCCCCCCACCCCCCGCCCCCCACCCCCGCCACCCGCCCCGAACCAGCCCTTTCCAGTTCCTAGAGGCTCTTAACACCATGGCCAATGGCACTATGTCCAGAGCAAACAGTAAGTAACGGGGAGAGGGGGCACCCTTGCCTCGTCCCTCGGTGTAGTTTAAAACACCCCGGCCTCAGCCGGTTCATATGCACACTCGTTACTAGTGCCTGATAGAACAACGCACTCAGTCAATAAAGCCCTCACCAAACCCAAACCTTCCCAGCGCCTCCCACAGGTAATTCCACTCCACCTGCTCAAAAGCCTTCTCCGCATCCATCGCTACCACCACCTCCGCCGCCTCTCCTTCTGAGGGCATCATAATAACATTTAGGAGCCTTCGAACATTGGCCTTGAGTTGCCTGCCCTTAACAAATCCCGTCTGGTCTTCCCCTATCACCCCCAGGACACAGTCCTCTATCCTTGTGGCCAGTATCTTAGCCAGCAGTTTGGCATCCACATTCAGTAGAGAAATCGGCCTGTATGACCAGCATTGCTCCAGATACTTCTCCCATTTCAGGATCAATGAAATCGTGGTCTGCGACATTGTTGGGGGGAGGATTCCCTTCTCTCTTGCTTCGTTAATTGTCCTCACCAACAGTGGGCTCAATATCTCTGAAAACTTCTTATAGAATTCCACTGGGTAGCCGTCAGGCCCCGGGGCCTTGCCCGACTGCATACCCTCCAGCCTCTTGATTATTTCCTCAATCTCAATTGGGGCTCCCAGCCTCCTCCACCTTCAACTGATCCAGAAACTGCCTCATCTCCTCCACCCCAGCCGGGGGCTCCGACTCATACAATTTACTATAAAAGTCCTTAAACACTTCGTTCACCCCCGCTGGGTCCAGGACAGTTTAACCGTCTCTACTCTTTATTTTACCTATCTCCCTGGCCGCCTCTCTTTTCCTGAGCTGGTGTGCCAACATTCTGCTTGCCTTTTCCCTGTACTCATAGATCGTCCTCCTTGCCTTCCTCAACTGTTCCACTGCTTTCCCTGTGGTCAACAGCCCAAACTCCACCTGTAACCTCCGCCGCTCCCTCAGTAGCCTCGGATCCAGGGCCTCCGTGTATCTCCTGTCCACCTGGAGTATCTCCTCAACTAACCTGTCCCTCTCAGCCCGTTCCGCCTTTTCTCTGTGGGCCCGTATCGAGATTAATTCCCCTCTGACTACTGCCTTCAAAGCTTCCCAGACCGTCGCTGCAGAGACCTCCCCCGTATCAATTGTTTCCAGATAGTTCTGGATGGACTTGTTAACCCGCCCACAGATCGCTTCATCCGCTAGCAACCCCACATCCAGTCTCCACAGTGGGCGTTGCCCTCTCTCCACACTAACCTGTAGATCCACCCAATGTGGGGCATGGTCTGACACTGCAATTGCTGAGTACTCAGTATCCACCACCTTCGGTATTAGCGCCCTGCTCAGGACAAAAAAGTCGATGCGAGAGTATACCTTGCGGAAATGTGAAAAAAAGGAACACTCCTTCGTCCTCGGCTGTGCAAACCTCCATGGGTCTACTCCCCCCATCTGTTCCATAAAGCCCTTCAATTCCTTTGCCGCAGCCGTCCTCCTCCCTGTCCTAGATTTTGACCGGTCCACTTCCGGATCAATGACTGTATTGAAGTCCCCTCCCATGATCAGGTTAAGTGATTCTAAGTCTGGGATCTTACCTAACACCCGCCTCATAAATTCCACGTCGTCCCAGTTCGGAGCATGTATGTATGTATGTTCACAAGTACCTCTTGCACCCACTCCAGCTTCCCACTCACCATTATGTACCACCACCCCCCCCCCCCCACCCCACCCCCCCACCCCCCGCCACCCCCCTGCTGCCGACTAGCCATCACACTTTTTGGGCCAGCCTCGAGCTCGCGCCCTCCGCTTCCTCGAGTCCCCAGTCACACTGCCGCCGTTCCCGACCTCCCCTAGTACCAGTTCCTCCCCTGTCAGCAAAGCAGCTCCCCCTCCCTCCCCCCTAGCAACAACACGATAAACCCAATCCCCCAAGTCAAGCTCCAACTTAACACCTGCTCACCCCCCACTGCGCTTCCAAGAGTCAGCTGACCCATGCTGACTCGGTAGCTCCCGCCCCTGGCACCAAGCAGTCTGTCTCCCTATTGTTTTCTCCACTCTCCCCCACATGAATAAACATTTTAAAAGCATCACATTCCCCAGTAAACAAACATCAGAAAAAACAGTGAAGAAACAGTCACTTTAGAAAAATAAAAAAGAGCCCATCCCCCCCTCTCACAAGGTCCCTGCAAGACAAAGCAACCTTTAACCATCCACACAGCCCATTATTTCACATAGAGCTACTTAAATTTTTACAATCCAGCACCATAAATCGCCGCCACAGTACTTCTCCAAGGCTTAAGTGTCTTTTAATTCGCCTCCAGCTTAATTTCTTTAATAAAGGTCCATACTTCGTTTGGCGTTTCAAAGTAGAAGTCCCGTTCCTCATGTGTGACCCACAGACGGGCTGAGTACAGCATCCCGAACTTCACCTCCTTCTTAAAGAGGGTTGGTTTTGCCCGATTGAACCCAGCTCGCCTCTTGGCCAAATCCACTCCCAGGTCCTGATAGATGCGCAACTCACAGTTCTCCCACTTGCTGCTCCGTTCTTTCTTGGCCCACCACAAAACGTGTTCCTTTACCATGAAACGGTGAAAATGTACCACCATGGCCCTCGGCAGCTCGTTCACTCTGGGCTTCCTCGAGAGGGCTCTGTGCGCTCTGTCCAATTCCAGGGGCCAAGGGAACGCCCCAGCCCCCATCAACTTCTCCAACATGTCCGTCACATAGGCCCTCGCATCCGATCCCTCACTGCCTTCAGGGAGGCCGACAATTCTGAGATTCTGCCTCCTGGACCTATTCTCCAGGTCCTCCAGCTTCTCCTGCATTCTTTTCTGGCGGTCGATCATCCCCACCTTGTTTTCCAGCACAGTTATATACTCCTCGTGCTCGGACAACTTTTGTTCCACCTCCTGGATTGCTCTCCCGTGTGTTTCCTGATTCTGAGCCATTTAATCAATCAAAGCCTTAATCCAGCGTGTCCTTCTTCAGCTTGGCGAAGCAATCCACGAAAAACTTCACCAGCTGCTCCGTCGACCAGCGTCGTCTCCCCGTGGCCCTGCTGCCCCGCCATGCTGTCCCGTGTTACCAGCTCTGCTTGCGTCTCCCTTATAGGACTTTGTCGTCTCACACGGCCACTTCTGGTCCAATTCTCCATATACCGTTGGGGGATTTCTCCTCACTGGATCACTCTTCACCGATTTATCCCATAAAATCCGAACAAAACTGGGGGGAAAAGGTCCAAAAGTCCGTTACAGGCGGGAGCTATCAAATGTGCGACCTACTTCACCATGGCTGCCACCGAAGTCCGATGATCAGAGACTCTTGATAGACGATGACTATACTACCCGGGTGTGTTATCCACATCCACTTTCCCCAGAAATTTACCATTGCCGAATCACCACTATCAACATCGTGGGGATTAGTATTGACCAGAAACTGAACTGGACTAGCCATATAATTATTGTGGCTACAAGAGCAGGTCAGAGACCAGGAATCCTGCAATGAGTAACTCACCTCCTGACTCCCCAAAGTCTGTCCACCACCTACAAGAGTGTAATTGCCTGGATAAGTGTAGCTCCAACAACACTCAAGAAGTTTGACATCATCCAGGACAAAGCAGCCCGCTTGATTGCTACCCCTTACACAAACATTCACTTCCTCCACCACCAAGAGTCTATACCATCTACAACTTGCACTGCAAGAACTCATCAAGGCTCCTTAGGCAGCACCTTCCAAACCAATGACCATACCATCCAGAAGGACAAGGGCAGCAGATACCTGGGAACACCATCAGCTGGAGGCTCCCCTCCAAGTCATTCACCATCCTGACTTCGAAATATATTGCCGTTCCTTCATTGTCGCTGGGTCAAAATACTGGAACTCCCTCCCTAATAGCACAGTGGGTATACATACACCACATGAACAGCAATAGTTCAAGAAGGCAGCTCACCACCACCTCCTCAAGGGCAATTAGGGATGGGCAACAAATGCTGGCGTAGCCAGTGAAGCCACATCCTGTAAAAATGAATTTTAAAAATAAATTTGTGTTATAAATGCGCCCTTCTTATATTCTCTAATATATCAGGGAAAGGAATGCTAATCACTGTTGGATTGCAACTGTGCTCCTATTTTCCTACCTTACACTGTAGCTCCACATTTCCTTCACAGACGTCTGACTCGGACCTGCTGGGAAATGTGAAGCAGAGCTACTCCTGGAGTCCTTCAGTGTAGTGCAGGAGCATCAGAGGAATTTAAGCCACCCTCACATTTTACGGCACTAGCTGCCTCATTCCAGTAAGTATAAATGCCCCTTTGTTTAAAAACCATTTTGACAAGTTGTAAGAGAAGGTAAGTGTGTAAGGTAAGCGAGTGAGGGGGTAGGGTGGCTCATGGTTGGGGTGTCAGTGTATAATTACAAACTGGTTTTGACCTTTCCAACTTTTCCTGGGTAACTATTCTGCTCAGTAATTTGGAACAACCCGAAGTCCCTGATTTTAACTCAGATTTTGGAAGGGTTCCAGATAACTGCCCAATGGAAGTTTACACTTCCTGGGCAATTCTCTCCGAGGGGTCCACCAGTGCATCTTCTGCCCAGGGTATGAACAAAAAACAAAGAACAAAGAAAAGTACAGCACAGGAACAGGCCCTTCGGCTCTCGAAGCCTGTGCCGACCATGCTGCCCGTCTAAACTAAAATCTTCTCCACTTCCTGGGTCCGTATCCCTCTTTTCCCATCCTATTCATGTATTTGTCAAGATGCCCCTTACATATCACTATTGTCCCTGCTTCCACCACCTCCTCCGGCAGCGAGTTCCAGGCACCCACGACCCTCTGTGTAAAAAACTTGCCTCGTACATCTCCTCTGAACCTTGCCCCTTGCACCTTAAACCTATGCCCCATAGTAATTGACCCCTCTACCCTGGGATAAAGCCTCTGACTATCCACTCTGTCTATGCCCCTCATAATTTTGTAGACCTCTATCAGGTGGCCCCTCAACCTCCTTGAGAACAAACCGAGTTTATTCAACCTCCCCTCATAGCTAATGCTCTCCATACCAGGCAACATCCTGGTAAATCTCTTCTGCACCCTCTCTAAAGCCTCCACATCCTTCTGGTAGTGTGGCGACCAGAATTGAACACTATACTCCAAGTGTGACCTAACTAAGGTTCTATACAGCTGCAACATGACTTGCCAATTCTTATATTCAATGCCCCGGCCAATGAAGGCAAGCATGCCGTATGCCTTCTTGACTACCTTCTCCACCTGTGTTGCCCCTTTCAGTGACCTGTGGACCTGTACACCTAGATCTCTCTGACTGTCAATACTCTTGAGGGTTCTACCATTCACTGTATATTCCCTACCTGCATTAGACCTTCCAAAATGTTTTACCTCACATTTGTCCGGATTAGACTCCATCTGCCATCTCTCCGCCCAAGTCTCCAAACAATCTAAATCCTGCTGTATCCTCTGACAGTCCTCATCGCTATCCGCAATTCCACCAACCTTTGTGTCGTCTGCAAACTTGCTAATCAGACCAGTTACATTTTCCTCCAAATCATTTATATGTACTACGAACAGCAAAGGTCCCAGCACTGATCCCTGCGGAACACCACTAGTCATAGCCCTCCAATTAGAAAAGCACCCTTCCATTGCTATCTCTGCCTTCTATGACCTCCCAGTTCTGTATCAATCTTGCCAGCTCACCCCTGACCCCGTGTGACTTCACCTTTTGTACCAGTCTACCATGAGGGACCTTGTCAAAGGCCTTACTGAAGTCCATATAAACAATATCCACTGCCCGACCTGCATCAATCATCTTAGTGACCTCCTCGAAAAACTCTATCAAGTTAGTGAGACACAACCTCCCCTTCACAAAACCTTGCTGCCTCTCGCTAATACGTCCATTTGCTTCCAAATGGGAGTAGATCCTGTCTCAAAGAATTCTCTCCAGTAATTTCCCTACCACTGACGTATGGCTCACCGGCCTGTAGTTCTATGGATTATCCTTGCTACCCTTCTTAAACAAAGGAACAACATTGGCTATTCTCCAGTCCTCCGGGACATCAGCTGAAGACAGTGAGGATCCAAAGATTTCTGTCAAGGCCTCAGCAATTTCCTCTCTAGCCTCCTTCAGTATTCTGGGGTATTCTGACCTCCAGAGATAGGGCGATTTGGGCCTTAAAGTAACACTTGGTGATGCGGGTAGATCTTTACTTTCAATTTTTATGAATGAGAGACTTCATAAGACAGTTATGTTTTCAAATGTTTCCTTTAATTTGAGGTTAAATAGAATTACTTTAATAGGGGGATGGTGAAATCTACTTTTTTTTTTCTTTTTCCAATTAGGAGGCAATTTAACATGGCTTACCCTGCACTTCTCCGGGTTGTGGGGGTCAGGCCCACGCAAACAAGGGGAGAAGGAGAATGTGCAAACTCCACGTGGACAGTAACCCAGGACCAGGATTGAACCTAGGTCCTCAGTGCCGTGAGGCAGCAGTGCTAAGCACTGCGCCACCGTGCCGCACTGTGAAATCATACTAAACTCTGCCCGGAGATATGTCCATGCGCTGAAAACAATTTTCGCACGTTGACACAAAAGAAGGTCTGCTGGTCTTTCTGGACTCAAAGATACAGGACTGGATTCTCCCACCCCACCACGCCACATTTCTATTTCACCCCGCCAGCAGGATGCTCCGTTACGCTGGCCGGTCAATGGGGTTTCCCATTGTGGGGCAGCCCCACCCCGTTGGGAAACCCCGGGCTGCCGGCAAAACGGAGCATCCTACCGGCGGAGAATCCAGCCCGCAGAGAGGGAGGCAGAAACAGCTGCTGCTGGGAGAAACAGTGGGAAAGTCTGTTTTGGGTTACTCATGCAGCAGAATGCTACAAAAAACTGATTTTCTGTTCAAAGAGATGGGACAGGTGGAGACTGGTGAGGGCTCACCCCGCAGCGCCAGTTCTGCTTACCAAAAGTAAGCACTCGCATTCCACGCCCGGCTCTGAGCCAACGAGTCGGGTTTCTTACCCATTTAAAGTTTGAGAATAGGTTGAGATCGTTTCGGCACCAAGACCTCTAATCATTCTCCAGAGTAGGCCTTGCTGCCAGATGTCAGTTCGGGGATACTCAGAAGACTGAGAAGCACGACTTTCAGACAACACTGGAAGACTTGAGCTGCTGTGACAGGGAAAGGGGAGCCTGCTGCAAAGTCAGGAGGAGTTTGGAACTGAACCTACAAGATTACAAATCTGCTGATGGCATAATATACAAATGGGTCATAAAGTTTTTTTTTTGGTTGTGTTAATTTGTTAATGGGGAAGGTCATTTTTTGTCGTTTGGGGGAGCAGCTACCTATTAAATAATATTCAGTTTATGTTGATTTAAGTTTGTTAGGGTGAAAGGACTAAAATGTGACACCTTGTTGTGTGATTCTTTCAGTTGTTCACTGGGAAATTCAAATCTCATTTTAAAAGTTACTAGTCTCTATGAGGATTGTAACTCAATAAACTAAAATTATCGTCTTAAATATTCAGATAGCTATTTAAAAGTAGAAAAAACAAATGCAATCAAAAATAATCTATATTAGGTTCACTTAGGATTCTGCTTCAGGACTATGTAAAGGTCCATTATCGCATCTAATAGCAATTGAGTCAGTGTCATATCAAAACACCGTTTAGTCAGAATTTTTTTTTATTGTAATTATTATGCCATCAAAATAATAATTGATAGAAAGTGAGTAAGGCTGTTATGTGATGCCAACTTCCTCCAACCCCATTACTCACTGTTATATTTCCATAATTCTGCAATAGTTTCAAGATAATATTACAAAGAAAAAGCATCAACTATTGCAGCAGAGAAAGGCACCTTAGGATAACCGGGATGCTTGAAACCCGGAATATTCACCATCAGGATCAGGAAAAGTAGTTCTGATTATCCACACACAGCAACTGGGAATGATACGTTTGTTGTTGTCTCCCAAACACCCATGTTGCCACATGATGTACTGCCTGTATGCTGCATGTCTCAGTTCACGGTTGTAGTTTTCAGCAGGGAGTGAGTGGAGGCCGAACAACTCATTACGATATATCAGCATCAGGTGCAGCACTGCTTCATTCAAACACAGGTTCGCCATAGCACAGCTTTTACTTATGCAATATTGCTCTGTCTTCCCGCAGCACACTTTCTCTATGTCAGTCGGCATCTCCCAACAAAAGCCACAGACACACCAGTTGGGTACTTCTGTCGAAGGCCCATGGGGATAATAGTCTGATGGAGCATCTTGAAGGAGGTCTATGATCAATCCTGGATTCCTCTTTGCCAGCCGCACAAAAATGCCTTCAAGCTTTAAACGGCTAAGTTGGGAAGCCAAAGTCTGCAAAGAATTGTAAATAATAGGTGAGAATGCCAACAATGATTCTTGGTCAGCTACTTTCTAACATTTGGGTACAAATTTGGCCTCTGGAGACAGTGCTATGGAAGCCCAGCATCCTGTTACTGGGGCACACTGCACTGCTAGCACTTGGAATGTAGCCCGTACTCTTGAGAAGGCCATTCCCATGTGGTCCCTGTATGCGTCAGTATCAACTGTTCTGGTGCTGTCCCGATGTCACACAGCTCTATCAGATCTATACAGGCCTATTGAACTATGTGCATTTTACTCTAAAAAAAAACTGCAAGATGGGCACCAATGTTATTTAACTGGCCAGACCCACAACTTGCAAGCAACTTGATTTTGAAAAGTGTCTGCTATTGCAAAGTGCCTGGAAGTGCTATGTTGTATTCTTGGAGGTGTAGTGGTAAGTTCCTGGATTTACCAGAGGATGATGCTCCGTCCTTACAGTGTTGGCAAAGGATTAGTTGACCTTACTGCAACAGGTATAAGGGATGCAGTGGCAGTGCCTCTAAATCAGCAACATGACAGGGGGTTGGAACAGAGGCTGTTGGAAAGTCAAGCTCTACACCATGCTCCTTGCTAATTTGAAGCCTGATTCCTCCATACTCTTGAACAGTGGCTGGAAGCTGCCTGGCAGGCCAGAAAATGGAGCCAGCATCTTGATGTACATGCCCGTTCAGTGTTCTCTTGTACCCTGCCCCATCGAAGTCAGCCTCTGCAGCAGAATTGGTCTGCGACCTTGCTGTCCGATGAGCTTTCAAAAAACATCCTTTACACCGAACTGGTTACAGCCCACTCACGCCTGGTGATTTCCTAGACTGACACCAAATCTATTGTAGCTTCCAAGGTACAAGCAATGCTAGTGTGTCAGCTGGTGACTGCAGGTGTCAGGGCAAATGACGGGCCTCTTCATCAGTACTGTTGCTCTCTCTCTTCCTCCTTGGGCTGCTATGGCTGGGCAGACAGGAGTTTGCTGGTGTCTAAAAGCAGAAAATCAGAAGAGGAAAGCTGGCCTGAGGGAAGAGGGTAATGGGGAAAGCAGTAAAAGGCCCATGGTTACGCCACTTGCAGCTTGTTCATTGTGTGAGATGAGAGGATGAAGGTGAAATGAGAGTTGAGAAAAGACAAAAGGTAAAAACATAACATCATCCTCAATGTTCAACCTCAATGACACTGGCCTTATGATGCTGAGAGCCTTCTCTCAACAGGGCTCAGGGATATAGGTGTCCTTGTTCTCTGGTGATTTTGCATTATTCCCTTCTATTGTGTGCCACCTTGTACTGCGAGAGAGGGAAGAATGTCAGTGATCATGTAACACTGTCATTGGATGGCATAATGCCATAGCTGAACAGCTCAAGATATGTTGAGGTTACAAGAGGTAGGTGTGAGGCTGACAGTATCAGTAGATATGCAGAGGCGACAGGGGAGGGGGGTTGTACCAGAATGCCAGGGAGTACTGATGGGTAAGCGATGGAGGTATGGTGCATTGAGCAGTATGAGAGGTGGGTTGTGTGGTGGGTATGAGATGTCAAGATATGCCATGTAAAAATGCATGTACTGACCATGCACTGCTGCCAGGACGTCAAGCCACCCTGGCCACCTGCTTCCCCTCCCTTCTGAGGGTCGCCTTGAGAGCCATCTTAGCCTCACCACCGCGCCCCCCCCCCCCCCCCCCCCCCCCCCCCACCTCAGATCAGCAAAGTTTTTCTTCCTGCCCACCTCCACCACTAAAGCCATCTGCACCCCAGCTATGACCCTGGCACCGTCTCTCTGACCCTGGTGTTTCATTTTCAGTGTTTTAAATTGCAGCAATATTATTCAGTGTGGCTTCACTTTAAGAGGGTGGGTAGCCTTTAAGAGCAAAAGGCTGATTGTACCTTGTGGTATTAGCAAAACACTGATCAGTCACCAGCGAACACAGAGGTAGCCAACAGCTTAACAATTGGTTGGCCCTGTGCTACAATAATGGTGATGAGGCTTTGCAGCATTAAATTTAAGTGCTGCCCACCTTCATTGAAATTGGCGATGGCTGATCACGGTTTGCAACCCTCACGCCCGAAAATGGGATAAGTCGATATTAAGCCCTTAATGCTTTACTACAAATATATATGAGTACATCTTTTGTGGTTACCTGGATCTCTTTATCCATTTCAACCTCAACTTTCTGTTGTGCTTCCTTACATTTTATAGCTTCATTGGTAGATGTAATTGAGGCGCTAGTTCGTCTTTTCTTATTCCTTATTTTATTGCTGGATGATGGATAACTTTTAGCTCGTCCTTTTCTAACTTCTCTTCCATTTCCTTCTCCTTGTGCAACTGATTCAGTCCTGTTCATCATTATTAATGTTAACATTTAGCAGCAATGTACATCTTTCATGTTTTTTTTTCCTCTCTTTTATTTCACATGACTTACATCTCAAATTATCAATTTTATTTTACGATATACTCTTCATTTCTGCAGGTCAATATTGCCGATGGTCTGGGCTACAATGCCCTGACTACCACAGCCCTGAATCTTTGTAAAGATTTATCAAGGTAAGGTGAAAATCAAAATACTGTGGATACTGGAAATATGAATTAAATACAGACACTTCTGAAAATATTCAGCACATCAGGCAGCTACAGCAGAAGAAATTCATGACTTTCGGAACATTTCCAACATCTTCCATTCATAAGAGTAGGAGATGAGACTGAGAGACATTGAGAGCACTGCGCTAAGCTTGAGGGGACTGTCTTAATAGAAAATAAAAAATCTTTCCACAAGTCTGATAAGGACGTCACTGTGTAATTCACTTATTTACCTAATTTATCATTTGAAGTTCAGTGTAAGGATTTAGATTAATGTGATGCCCTGCTCTTCCAGGATCCAGGATCAAATGTAAACCTAGTAATTTTCAGAATATTGTTCTGTGTTGCTCTTCGTGTGGCCATTGTGTTTAGTTCCAGGATCAATTATGTAATCCCTCTATGTCCAGTAGATGTCCATTCCTCTTATTTGAAAGATCAACTTTCCTCACCCTGGTTTTTCTCACTGCTATCTGATTACACTATTACAGAAGTAATTTGTGACTTCAATTGCCAACTTAGACGCTTCAGAGCAAATACTTGTAAATATTTCAAAACTCCTCAGAAAGAGAAAATATGATAAATATCAGGAGCTGTAAACATGGTTAAAGGAAACCATCACATTACATTGCTGTCAGGCCACCATTACTTCTGCAATGTCAGGAAAGATTACATTCATATTTCAAGCTTTGCACTATGCTTTCCCCGCCCCATGTTATTTCTTGCTCTCTCCCATTTTCACATCCTTTATGCCTCTGTGTGCCATTCTATGGGTAACACATGCTTTGGTCAATGTTCTCCTTAGCCATAGACAGCATAGTATGACTCAAATGTGTCTAGTTTTGTCTCAGTTGAGCTGGATATATTCTCCTGACAGTAAGGCTATGACAAAGCTTCTGTAAAAAAAACTTATCTAGTCATTCAAGGGCAAGAACATGGCAAAGAACATTGATCGCTTCAGGGTGTCAGATCACACAATTCCACTTTCTCACAGGCAAATTCTCTTGTCCTTTTCTCCTATCCCGCATGGGGTACAGCATTTTGCATAGTTTCTATATTTATAAATTGTAGGAAACGTACCGAATAATTTCATGTTTTGAGAGAAATGTGAGCTCCTGCAAAAAGAAACAAAGTACGATATATCAGTAAACATGTTAAAAATCCTTTAAATGGAATGATTATGACAATATATTTTTCCAGGGATGAACATGTGTATGTCTTCACAATTTAACTGATGAGGGTGGAGTGTGTGCAGTGTTAAAATAGGAGTAGAGATTGGTTTTCAATCCTGGGTCCGGAATCCAGTCATCGCTGGCAGCACGGTGGCGCAGTGGGTTAGCACTGTGGCCTCACGGCGCCAAGGTCCCAGGTTCGATGCCGGCTCTGGGTCACTGTCCGTGTGGAGTTTGCACATTCTCCCCGCGTTTGCGTTGGTTTCGCCCCCACAACCCAAAAATGTGCAAGCTAGGTAGATTGGCCACGCTAAATTGCCCCTTAATTGGAAAAAGTGAATTAGGTATGCTAAATTTTTTTTAAAAAGGAATCCAGTCATCGGTTCAATTGCTGGTGTGACTCCGCACCACAAGCTCGTGCAATGCCATTTTTAATGGGGATTAACTAAGTGGTCTGGGGCTGGTTTAGCGCCTAATCGATGGTGTCAAAAGCAGCCCGGAGGCAGGACACAGTCACCCAAGGGTGCTTTGAAAAGGCGGGCAGAAGCCATGCCAGTTGCTGCTGTTCAGGGAGATGAATGGCATCGGGTCGATGCTGCCAGAAGTTGGCAGGAACTGGCAACCCCAATCGTTCAGATGCCTCCCAGAGTTACTCACTGAGATTGTGGCTGAGAGGCACAGGTTTCCCTTTGGAGACCATGGCTGGAAGCTGCGGAGGAGGTAATCGGTCTTGGCATCACAGGAAGAACGTGGATACAGAGCTGCAAGTGCTCAATTACCTCATAAGATCTTGGAAGGTGAATGGCAAGTGACACCTGGGTGACAGGCCTTGCCTACAGCAGCATGGATGCAAATTAAGCCGACTGCTTGCCTACAGTGTTCCATAACAATGTCCAAGTGCTAAGACGATTATGTTTTAAATTGTCTCCTTTAATTTAATAGCATAGAGTATTCTGGAGAGGAGGCTAGCAATCATATTAATTCTGCCTGGAGACAGGCCCATATCATCAACAACCAAAAACCCATTGAACATCAAGTAACAGATTTCATACCTTGACACAAAAGTGGGACAGCTGTTTTTCTGGACAGAGAGGGAGAGAGGTTAGCAGCTACTGCTGTGAAGAGCAGAGGAAATTGTGATTTTTGGGTTAGCTAACAAGCAAAATGCTGGTGAGGACGGTTCTCTGTTCAGTCAGATGGGATTTGTAGATATTTAAGGAACCTGGGGCGTCATTCTCCGACCCCCCCAGAGGGTCGGAGAATGGCCGTTGGCCGCCGTGAATCCCGCCCCCGCCGGTTGCCGAAGTCTCCGAAGGGAGAAAAGTCGGCGGGGCGTTAATCTCGCCGCTGCCGTCGGAGAATGTCACGGGTCTGCGCAAGGCAGAGGATTTTCGGCCTGCCGATATTCTCCCTTCCGGATGGGCCAAAGTCCCGTCGACGTGATGACCGTTCACGTCGACGTAAATTAAACCTCCTTTTCATCGGCGTGACCCTGTGCTCCAGGTTCACGCCGACCAGCGTGGAGGTGAGTGACGGCCTGGGGGGTTGGCTCTGGGCAGGCGATGGCGTGGCCGCAGTCTGAATGCGTGAGGAGAGGTGTGACTCGGGTTGTGTGTGTGTGTGTGCGGCAGGGGGGGGGGTGGTGGTTAGAGTAGGCTGGGCTCCGGGGGAGTGCCGGGAGGGGGTCCGTGCCGGGGTGGAGGTTGGGGGGGGTCCGTGCCGGGGTGGAGGTTGGGGGGGGTCCGTGCCGGGGTGGAGGTTGGGGGGGGGGGTCCGTGCCGTGGTGGAGGTTGGGGGGGGGGTCCGTGCCGGGGAGGGGGATCCGTGCCGGGGTGGAGGTTGGGGGGGGGGTCCGTGCCGGGGAGGGGGATGGGGGGTCCGTGCCGGGGTGGAGGTTGGGGGGGGGAGGCGTGCCGGGGAGGGGGGCGTGAGGGCAAGTGAGTTGGTCCACCTGGCCAGGTGCCAGCCTCCAACAGTTGGACCCATGCGGTCCATGCCACCTGGCTGGGGGGAGGAGGGGATATGGGCAATGATGACATGTCGTCGTTCCCCTGCCCCCCACCAGGCCGTCATGTTTTCCGAACATCCAGCGATGTTGGCCGCCTTGGCGGCAGCCACTCATGTCTATGTTGCCCTGGATGAGGAGGAGGAGGAGGAGGAGGAGCGTGCCACAGAGGCGGCGCAGGCTGCCGCAGAGGGACAGACGGCAGCCGCCCAGGCTGGAGGGACACCTGACCGACAGGACGAGGAGGGGGAGGAGGACGTTGCGGCCCCACGGCAACGGAGGCACCCGAGGGCGCCCCGTGTGTACCGGCCCCGGCAGTCATACCAGGACCTCACGGACCGGGAATGCAGGAGGAGACTCCGGATGAGGCGGGAAACCGTGGCACACATCTGCCACCTGCTGGCACACCTGTCACCGCGTGGCACTGGCGGGGGACACCCTCTCCCCGTGTCCGTCAAGGGTACGGTGGCCCTGAACTTTTATGCAACGGGGTCATTCCAGGCACCGAGTGGGGACCTGTCCGGCATATCGCAGACATCGGTGCATCCGGGCAGTGACAGATGCCCTATATGCCATGGCGCACCGCTACATCCGCTTCCCCGTGCACCGGGCCAGCCAAGATGCCCGGGCCGTGGGCTTCTCTGCCGTGGCCGAGTTCCCCATGGTCCAGGGCGCGATCGATGTGATGCACGTCGCCGTGCGGCCACCTGCAGATAACAGGGCCGTGTTCACCAATAGGAAGGGGACCTATTCGATGAACATACAGGTGGTCTGCGACCACCGCATGATGATCCTCCACGTCTGCGCCCGTTACCCAGGCAGTGTACACGACTCATACGTGTTGTCGCGGTCATCCATCCCCGGCATGTACGAGGGACGCCATCCCCAGCTGAGGGGCTGGTTGCTGGGCGACAGGGGCTACCCATTGCGATCGTGGCTGATGACGCCTATACGGAGGCCACGCAATGAGACAGAGAACCGCTACAATGATGCCCATGTAGCGACAAGGGGAGTGATAGAGAGGTGCTTTGGCGTGCTGAAGATGCGTTTCAGGTGCCTGGACCTCTCTGGGGGCGCCCTCCAGTATCGGTCAGATAGGGTCGGCCGCATCATTGTGGTGTGCTGCGTCCTGCACAACATAGCCCAGCAGAGGGGCGATGTGCCACAGGCAGAGGAGGGCGGACTGGAGGAGCAGCAGGAAGAGGCGCAGTCCTCCCCAGATGAGGGGGATGGGGGTAATGGTCAGGGCAGACGGAGTAGACACAGGCGGGTGGCTGTCCACCGTTACCGGCTGGCCCAGCGGGCACGGGACAGACTGATAGCCGCCCGCTTCACTGACTAGATGGGCGTGGGAATCGGGTAGTATGGCCACAGACCGCACACCATGGCAACAGCCGACCACCCACACCCCCCACCCATCCACCCACCCAGCACCCTCACCCCCCTCCCCAACCCCACCCACCCCACCCGCATGCACACCCCCCCCCCATTGCCGATCCACCTGCGGCACAACGGGCCGGGCTCACACAGTTGCGGGTGGACGCGTGTCTATTGCAGGCCATGGAGGATGATGACAACCCGCCCTGCGGTGAGCTCCTGGCTCTACATCGTTGGACTATGTCTGACCCATGGCCACAGTACCACCATCCACCCGGACCATCCCTGCATGCGGCAGTGACACTGCAGCGCACGGTCCCGTCCTCTGCCCGGGGGATGTTGATGGCGGCCCAGGGGGAAGGGGGCAGACTCACCTGGGGCTGAGGTAAGACCACCCCTCACACACACACACTTGCGCTCAACGTACATGACACCCCCGCACGCTTTGGACAGAGCACAAAGGCAGCTTCTGTAGGTGTAACATTGACTTTAATAACCAAAGGAGTTCATGCACGTGCCCTAGCCCCTAAAACTCATCTGTGCCCTGCACCTGTGCCAACTTACTCAGTGTCTAATTGTTTGGCCTTACGGACCCTATGACTACGTCTACGTGGTTCCCCAGACGGTACAGCAGAACTGGAGGTGGACTCCTGTGATTCCTGCTCTCTGACACTGGATCCCTTTAGCGGCCGTTTCCTGGGGCGTGCAGGCCTAGATGGGCCAGGCTGCGGCCCGGGCGACTGGGATGGCGAGCTGCCAGCCTGTCCTGCCCGTTGCCCACCCGATGCACCTGGGACGGAAGGGGGGTGTCCAAGGTGTCGTGGTGTACCGGGACCTCCCCTACAGGGGGAGCCGGGACGGACCACACCACATCCTCCTCCCTCGGGGTGCCCGATGGCCCCCAGGCCTCTACATGGGTGGGGGATGCGAACGGACTGGCCATCCGACGCCCCCCCGACATCTGGCGCTGCCAGTCCTGGAGGCCCGTGCTGGTATCGACAGGGGCCTGCAGGTTTGCAGCCATGGAGCCCAGGGGGTTGGCAAACACTGTCTGTGACAGTGCGACGCCGGCTCGCACATGGCCACTGGCGCCGATGCCCTCAGCGATGGCCTGCAGAGACTGGGCCATGGCCTGCTGAGACTGGGCCATGGCCCGCTGAGACTGGGCCATGGCCTGCAGAAACTGGGCTATGGCGTTGAGCGCCTCTGCCATCTGGCGCTGGCACTGGCTCATGGCCTCCTGTGAGAGGGCAGCCATTTCCTGGGCCACAGACGCCGCCTGCACGGAAAGCCCCAGGCCTCGCAACCGTTCCCCATGTCTGACACCGTCGCACCCATTGCCTCCACCGCGGACGCCACCCGTGCGGTGTCAGCTTGGGTGGCACGCATGACCGGCACCACTCCCAGCTCCTGGACGCGGGTGGACTCCTCCACCTGCGACTGCAGCCGCCGCAAGCCGGCCGTCACCCTCTTCGCTCGTCTCCGGGTCGGTGGTTGCATCGGATCTATGTGTGGGTGTGGTAACTCCAGGAACCAGGGATCCATCTGGGCGGCAGATGTTCGCTTGGGCTTGGCTGCCCTCCGGCCGCCCGGCCCCTCTGCTGCTCCTACCTCCACCTGCTGTACCGGGACGGCTGTGTTGTGCGCACCAGTGAGTGTACCAGACGCCTCATCACTAAAGTGCCCAACCAAGGTGAGTGTTTCTGCGATGGTGGAGGGTGTTGGTGACAGCAGTGGCGTTGTGTCGTGCTCTTCGTCCCACTCTGAGTCCATGGCACTTTGGGGTGGGGGTTCGTCTCCACCCATCAACTCTGAGTCACTGTCCGGTATTTCGTCTTCCTGGGTAGTGCTGTCCCGGGTAGAGGTGTCCTGGGCAGTGCTGTCCCGGGTAGTGCTGTCCCGGGTAGTGCTGTCCCGGGTAGTGGTGTCCCGGGTAGTGGTGTCCCGGGTAGTGGTGTCCTGGGTAGTGGTGTCCTGGGTAGTGGTGTCCTGGGTAGTGGTGTCCTGGCTCGGATGTGACGGGGGCCTGTGGCTGCCCCCCTCGTCGCTGGGTGGTCGCTCCCGCACGTGACGGGGGTGTTGTCTCCCTGTTGCTCCAGGTCTCTCCGTCTCCCGTGGTGTGCGAGGGGCATCCTGCGGGCGTCGCATGCTGGAGGGTCCGGGTCTCTCTGTCTCCCGTGGTGTGCGAGGGGCATCCTGCGGGCGTCGCATGCTGGAGGGTGCGGGTCTCTCCGTCTCCCGTGGTGTGCGAGGGGCATCCTGCGGGCGTCGCATGCTGGAGGGTGCGGGTCTCTCCGTCTCCCGTGGTGTGCGAGGGGCATCCTGCGGGCGTCGCATGCTGGAGGGTGCGGGTCTCTCCGTCTCCCGTGGTGTGCGAGGGGCATCCTGCGGTTATCGCATGCTGGAGGGTCCGGGTCTCTCCGTCTCCCGTGGCCTCCGAGGGGCATCCTGTGGGCGTCGCATGCTGGAGGGTCCGGGTCTCTCCATCTCCCGTGGTGTGCGAGGGGCATCCTGCGGGTGTCGCATGCTGGAGGGTGCGGGTCTCTCCGTCTCCCGTGGTGTGCGAGGAGCATCCTGCAGGCGTCGCATGCTGGAGGGTCCGGGTCTCTCCATCTCCCGTGGCCTCCGAGGGGCATCCTGCGGGCGTCGCATGCTGGAGGGTCCGGGTCTCTCCGTCTCCTGTGGCCTCCGAGGGGCATCCTGCGGGCGGTCTGCATCTGCGGGGATGGGTGCCTGGACGTTTGGTCCTGCGATACACAATGAAGCATGCATGGTTAGACATCAGGCAGTGATCAGGTGATATGGGGGAGGGGGATATAGGGGAGGGGGGGTATGGGGACGGGCTGTCGGTGGCTCACTTGCTACTATGCCCCCGACCTCTGCATCAGCAACCTCCCGGTCCTCAGGTCCGCCAGCCAGTTCCAGGGCCCTTTCCTCGTGTTCGGTCAGTGGCCTCTCATCAGCGGGGCCTCCTCTAGTCCTCACATGCTCCCTATTCTTGTGTGCGCGCTTATCCTGTGGGGGGGGTGGCAGGGGTAAAAGGCAACACTGTTAGGCAGGTATATGAATGCACGCCATCGGTTGCGCGTGCATTGCAGAGGTTAAGGTTAGGGCTGGATTCACTTGGGGATATGGGGGATATGGGGGAGGGGGGATATGGGGGATATGGGGGAGGGGGGATATGGGGGATATGGGGAGGGGGGATATGGGGGATATGGGGAGGGGGGATATGGGGAGGGGGGATAAGGGTGATATGGGGGAGGGGGGATATGGGGAGGGGGATATGGGGATATGGGGGAGGGGTGGATATGGGGGAGGGGGGATATGGGGGAGTGGGGGATTATGGGGGACATGGGGAGGGGGGATATGGGGGAGGGGGGATATGGGGGGGGATATGGGGAAGGGGGGATATGGGGGAGGGGGTATATGGGGAGGGGGGATATAGGGAGGGGGATATGGGGGAGGGGGGATATGGGGAAGGGGTGATATGGGGAGGAGGGGATATGGGGAGGGGCATATGGGGAGGGGGGATATGGGGAGGGGGGATATGGGGGAGGGGGGTATGGTGGAGGGGGGTATGGGGGAGGGGGGTATGGGGGAGGGGGGATATGGGGGAGGGGGGATATGGGGAGGGGGGATATGGGGGAGGGGGATATGTGTGAGGGGGGATATGGGGAGGGGGGATATGGGGGAGGGGGGATATGGGGGATTTGGGGGAGGGGGGGATATGGGGGAGGGGGGATATGGGGAGGGGGGATATGGGGAGGGGGGATATGGGGGAGGGGGGGATATGGGGGATATGGGGGAGGGGGTATATGGGGGAGGGGGGATATGGGGAGGCTCACCCTGCTTGCTCTGACGAGGTCGTTCACCTTCTTGTGGCACTGGGTGCCTGTCCGTGGTGTCAGGGCCGCAGCGATGACGGCCTCTGCCACTTCCCTCCACAGACGCCGGCTGTGGCGTGGGGCAACTCTGCGGCCGTGCCCGGGATACAGGGCGTCTCTCCTCTGCTCCACCGCGTCCAGGAGCGCCTCCACATCCCGTGACTCGAACCTCGGGGCTGAGCGGCGGCCAGCCATCCAGTCGGGTGTTCCGGTCAGGTGGGGGGGAGCAGCGCGGCCTTATGAGCCGTCACGCTGTGCGGCGCGTATGACGCTGCACGGCGTGAACCACTGCGCAAGCGCGGATCCTGTTACGTCGCTGCTAGCCCATTTCGGGCCGGAGACTTTCGACCCATTTTTCCGACGTGACGCAAGTCGGATTTGCGCCGTTTTTTGCGCCGATCGGCGGACTTTCCGCCAATAACGGAGAATTTCGCCCAAGGAGTCACAGAAGTGGACTTTGCTGCTGGATATAAATTTGGGGATTCTCAGAAGACAGTGACATAATTTTCAAAGGATACTGGAAGTCTTGACCTGTCATGGACAGGACATGGGAGCCTGCTAAATGTTAAGCGGAGCTTTGAACTAAATCTTAAAGGCTTCATCTTCTGATTAGGCATGTTACAGCCCTCAGGATTCAACACTGGGTTCAACAACTTTAGACTGTGACTTGTTTTCTCTATCTTGACCCTTTTTTAAATATCTAGAACACTTTTTGTCCCAATGAAACCCTCCCCCACCGGGCCATCTGTCACGTATACTTTCGTTTTGCTTTCACTGAGCACTGACCTTTTTAAAAATAAATTTGGTGTACCCAATTCATTTTTTCCAATTAAGGGGCAATTTAGCGTGGCCAATTCACCTACCCTGCACATCTTTGGGTTGTGGGGGCGAAACCCACGCAGACACGGGGAGAATGTGCAAACTCCACACGGACAGTGACCCAGAGCCAGAACCTGGTGTCTCGGCGCCGTGAGGCAGCAGGGCTAATCCACTGCGCCACCATGCTGCCCTCTGCATTGACCTTTCTTATCCATTAACACATTCTGATGCCTTATCTTTATGCAACTAATGGCACCTTCCCCTACCATTAATGCTTCCTCTGTCTCATGACCTACACATCTTTGTTGCAATCTCTCCTTGTTCCCAACAACCACTGACCTTCTGCTCCAGCTGCCTCAGCTCCTCTTATACAGTATAACATCCATCACATTTCTTCCTCTCCTTAGCTCTGAAGAAGACTCATACAAAACTCTATTTCCTCTCTCACAGATGCTGCCAGACCTGCTGGGTTTTTCCAGCGTTTTATGTTTTTGCTCTTTAAGGCTACAAAATCTGCTGTAGGTGTAGCATGAAGTAAAATCATGGCATAAAGACAGTGATGCGTTAAAAATTGGGGAAAATTAAGATAAAAAAATGAAATTGGGATAAAATAAAATAAAATGAGGAAAGCTGTCGGAAGGAATGTTTTGATATGCGAATTAGCATACCGGTGGGAAAAGCAAGTGTTTACCAATGTGACTCGGAGAAAACAATAGGGTATGGGAGACGTCACTTAAAAGCGGAGAAATACAGGAATTGGCACATATTTACTAAAAGCCAGGTCCACAAGGTATCATCAAAGGAAAAGAATGATAAATCCATCGCACAATAATTGGATAAGGGGCAACGTAGCTAGCATCACAACCACACTCAGCTGCAGAGAACAGTCTCCCCTGAAAACAATTTTGTGTTAAAAGGGCAGCCAGTTAAAATCCAAAACTTGAACCGAGAAGATTACACCTTCACTGAAACCGAAGACAGTGTTTCGAAACATGGGAAAAAACCCTGTGCATGGTAACTATCTGCTAGATTTATTCCACAGAGTTATATAATATTGAATGTTGTTTGGGAACAAGATATGTCTCGGAGTTCAGGAAACGTCAATAGTTGGGAACAAAGGGGTAACTTCATGTAATACTGTGTGTGTATATTAAGTTCAGAAATATTCTATATTAATTGATCACAAAATGACTCTTCCTCCGTGGTTCGCATATCTTTTCTACCCGATTCTAAATTGAAAATAGACACCATTAAGAACCAGTGCTCCAAGGTACCCTTCTGAGTTCTGGGATACCTTTATATTTAACATCAGTGGGGTTCTTAACATATGATAATCGGTTAATAGCCCTACCATCACTATCCATAGCTCCCGGCTATTACATGCGTGTAAAAGTGATGTTGCCACTGCAACCTGGACTTGGAGCATCAGTTGGCTCAGTTGCTGGAAGCCAGTTTAGATAAGATTCATACCAACAGTATGGGGTCTGATCCCTGTTATAGCTAAGGTGGATTTGGGATCAACCTCCTTGCCCTATCCATGGTAGAGGTCAGGGATTTGTGGGTCAGCCCTGTCTTCGGACAGAGAACTCAAGAAGAAGTTGATTAATGTGGAAGTAAGTACCTTTTCTTTATTTTGAAGTCTTAGTTGCCAGCTAAGTCATGGTTTGTCTATGTTTTTATTATTCCACACTTAAAGTTACAAAGCAAAGTGTAGAGTGAACAGGACAAACCCTTAATTCATCTCTTGCTTGTCCCGTGTACCGAGCAGCTCAAACAGATCATTAAGTACATGAAAAGAAAAGAAAATAAAATAAAAAGAAAGTACATAATAGGGAACACAATGTAAATACATAGACACAAGCATACAGGAGTGCAGTATTAATCGGGCCAGTCCATAAGAGATCATTTAGGAGTCTGGTAACAGCGGAAAAGAAGCTGTTTTTGAGTCTGTTCGTGCATGTTCTCAGACTTTTGTATCTCCTGCCCCATGGAAGAAGTTGGAAGAGTGAGTAAGCCGGGTGGGAGGGGTATTTGATTATGCTGCCCGCTTTCCCCAGGCAGTGGGAGGTGTAGGTAGACTCAATGGATGGGAGGCAGGTTTGTGTGATGGACTGGGCTGTGTTCGCAACTCTCTGAAATTTCTTGCGGTCTTGGGGTGAGCAGTTGCCATACCAGGCTGTGATGCAGCCAGATCGGATGCTTACTATGGTGCATCTGTAAAAGTTGGTAAGAGTTGGTGTGGACATGCCAAATTTCCTTAGTTTCCTGAGGACGTAGAGGTGTTGTTGTGCTTTCTTGGTGGTAGCGTCGACATGGGTGGACTAGGACAGATTTTTGGTAACTTGCACCCCTAGGAAGTTGGAGCTGTTAACCATCTCCACCTCGGCTCCATTGATGCAGACAGGGGTGTACACAGTACTTTGCTTCCTGAAGTCAATGACCAGCTCTTTAGTATTTCTGGCATTGAGGGATAGATTGTTGTCGTTGCACCACTTCACTAGGTTCTCTATCTCCCTCCTGTATTCTGACTCGAGATCTGGCCCACTATGGGCGTGTCGTCAACAAACTTGTAGGTGGAATTGGAACCACATTTTCCACGCAGTCGTGTGTGTAGGGGACTAAGTACACAGTCTTGCGGGGCCCCGGTATTGAGGACTCGTACAACCGCTGTGCATCCCCAGAGCTGCAGTGACAAGCAGGAAAGCCACCATTGCTGCCAATTCCAATATCCATTGTCTGCAGGGGGTGAAAAGCCGATATGTTAAGATGATGCATACCACCCTTGCCCAACCAGGTCTACTGGGCTACATGGTCGCCCCAGTTGGCACTGCGGACTATGCCCTATACGTTCTCCCCCTCCCCCATCCATGGCTCTGTCGTTGCATGGCACCGCAGGGGCCTCTGTCCCCAGCACCTGTCCCTGCTGGCAGGGGTGCCATCAGCTGATGATGCACTTGCCAGCGGTACGCTCTGCGGCCCTCGTCTGTGACCCCCTGGAGGGGCTAATTTGGCCGTTGCCTTTGGGTGGGCAGCGTGATGCTCTGCCAACGGGTGGTGGCTGGTTGGGGGGGGCGGTGGTATGGCGGAGGGTGGTGGGTTGGTGGGATGGAGGGTGGGGGCTGGGGTGCTATGATGGTGGGGTGGGGGCACCCATATGGCCGGTGTCACTGCAGAACCAGGGGCCAAGGTGGATGGTCAGTGGGGTGTGCAGGAAGATGGCTGCCTTGCATGTCGCGGCAATGGCGGTCTGTGCCTGGACACCCCCGTCCCATGGCCTGTCCCCCCGACCTCCCGTCACACCCCCCCCCCCCCCCCACCCACACTCCCCGCCGGCCCTGACCACAGCCCACGGCCGTGCCTCTCCATGTCCAACCTCCTCTCACTCCCTCATCAGCCATGGCATCTGTTCCACAATGTTTAAAAGAACAAGTGAACCTCTCCCCGGGATTTCTCCCAGTGGAGGCAGAGAATCGCAGAGGCCCCAGAGAATACCGGGTCAGGCCCACTAATGATATGCAAACGGCGTTTATTGTACGTGCGGAGTGGAACGCATTGACGCCGTTGTTGAGGCACCGGAGAATTGCGATTTGGTGTGATCCCGGCATTTCGATTCCCACGTTTTCGGCATCAAAGCCGATTCTCCACCCAATCCACTTTTCCAATTTCACCATCGGCCGGCAGAGAATCCCACCCAAGGTTTGTTTCTCAATATTGCCCACTTTTGCAGCAGAGGCATGCCTTATTAATGTCAGACTGATGGCACAGCTCGCTTTCCCAACTAGCTGCCACCAGTGTGTGATGTAATTTCAGTGTATCTTGATCAGCTGACCCCTCTTCGAGTAATCTTGTTGTATCCCGTAGATAAACTTCGCAACCCATAAAAACCTGAGGCTGCAGTCCTGTGATTCCCGTCTGGAGAAAACGTGTATTCTTTAGCTCTCGCATAATCCTAGATTACTAGTGTACTTTATTTCTATCCAGTCCAACATAGAAGACAGTATTATCACGATACTCAAGTTGATTTCAGAGATTGAAATATGGAACAGCAGACGGTTTTACACAATGATAGCAGTAAGTGGCCTAATCTTGTGAAAGTAGACTGCTCCTGCCAGCAGTGACAGTCTCTTTATCAACATTCTGTAGCACAGTTCTTTCACTCTGTTTTACTCAGAAGAACACTTGATTCCTTCACTTTCATGCTTCAATCTTTTCCTGAAATGCCATAGACTTAAAATCTATCTTTTTTTAAAATAAATTTCATCTTTGTCATTCCAGGTGATAGATTTGATCGTATTAACAGTTCGCTTGATAATACCATGTTCAGGATGAATGCTGTAAGTGATGTTATTTCCATCTCCAATTTGACGGCTCACAATTCCTTTGTTATCTCCATCACATACATTCTGCGGGATTCTCCGTCAGCAGGATCCTCCGCTTCACCGGCAGCGCACTCACGCCCGCGAGTTTCCAGATGGTGTGGGATGGCCACAATGGGAAATCCCATTGTCCGGCTGCACGAATGGAGGATCCCTCTGCCGGCGGGGGCGCGCCGGACCGGAAAACGGGACTGGTAGGATGGAGAAACCCAGCCATTGATTTTACAATTAAATTAAAGAGATCTAGGAAATACAGTTTAAAAGTATCACACTATTTATGCACCATTAATGCACTTGCTCCTTATCTCCTCATCATTCGGACAGGTTTGGCAATCCGTCCCCAAAGCCTCTTGGTATGGATTTTACAAGAGTGCAGTCAACTACCACTGTGCTCAGTCTTTCTGTACTTTTACCATAGAACCATAGAGAAGTTACGGGGCAAAAAGAGGCCGTTCAGCCCATTATATCTGCACCGGCCAAGAAGGAAAAAAAGAAACTAGCCGCTCATTTTAATCCCACTTTCCAGCAACTGGTGCAGGCTACAGCACTACAGCCAAACACTGGGTTACAGAGACTCATTGCGTCAGAGACTGTGGTTAACTCATTAGCTGCAATACATATTTGGAACATCTGTTTAAACATTTTTCAGTTAAAACTTAAATTACCGGTTGTTTCCAGCTGCCATGGAACTCCAACAATTTCCATTGAATCAGGTAGTCGCCAAGGACTCATTTTGCTGCAAAGTCTTCCACAGTCGAATGTCCGGCCTGAATTTTCAGAATTGTCTAACCTTATCTAACTAGTTCTTTTAAAGCCAACATGCCTGGTACCATGTCTTGTTACCTGTGTGGTAGGTAACTCGTGTTACTCAATCCTTGGTTGATGGTGAGGTCTTCTGAATCTCGATGAAGAAGACTCAAACCCGTCCAGTAACAACAAAGGTTTATTGAGTAACTATAACATGTGCAAGCGTTCTTTACTTTAACTTTGATACCAGTGATAAGGTTAACAAGATCTAACTACAATAACTAAACGTAACTCCACTAGCCATATGAACTATTCTGATATTGTCCTGGTCACAGTGCACCCAAGAGAGAGAGACTGAGGGAGACACAATGTGGTTGCTTTTTATATCCCTGTTGGTCCGGCCCTCTCGTGATCATGTGATGCCGCTAATTATACATTAACCCCTTGTGTACATGCACATACAGAGATCACTACATCCCCCCTTTTTCTTGTGTTACATATTTTCTGTATGTTGTAAAGAAAATTGAACAAATATAATGGGTGCAGTTTGCTTGAGACAGGTAGATAAATAATGCGGTGTACAATTTGTGATGATCTTGATAATTATACAAAGCCAATTAATATTTATGAGTCCAATCTTAATGTAAAAAAATTGTGACTCCAAATGTTATGAATTTGTTTGGTTGAGTTGCTTTCTTCTTCTGTTGTTGAAGTGGTGATGTTGATGCTGTTATTTCTTTGTGAACGTTGTCAGTGTCCCTGTGTTTAAGTAACCAAGAAGTCATCAATGAGGTGTTTGAATGGTCGAATCACATTGTTGTCTGATTTATGCTTTTTTTTATGCTTGTGGTAGCGATTCTGTGTTACATCTTTGTTGAAAGCTGGTTTGCTTGTTTGTTGTGGAGCAAATGCGAATTCGTGAGATTTGTTGCCATGCCATGGCATGTTTGTACTCTTGTCATAGTTTTAGAGTGTAATCTTGCATTGTTCTTCACATGCAGAGTTGTACCATGTTGTACAGGTCGTTGTATCATTGTCATTTCTGTCTGTGTTGTTTTCGTTATCGTTTGTCCTGTTGCTTTTGTCATGCTTGTTGTTGTTTTTGTTGTTGTTCTTGTAGTTTTTGTTGTTGCTGTGCTTCTTGTTACACTCAATGAGTGTTCCATGTGGATAATTTGAGTAATTGTCATAGTTATTGGTGTCAGTGTCCTTTGTGGTGTTTTTTACATTGAGCGTTTCTTTTTGAGAATTGTGAGACTGATCTGATGTTGCATTGATGTTGGTGACATCAGTCATTTGTGGTGGATTTGATTGCTCTTCTTTGCTCCTTGGTGCTCCTCTTCTGGAGACATTTCCGGCACATTTGAATCATCTGTAATCTCTTTATGCTCCTCTTCAGGAATTATTTCTAGTTCATTTGAATCATCTTTGGTTTCTTGGTGCTCCTCTTCTGGAGTCAAAATCTTCAAAATTTCAATTTACGTGGTCTCACTGGACCCAAGAGTAGACTTACTCTGTGCTTCTGTACAGACGAGCTGAGATCTGTCAGTCTTGCTGTGATCCTGAACATTCTGTATGTCGAGTGTGATCACTTTGTCACTGTTTTTACATACAGTGGGTAGACATTCAATGTCTTCTTGTTGGTTACATGAGCTGGGTAGACTTTCATAGCCTGTTACTGGTTGCGTATATAAGGCGGATAGACCTTCACAGTCTTCCTCGTGCACGGTTGTCGCTCTGGAGTCTTTAATTGCGTCCATTCTGGAATCTGTCAACGGGCTCGCTGTGGAGGCTTGTATTACTCCCTCTTTGGAGTAGTTTTGTGCTCTCTGCGTGGCGTTGCCTTCTTCTTGGATATTGCTGTCATCCAATGTATCGACAATCTGCCATGGCATCATGGTATTGGATTCATCTACCATGAGAAGAGTCGTGTTGAGCTTTTCAACCGTGTTGCTGATGCAATGATCATCAACTTTGAATAACTCATCCATGTCTGAGCAGTAGTCTTCAATGAACAAATCACCTCTTTTTGTTTCGGATTTGTCATTGTGCTCTCTATCTATGTCCAATGAAGAACTCATCTTCTGAGTAGTAATCGTCAATAAACAAATCTTTTGCTCTGGATTTGTCATTGTGCTCTCCTCTTTTGGTGTTGCAAACTGCTTGTTCCAGGGTGCTGCAGAGGTAATCTTTAACTGTGGGTGTAGGCTCAGGCTTCATTCGGTCATTCGAGGAAAAAAATTTGTGTGTTGTTGGTTTAAAATTCTTATTTGTAATTTCCGGGCATTTCCTTGTTAAGTGGGCGTGGTCCGGGTCTTCTGGCGTCATGATGTTCGTGACGTAAAGCGTGGGAATGTAGTGCGCATACGCAATCTGACTTTCCTTTACTGTGCACTCTTTTCACATCTGTATTTTGCCGGTTTTTTTCTTTTTGAGAAGTGCGCTTGTGCGTACTGGCTAACGCTCTCGCTCCAGATGGCTGCCAATCAAAAAGTGCGGTTGCATCGAGTGAGACCCTGCCTTCGCCTCGTGGTAGGTTTTCACGCCATTTTTACGGATTTTCTAGATAATGATTCTGTCTTTGTAAAGACCCAAAGTATTGATTTTGTTTTTGTTCATAAGCAAGGCATGTTTGTATGGCGATTTCTAATGTTAAATATATTTTTTGTGAAAGTTCTTTCCTCAAATTTTTATCAGATATTCCAGAAATTAATTGATCCAGTATTATAGCGTCTCTGAAATCAGCATAATCACAGCCTTGTGGTATTGGCTTGAGATTTGTAACAAAATCAGTGATGGGCCCTCCGTTTCTGTGTCATTTATGACAGGAGTTAAATTTTTTCAGCATCTCACCAGACTGACAGTACAGTGTTCGTCAAATTTTTTCAGTATTACTTCTAATTTGGTGTTGTCTTCACCTTCTAAGTAATTAAAGCAATTATAGATTTTTCTGGCTTCATGCCCTGCTGCTGTGAGTAGTAGTGCTACTTGTGCTGCGTCAGAGACTGTGGTTAACTCATTAGCTGCGATACATATTTGGAACATCTGTTTAAACATTTTCCAGTTAAAACTTAAATTACCGGTTGTTTCCAGCTGCCATGCAACTCCAACGATTTCCATCGAATCAGGTAGTCGCCAAGGACTCATTTTGCTGCAAAGTCTTCCACAGTCGAATGTCCGGCCTGAATTTTCTTCTCTTGTTGTCTAACCTTATCTAACTAGTTCTTTTAAAGCCAACATGCCTGGTACGCTGTCTTGTTACCTGTGTGGTAGGTAACTCGTGTTACTCAAACCTTGGTTGATGGTGAGGTCTTCTGAATCTCGATGAAGAAGACTCAAACTCATCAGTAACAACAAAGGTTTATTGAGTAACCATAACAACAAGTGCGTGAGTTCTTTACTTTAACTTTAATACTAATGATAAGGTGAACAAGATCTAACTACAATAACTATACATAACTCCACTAGCCATCTGAACTATTCTGATACTGTCCTGGTCACAGTGCACCCAAGAGAGACTGAGGGAGACACAATGTGATTGCTTTTTGTACCCCTGTTGGTCCAGCCCTCTAGTGATCATGTGGTGCTGCTGATTACACATTAAGCCCTTGTGTACATGCACATACAGAGATCACTACACATGTGATTCAGGCAGCACAGATTCTTCAAGGATCTACCGCAGTATATAAGAGAGAGAGAGAGAGAGATGGTGCAGGATGAAGAGGTTTTACTTCTTATAATAGTAGTTACCTGGTACTCCTTGAGCTGAACCTGTGACAGTCGATCATTGGAGAAACGCCACGGGAACGTTAAATTTTGAAAGTTCCATGAGCTTGGTTTAAGAATATCAAATAATCTTGACTTAAATCCATGGTCTGCCATCTTTTCAGCCAATATTCGTACACCTTATTTATCAGTCAAGATCAAAAACTATCAACTCCCAGGAGCAACAGATGACACATGCAATGGGAATGAGGAGGAATGTCAGTTATCCAAGCTGGACTGGCTTTCAAGATGTAATCAATGCCACTCAACAGTTAGCATTCCATTCTAGAACATGGTTTTAAATTTTAAAACCGCTATTCCTATATGAATTAAAAATCTCTGTTGCTAGGATGCGAGCTTTTGTGATGTCGCTGTGTTTTCTTTGCTGATTTTTCAGCCTTAATCCTTCCTTCAACTAACGACAGGCAAGCAAGGGCTTTGGTGCTAAAACCAAAACAGTTAATATCAAAACTGCAGAGCCAGTTAGTTGAGAAGACACTGGCCTGGGATACGTGTATGCTTTCATGCAATATTTTAGAAATTATTCTTTCATTTTCCCTATATTAACCATAGTATTCAATGATATTTGAAATGAGAAACTGCGATGATAATGATTGTGACATTAGGCAATTAGGGGGCCCATTCTGCTGATGATGCGAAAGCTGCATAAATTAGAGATTTTACTTTAATCTAGCTCTACACCAGAGGGTGTAATTTTCAGTACAATTACATCACATTATGTAGATTCCACGATCAATATGATATTCTATATGATTGAAAATATATATTTTGGAAGCTAGGCTGTGAAATGTGAAGAATGAGTGGTCTGCTTTTATTTTTTTTAAATGTTTTTATGAAGTATTTTTCATTTTGTACAGAACAAAAGTAAGCATGAACACACATCGGAAACAAAAATATATGTACATCGGTCATCTTCCATTATTTACATCAGTTGTCTTTTGTTATTTACAACGGTTCCAGCTTCTTGTTTTACTTTCTCCAGTAGGCGTTCATTTCTAATTGGAGCCCCTGCCTCCCTTTTCTCCCTGACTCCTCTTCTGGCGTGCCCTCTTCCCTCATCAGTTCTTATGTCCTGTTTCTGTTTGGTTGGCGTGACTCCATGTATTATGTTGTTTGCTGAGCATGATTGGGCTCCATGCCTCTTTATTCCCTGCCCCCCCCCCCTTTCATTTGTATTCATTGTTATACCGTGGTTTCACTCTCCCTTCCTCTGGATTATTGGTTGTTGGCTACAAACAGGTCTTGGAACAACTGGGTGAATGGCTCCCACGTTTGTGGAATTCCTCTTCCGACCCCCGGATGGCGAATTTGATTTTCTCCAGTTGGAGAGATTCCGACAGGTCGGACAACCAGTCTGCAGGTTTGGGGGGTTCTGCTGTTCGCCTGCCGAGCAGGATTCTCCGGCGGGCGATTAGGGGGCAAAGGCAAGGGCATCGGCCCTCCTCCCCATGAAGAGATCTGGCTGTTCTGATACCCTGAAGACTGCAACTCTCAGGCATGGCTCCGTCCTTTTCCCCAGCCCCTTGGACATTGCCTCGAAGAAGGCTGTCCACATCCCAGCGAGTCTGGGGCAAGACCAGAACATGTGGCCGTGGTTGGATGGGCCTCCTTGGCACTGTTCGCATTTGTCTTCCACCTCCAGGAAGAACCTGCTCATTCGGGTTCTGATTAAGTGTGCTCTGTCTAACACTTTCAGCTGCATTAGGCTCAGTCTTGCGCATGTGGAGGTGGGAGTTGTGCAGTGTTTCCCTCCAGAGTCCCCACCCTATTTCAAACCCAGTTCTTCCTCCCACTTTTCCCTTGTCTCATCCAGTGGTGTACCTGCCCTACCTATTAGTCACCCATACAGGTCGCCGCAGTTCTGCGTCCAGTAAGTCCTCTCACAGCGATGGTTGCGGTGGTCATGGTTATGTTTTTGTTTCTCTACATAAGGCATTTTTGACCTTGTGTGTCTCAGCTCATTTCCCCCTGTTAGCTGGAACTTCTCCATTAGTTCCTCAAGTGTTGTCAGTCGGTTGTCTGTGTAGAAGTCCCTCACTGTCAACGATCCCCCCCCCCCGTCCTTTTTAAGGTGGCGTCCATTATGGCTGGCACAAACCTGTGGTTGTTGCAGATGGGGGCTTTAATGAACATTTTGGTTAATCTGAAGTGCTGTCGCAATTGGTTCCACGACCGGAGTGTTGCAATCAGCACTGGGCTTGTTGAGTGTTTGTTCTGTGGAGATGGAAGCGCAGCCACGGCCAGGGCCCAGAGGGAGATCCCCGTGCAGGAACCCTCCTCCATTTGCACTCACTCAGCTACTGGATGCTTTTTTCACCCCTTTACCCTTTCCACAGTTGCAGCCCAGTGGTAATATTGCAGCTTTGGGAGAGCCAGGCAGGCCGTTGTTTGCATTCTCTGCAGTACCTTTATGGGGATCCTGGAGATCCTAAGGTCCCCCCCCCCCCCCCCGTCCCCCCGTCCCCCCCACACACACACACACACACACACACAAATGCCATTATCAGTATTTCTAATGAGTTGAAGAAGGCCTTGGGGATGTAGATCAGAATGGATCTGAACAGGAAGAGGAACCTGGGCAGTACATTCATCGTCTGTACTCTCCCTGCCAGGGAGAGTGGGAGTATGTCCCATCTCTGCAGGTCCTTTTTTACCACCTCCACCAGACTGGTCAGGTTCCATTTGTGGACCCGTGTCTAGTCATGGGCGATTTGGATCCCCGGTAGTGGAATTGGTGTCAGGCTTGTTTAAATGGCAGCCACTCCAGATCTGACCCTCCCCCTTGCGGGTTCACCGGGAGGATCTCACTTTTGCTCAGGTTGAGTTTTTAGCCCGAGAAGGCACCAAACTCTTTCAGGAGAGCCATGATTCCTTCCATGCTGCTTTGTAGATCTGAGATGTGGGGGAGCAGGACATCCGCATAGAATGAGAATCTGTGCTCTCTGTCTCCTCTCCAGATCACCTTCCAATTCTTCGCTGCCCTGAGTGCGACCACAAGTGATTCGATCGTTAGAGCGAACAGCAGCTGGGACAACAGGCATCCCTGCCTTGCACATCTGTGCAGCTGGAAGTACTTAGAGCTGGTGCTATTTCTCCGTACGCTCACCGTGTAGCACTGTACAGGAGTTTCACCCAGGCAGTGAACCGTGCTCCAAGTCCGAACTGCTCCAGTACCTCGAATAGGTACTTCCATTCGACATTGTCAAAGGCCTTTTCTGCATCCAGGGAGATGATGATCTCTGGCGTTCTCTCCCTAGATGGGGTCATTATCACGTTCAGCAGGTGCCTGATGTTCAATATTAGCTGTCTACCCTTGACAAAGCCCGTCTGGTTTTCTGCTACCACCTCTGGTGCACAGTCCTCCAGCCTTTTGGCTAGGATTCTGGCCAGTATTTTCGCATCTGTGTTTAGCAGCAAAACGGGGCTGTAGGACCTGTTTTCTGTTGGATCTTTGTCTTTCTTAGGTATCAGCGGGATTGAGGCTTGTGCTAGCTTAGGCGGCAGGGTGCCCCTCGCTAGTGAATCTGTGAACATCTCCCACAGGTGCGGGGCCAGTGCTGTCGCAAATGTTTTTGTAAAAGTCGCCGGGAATCCATTTGGTCCCGACGCCTTCCCCGCCTGCATGGAGTTAATACTCTCTATGATATCTCCTAGTTCTAGTTGTACATCCAGCCCCCGTTTTCTAACTTCCCCCACAACGGGCATGTCCAGGCCATCAACGAACTGCTTCATCCCCAAGTCCCCTGCTGGGGGCTCGGTGGTGTTGAACGTGTAGAAGGTCTCAAATGCCTCGTTAACGTTTTGCGGCTCTGCCTACTAGTTTGCCTTTGTTATCTCTAATCTGAGCTATTTCCTGCTTTCTCAGCTTTGTCTCCGTGCTCGTACAGGATCCCCAATGCCTGATGGAGTTGGTGCACTGGTTTCCTCGTGGAGAGTGTGGTGATATGCATATGCATAGCAATGTATATAGCTGAATGTATGAGCTCCGACCAGCAGGTGAGGACGGTGATCCACCATGTGACTCTACAAATCGGGCAGTTGTCAGTAAGTTGTACTAGAGGACAGTCGCATTAAAAGTAGCTCCAGGACAATTCAATTATTCGTTAATTCGTGAAGAGACCCACAAGTCGATGTGGGACTGTGAAAGAATCTTTAATTTATAGGATCTTAACCTGTCGAACTACGCCAAGTTTGGGGGAAACTTAGTTGATGAATCAAGTCCTGGCGCAATACGACAAGTTATAAGATTTGTAATATTTTTAGACTGTGTTAAGTTGTTCGATTCCTTGTATTATTCGACTGTGTAAAGTTGAAGGAATTTATATCATCTCTGCTATTCGGTTATCAGTAGCACTTTGCGAATACTGGAACTCAGCAGAAATTTGCAGTATAAACTCCTCAGGTGCCAAAAAGAATTGTTTTATTTGTAGTCGCTTGATTACAATTTGAAAGTCATTTAAAAGGCAATTCGTAGACAATTCGAAGCTTTCAGAGAATTACAGACATTATCTTTCTTTGCTTAGGCAGACAGCTCGAAAGTAACTTTTAAAAGGTCAAAGTCTGGCAATGAAACATGAAGAGAGAGAGAAAGCTAATCTTCAGCTAAACTCAAACTCAAAGTCAAAAGTGGACTAACATCACTGACACAGACTGTTAGACTGACAGAACCCCCAAACCTAACCTAAAATGGAGACTAGAATCAAAGGCAAAAACTGACTAAACTAACAGAAAGACAAAACTTAACCTAAAATGGCCGGGAGAAACTTTTCAGTTATACACTTTCATATCTGTCTTAAGTCATCTAATTACACCCCAATATAATCCTAATTGGTTTGGGTTAGACTCAAACACATTTGATTTGATGGCAAGCCGTCCATCTTCAATGTGCAACATCAGCTTTTCTGACCTAGCTGTTATCTGCATTGTGAACAATGATGCCTTCATGTTGCTGTGTATTCAATCCCTTGGCCTTGACAATTAGCACAAGACAGTGTCAAATTATCTTGCAACTGTGCTTTTTTTTTAATGTCACACTGTCTTTGAAAATATGCATTTGCCAGAACAACGGACTTCAGTATAAGTGAATTATGCTGTATAAATGGGTATTAAAAGTGGGGCTCAACATTTATGCTTAAACAGCTATCTTTTACCTATACTAGTTATATTTGAAATACTTGGCTTCTACAGTCGGCCCTTTGATAAATCGAAAAATTGAGATATATCAGGAAAGATTAAAATACATCATTAATGCGATAGGATAGGTAAAAGCGCAAAGAATCATTGCAGTTTTAAACAACAAAATGGAATTAACATTGCAACAGGCATTTCAAAATAATTATTATAATTAATAGATTAATCAAATTTGACCCTACTGATTCAGTATTAATAAATTATACAATGTTAATAATACAGTCAAAATAATTATTATAATTAATGAATTAATCAAATTTGATCCTACTGATTCAGTATTAATAAATTATACAATATGTTAATAATAGTCAAATAGTTGATTAATCAGTAATATTTCAATAATAGTATTTCAGCTCAAGTTCATCAATTACGGGTACCGTTGGGTTAGTTTGAATCATTCTGATAGTTGGTTCCCTGCGTTTAGCGAATAGGTTTTTTATGCACTTAGCACATTGGTATGTTATGTAAATGGTGAATACAGCTACACAGGAGAATGAGATTATTCTTATTGTGGACATTCCAGTGGGTCCAAGCCACCCACAAATTTTATCCCAGAGAGAGACAAATTGGGGTGGATCAAGTTTTTTGATTTCGTTTTGGATATGTAATGCCAAATCTTTAACTTCTTTAGAGTTATCGGGAATGAAAGTGCAACACTCTGCACCAATCAGGGCGCAGGTGCCACCTTTTTCAGCTAGCACATAGTCAAGAGCCATTCGATTTTGTAATACCACGGTTCTAATTGCTCGCATTTCGTCAGAAATTTTATCTAGGGCAGTGGCGGTGTAATCGGCTACGTTTTGTATGATGGTTGTTATTTTATTCAATTTATTCTCCATCCTCATTTCCTGATAGAATGGAATCATTCTATCAAAAATTGCATCTTTTAAGAAAATGGAACGTTTGTTCCTTCGAGCAATTGCTTCTGAAGCATGAGGAAGATTAATCACATGACGAATAGCCGGTGCAATGTATCCTAAATAGCAAGATCCTGACCAGGATGTTGGGAGCCAAGGATATGCTTTATTACCACAAATAAAATAAGTTCCATTATAAGCAGAATATAAGTAAATATTTTCTAAGAACCATCGGTCTTCGAATGTTTTATTATTTTTGAGATTAGGTATGCCTGTTATCTTTGAGGACCGCAGAACTCTTTGTAAGAGATCGTTTGTACATTTATAAGCTGTGTTAACATCTACATAATTAGTACAAATACTATTACCCATTTGTATCCCTTTAGGGTTCTTACTCATGAAGCAAATTGATCCGTTTTGTTTACCATTAGTTGGGAGGTTGAGATGTTGAGGTTTTTGGTTAGGGTTATATTTAAGTTGGTGCCATCCTAAAAAGGTATTTAGTGGATAACCTGCAGATTTCCATAGTTTAATATATTTTTGGATGCGAACCTGGAACCTCCCTTTTTCACATGAATATGCTCCAGAACGGATCACCACAGAGTGAGGGACACTTTGATAGATGTACCATTCTGCCGTTTCTGAAGCATTAAAGGGAATAGTTAGAAAGGGAATACCCTCCCCTGAGTTAGTTGGGGTTGCAATGCATACCCAACAATTAGAAATATTAAAGTTTTTAGCATATATCGTAGATGTGTAAAGGAATGTGTTCTTATTCAGTTCTGATACAACGTTCACAAAGCCAATCAAATAACTGAAAATTAAAATTGCGGCAAACATTTTACTTGTACGCGCGCTTCACGTGTGATGCGTGAATCCAACTTTTCTTTCCTTTTAACTTCACAGCGGATTGGGTGGTACAGACTGTAACCGATCGTCAGCCCTTACTACAGCAGAGATTATGCTTCGGACGTACACCGGAGAGTCTATACCTCTGCTTGGGGCATTGTAGGACCATTTGTATATAATGGTCAAGAAGAAAGGGGACACCACTGTTATGGAAAGAAATACAGCGAATCAGCTATAGTGCACTTCACACTCTCACCCTCAGCAGATGAAGATTCTTAGAGTTTCAAACAAGGCCTTTATTACTAGCTATAGCAAGCGGATCAATGCTCCAATTAGTGACACACCAGAGAAGCCTGATCAAAGGATTCGCAGGCAGTTGAAAATGAAATGAAACTAATGAATGAAATGAAAATCGCTTATTGTCACGAGTAGGCTTCAATGAAGTTACTGTGAAAAGCTCCTAGTCGCCATATTCCGGCGCCTGTTCGGGGAGGCTGGTACAGGAATTGAACCGTGCTGCTGGCCTGCCCTGGTCTGCTTTAAAAGCCAGCGATTTAGCCCAGTGAGCTAAACTAGTTATACTTTTGGGTTTAGTTACAAGAAATAAGCATACACCAATCAAATGTGTACATTTGTTGTTGATTATCTATGTCCAATCATGACTCCATCATGCATTCTGTACGAGTACAATTGACCAATTACAACATGTGCACATCTACTTGATTATAATATCCAAACAGTGCAAAGACACGTACATGGTTTCCAGTCTAATTTATTACCGCCGCAATTTATCTCGCTTGTGCATATCAATCATCCTCCTTTGTCCGGTGTCCCTGGTGTTTAATGAATTCTCTCGCCCTGGCTTGTGGCGGCCAAGTGAAGCAGAATTCACCAAGTGTTGGATTGTTCACCCACTAATAGGGAATGTGAGCTGGGATTAGACCATCATGAGACAGGTAGGTTTTCCCCCACTGATGCAATAGACAAACAAACGCGATGTGATTATCACCTCCCTGCTGTTATCTCCAGACAATTTGATGCCAGAGCAAATGGTTGAAGGTCCCACATTATTTCTATAGTCTTTGAGAACTATCACCTGTGGTACTCCTGCCTGAGAACTAACCACTGGCAGTTTGTGTCCTTGGGTGTTTCATCACAGCTAGCAGCTTGTGTGATTTTCAACCAAACTGAAGTTTTTAATCCTTTCAGTAACTGGTGAAGAGAATCACAACATATGACTGGATCTTTAAAAATGATTCAGATATAATGTATAAAACTCTCCCCCTTCAATCTCTCCTTTATGACCCTTAGTTTTATCAAAACAGGCCAAATTACCAGCTAATAGTTTCTCTCTAGCTGCTTGGACTGAGTTACTTTACTTTTAAATTACATAAAGTCTGTATATCAATGTTTGAAAATGTTTGGTCTGCTAAATATAGCACAGTACAATCAGCAAATAGATACTAAAATATCTAAACTTACAATATCAAAGATGGTTACACAATGTGAAATAAAATATCTTTCTTTAAACATCACAAATTAAACTGTACTAATTCAATGCACAAGGCTGAATGTTTAAATATTGGTTCTCCTTTGCACCAAAGACCTTGGCCGGGATTCTCCGATATCCGGCGGGCGGGCCGTGCCGGCGCCAAAAAGTGGCGTGAACCACTCCGGCGTCGGGCCGCCCGGAAGGTGCGGAATCCTCTGAACCTTCGGGGGCTCGGCCAGCGCTGGAGTGATAGGCACCACGCCAACTGCCGCCAAAGGGCCTCCGCCGGGAGGCGCGTATTGGCGCATGCGCAGGAGCGTCAGCGTGTTACCAGAACTCCTGGCGTGATTCCTGCGCATGCGCAGGGGGTTTCTTCTCTGCGCCGGCCATGGTGGAGCTTTACAGCGGCCGGCACAGAGGGAAAGAGTGCCCCCACAGCACAGGCCCGCCCGCAGATCAGTGGGCCCCAATCGAGGGCCAGGCCACCATGGGCCCCCCCCTCAGGGTCAGATCCCCCCGCACCCCCCCCCCCCAAGGACTCCGCAGGCCGCCCGCAGAGCCAGGTCCCGCCGGTAAGAACCTTGTGTAATTTACGCCGGTGGGACTGGCCAAAAACGGGCGGCCGCTCGGTCATCGCGGAGTGGAGAATCGCTGGGGGGGGCGCTGCCAACTTCCCCCGACCGGCGCAGCGCGATTCGCGCCCCCGCCAAAAAAATGGCGCCGGAGTATTCGGCAGCCGGCGTTGGGGCGGGATTCACACTGCCCCCCGCCGATTCTCCGGCCGGCGGGGGGTCGGAGAATCCCACCCCTTGAATTTAGGGAACAGATTGATCATTTTATTTGCAAGTGGTGTAGATAGGTTGTACCAGTTATTGCTCAACCTTAATGTCTCACTGCCTTAAGGCCATTTGTTGTTTCGCCCTTGGTAATTTGAGTATGATGTTAAGACTAAGTCATGTGATGAACTTGTGTCCGAGAATTCAGTATAAACCCATATTGAGTTGACATACTTAGATTGTGTGTTAACTAAACTAAAATTAATCATTTAACATTAGATTTCCTCCCTTGAGGAAATTTGATGTCCCACATAATGGCCAGGATTCTCCAAAATCCCGGCAAAGTGTTGACACCGGCGTAAACACCGGAGTGGTGTATGCCGGCGTCAACAGGCCTCCTGGCCCAGCAATTCAGCGGTGTTCAGGGGGCCAGCACGGCACCGGAGTGATGCCGCTGCTCCGGCGCCAAAATGCGGCCTTGCAGGGGCCGGCGCGGATCCGCACATGCGTGTGGTGGCCGTCTCCGCGCCGGCGCATGTGCACGCCGGCCGTCTCCACGCCGGCGCATGCGCTTGGTTGCCACCGCCGCGCCTCTGCCGAGCAACAAGGCGGAGACCTACAGCGGGCCCACGTGGAAGGAGGTAGGCCCCCTCCAGATCACGGGCGCCCGCCGATCGGTTGACCCCGATCGCGGGCATGGATCCCGTGGAGGCCTCTCCAGAGTCAAATCCCTTCGCCCGCCCACCAGGACGCCCACCACGGGTCCGAGCTCCCACCGGGTGGTACCAGGTTGGAACCACGCTGGCGGGACTCGGCGGGGGTTCGGATTGTGGAGAACCGCCGCGGGGGCCTCTTTCAGCGCCCCCCAAACCGGCGCCGCGGCGACCTCATGGGCACGATTGGCGCCGATTCTCCGGTCGGCAGAGAATCGCGTCCCGGCGTCGGAGCGGCGTGGCAGGCATTTCCCGCGTCCCCACCAATTTTCCGTCCCGGCGTGGGCTCGAAGGATCCCGCCCAATAACTCTACTACTTTGTGTCAAATCTTTCTCATCGTGTTTTCTTCTGTAAGTATAAGTGTTAGACTGGCTTCACCAGTATCAATGTTACTCACAACCCCGATCATTTATTAATCCTGCTATCATTTGTCAAATGTGAAATTTGACAATTTGCTTTGTAATTAATTTCATTCATTGATTCCTATGTGGATTAAATGTCATCTCAACTTGTGAGTCACATTCTTGATCATTTTCTTTCTTTCCCTAGCCCTTGAGTGTGGTGCGCAACAAGATTTTTTTTAGATTCCATTTTCCTCTTTATATAATTCCATTATATTTCATAATCTACTGTAATTTGAATGTGATCAATGATTAATTAGATTGATGCTCCTTTCGGTCTGACACTCCCCACCTGCAGATCACCGTGCTAAATATCATTCAAAACAACATCATGGGCGTCATTCTCCGACCCCCCGCCGGGTCGGAGAATGGCCATTGGCCGCCGTGAATCCCGCCCCCGCCGACGTCTCCGGTACTGGAGATTGGGCGGGGGCGGGAATCGGGCCGCGCCGGTTGGCGGGACCCCCCGCTCAATTCTCCGGCCCAGATGGGCCGAAGTCCCGCTCAGAAATTGCCTGTCCCGCCGGCGTAAATCAAAGCTGGTCTTTACCGGCGGGACCAGGCGGCGTGGGCAGGCTCCGGGGTCCTGGCGGGGGCGCGGGGCGATCTGGCCCCGGTGGGTGCCCCCCACGGTGGCCTGGCCCGCGATCGGGGCCCACCGATCCGCGGGCGGACTTGTGCCGTGGGGGCACTCTTTCCCTTCCGCCTCCGCCATGGTGGAGGCCGTGGCGGAGGCGGAAGAGACGCTCCCCACTGCGCATGCGTGGGAAACTGTCGGCGGCCGCTGACGCTCCCGCGCATGCGCCGCATTTCCGCGGCAGCTGGCGGGGCAACAAACGCCATTTCCGCCAGCTGGCGGGGCGGAAATCCCTCCGGCGCCGGCCTAGCCCCTCAATGTTGGGGCTCGGCCCCCAAAGATGCGGAGAATTCCGCACCTTTGGGCCGGCGCGATGCCCGTCTGATTGGCGCCGTTTTTGGCGCCAGTCGGCGGACATCGCACCGTTGGGGGAGAATTCCGCCCCATGTATGGACTTAAAATATTCTCCAGCACTCCATTCATCTGTATCCATCTTGTAGATACTTTTCATCCGGTTTACTTGTGACCATGCCCTTAATTACTCTAATCCAAATTATTTACTCTTTTAATTAAATTTTGCTCATTTTTACACATATTGGTCTGTTTCATACTATCTCAATTGTTTTAAAATCAGTGGGCGCGATTCTCCGACCCCCCGCCGGGTCGGAGAATCGCCGGGGGCTGGCGTGAATTCTCCGCCACCAGAGAATCGCCGGGGGCGGGAATCGCGCCAAGCCGGTTGGCAGGCTCCCCCTGGCGATTCTCCGGCCCGCGATGGGCCGAAGTCCCGCCGCTGTCAACCCTCGCCAGCCGGCGTGGATTGAACCACCTCCCTTACCGGCGGGGGCAGACGGCGCGGGCGGGCTCCGGGGTCCTGGGGGGGGCACGGGGAGATCTGGCCCCGGGGGTGCCCCCACGGTGGCCTGGCCCGCGATCGGGGCCCACCGATCTGCGGGCGGGCCTGTGCCGTGGGGCACGCTTTTTCTTCCGCCTTCGCCATGGTCTCCACTATGGCGGAGGCGGAAGAGACACCCTCCACTGCGCATGCGCGGGGATGCCGTGAGCGTCCGCTGACGTTCCAGCGCATGCGTCGCCCAGCGAAGTCCTTTCGGCGCCGGCTGGCGTGGCGCCAAAGGCCTTTCCCACCAGCCGGCGAGGCAGAAATCACTCCGGTGCAGGCCTAGCCCCTCAAGGTGAGGGCTTGGCCCCTAAAGATGCAGAGAATTCCGCACCTTTGGGGCGGCTCGACGCCGGAGTGGTTCCCGCCAATCCATTACGCCGGATTCTCCCGCCCCGCCGGGTAGGGGAGAATCCCGGCTAGTGTGTCTCAGGGTCTTGATCGTTTAATGATGTTGTTTCACTCTATTACCCCCATTAACCATTTCATGCCATATTGTTCATTAACTAAAACTTTGAATATATTCAAGAGGCGGCTGGATATAGCACTTGGGGAGGATGGGATCAAAGGCTATGGGGAGAAAGCAGGATTAGGCTGTTGAGTTGGATGATCAGCCATGACCTTGATGAATTGCGGAGCAGGCTCGAAGGGTCAAAAGGCATCCTCCTGTTCCTATCTTCTATGTATCTATGTAACTAGTGTGCATGCCTAAGACAGCACGGTAGCATTGTGGTTAGCACAATTGCTTCACAGCTCCAGGGTCCCAGGTTCGATTCCGGCTTGGGTCACTGTCTGTGCGGAGTCTGCACATCCTCCCCGTGTGTGCGTGGGTTTCTTCCGGGTGTACCGGTTTCCGCCCACAGTCCAAAGATGTGCGGGTTAGGTGGATTGGCCATGATAAATTGCCCTTAGTGTCCAAAATTGCCCTTAGTGTTGGGTGGGGTTACTGGGTAATGGGGATAGGTGGGGTTACTGGGTAATGGGGATAGGTGGAGGTGTGGGCTTGGGTAGGGTGCTCTTTCTAAGAGCCAGTGCAGACTCGATGGGCCAAATGGCCTCCTTCTGCACTGTAAATTCTATGATTCTATGATGATTCTGTGATTCTATGATGACCTGCTCTTCAATGCATAATTGCAAGTACGTACAAAACCTTGAATGGGTCGATTTTGAATTGGTTTGCTGCATATTAGTTATTTCACAGTATTGTCAGCTTTCAGATTTCCATCAATGTCTATTTCATCTCTTCTTCTGAAGAAACGTTGTTCTTATATCCCTAGAGATCACCCAAAATGTGTGTATATTTTTGTTTTATTGACTTCTTAAAATCCCTTTAACTGTCAGCTTATTTTTCAGCATCGCCATTCTGGATAGCCATAGCACATTTTCAATTTTGTCCCACTTGTTTCAACCATCGCCCATCCTGTTCTCGTCTCTTCATTCACTCCGCCGTAACCCATTGATAAACACGGTCACATTAGTCTCCTCTAACGGCTCTTCTCTTACCCTAATCACTTCTTCATCTCCCATCTGTACATCACATACATGGGGCAGGATTCTCCGTTGGCTGGTGCTCAAATCGCGAAATGCAATTAGGTGGAGAATAGGTTCCGCCTGGGCCTATAGGGCCTCTGTGATGGCGTGGATGCACTTCTGCATCGATGTCTGTGAGATCTCGGACAGGTCCCCACTTGGCGACTGGAAGGATCCCGTGGCATAGACGTTTAGGGCGACCATCACCTCGGCAATCACTGGGAGCGGGTGCCGTCCCCCATACCAGTGCGGTGCCAGGTGTGCCATCATTTGGCAGATGTGTCGCGCTGTTTCTCTGCTCATCCGGAGTCTCCGACAGCATGCCCAGTCCGGCAGGTCCTCGAATGACACGTGGTGCCAGTACAAACTAGGCCTCATGTGGCACTTCCTTGGCATCTCCTCCTCCTCGCCCTGTTGGGCGGCTGGCCTCCAGCCTGTGCGACCGCCACCTGCCCCTCTGCAGCCTGTTCCTCTGCAGCCCGCTCCGCTGCTGCAGCTATCCTCTTTTCTCCGAGCATGGTGCATACTCCCGTTCCCAGCCAGGTTCCATGGGCTACACGGTAGCCCCGGTTAGCACTGCAAGCTCCGCCAACGCATATCCCTCCCCATCCCCCGCACCCTGCTCCATTGGTGACCCCAGTCCTGGCGCCCGTCCTTGTTGTCAGGGGTACCGTTGCTTGGAACTGCCCTCGCTGGGGGCTGCCGTGGGTGTGGCCCTGGGTGGTCTGCCGGTGGGTAGCGGCCGGTTGGGCGGGGTGTTTGGGGCCGGGGGGGGGGGGTGCTGTGATGGGGGTGGGGGGGGTGCGGGGGTGGGTGCACCCATACAGCTGGTATCACTGTGTAGAACCAGTAACCGAGGCGGGTGGTCAGTGGGTGCGCAGCAAGATGGCCGCCGTAATGGCGGTCAGTGCCTGGAAGTCCCATGGGGGAGCACCCCAGCTGCTCAGCCTGTCCTCCCTGTCATAATATACACCAGTATATCATGGTGCAGACACACACACACACACACACACTGATGGACATGCAGTGGGACCAATCAGCATACACAACACTGCAGCCAATCACCAGTGAGAGCACACGCACTATAAAGACAGGGGACAGGAGAGTTCCCGCTCATTCTAGTAGCAGCCAGCTCGGAGCACAGAGCTCACAGCCTGCAACACAGACGTTCACCATGTGCTCAGTGCATCACCTGGTTAGGACTAGGTAAGGGTCAACAGTTAAAGCTGGTATTGCATTTACCCACAGTTCAAGTATGTTAATATAGTTAACCTTATAATAAAATAGAGTTGCACCACTTCCAGTGTTGGTGACCTGTTTGTCATCCAGAACACCCAACACATCATGGTACAAGGAGTGGTTGCATACTAGCATAACACCCACCTGCAACTAATCAGCATTCCGGCATCCTGAAGTATGGAGAACATCACCCCGCCGCCGCCGCTCCGCATCGCCGGCACCTCAGCGTACAGTGACAACCAGCAACGATACCCAGGCAAGTTGTTCAAGATCCGGGTTCCGCAGCAGCTCCAGTGCCACGTCGATCTCCGCGAAAACTGGCGGGCATTCCGGCAAAAGTTTGAAATCTTCCTGCTGGCTGCCGAACTAGGAGACCTGGCCAATCCTGAAAAAACAGAGCTTCTCATCACCATCGCCGGTGCCAGAGCAGAAGAAATCTTTTAAAAATTCAAATTCTCCAAGGGGCAAAATAGGAGCGACTTCCAGGCAGTCCTGGACAAACGCAGCAAATACTGTGAGGAAAACACACTCCAACCAGCAAGGAAAGGTAAGAGAAGCGCCAGTACTCACCTCGAGGCCGAAATCCCGGAGCAGAGAACGATTTTGGTCGGTGGCCATCTTTCTAAAGGGACTGCACTTGCGCAGTTGCGCGACGCCGCGCATGCGCAATCACAAAAACGTCCATCAGTAAAGGAACCGCAATCTGCGCATGTGCAAACGCATCCCACGTGCTACGTCACGCGCGTCATGACGTCAGAGGCCCCGGACCATGCCCATTTAAAGGGGAAACGTCCCAAATCAAAGAAAAAAATCTATTAAAGCTGTAAAACAACCTGCCTTCACCTGGAGTGACAGCACAATGCCTCAAATTGAACCAGGAACTGAAATAAACCTCCGAAGAACCCTGCAACAAGCAGTTACCTACGCCCAAATCGAGTCCGATTCCGGCTTCCCGCAGACCAGTGACACCGAGGACCTGAGGGAGCCTTTTCAAGTCGTTGTTATAACAAAGAACAGGCTGTCCCCGAATCAAAACCACCAGCCACTGTCGGTGCATAGCATTGATCCAGACGACGAGTGGTGTGCCACCCTGACGGTCAACCAATCCCAGATACGATTCCGCCTGGACACTGGTGCTTCCGCTAATCTCCTAGCGTGGTCAGCCTTTCAGACCCTTGGGGTTAAACCAACCATTCTTCCGTCGACCTGCCAACTAGTGGACTACAATGGCAACGTCATTCCTGCTACCGGTTCATGCCAACTCGAAGTGACGCACCACCCGCGAAAAGCCATCCTTCCCTTCGAGATCGCGGGCTCCTCGCAGGACTCTCTGCTCGGCACACAGGCGTGCAAACTCCTAAACCTCGTTCAACGAGTACACTCTCTCTCTCCAGAGGGCAAGTCTACCTTCCAGGATGCGGACTTCAGGGCGCAACTCAATGCCATCATCGACCAGCACCGCAACGTTTTCGAAGGCATGGGCACGCTTCCATACACTTACAAAATCCTGCTCAAACAAGACGCCACGCCTGTGGTTCATGCACCTCGCAGAGTCCCAGCACCCCTCGAGGACCGCCTCAAGCAGCAGCTGCAGGACCTCCAAGACCAAGGAGTGATCTCCAGAGTGACGGAACCAACCGACTGGGTCAGTTCCATGGTGTGCGTAAAGAAGCCTTCCGGCGAGCTCCAGATCTGCATTGACCCAAAGGATCTGAATCGCAACATAATGAGGGAGCATTACCCTATCACCAAGCACGAGGAGATCACATGCGAGATGGCTCGGGCCAACATCTTCACCAAACTTGACACCTCGAAAGGATTCTGGCAAATTCAACTAGACAGGTCCAGCAGAAAGCTGTGTACCTTTAATACCCCGTTTGGCAGATACTGCTACAACAGGATGCCATTTGGGATTATATCGGCATCAGAAGTATTCCACCGGATCATGGAGCAAATGATGGAGGGCATTGAGGGTGTGCACGTCTATGTTGACGACATCATAATTTGATGCAGGAGCATATCAGTCGCCTCCAGCGTGTTTTCAAACGAATACGGGACCAAGGCCTTCGCCTCAACAAAGCCAAATGTTCCTTCGGCCAGACGGAACTCAAGTTCCTAGGGGACCACATCTCCCAGTTGGGTGTATGGCCGGATGCGGACAAGGTGGCAGCCATCACAGCCATGCAGAAGCCAGCGGATAAGAAGGCGGTCCTCCGATTTTTGGGCATGGTCAACTTCATGGGGAAGTTCATCCCCAACCTCGCCTCCCATACCACAGCTCTCCGGAACCTGGTCAGGAAGACGACAGACTTCCAATGGCTTCCCGCCCACGAGCACGAATGGGAGGAGCTTAAGACGAAGCTTACCACGGCCCCGGAATTGGCATTTTTTGATCCCACGAAGGAAACAAAAATTTCAACGGATGCCAGCCAATCCGGCATTGGGGCGGTGCTCCTGCAACGCGATGAGGCCTCATCATGAGCCCCCATTTGTGATCCAGAACACCCAACACATCACTCCCCCTCCCCCTCCCCTTCCCCCGGCCCTGGCAGGGCCCCCCCTGCTGCAACCAGCATGGCCGGTGTCCAGGCCGGCAGCCCGCAGTCACTCCACTACATTTCTTACCTCCTCTCTCTCGCTAAGCAGCCACGACGCCAGGTTCAAAACTTTTGAAACCACAGGTGAACCACGCGTTCCGGAACTCGGCCCATCGGAGGCGGTGAATGTCGGAGGCCCCAGAGAATAGGGTGTCAGGCCTGCTAATGATAAGCCTACTGTACTTTTACCCCACGTGGCGAGCGATGCATTTATGCCATTTTCGAGGTGCCAGAGTATCCCAATTTGGCGTAAGACCAGCGCTTACCGCGATTTTGGCGTTGGAAGCTATTCTCTGCCCAATCGTGTTTTGCGATTTCGGCATCGGCAAGCGGAGAACCCTGTCCTAAGTGTTGACGCCAGGGCTGAATTGGTGGTGTTCTACGATGGAAAAATTGTCGCCGTTCCCGGAGCAATTCATCAAATGTTAATGTGCTAGCCATGTGAAAGACGACCGATTTCAGTGAAAAACAGTGTCCGATTCGCTAGAGTCAGAATTGCCACACGAGAAGCCGACAAGCTGCAGCCGCATATTAGCACTCCAATCCCCGCACACACTCATCCCAGCCAACAAGGTACAGTAAGGAGAGCGGCACTGCCGTTCACAAGACTCAGTAGAGGAGAGGCGAGTCACCCTGTACCTAGGGGTGGGGAGGGGGTGCCACCCGCCGCTAGCGGTTGGGAGAAACCATGAGCACCCTGGGCAACACCGCCAGGACCAGACAGCAGTGCCACAAGAAACTGCAAGACCTCTTCCGGTTGGCAGGGCGCATAGGCAGCACTGTGCCCCTGGCACTAACCCCCGATCCATACACACATAACCCCCCCACCCGGTGGGGGGGACTGAACCCCCACCCTATACCACCTGTCAGCACCCATACCGGCCAACAAGGCTGGGTGCCCTGGCCACAAAGGCCACCAGCTACACACCCCTGTGCTACATGCGTCCGCCTCTCTAACACTGTGTGTTTTCTGTCTATCCACCTGCCCTTCTCCCCCCTCCCCCCTCCCCCTCCTCCTCCCCTCCCCCTCCCCTTCTCCCCTACCCCCTCCCCTCCACCCCTCTCCTCCAACCCCCTCTCCTCCTCCTCCCCCCTCCTCCTCCTCCCCCCCCCCCCTCCAGCTCCCCCCCCCCCTCCCCCGTTTCGGGACTCGTGGGAGGAAACCGGAGCACCCGGAGGAAACCCATGCAGACACAGGGAGAACGTGTAGAGTCTGCACAGACAGTGACCCAAGCCAGGAATCGAAGCAGGGACCCTGGCACTGTGAAGCAACAGTGCTAACCACTGTGCTACCTTGCTGCCAGATTTGTATTATTACTGGGCGGTAAATGTTCCTTTGCATACGGCACACTTGACCAGTGCACATGTGAGTGGCTTCATTCCGGGGTAGAGGATAGATGTGAGCATTGTTCAAAGGAACTGGCGAACCACTCACATATGTTTTGGTCTTAGAAACATAGAAAATAGGTGCAGGAGTATGCCATTCGGCCCTTCGAGCCTGCACCACCATTCAATATGATCATCGCTGATCATGCAAATTCGGTATCCCAGTCCCGCTTTCTCTCCATAGCCCTTGATCCATTTAGCCGCAAAGGCCATGTCCAGCTCCCTCTGAATATATCCAACAAACTGGTCCCAACAGCTTTCTGTGGTGGAGAATTACACAAGGTCACAACTCTCTGAGAGAAGTTCTTCCTCATCTCAGTCCTGAATGGCTTATCCCTTATCCTTAGGCTGTGACCCCTGGTTCTGGACGTCCCCAACATTGGGAACATTCTTCCTGCATCTAGCCTGTCCAGTCCGATCAGGATTTTATATGTTTCTATGAGATTCCCCTCTCATTCTTCGAAACACCAGTGAGCACAAGCCCAGTCCATCCAGTCACTCTTCATATGTCAGTCCTGCCCTAAGCTGGTTAAGTTCTGGTTTTCCTTCTTTGAAACAATGCCGAAGATTATGGGAGTGTCCAATGGTGGTGACCTTTGGAGTGTCGGACTTGCAGGGGTTGCTGGAGGGGAGAAAGGCTGATGTCTTGGTCTTCGCCTCTCTAATAGCCTGGAGGCGAGTCTTGCTCGGATGGAGGGCACCGGCGCCACCTCAGGCATCAGTGTGGTTGGGGGATTTGTCAGAATTTCAGCATTTGAAAACAATTAAGTACGCCATTCGTGGATCAGGGGAGGGGTTCTACTCAAGGTGGATGCCGTTCTTTACCTTCTTTAAGGGACAGGCTGCCATCAGCAAATAAAGGTGGGGTAGAGACTGTGTTGGGGTGATATAAATTTGCTCACTATTCTATATGTGATAATTGAAAAAGAATTCGGAATAAAAATACATATTTTAAAAACTCCCCAAAACACAGCAGCACCCCTGGGCTGCTGCATCTAGTGCCCTCTTACACTGTCCGTTTCTGGCCCTTAATCTGTGTTTTCCATGCCAGGAATTTTACTTTGCACCAGACAAACCGGTTAAAGAGGCTGGAAAACAATAAAGGCAGTAGAATAGGCAGACGCAGCAAGAAAATTAATTGTTTCTTTGTCGTCTTTCCTTATAATTGCAGCTCTTCCATTAAATAAGGAGAGCTTTGAGTAACAAGTACACCAGTCACAGGGAACAATACAGGTAGAGCATTTCTTAAACTCTGAAGGATTAAGCCAAGTAATCAGCTTCAGGGCTTAGAGACGAAAATAGAAACAGAAATTGGACCAAGCAAAGAGAGACAAATAAAAATGTTCTGGCAGCGATTGCCTCCACAGAAACGCACCTCCCGAAAGCTCAGCTGCATTTCCCGAGGGGGGATTTTTCTTACTTGACTGGAAGCTATTAAGTAAGAAAAGGAGAACTTCTGAATTTTGTTCTGATTTCAAAATCAAAAGAACTGTTGCCGCCGGTTAGGCATGGGTTGCCACAGAAACCGATCTTGCAGCATTTAGGAGCCAGCCAAGTTCAACGAGGTAAGAAAGATAATCGGACTTAATAGACATGCGAGGCAAAATAATATTGTTAATGTGAAATTCAAATTTACTGTCTTGCTAAATTTAAATGGTCTTGATATGATATTGCATTTAATGTTATATCTTTTAAAAAATAAATTTAGAGTACCCAATTCTTTTTTTTTCCAATAAAGGGGAAATTTAGCATGGCCAATTCACCCGTGCTGCACATTTTGTTGGGTTGTGGGGTGAGAACCACGCAGACATGGGGAAAATGTGCAAACGCCACACAGAGAGTGACCCAGGATATTTGTGAAATGCTCCAGTCTCCCTTTCCCCCACTCGCTTTCCCTTTTTTCCTGTTACCATCAGGTCCCATAAATCTCAACTGAGTTGCGTTAAGGCACCTTTGCCTCAGGCCTTTGCTACCCTCAGACCTGATCGTGGCAGATATTAGAGAATTAACCAGAATTCTCGGAGCCATTTTGAGGTGGGCAGGGAAGTGGAAAGACCTGCAAAATGGCGCAGGAATGCATCTGCATGGATGGGGTGGGACACCAGATATCTTTTCACTGCATTTTGCAGTTGGCAGATCAGCCTGGAGACCCCAATTGAGCCACTTAAAGTGGCCAATTAAGGGCCACCTACTGTTCCCAGAGGCATTTTCAAACATGGTGGGCTCCCAGTGGGCTCTGTGGGCGGGGAAGGGGCGGGGGGGCCTTATCCTTTATGGGCACTCCATGGCCCGATGAGGAGCACCTCGGCCTTGCCGATAGGCCTCTGCTTCCCCCAACTTACCTGAGACACCTTCAACAACACTTAGCTTTTAAGGCTCCCTATCACAGGAGCTGCAGTTTTTTCAGGCCCAGCAGTGGAACCTCTGCCCTTTCGATAAAGTTCAGCCCATGATCTTTACAGATATACAACCTGGTATAGAGTGTGGGGAATATCAGAGACAGAGTCCTCAACCCAAACAAATTTACAGGAGTATTCCACTCTCCCTATTTTCTACCCCATGTAACCATTGCCCCCAGTGGTCTAGAAAATAATTTACCTTCCCACAGGTGCTGAAATTGGTGGCCTCGTCACTGCATTTCCCCTAAAGTGGAATCAACATGTCAGATTTGTAGTTAGGTTAGAGGTGCAACTTATTATATCTCTCGACAGCTATGGAGGAACCCAATTAATGGAAGTATTATTGTGAAAGGCAGAATTGAATACCCTCTCCCGAAGCAAGTTTGGTGGCGGGGCAGCATTTAATCAGATGGGAGGTTGTAGGTGGGGAACCCACTGCTTTCCCACGCCTGCTCATGGACTGCCTTCCCACCCACCACCAATTGAGATCTTGAAGAGTGCAGTTGATGACCACTGAAGGGCCTCATCCAGCCACTGCTGGCTCTAGGCCAGTGCAGGTGGGGAGCTTGTTTTGCAGGAAGCCCGAAGAACAAACCCTGTTGGGGTTGAATTTCTCACCCTTCTATCCTATTTATTCTCCTGGCCTCCTTCAGATCAACATGTCCATGTGGTATTATAGGTATTACGGTACCTGAGAGGCTGAAGTACCATTGGTAGAACCTATATTCTTGCCATTGGCTAGAGTGTATAATAGCTCCGCCCTGATAGGTGGGGTATAAGAACCCGTGCCATCCCAGCAGCCCTCATTCTGTACCTGAGCTGCTGTGGGAAACATCTAGCTTATTAAAGCCTTCAGTTGTACTACAACCTCGTTTTAGTGGTCATTGATCGTGCATCAGTCCACAAGAGCCCCCACCTGCTCTCTTGGTCCCAATTTCCACCAAATTGCTTCTGATTCTGGCCATCGTGTAATGTGACTTTGGAAACCTTTCCTCGAATACTCTTGAAATCCCTTTCCTGATCCATTTCTCAAAATACCACCTTAATCCTTCTGCTTTTTCAAACTAACTTCCCATCATCAATGTTGCTCTCCTCTCTAAAGTCTTTGAATAAAGTTCTTGCCTCTGTAATATTTTCCAATCTTTCCTGTAACTCCTTTTCTCAATCTCTTCAAATGGTTTATTTACATCCCTGCAACAGCCCCTTTGGGCGTGGTTCAACCAAAACATTTCATTTTGGGCGAGTTTGGCGAGGTGTTTCCCACCGGGTTTTGGGGTGAGATCCACACTGGTATTCACCCACAGAAGGGCGCGATTTAACGTAAAAAGCAGAGTCCCATTGCGGCTTCATTTAGCGGTGTGTTTCCTGGTGCTTGCAGCACTGAGACCGACCCCACTATTAAACAGGACTCTATTCTTTTCTCGGTCCTCAGTGAGGAAGGCCTCACTGAGGCCGCACTTACCTTCATTTCCTGCACTGAGGAGCTCCACTCGTGGCGCCCTGATTCCTCGACCCCCCCCCCCACCCCTCGAATATGACCCCCCACAGCCTCTTGCAACCTCCCAACTTACCGATTAGGGGGTCCTCGAGCATTCCCACACCGCACCTCATTAGGGCAGGGCACTCCAGGCCCAATCCACGGCATGGACAAGATAACACCTGGGCATTTTGGCACTGTCAATCTGGCACACTGACAGTGCCGCTGCCAGCAGCACTTGGGCACCCTGTCAGTAAGACTGCCAAGGTGCCTGTCTGGCACTGCCAAGGTGCCTGGCTGGTACTGCCAAGGTGCCTGGCTGGCATTGCCAAGGTGTCTGGCTGGTACTGCCATGCTGCCTGGCTGGCACTGCCAAGGTGCCTGGCTGGTACTGCCATGGTGCCTGGCTGGCAGTGTCAACGTGCCCAAGTGGCATCAATGTGCCAGAGTACCACCTGCCCAGAGGCCAACCACCCAGGGCTTCCAATCACCTGGGAGACCCCCCCCCCCCTCCCTAAGTACCATCCCACCTGGTCCACGTTTGTGGAGACCAGTGCTAAATAACGCCTGCCGGAGTGTCCAAAGCGAGGAGATTTAATCCCGAGTGCTGCGTAGATCCGGTGTAGACACATTCAAGTGAGGATCGCTACTCACTTGAATATGCAAATTTAGGTCCCACTCACATCCACATCACGAAGCTTGACGAGCCGGGTAAATCTCGCAAGACGCATCCTGTGAGATTTAACGGCTACATCGTGTCCTGAGTCGGGCGCGGGCAACCATTAGACCGTGCACTTAGTCATTTATTTTGGGCTGGGGGAGTTTCTCCCCGGTCTAGCCCACACTTAGACATTTTCATCACTGGGATGCTGAACTCCCTGGCCAGACTGACTCTTCAGAAATCAGGCTGCCATTTTGAAAGGATGCCATAATCTCCAAATGAGCTTGAGGGTTTCCCACACACCCCCATACCACAAGCCCACACCCCACGCTGAGGTCTCCCCTTTTCAGCCTCCTCACCCCCAGTTCTGCGACCCCTTTTCAGGACCCTACCCTTCAAACCCCCCCAAATTTTATAAGGCCCCTTCATACCCGGCCGTCAGCTCTCCCCCCCACCCTTCATACTTCCCTCTTCCCCTGATGCTTGGCAGTGCCACCCTGGCAGTGCCGCTGCCAGGCTGGCAATGCCACCCAGGGAGCTTGGCAGTGCACAGGTGGCAGTGCCAAGTTGCCATGTTGGCAGTGTCAAGGTGCCCAAGTGCCAGAGGAGAGCCAGGGTGCCACCCTGCCTGGCCCCGGACCCCCCGGGGTCTCCTATGGCCTGGGAAAACCCGACCCCCCCTCCCCAGGGTGCTGTTACGCCTGGTCCACGTTTGTGTGGGCCCGTACGAAACGGTGCCCTGGCGAGGCCTCACTGGGAAGGCTGTTAGTTCCCGGGCGCCGGGAGACTCTGGCATGTGTATATTTAAATGAGCCTTATGAGTTTATTTAAATATGCTGTTCTGGCTCTCGCCCTGTACGGGCATGATCCAGATTTTGACGGTTGTTGAGAGACATCTCAAGCATCACAAATCTCATGAGAGGCTCTCACAGGCTCAAAAGCCTCATTGCAACACCAAGCTGGGCACGACGAGCCCTCTAAATCGGTCGCTTTATGTCCGTGCTGTACTATCCCTCCACATCCTTCCTGACCGCACTGCTCTCTTTGACATGGGTGTCCATATTGTCCTATTACAATGCCTCTCCTCTGCTGTCCAGCTGAACAGCACTGCCCTCTCCTGGGTCCACTCTTAGTTATCCAGTTGTAGGCTCAGAATCTCCAGAATCTCTCTAATTCCATCCACTGGTTTGTGTTGTCACCTGACTTGTCCAACATCTTGAATGAGCCGAAAATTGATTTAATTAAACGTTGGGAGGACAAGCCGCAGAGATTAATTTCATTCCCCTCCCCAGCCACTATTTCAAATTGAACAGTGGTGTTTACAACCTTAACACCCCATTTCACCCTGTGTGGTCCAATATCCTCTCCATCACAAGCACTGCCGACTTCCATATTTATAATATCACGGCCTTAATATTACACTCCCCACCTCCCAGCAGGTTCTGAGGTAGTTGGGGAGCATGAAATTGCATGGACAATATTCCCTCTGGGATCCCACACCCCTTCCCCCCCCAAACTGGAAGCAATTTCATGATGGGCTGGGCAGGGCCTTGCAGGGGAGGGAAGTTTGCCTTTGCCCCAATTAAAGCTGTTAAGTGGCCACTTAAATGCCCTTAAGGGCCTTTTCCACCCAGGCCTCAATATTCAGACTGGCGCGCGAATGACAGATCAAGGGGCGAAAGCGAAAAACTATCACTTACACCTTGGGTAGGAAGGGATGGAGGGTGTGGCTCCATATCAAACCATCATCTGATTGGGGGAGTCTTCCACTCAAAGCCAGAAGACCTCTGGACATCCCTCCCCTCACTACTCTACCATCCCCAGGGTGCCTGTCACTTACCTGTCCTCCATGTGCCGAATCTTAGTCCAGTCACATTGCTGCAGTGGCTCTATGACTCCACTGCAGTGCTGTGTTTGGGGATCGGGAGATCTGCCGGACAATCTGACTGGCCGACATTTCCCCAAGTTGGGAATTATGCTGAAATGAGGATAGAGGTCCCGACCTTCGATAATCAATGCTCATTAGAGTGCCGAATGGCACCGGGCCTGTCAGAATCAGCTGGGATGTGTTCTCTGCTAACTGTGGATGATGGGGGCTGATCTTCCACTGTCCTAAAAATTCAGGCCCATGTTTCCATGCCTTTGCTTCAGTCAGCTGCTGCTGAAACCCTCATCCATGGTTTTGTTGTTTCCAGGCTCAACTATTCCAATTCTCCCCGGGCCGGCCTCTCACTTTCCGCCCTCCACATGAGCTCATTCAAACCTCTGCTGCCCGGGTGGCACAGTGGTTAGCACTACTACCTCACGGTGCTGAGGACCCGGGTCACTGTCCGTGTGGAGTTTGCACTTTCTCCCCGTGTTTGCATGGGTTTCACCCTCACAACCCAAAGATGTACAGGGTAGGTGGATTGGTCACGTTAAATTGGCCCTTAATTGGAAAAAAAAGAATTGGATACTCTGAATTAAAAAAAAAACTCTGCTGCCCAAAACATATTTCATTCATTCAGCATCCTTGTGCTCACTGGCCAGCATCAGTTTGCCAGATTCTCACATTTAATATTCTCATCCTATGTTCAAATCTCATCATTGTCTTCCCCTGCACCTTCACCCATCTCTGAAGCTTGTGTCTGTCATACAATCCTTCATTTTCTTCCAACTCTGGAACTAATGCCTTATTGGCACAGCTCACCAGACCATTCTCTACACCACTCTGCCTCTCCACCTCACTTTCCCTCTTAAAACCTCTTTCACCAAGCTTTTGGTCACTCCTCCGAATATTCCACCTTTGGCTCAGTGTCAGAGTTTGACTCATTATACTCCCATAGAGCACCTTAAGGCACTCACCTATGTTAAAGTTGCTATATTAATGAAAGTTAATGATTTTGTTGTTGATTTTGTTTGAGGTAAAACCTTCCAAGTTCCTTTGATATTAAGAATGAGAGGTTGTTAATAATTCAATGACAACATTCAGAAAAATACGGAAATAATATTGAATACTGACGTGTGTCAGGACATTTAACGCAGCTTCATCCATGTCAGTGTTAATAAGTCTTCACAGTAGATAAGCTGAAGATTATAGTTCAGTTAATTAACTGACATGATTTGGAGGGGGTGATTGCTGTTATGAACAGATTGCTAAGTAGTGGAGAAAATTCAGCAAAAGTATATTAAAATGTAATAGCAAAAGAACTGTTGAGATTAATCAAAACATAGCAGGTTATTTTTCAACGTCAACTTATAGTACGATTTCACTGCGTCACAATTTTCCTTACTTTGCCAGAACAGTGTTAGATCGGGAACAGCAGTAAAAGTAAATGTCCAGCTCATACTGGTGTCAGAGAACATCAGTGGAATCAGTGAATCCACATTCAGTAAAAAATTTAAAAACACGGGTTAGAGCCACTACTAATTCACTGTTAGTTAGTGTCATTAAATCATATAAAATTACTAACAATTGAAAAAAAAAGTTTATGCTCTTAATTATCGCAACATCACTTGTTACTTACGTTTCTGTTTACAATTTCAAAATCTAAAGATTTGGGCATATCGGGAAGCCTTTAGGTTCCCTAAAGATGACTCGGAGAAGGAGAAGAAATAGTAGGAAAAGAAAATGTTCCAATTCCAAAGAGAGTAAGTATGCTGTCAAGCTTGTTTGTAGACATTCATCAATGTTAATATACAGCTAAAGATAAAGGACAGTTAAAGATGGAATATTGCATAATAAATTATTTAAATTAAATAATCATCTACAAAAATTATAGATTCTGATTCTTCTGAATTGTTTACATTTGACACCAATAGAGATAATAGTGGATCTTGTGGCATTATTTCTGAACAAAAATGAACAGAAAAGCCATGTTTCTCCGTGGCTAATTTCTCCTGCCCTCCATTTCTTTGTGTCTCTTATGTTTATCTGCATATTTTCCATTCTTCCTCTTATTTGATAAGGCTCGTGTGCACTTTCACTAATTGTCTCTCTGCCTTCAACTCTTTTCATTCTGCCTCAAGTTTGTCCTGTTCTCTGTTTCTTCCATCTTTATTGTACAATTTCACCACATCCTTTTGCCACTCCACATGCTTAGCCAGTTTTACAAATTTTGTATATGTTTTTACTGTGTCTAAGGAATGACTTTATGGTGAGAATAAAGCTGCGCCTGGTTAAAGGGTTTCTGCGTATTCCAAGTGGGAAGTGCACAAATCTGGATAGGAAAGGCTGCCTAGAGTATATTGAGAAATGCAATGGTGCATGAGAATCTGGAGTTAGGATACAGTCTGGAAAAGGGCAGGATCAGGATCAGAGGCTGCAGAGAGGTCATGCCCTGGCATAGTGATCTTCCTGCTGATTTTGCAATGATCTCAAGCCATGGTGATGGTTGTCATAGAAACACTGCAGCCTAGGAGGGTGACAGAGAACCCAGGATCTGAACTCTAAACTGGAACAAAGGACTAGGACCATGTAGGGGAATGATTGACTTTATCGCCAGGGTAGGAACTGAGGCAGGTTCTAAAACCAATGACGGAAAGAAAGTGCTGGAGAGAGGCTGAATCTGAGTTTCTTGATGTAAGTCTTATTTTGTTCTTGGAAACCAGGGGAGTGTTTGGACAAGAATTGAGTTTTTTAAGAGGTTCTCACCCAGTTTGGGTGAAGAGCTGGTAGTTAGATTTTGAGAATGTAGAAGTTGTGAGCTCAAATGCTGCCACTGGAAATCATGAAAAAAATTCAGTAAATTGTGAACTGGCAGTTAGAAACTTTCAGAATCAGAAACCTTCCACTCTCACCCGGTCATTACTCATTATATAACTAGCAGGCAAAAATGCAGTATTGCTAATGTCACCCCCATCCTGACAAAAGCAATCGAGTAGCCTAATTGAAGTGAAACCAAGTACCCTTCAAATTTGCACGTCACGTCTGCAGCAGCATTCCACTGGGTCCCAGGCTTTGGCAGTCATGCCTGGGCCAGGGAGTAGGAATGAGGGTGGAGCTCAGGAAAATGCAAAAGGGGAAAGTTTGCTCGGGAGAGCACAGCTTTTGTGTGCTTCAGCTGAAACCTGGAGCAGCCAAGTAAACCTGGGGCGGGTTTGGTCCGGAAGCTGAGGCTGGTCCAGGAGGGAGTAGAGGCGGGATCACTGAGGTTTTAAAAGCAGATGAGATAAGATCTTGGACATTGCCTTAGCAAATCCCTGCCAGAATCCCTTAAGAGCCGGGCATGCCCAGAACATATGGACATGGTCTGCTGGGCTTCCCGCACACCTCGCACATCGATCCTCAACCTCAAAGAACTTGCTCATTCTGGTTTCCGTCATGTGTGCCCGGTGGACCACCTTAAACTGGATTAAGCTAAGCCTGGAACACGATGATGAGGAATTAACCCTTAGACACGCGGGTGGTGCCGAGTCCAGAGACAGCTATCTTTGGTGTGTCAGACGATCTGGCAGTTCAGGAAGCGAAAGAGGCCGACGTATTGGCCTTTGCCTCCCTAGTAGCCCGGAGACGGATCCTTTTAATGTAGAGGGACTCAAAGCCCCCGAGTGTGGAGACCTGGATTGGTGACATGGTTGGGTTTCTCAGTCTCGAGAAAATAAAGTTCGCTTTGAGAGGGTCCATGACGGGGTTCTCTCGGAGGTGGCAGCCGTTCCTCGACTTTCTAGGAGAGCAGTAAATGTCAGCAGCAGCAACTTGGGGGTGGGGGGGGGGGGGGGGGAGGGGGGGAAATGTTACATATTCTTGTTCTTTTTTCTGTATATAATGTTAATGATTACCTTGTGTTAAATGTTAACGGTTATGCAAAAATTACGTTTTGAAAAAAGTTTGAATAAATTTTTTTTTTAAAAAGCAGATGAGATGAGGCTAGATCTAGACATGACACCCAAAACAAATCATATGATTAACATGCACTAATCAATAATATTACAGGCTAGCCACATTACAATGTGACAAAAAACATGGTATAATTTTCCAAATTTATAAACTCAGCAAGAAGCCTTGCTCCTCCAGGTCCTGCAAGGAAATCTTTTTTTTGTATAAATTTAGAGTACCCAATTCATTTTTTCCAATTAAGGGGCAATTTAGCATGGTCAATCCACCTAGCCTGCACATCTTTGGCTTGTGGGGGCGAAACCCACACAAACACGGGGAGAATGTGCAAATTCCACATGGACAGTGACCGAGAGCCGGGATCGAACCTGGGACCTCGGCGTCGTGAAGCTGCAGGACTAACCCACTGCGCCACCGTGCTGCCCTACAAGGAAATCTTAATACTCTCCTGCCTCAACCTTGCTCCCACTTTTCCAATCCCAGGACTCCTACCGGTGATAGCCCAGTAGCCAATCCACCATTTAACTGGTCTCAGCAGGCTGCTTCCAGGACACATGTGATGAACGGTTACTGTAACACTGTACCCTTGTCATCATGTAAGGTGATGTCCCCTTTAAGACCGGGCTTGGAACCCTGGGCAACTCCGCCTCCGGCTCCGCCCATCTGGGAGCCGTATATAAGCGGCCGCCTTGTGGGCAGTGCAGCAGTTAGCACGCATCTCAGCTCTAGTCTAGTTCTTAGTTTATTAAAGCCTTCTTTACTGCTTACACTCTAAGCATCGTTATTGAGGGTACCACAATTTAATAAACTAAACTACATCAGGATGGACGCAGGCCTAAAACGCGAGAAGCTCAACCTGGAAGCACAGACACCGGAGGCAAAGGAAATTTTTTAATACTGGTTCCAATGCTTCGAGGCTTAGCTGGACTCCTCAGCTACTCCCATCCTGGGGACACGCAAGCTGCGCCTACTCCATGCCCGGGTGAGTCACAGAATCTCCGCCACGCTCGAAAAGGCGACGACTTATGAAGAGGTGGTCGAGCTACTCCGCAAGCGGTTCGTCAAGCCTATCAACGAGGTGCACGCCAGGCATCTGCTTTCTACCTGCCGGCAGCGCTCGGGGGAATCGCTAGACGAATACGTCGAGAAACTCACCGCGCTTGCTAGGGACTGTGACCACCAGGATGTGACAGGAGAAGTCCATATGAACCTGCACATCAGAGACGCTTTCGTGCCCGGCATCCGCTCGACCTACATCCGGCAGCGGCTGCTCGAAAACGGGGCAAAAGACCTCCAGGACACGCTAACACTCGCCTCCTCGCTGGAGGTGGCCCGACACAACTTGGGTACGTACCCCGCGCACTCTGCGAGCCCCCCCAGACTTCCTCAAACTCAGCCATATTACAGGCCTGCACCACGCGGCGACCCGCTCATCATGGGGGCACACCGTGCTACTTCGGCGGGCAGAGCCAGCATCCACGCCCACGCTGCCCGCCCGCTCTGCGATCTGCAGCGACTGCGGGAAGAAGGGGCATTTTGCAAGGGTCTGCCTGGCCAGACCCAGGGGCCAGAAGAACAAAGAACAGTCGGCCCGAAAATCAGGCTCTCAGGCCCACAGGCCTCGCAATGCGGCTGCGCACCGACCCGACACGCCCCCGTCTGACGCGTCATCAGCCTCGTGCGAATTATGGGACCGGCCATCTTGTCGGCGACCATCTTCTCGACCCGACACGCGCAGCCGACGGCGGCCATTTTACGAGTCCGACTCGGCTGAGGACTCGGACTATCCGCGAGTGGGTGCGATCACCCTTGACCAAACTCGGCCAAAACACCTGCAGAACTCTAGGATGCAGGTCCAGGTCAACGGGCGCGACACTGCATGCCTCTTCGACTCCGGGAGCACAGAGAGCTTTATCCATCCTGCAACGGTAAGGCGCTGCTCCCTGCGCACCCATCCCGCATCCCAAACCATAGACCTCGCATCCGGGGCCCACTCGGTACAAATCAAGGGGTACTGTATCGCGGATCTCTCGATCCAGGGCGCCAAATACACCCGTTTTATATCCTTCCCCACCTCTGTGCCCCCCTGCTGCTCGGACTGGATTTACAGTGCAGCCACCGAAGACTGACACTGAAGTTCGGCAGACCCTTGCCCCCCCTCACGGTATGCTGCCTTGTGACACTGAAAGTGGCACCCGCCTCGCTATTCGCGAACCTCACTCCCGACTGTAAGCTAGTCGCCACCAGGAGCCGGTGCTACAGTGCCCAAGATATGATTTTTATCAAGTCAGAGGTCCAGCGTTTACTGGGAGAGGGGGTCATCAAGGCTAGCAACAGCCCTTGGAGAGCACAAGTGGTGGTAGTCCGGTTCGGGGATAAGAAACGGATGGTCGTGGATTATAGCCAGACCATAAACCGATTCACGGAGCTTGATGCGTACCCCCTTCCTCACATCGCGGAAATCGGATCGCCCAATACCGAGTATTTTCCACGGTTGACCTCAAATCCGCCTACCACCAGCTCCCCATCCGACCAAAAGACCGCCCCTATACTGCCTTCGAAGCAGCCGGCCGGCACTTCCACTTTCTCAGGGTCCCCTACGGCGTCACAAATGGGGTCTCCGTCTTTCAAAAGGCGATGGATCAAATGGTGGACCAGTACGGTTTGCGGGCTACATACCCGTACTTGGACAATGTCACCATCTGCGGCCATGACCAGCAGGACCATGATGCTAACCTCGAAAAGTTCCTCCAGACCGTCCGAGCCCTTAACCTGACCTATAATGAGGGAAATGTGTTTGCCACACAACCCGGCTAGCCATCCTCGGCTATGTCGTGGAAGACAGGGTCCTAGGTCCCAACCCCGACCGCATGCCCCTATTAAAGAACTCCCCCTCCCCCGCAGCCTCAAGGCCCTCAAACGGTACTTGGGGCTCTTCTCCTACTACCCCCAGTGTGTCCCGAAGTATGCGGACAAAGCCCGCCCACTCATAAAGACCACCACTTTTCCCCTCTCGGCTGAGGCTCAATTGGCCTTCAACCGCATCAAGGCCGATATCGTCAAGGCCGCTATGCACGCGGTGGATGAAACTATCCCCTTCCAGGTAGAGAGCGATGCATCAGACATCACCCTGGCTGCTACCCTCAATCAGGCAGGCAGACCAGTAGCGTTCTTCTCCCGGACCCTCACCGCCTCCGAGGTTCGACACTCTGCAGTCGAGAAGGAGGCACAAGCCATTGTGGAGGCTGTGCGGCGCTGGAGGCACTACCTAGCCGATAGGAGGTTCACCCTCGTCACTGACCATCGGTCAGTCGCCTATATGTTCGATAACACGCAAAGGGGCAAAATAAAAAATGATAAAATTTTGAGGTGGAGGATCGAACTCTCCACCTACACGTACGATATCAAGTATCGTCCAGGGGAGCTCAATGAGCCCCCAGATACCCTGTCCCGTGGCACATGTGCCAACGCGCAGGACGACCGCCTGCAAGCCATCCACAATGACCTCTGCCACCCGGGGGTTACCCAGCTCGTCCACTTTATCAAGTCCCGCAACCTACCTTACTCAACCAAGGAGGTCAAGGCCATGATCAGGGCCTACCAGAGCTGTGCGGAGTGCAAACCGCACTTCTACCGACCAGACAAGGTTCGGCTCGTGAAGGCCTCGGGGCCCTTTGAGCGACTGAGCGTGGACTTCAAGGGGCCCCTCCCATCCACCAATCGTAATTCCTATTTCCTCACCGTTATCGATGAGTTCTCCCGTTTCCCATTCGCCATTCCCTGCCCCGACATGACCTCAGCCACCGTGATTAAGGCACTGCACAGCATCTTCACTCTGTTCGGTTTCCCCGCTTATATCCACAGCGACCGGGGTACATCGTTCATGAGCGATGAACTGCGCCAGTATCTGCTCAGCAAAGGCATCGCCTCGAGCAGAACGACCAGTTATAACCCGCGGGGAAACAGGCAAGTGGAAAGGGAGAACGCGACAGTGTGGAAGGCTGTCCTTCTGGCCCTACGGTCGAGAAGTCTCCCAACTACCCGCTGGCAGGAGGTCCTGCCCGATGCCCTACATTCCATTAGGTCACTCCTCTGCACAGCCACGAAAGAGACCCCTCACAACCGATTGTTTGTCTTCCCCAGGAAGTCTACCTCCGGGGTCTCGCTTCCAACTTGGCTGACGGCTCCGGGACCTGTTCTTCTCCGGAGGCACGCGAGGAGCCATAAAATGGACCCCCTAGTTGAAAAGGTCCGACTGCTCCACGCCATCCCCAGTTACGCCTACGTCGAGTACCCCGACGGCAGGCAAGATACGGTTTCCCTCCGGGATCTGGCACCCGCTGGATCCCCCACTACAGACGCCCCTTCCCGCGCCGCTCCCCTGCAGGACCCGGCACCCACTACAACACACCCCCTCCCGGCCCCACCCCCCGTTGGTGAGTACCTAATGTGCACCACCCCTAGCGCTCCCCCTTTACACACCCCGCCGGCGCCGGCACCGCTACCCCCGGCCCCGCCTATTCTGCCTGCGCCCTGTTCCCCTGCCCCGACCCAGACCGAAGCTCCGACCACTGTGCTCCCGGATGTACCCTCAACCAGGACGTCCGTATCCGCCGCACCACCAACCGCCGCACCTCCGCCCGAACTGAGTAGGTCGATGAGGACGATAAGGCCACCGAGACGGCTGGACCTATGACGGCACTTCAACCCCGCCGGACTTTTTTTTAAACGGGGTGAATGTGATGAACGGTTACTGTAACACTGTACCCTTGTCATCATGTAAGGTGATGTCCCCTTTAAGACCGGGCTTGGAACCCTGGGGAACTGCACCTCAGGCTCCGCCCTTCTGGGAGCCATATATAAGCGGCCGCCTTGTGGGCAGTGCAGCAGTTAGCACACGTCTCGGCTCTAGTCTAGTTCTTAGTCTATTAAAGCCTTCTTTACTGCTTACACTCTAAGCATCGTTATTGAGGGTACCACAACACACAAATGTCCATGCTTCCCACCTGGGAACCTAGGTGTTAAAATACCCTGGACCTCTACTTTGTTGCACCAGATGAGTTTTGAATTAACATATCTGAAAATAGATATACCAGATTCTAATATATTTAGGAGCATTAAAAAAGATAAGAAGGGAGACTGATCAGAGAGATTAGTAGAACTTTTTTTATTTGATTCATTCTTGGGATGTGGGCGATGCTGGCATGGCCTGCCTGTTCGAAGTCCCTCCACCAGAGAAAAATACATAATGTATTTGCATCTATCCTTTGTCATTGTTAGGTCATCTCTCAACATCTAAATTAAAGGCATTCAAACCTTGCCAAAACAGCTGTTTTCATATTTTGGCCTGGGTATCATTCTGGTGAATCAGCTCTATACCAGCTGTAAAATCTGAGATGCCCAGAACTGAACTCTGTATTCCAGGTTGTATCTGCCAAGGCTCTATACAACTGGTGCGTCAATTCCTGACTTTTAAAATGGTGATTACTTCTTAGTTAGTTAGGCCACACTTGTGTTCAATTCTGGTCGCCACAATACCAGAAGGATGTGGAGTCTTTGGAGAAAGTACAGAAGAGGTTTACCAGTATGTTGCCTAGTTTGGAGGGCATTAGCTATGAGGAGAGGTTGGATAAACTCAGTTTGTTCTCACTGGAATGATGGAGATTGAGAGGCGACCTGATAGACGTCTGCAAATTTATGAGGGGCATGCACAGAGTGGGTAGTCAGAAGCTTTCTCCCAGGGTGGACGAGTCAAATACTAGGGGACTAAGGTTTAAGTGCGATGGGGAAAATTTTACATGGGCGAGGGAGGTTTTTTTACACGGAGGGTAGTGGGTGCCTAGAACTCGCTGCTGAAGGAGGTGGTGGAAGCATGTACAATAGTGATGTTGGGCGAAATTCTCCGGAAACGGCGCGATGTCCGCCGACTGGCGCCCAAAACGGCGCAAATCAGACGGGCATCGCGCTGCCCCAAAGGTGCGGAATGCTCCGCATCTTTGGGGGCCGAGCCCCAACATTGAGGGGCTAGGCCGACGCCGGAGGAATTTCCGCCCCGCCAGTTGGCGGAAAAGGCCTTTGGTGCCCCGCCAGCTGGCGCGGAAATGACATATCTGGGCGGCGCATGCGCGGGAGCATCAGCGGCTGCTGACAGTTTCCCACGCATGCGCAGTGGAGGGAGTCTCTTCCGCCTCCGCCATGGTGGAGACCGTGGCGGAGGCGGAAGGGAAAGAGTGCCCCAACGGCACAGGCCCGCCCGCGGATCGGTGGGCCCCGATCGCGGGCCAGGCCACCGTGGGGGCACCCCCCCGGGGTCAGATCGCCCCCCGTCAGGACCCCGGAGCCCGCCCACGCCGCCTGGTCCCGTCGGTAAGGTAGGTGATTTAATTTACGCCGGCAGGACAGGCAATTTATCGGCGGGACTTCGGCCCATCCGGGCCGGAGAATCGAACGGGGGGGCCCGCCAACCGGCGCGGCGCGATTCCCGCCGGTTGCCAAAGTCTCCGGCACCGGAGATTCAGCGGGGGCTGGGGCGGGATTCACGCCAGCCCCTGGCGATTCTCCGACCCGGCGGGGGGTCGGAAAATGTTGCCCGTTTAATGGGCGTCTTGACAAATACACGAATAGGATGGGAATAGAGGGATACCGACCCCAGAAGTGTAGAAGGTTGTAGGTTAGACGGGCAGCATGTCAGCGCAGGCTTGGAGGGCCGAAGGGCCTGTTCCCGTGCTCTACTTTTCTTTGTTATTTGTTCTTGTGCACTAGCTTCTAAGGACTTATGCACCTGGAAACTCAAATCTCTTTGCTTCCCCACAGCTCCTTGTTTCTCACTATTAAGGAAACATTGCAATTTGGCTTTCTTGACCGTAAAGTGGATGAACCCGCTTCACTTTTAGGATTAGGGGACACAGTTTGAAAATAAAGGACCTCACATTTAAGACAGAGCCGAGAATAAATGTTTTTTTCTCCTGAGTCAGATGGTCCTGAAGCTTTGCAGCTCTCTTTCTCGGATAGCAGTAGAGTCAGGGTCATTGCTGCTGTTGACCTCCACCTAACATTCCGCGAGAAAGTCTAGGAACGGTTGCCACCGCCGAGGAACACCCCCTGCACACTCGCAAGGCAAACTTTATCCTTTGCAATTTGATGAACCCTGCCATATCGTTAATCCAAGCTTCCACACTGGGGGGCTTCGCATCCACAATAGCAAGATCCTTCGCCGGGCTACCAGGGACGCAAAGGTCAGAACACCGGGCTCTTTCGGCTCCTGCACTCCCGGCTCATCCGATACCCCAAATAATGCTAACCCCCAGCTCGGCTTGACCCGGGTGTTCACCACTTTGTACATAGTCCTCGCAAAGCCCCTCCAGAACCTCTCCAGCGCCGGGCATGCCCAGAACATGTGGGCGTGATTTGCTGGGCTCCCCGAGCACCTCACACACCTGTCCTCCACCCCAAAGAACCTACTCATCCTCGCCCCTGTTATATGCGCCCTATGGACAACTTTGAACTGTATTAGGCTGAGCCTGGCGCAGGAGGAGGAAGAATTAACCCTACTCAGGTCATCAGCCCACAGATCTTCATCCTGCTCCTCCCCCAGCTCCTCCTCCCACTTACCCTTTAACTCCTCCACCGAGGCCTCAGAGGCCTCCTGCAGCGCCTGATAGATCGCCGAGACCTTGCCTTCTGCAACCCATACACCCGAAATCACCCTGTCCTGAATCATTTGTGCTGGGAGCAGCGGAAATTCCCTCACATGCCGTCTCACAAACACCCTCACTTGCATGTACCTAAAAGCATTCCCGGGAGGTAGCCCAAATTTCTCCTCTAGCGCCCCTAGGCTCGCAAAAGTCCCATCGATGAATAGGTCCCCCATTCTTTTAATCCCAGCCCGATGCCAGCTCAGAAACCCCCCATCCATCCTACCCGGAACTATCCTGTGGTTCTCTCGTATCGGGGACCAGACCGAGGCCCCCACCTCACCCCTATGTCGCCCCCACTGCGCACAGATCTTCAGAGTCGCCGCCACCACCTGACTCGTGCTGTACCTTGTCGGCGGAAGCGGAACGTGCCGTCACCAGCGCCCCCAGACTCGTACCTACACAAGACGCTACCTCTAGCCTCTTCCACGCTGCCCCCTCTCCCTCCATTACCCACTTACGGATCATCGCTACATTAGCTGCCCAATAATAGCCACATAGACTCAGCAGCGCCAGCCACCCCCTGTCCCTGCTACCCTCCAAAAACACCCTCAACGTGAGGAAGAGTGAGCTCTTTGTGGTGCATGCGGGGGACCAGAGAAGGGGGGTAGACGAGCTACCGCTGAAGAGGGCGGAGAGGAGCTTCCGATACCTAGGGATCCAGGTAGCTAGGAGCTGGGGGCCCTGCACAAGCTCAATTTGACACGGTTGGTGGAGCAGATGGAGGAGGACTTCAAGAGATGGGATATGCTGCCACTCTCCCTGGTGGGGAGGGTGCAGTCGATCAAGATGACGGTTCTCCCGAGGTTCCTGTTTGTGTTCCAGTGCCTGCCCATACTAATCCCCAAGGCTTTTTTTAAACGGGTAAGCAGGAGTATTATGGGATTCGTATGGGCGAATAAGGTAGATAGATTCTTGACTGGAAAAGGTCCAGATGGAGCAGTTGATGGCTTCTACATAGATGAATTTCAGCAGCAGAGGAAGAAGATGCATGCCGACTGGTCAAAGGCCATCAAGAGAGCAGTAGCACCTCTGTGAGGGTCGATGGACCAAGTGGAAAAGTGTCTTCAGGCACAATGGTGAAGTTGCGGGAGATGGAGACGGTGGTCTCCAACCAGAGCGACCGGATTGTGTCCCTAGAGGTTGAGGGGCGGGCCCTGGGGGAGCTGTGTAAGTCGTTGAGGGTGAAGGTGGAGAGCAAGAAAATAGGGCCAGTGGCAGGATCATGCCTAAGGACGTGAAAGGGACAAGTGCCACAAAATATGTGTTAAAGATGTTGACCGGGCTGGTGGAGCAGGGAATGCTGGCCAAGGTCCCAGGGGTGATCAGGACCCATAAGTCCTTAAGAGAGAGGCCGGGAACAGGGGAGCCGCCACGGGCAGTGATTGGGCAGGTGCACAAATTCTTGGAGAAGGAAAGGATCTTGCAATGGGCCAGGGAGAAACGAGACTGCGAATGGAAGGAGAACTGGGTCCAAATATACCAAGATATGAAATGAAATGAAATGAAAATCGCTTATTGTCACGAGTAGGCTTCAATGAAGTTACTGTGAAAAGCCCCTAGTCGCCACATTCCGGCGCCTGTTTGGGAAGGCTGGTACGGGGGAGGCTGGTATTGGGGCGAAGCTGGCGAAGAGGCACACAGGATTCAACAGAGCCATGGCAGTGCAGTACCGAAAGAAAATTCGGTTTGGGGTGCTGTACCCTGTGAAACTGTGGGTCACATTTGATGGCCAGAAGTATTATTTTGAAATGCAAGAAGAGGGAAATAACTTGATAAGAGACCATAAACTGGGGGAGAACTGAAAGTTGGTGTGAGTGTGGAGGAGCTGCATCTGTAAAGGTTGGAGGGTATAGTTGATGTATGTTGCCAGAGGGTGGGGGGGCTTACTGTATATTGTATTTTGCAGAGTTACAAGTTTATAAGTTTGTACCGGGGGGTAATTGCTCGCCCCCCCCCCACATGGTGTCCTTTTGGAGAGGGTGGCTTGCGACTTTAGTTGTTCTTTTCACTGCGGACAGGGGGTGGGGAGGGTGTGGGGGGGGGGGGCCGCGCAGGAGGGCCTTCGAGCGGCAGCTGCCACACTGGCAAGTAATGTTGGTGAACGGAGGTGAAGTGGGGGAGGAGATCAAGAGGGGTGGCCAGATGGGGGGAGGGGCAGAGAGGGATTTGCGTCATGGCAGAGTTGAAGACTGAGTGTGGTCATGGACGAAGAGGGGGGCCATCTTGGATGGGCCCGATATAGGGTGGTATTAGCGGAGGCAGAGCCGGAGGCGGACAATAACAGATGACAGAGGGGAGTCGGGGCATAAGCCTCCGTTAAGAATTGTAATGTGAAACGTTCAGGGGCTAAACGGGCTGATTAAGAGATCCCCGGTCTTTGCGCACTTGAAGAGCCTGAAAGCGGAGGTGATCTTCCAACTGGAGCTGCACCTCCGAGTGAAGGACCCGGTTAGGCTCAGGAAGGGATGGGTAGGACAGGTATTCCACGTGAGGTTTGATTCGAAGTTGGGAGGTAGGGGGGGTGCCCATTTTGCTGAATGAGAAAATGGGGTTTGTGGGAGCTAAGGAAGTACGGGACCCGGTGGGGAGATACGTAATAGTCAGCGGGGTGTTGGAAGGGACGTCGGTGGTGTTAGTTAATGTATGTGCGCCAAATTGGGATGATGTGAAGTTTGTGAGAGATTTGCTGGGAGCGATCCCGAATCTGGATTGGCACCGACGAATTAAGGGTGGAGATTTTAATTGCGTGATGGAACCGAGGGTGGAGGGTCGAGCCCTAAGTCAATGGGAAGGTTTAAAATGGCAAAGAGCTGGGAGGGTTCATGGGTTTGACCCGTGGAGGTTTAAGAACCCGGGAGGGCGGGGGGGGAGGGCGGGGGGCCGGCGGGGGGGGGGGGGGCGGGGGGGCCGGCGGGGGGGGGGGGGGGGGGGGGCGGCGGGGGGGGGGGGGAATACTCCTTCTCGAACATGTATAAGGGATACATGAGAATTCATTCATTTGTGGTGAGCCGGGCGGTGCGGTTGGGGGTGGTGGGGCGCGGAGTATGCGGGAATCATAATATCCGATCATGCGCCGCATTGGCTGGAAGTGAGGCTTAGTGAAGGGTGGGTGCAGAGGCCAGGATGGAGGCTAGATTCAAGTCTGTTGACAGATAAGAAGCTGGATTCTCCGCCGGCGGGATGCTCTGTTTTGCCGGCAGCCCGGGGATTTCCCAACAGCGTGGGGCTGGCCCACAATGGGAAACCCCATTGACCGGCCAGCGTAACGGAGCATCCTGCCTGCGGGGTGAAATGAAAATGTGGCGCAGCGGGATGGAGAACCAAGGGATTCTGTGAAAAGGTGAGGTCGGCGATCGTGGAGTACGTGGAAATCAATCAGAACGGGGAGGTGTCAGTGGCCAGTTTGGGAGGTGTTAAAGGTGGTGGTCCAAGGGGATATTATCTTATTTATGGCGCATGGGGACAGGAGATGGAGGGAGGCGTATGGACGGCTGTTGGATGAGATAGTCGAGGTGGACAGGAGTTACGCGGGGGCCCCCCCTAAAGAACTGTTGGTGGAGAGGAAGAGGTTACAGAGGCAGTTTGATAGGTTGATGACGGGGAAGGCAGTGGGGCAGTTAAGGAGGGTGAGGGGGGTAAAATAAATGAAATGAAATGAAATGAAAATCGCTTATTGTCACAAGTAGGCTTCAAATGAAGTTACTGTGAATAGCCCCTCGTCGCCACATTCGAAGATGGGGAGAAGATGAGTAGCATGTTGGCCCATCAGCTGCGGAGGCAGGCTGCAACCCCGGAAATCTTAAAAGTAAGAATGGAGACGGGGGAGGTAGTGGCAGAGCCGGGAGAGATAAATGAGGTGTTTCGGGGATACTAAGAGAAGTTATATAGAACAGTGCCAGGTGGAGAGGAAGGGGACCTGGGATGGTTCCTGGATTGCTTGGAGTTCCCAAGTTTGGAGGAAGAGAGGAAACAAGTATTGGAGGAGCCGCTGGGTCTGAGGGAGTTGATTGATAGTACTAGGGGATGAAGTCAGGGAAGGCTCCTGGGCCAGATGGCTTTCCGGCAGAGTTTTATATGCCATCAGTAACAGAGCTGGCATGGCAACTGTTGGGGATGTTTAATGAGGCACTGAAGAAGGGGGAGCTACCAGTGACACTGACCCAGGCGTCGATTACAGTAATCCCATAAAAGAAGGATCCGCTGGAGTGTGGGTCGTATAGGCCCATTTCATTGTTGAACATTGACGTGAAGGTGCTGGCTAAGTTGATGGTGGGAAGGATGGAGGGATGTGTACCAGGGGTAGTGGTGGAAGACCAAACGGGTTTTGTAAAAGGGCAGGCAGCTCTCCAGTAATGTCAGGAGGTTGTTGAATGCGGTACTGACACTGTTAAGGGGGCAGGTGCCGGTGGTTGTTGTCGCCATGGATGCAGAGAAGGCCTTTGATCGGGTGGAGTGGAGGTACTTATTTGAGACCTTGGGTAGGTTTGGGTTTGGGCCGAAGTTCGTGGTGTGGGTGCATTTGTTGCATACAGCTCCGGTGACATGTGTGGTCACTAATGGGATTAGCTCACAAAGCTTTGGGCTCTACAGAGGTACGAGACAGGAGTGTCCACTGTCGCCGTTGTTATTTGCCCTTGGCGATGGCTCGCAGCGGGTCAGTAGAGTTGCAGGGGATTGTGAGGGGGAGTAGAGCACATCGGGTGTCGTTGTATGCGGACGATCTGTTGTTGTTTGTGTCAGGCCTGCTGGAGAGTATGGGTGGATTATAGGAATATTGGAGGGGTTTGGGAGCTTCTCGGGGTATAAGTTGAACTTTGGGAGGAGCGAGATGTTTCCGGTGAATGTGGCGAGGCTGAGGATCAACTTAAGGGTGCTGCCATTTCAGGTGGCTGGGGAAGGGTTCAGGTATTTGGGGATCCAGGTGACGAGGGACTGGGCTACGATGCACAAGTGGAATTTGACAACGTTGGTGGAGGAGATTAGGGGGGATTTCAAGAGATGGGACACATTGCACCTGACTCTGGCAGGGAGGGTGCAAGTCGTGAAAATGAATGTGTGACTAAAGTTTCTGTTTGTTTTCTAAGCCCTCCCGATCTTTCTCCCGAAGGCCTTCTTGCGGAAATTGGTGATGATGATCTCAGAGTATGAGCGGGGAAGGGACCGAGGGTAAAGAGGGCCCTACTACAGAGACAGAGGCAGAAGGGGGGGTTCATGCTCCCGAACCTGCTACATTATTATTGGGCAGCGAACGTGGAGAAGGTGGGGCGAAGGTGTGGGGTGGGGGTGGGGGATGCAGAATGGGTTAGGATGGAGGAGGAGTCCTGTAGAGGATTCGGCTTGAGGTGACGGCTCCACTGCCGTTTGCTCCGGAGAAGTACACAGAGAGCCAGGTGGTACAATCGATGGTCAAGGTGTGGAATCAGCTGAGGAGGCATTTCAAATTGGAAGGGATGTCGGTGTTGACAGCACTCTGCAGGAATTACAGGTTTAAGCCAGGGCAGATGGATGGGATGTGCGGGAGGTGGAGTAAGGCAGGTCTGGAGAGGGTGAGGAACTTGTATCTGGAGGGACGGTTTGCGGGATTGGAATAGCTGCGGGAGAGATTTGAGTTGCCGATGGGGAGTGAATTTAGGTACATGCAGGTGCGGGACAATGTAATGAAGGAGTGGAGGATGTTTCCCAGGTTGCTGGGGTATATCTTACTGCTGTTCCCGGATGAGTCGGGTGAGGGTGGGATTTGGATATATATTTGTGGTTTGGGGAGGGTGGGGGGGCGGCGCAAATGACGAGAATCAAGTGCAAATTGGAGGAGGAGCTGGAGGTGGAAATAGATTGGTGTCTGTGGTGTGAAGCGATGCGCAGGGTGAATGCTACCACCTCCTGCACACGGATGAGCTTGATGTTACCTGGTGTTAACTATGCGGAGAGGCTGAATAGACTCAGACTGTTTTCATTAGAACGACGGAGGTTGAAGGGTGACCTGATAGAGATCTACAAGATTATGAGGGAGTAGATGGGCAGACACTCTTTCCCAGGGTGGAGGGGTCAGTCACCAGGGGGCATAAGTTTAAGGTCCTTGGGGAAAAGTTTAGAGGAGATGTGCGATGCAACGTTTTTACACAGAGGGTGGTGAGTGCCTGGAACGCATTGCCAGGACAGATTGTGGAAGCAGATACATTAACGACGTTCAAACATACATGGATAGGATGGGTATAGAGTGATACGGCACAAGGAAGTGCTGAGGGTTTTGGCCAAGTTTGGTATCATGACCGGTACAGGCTTGGAGGGCCAAAGACCTGTCCTGTGCTGTATTGTTCTGTGTTATCTTTGTTCTTTATTCAGTTCAAGAGTGTATACAGGGTGCATATGACTCAGCAAGGATGAATGTGTTTATTTATGGGGTGGCGGACGAGTGCGAGAAATGCGGGCAGGGGACGGCGAACATGTTCTGGGGCTGAGAGAAGCTGGAACAGTACTGGGGGAAGTGGTGTTTGGGACGTTGCCCAAAATTGTAGGGATGGAGTTCAAGTCGGACCCAATGGTCATGATCTTTGTGGTATTGGACATGCCGGAGCTGATGGAGGGGAGGGGGGCTGATGTTGTGGACTTCGCCTCTCTAATTGTTAAATTGGAGGGCGGATACCCCACTGGGGGTGGCAGCCTGGCTGGGAGACCTGTGTGGCTTTCTACGGTTGGAAAACATCAAATTTGAGTTGAAAGGGTTGGAGGAGGGCTTTGAGGCAGGGTGGGGGTTATTCATGACAGTGTTTGAGGAATTGTTTGTCGTGGGGGAGGGAGGAGGGTGGGGTTTAAAATGGAGAAAATTGTACAAACTAGGTTATTGAATATGTTGTTGTGTATGTTATTGGTCTTTTTTATATATGTTTGTAACAAATGCATATTTAAAAAAAGATTATCAGGGGTAGGCGGAATGTGGAATTGAGGCCACAATCAGATCAGCGACGATCTTATTGATTGGTGACCAGGCTCGAAGGGCCGAATTGTCTTCTCCTGCTCTTAATTTGTATGTTTACCTCCATTTCCCAGTTTCACTCATTCATTTTGTCAATCTATATTCCTTTGTATCTTACAGCTCCTATCTACACACTATACTGTGCCTCCTAACTTAACTGCAAACTTGGATCTACTACTTTCTATTCCTTCATCGAATATATGGTGGAAAAGAGTCTCCAGTACAGATCCATGCGGGCATATCCCATCAATTAGAGAACATTCCCCTTTTCCCCATCTGTGTCCCCAACTTCCCAACTAAATATCATCCTATGGGAAAAGTGAATGTAGAGTAAGGATTAGAAGAATAATGGAGCACTTGACACAAGACCACCACAAATGACTAAGATCGATTGATTGATTGTTTCAAGGAGAAGCTGGACAAATATTTTGTTGGAAATGGTGTTGAAAGTTATTGGGTTTAACATAGATTGAAATGATTAAATACATCACTGGACTCAATGAGGTTGTCAGATTCAAGAAGCAGAAACATAAGGAGTAAAGATATTACAAAATTTGTTTCATTACCTTTTGAGAGTCGAACTCTATTTATATAGAACCTTCCCTCAAACGATTAGATGGATGGGACAGAGGTAATAATAGTATGCAATATGAAAATTAAATATTTAAGTAGTGTTCTTTGTTTGTTATTCAAGTGAGGTTGATTGGCACAATGGCTTTACCTGTTGCACACTTTCTAATGACACATTTTAACCTGTCTTTTATATGACCTTGACATTAATGGAGTATACATTTTCCTTTAAGGAAGCAGTTTGCCCATTCAGCCTGATTGTCAGAATGGCAACATTGAAAAGGTAGAAGACGAAACATCCATGAACTCTGCCAGAAAAAATAAAGCTGCTCCACCAGAGAGTGGAGTAACACTGTCATCTGAGGAAAGCAGCGATGATGATAGCAGAGAAAACTGTCAAGGTGCATTCAAATCCAAAATGCAACAAAATGTATCAGACTACAAAATATACACTGCAAAGGACAAAATCATCTTTCAAACATTGATTAAACAAGCTTCAGCAGAGATAATAACTGTAACAATAGAACGTTCACGGTTAGATCCAGCAATAATGGAATCGAGCAGAATTACTTTGCAACATCAGCAACCGGCACAAAAAGCAAAAGCTGATAACACAGAGCAGGGGCTTTCTGCCAAGGTGAAATGCAATTTATCGAGCGTTGAAGTGGAAATCAAAAATATTTCATTTTCTGGCGATGGAGCTACTTTTGTGATAGGAAACAAAGGAAGTGTATTAGATGAGGATGACTGGTCAACACATCAAAGGCATGGTTCGTTCTTGCCTTGCTCTGCACCTTTAAACAATGGAATTCATGTCAAGCGACAAACTGATAGAAATTCGTGGCTGAAACTTAATACAACAACAAATGATACAGACGTGAGCGTACCTGGGAAAAATAACTTCAGCTACAGGGATAATATTTCAATATATAAACAAAACTTTTATGAAAATTCCCCATATGAAAAGAAACATAACAATGATAAAATCTTATATTCCCGTGGTTCCCCAGAATCAAAAGGACTGTCAGACTTCAGTTTCCACTCTGAAGAACACGCGTCCAATCAAAGTCGAGATACAGAATGCTTTTTGAATATTCCACCTCCTGAGGACTTTGCAGATGACTGTGAAGATATGGAACCATTCACTATGACTCCTGAAGGCAAACGTTCAATCCAGTCAAACCACGGCAGTGAGTCTGATAACTCACCTATTACGTCAGCAGGTTCTGAGGGACATCATTCCTCAGACCTGAATGAAATGATGGAAAGTTCACCTTCAAATTCAAGATCCGAATCCTTTAACACAGATAGTAGACACGATTCCACTGTGGGCATTTGGACACATTTATCTGAATGTGACCTCAGATTCCAAGCATCAGAGGAACTTCCCGCATCACGAGGGACAAGTCCTCCAAAAGATGAATTTGGAAAAAGTGTTAGAAAGTTCAGAATAAAAAGCATGGATGATATAAACAGCCCATCTGCACAAAGTGATTATCAGAAACAACTAGGAAGAAGGAGGAAAACATACCCAGAAGTGGATACTATCAATGTTGCATTCCGGATGGAATGGAAGGAAATTCCAAACCTCTTGTACCAAGGGCAGCAACATTCTTCACTTACTCCTCTTCCGCCTTTCTTCATACAGACACTTCCCAGGAAACAAGGTAAACCAGAGAGAGTCTCTGTTGAAGATGTTAAGAGTTGTATGTGTTTTAAGGAATACAACAGCCAGGGCAGAGGACACTGTAAGGATTTCCATGACTGGAGTAGAATCAATCACTGGTCTTCATCAGGCACACTGAGTCCCAGGAAATCCCCAGCAACAAGTCCCAGTATGCTAGCCGATGACAATCCTGGTTCATTTAGATTTGAACCTGAAGACAGCATTGATAATCTGTTTTGTCTGGATCCAAGTTCTCAATCAGAATTTAGTGGAAATAGTGACATTTTTAGGACAGATTTGTGCTCACATCAAACCACATTCTCTGAGGAAGGTCTGAACATTTTTACTAATAAAGACATAGATTCATGGCAAGTTGATGAGCCGCAGGAGCAAGGTGATTTTACAGAAAGTGGTTTTGACGAAGAGACTTTAGATAGTGACTATCGCAGTGAATTAGCTGAGGACACGGCACAAAGAACTGAACAATTTCAGATTCAAGTCACTCCATCTTCACCAAGCTCAACAAGTGGCCATGTAACGAGCCAGGCATGTAATTTAACAGCAGAATTAGCAGGTGGCTTGGATACCATTTCTGAGTTGGACGATAGTGTTTCAAAAAAGACAGCAGGTAAAAACACCGAATTCAAGAAGAGAAGACAGTCAGTGACAACATTACTGACAGGGGTTCTCGATCAAAGGTTAATTATTCAAAATAACAGCTGTATGGCTGGAAATGCTGATGTTTCACAACATTGCTCTGCATTTGGTGAATTTAATGAGGAAGGGGCACTGCTCAGTGAATCAAATGCAGCAGAAATGCCTAATGATGAACCAGACTGTAGTCCCTCAGACACTGTGGGGCATGCTCATACTTTCCTTGCACCTAAACATCTGTCACATCGGTTCCTTACCACAATGATGGATGATTTTGAGAATGCAGATTCCTCAAGGAGCAATGATGAAGGGAGCAATCTTCCTAAAGACTTACATAGCGAACCAACAAATGCTCAATTTGCCAATGAACAGAACAAGCAAGATAATTACATGGAATGTTGTACTGACCAAAATGACAACACTCAGAATTGTGTGGAAGAACAGGAAACAGTGAACAGAGATGTGGATGGGGAGTGCAAACCCATGACAGCCAACTGTCCACTGGAGGATACAGAACAGCCAAGCAATACGAGATCCAGTGAAAATCAGAAAGAAGTGGAAGCAAATTGCCAGAAGGCAGAGTGCACTGAGAAACAAAAATGGCAGCAAGGTACGATTGACGAGAAATAATAGTCATCCAAATTAGAGAAGAATCACTCATATAAAATGAAATTAAATAAAACACAAGTAATAAAACAAAGGCAAAATCATTTTCTAGGCTCCAGTGCAGAGTTGCTTTGCCAATGATGTTGGAATTCTTTAACAAGGTAAACGGCTGATTTTTGGCACAATAGTGATTTTAGACATCCTGGAACCCAAAGATTTGAGAAAGTATGAAATGAAATGAAAATCGCTTAGTGTCACAAGTGGGCTTCAAATGAAGTTACTGTGAAAAGCCCCTAGTCGCCACATTCCAGCGCCTGGGTTACATTAGGGCAGCACGGTGGCATAATGGTTAGTACTACTGCCTCACAGCGTCGAAATCCCAGGTTCGATCATGGCTCTGGGTCACTTTCCGTGTGGCATTTGCACATTCTCCCCGTGTTTGCGTGGGTTTCGCCCAAACAACCCAAAGAGATGCAGGTGGATTGGCCAGGCTAATTGGAAAAAATTAATTGGGTACTCTAAAAACATTTTTAAAGTATGGTTAAATTATTCCTATAATATTGGAATGGATTGGATTACTGTCACGTGTATCAAGGTACAGTGAAAAGTATTTTTCTGCGAGCAGCTCAACAGATCATTAAGTACATGAAAAGAAACGGAAATAAAAGAAAATACATAACAGGGCAACACAAGGTATACAATGTAACTACATAAGCACTGGCATCGGATGAAGCATACAGGGTGTAGTGTTAATGAGTTCAGTCCATAAGAAGGTCATTTAGGAGTCTGGTAACAGTGGGGAAGAAGCTGTTTTTGAGTCTGTTCATTCGTGTTCTCAGACTTTTGTATCTCCTGCCCGATGGAAGAAGTTGGAAGAGTGAGTAAGCCGGGTGGGAGGGGTCTTTGATTATGCTGCCCACTTTCCCCAGGCAGCGGGAGGTGTAAATGGAGTCAGTGGATGGGAGGCAGGTTTGTGTGATGGACTGGGCTGTGTTCACGACTCTCTGAAGTTTCTTGCGGTATATTCTTACAAACAATAAATACACATAATGCTATGAGGAGAGCAAATTTAGTGATATTTATCCTTCTTTATTTTCTTTCTGTGGATCAATTCCGCATTAACATGGGCAGCATGGTAGCACAATGGTTAGCACAGCTCCATGGTCCCAGGTACAATTCCCGGCTTGGGTCACTGTCTGTGCAGAGTCTGCACGTGACCTCCCTGTGTCTGCGTGGGTTTCCTCCGGGTGCTCTGGTTTCCTCCCACAGTCCAAAGATGTGCAAGTTAGGTGGATTGGCCATGATAAATTGCCCTTAGTGTCCAAAACAAAAGGTTAGCTGGGGTTACTGGGTTACGTGGATAGGGTGGAGGTGTGGGCTTTCCAAACGGTCGGTGCAGACACGATGGGCCGAATGGCCTCCTTCTGCTTTGTAAATTTAACGATTCTATGTACAAGCAGTCAAGATTACAAAGAAACAGGTGACCTACATCCAGATCAATGCTAATATTACAGCAAAATAGTGCGGCTGCTGGAAATAATCCTTCCCGATGGTGCTCTGTTCCAGGCCACTACAGGGTGTGAAAGAGCAGCTAGGAATGATTCCCTCTCCAATTTTGATCCTGGCCAGATTTCTTGGGCGGGATTCTCCGAACCCCCGCCGGGCCGGAGAATCGGCAGGGGACGGCGTGAATCCCGCCCGATGCCGGCTGCCAGATTCTCCGGCACGGTTTTTCGGCGGGGGCGGGAATCGTGCCGCGCTGGCCGGGGGCCGTTGGCAGCAGCCCCCCCCGGTGATTCTCCGGCCCGCGATGGGCCGAGTGGCCGCCTGTTTCCGGCGGATCCCGCCGGTGTAAAATACGCTCCTGCGCATGTGGCAACTCGCGCCGGCTGTCGGAGGCCCTTCGCCACTGGTTGGCGCAGCGCCAAGCCATTCGCCGCCGGTCGGCGCAGCGCCAAGCCCTTCGCCACCGGCTGGCGTGGCGCCAACCCAGCTGGCGCCGGTCTAGCCCCTGAAGGTGCGGAGGATTCCGCACCTTCCGGGTGGCCCGAACCCGGAGTGGTTCACGCCACTCCTCGGTGCAGGTATGGCTCGCCCCGCCGGGTAGGGGAGAAACCCGCCCCTTCTGCGCCAAGCAGAGTAGAATTGTAAACCTGTTACTTATAAACATGTTAAATGCATAAATAGCCCTCATGGTAGAAGAAATCCTGACCCAATCTGGAAAAATCAGCTGAGCTGAACTTGTCACAGAGCAGATTACATGAAGTTCTGCGCCAATCAGTCTTGCCCAGTAATAAAGGAGGTTTAACAATCTTCTCCTGGAAGTCATGGTAATACAAATAATGTTACAATGGAAGTACCATGTTATTGTTTTCATACTCATGACAGAACACAAGTTTTCAGTTCCAAGGTATAATTTAAATGTGAACTACTGTCATTCATTTTCTGTAAGTGTATAAATGTATTTATTATAAGATAAACAAAATATAGATTCTGAATGTAAAGGTTAAAAGTTGAAGACATCATGGTAACATCATTAATATGGTTTCTGACATGACTAGATCTGGAGGCTGAAGCAAGTTGTCTTCTGCAGCTGCCCACTGATCCTATGCAAAAAGATGGGAAAGCCAATGAGGGTTGCAAGGTAATTGCTTCAACAGAAGGATCTGACCACTGGGCAAAGAGACGTAAACAGTTTAAGGAGACCAAGCATTGCAACTCAGCTGGGGGAAATTCAGTTACCAGTAATCAGGACTCAGGTAAGAAGTGAGGAGGGGCATGAAAGGATGGAATTAAAATGGGAAAACATAGGACTTGGAGGTTTCAGTATCTCCACCCTTCCTCGGGCTCTGCTTTTCAAAACCTCCTGAAATATTTACTCGCTGGCTAGCTACCTTTTTAACATAAGTACACCATATAAAAACAAAAACATAAAACATCGGAAGCACTCATCGTTTAGGCAACATTCGTGGAGACAATTGACAAGCGAACCTTCCAGATGTAGGCCCTTTATCAGAACTGAAAGATATAGAACGGCAACAGTTAAAAGGAACTAGAACAAGGGCAGTATGGGAGGGATAGACACAAACACAGGAAAATCATTTGGGGCACCTGTAAAGTAATTCAAGAACAGGAGTTACTTTAATGATAATGATAGCTTAGCGATGCGGGATATGAGGAGAAAAGAGAAGAATGAAAAACTAGCAAAAAGTATCAGGCTTCAAAAGGCCAGGAGGCTGGTTTAAGAAAAAAGCTGTTTGACATCAAGACAGTAATTTTAACAGTGCTGTGGTGTAAAATGGGTGATGACGAATCAACAGTGTGTTTTATATCTCTCCCTTAAATAAAAGTTGAGAGAGATGTATAACAGTTTTCGCTTCACCGCTATCCACTTTACACTACTGTATAAAGCCAAAATCTTCTCCGTCCCCCGCCCCAACCCACCCCTGAGAAGAACATATCCCACCGGAAGTGTTAGACCCATTCCAAACAGTCACATATTTGCAGCAATGTGTACAATAGGAATAAGCTGTGGATCACACCGAACTTGGTGCTCATTCAAATTGTTTTGTTTATGTTTTTACTGCAATCCTTTGAAAGGGATGTTTTGACCTTTCTTACAATATAAGAATCCATAACTTGTGCTCATTACTGAAAATAAATGGCTGAATCTGTGGTGATTGTATATCTGTGTAGATGCAATACAACTGAGCAAGCACTAGAGGGAGCACGGGAGGTATAAAAATACACGAACAGCAAGTCAGGACACACTTCACAGGAACGGGAGCTGGTAGCAAGACAGACAGGAAGCTCAAATGTAACTTAAAGTTAAGCACTGAAGAGAAAACAAACTCACAATAAAGCATCTACTTCAACTTCAAGACTACGAGTGTTATTAAGACACAAGGAACAACACAGAATCCAGGCATCCGATCCATAATTTCCATGGCAGTGAGCTGACATCGATCTGTGGGTCCCATGGCAAATGGAACATTTTGAGCAGGCCAGGCATTTTGCCTTACCAGAGTTGGCCCTCTGTTGCAATCTTATTCTGAGTTACATGTTAACATGAGGCTGGCACTATAGGCTCCAGCATGGAGTCGCCCCAGACTTTTTTAAAATGTGGGCATCACAGACTAGGCGAGCATTAACTTTTGGAGTTGGGGGCGGGGGGTGGAAGGGAAGGGAAGGGAGGAAACAGGGAGTTCAAGTGAAAGTGGGAGAAGGTGAACTGAAAAGACTGGGTGCGGAGCTCAGTCCGGACAATAGCCAAGCACAGCTGGGTTTTATAAATACCAAGGCTGGATTCCTGTTCTCACTGACTTTGCAGGCAGTGTCACAGTGAAACAGTCGTGAGTATAATAGTGTTGTCATTTTTTTGGAGGAGGGGAATAACTGAGAAACAACACAAATAAGTGTAAGTCAGGGTCATTATATTAAAGTAATATAAATAAACAAAGTAGTGTAAAGGAAGTAAAGTTAATGTAAGGGAGGTAAGTAAATAGTATTCTTATATTGCTTAATCTTTTGTTAAAAGGAAGTAAATAAGGGACTTATGGGTAGTCATGTCGGGAGAGCTTGCACCAGTATATGCTCCTCCTGTATTATGTGGCAAATTATGGAAGCTCCAGTTATCCCTGGTGACCATGTTGCAGGAAGTGTGTCCAACTGCAGCTACTGGCTAACTGCATTTCGGAGCTGTAGCTGAGAGTGGATTCACTATGGAGCATCCGCGATGCCGAGCAGGTCGTGGATAGCACATTCAGTGAGGTGGTCACACCGTAGGTGAAGACTGAACAGGCAGAGAGGGCATGGGTGACCACCAGGTAGAGTAGAGGAAGGCAGGCAGTGCAGGAGTTACCTGTGGCCATCCCTTTTTCTGACATATACTGTTTGGATACTGTTGGGGAAGATGCCTGTGTGTGGGAGCAAACATCAAGGCAGCACGGGTGAGTCTACTGCACAAAGAGAGTACGAATGGCAAGGTTGTAGTGGTAGAGGACTCAATTGTAAGGGGGACAGACCGGCATTTCTGTGGCTGCAAATGAAACTCCAGGATTGTATGTTGCCTCCCTGGTGCCAGGATCAGGGATATCACTGAATGGCTGCAGGGCATGCTGAAGAGGGAGGGCAAACAAATAGATATTGTGACACAATTGGTACCAACGACGTAGGCAGAGAACGGGATGATAGGTAGCTAAGAAGTAGATTAAAAAACAGGACCCAGAAGGTAATAACCTATCGATTTTTTTCTGGTGCCTCATGCTGGTGAGTATGGAAACAGGAGGTTAGTCCAGATGAATGTGTGGCTGGGAAATGGTGCAAGGGGGAGGGCTTTAGATTTCTTGGACTTTGGGACCATTTTTGCAGACAGTGGGTCCTGTACAAGGCAGACTGCACTGAACCCAAATGGAACCAGTGTCCTTGCAAGGAGGTTTACTAGTGCTGTTGGGGAGGGTTTAAACTAACTTGGCATGGGCCTGGGATCCTGAGAGAAGGTTAGGGATAGATGCACAACCAAAATTAAAGGAGACAGCAAGTGAGTCAGGAAGGCATAGAATGTCTAGACCAGTTAAGGCACAAGGGAGCTTGGCAAGATTGGATGGTATTTTAATGTGAGGAGTCTGACGAACAAGGCAGATGAATTAAGGACACAAATTAAAACATGGCTAAATGATGCCATTGCGTACACAGAGACATGGTTGAGAGAGGGGCAAGATTGACAGCTCAATATTCCAGGATACAGAATCTTCATGTGAGATAGGGAAGGAGGTAAAAGAAGAGGAGGTGTTGCTATTTTGATCAGCGAATCAATTACACCATCAATTAAGGAGGGACGGCATCTTAGAAGGCTCTTCAACCGAAGACATATGGGTAGAACTTAAAACCAAAATGGAGCAATCACATTGCTGGGAGTGTTCTATAGGCCCCCTAAGAGACCAAGAGAAATAGAAGAGCAGATATGTAGGCATATTTCAAAGAAGTGTAAAAGTAACAGGTTAGTGATAGTTGGGGATTTTAACTCCCCCAATATTAACTGGGGTAGCCATAGTGTGAAAGGTTTAGAGGGAGTACAATTCTTAATGCATCCAGGAGAACTTTTTAAGCCAGTACGTGGATGGACCTACAAGAGAGGGGTGGTCCTGTACTTAATTTTCAGTAACAAAGCTAGGCAAGTGGTTGAAGTATCAGTGGGGAAACATTTTGTAGACAGTGATCATAACTCCATGAGATTCAAGATTATTATGGAAAAAGACAATGATGGGCCTGAGGTCAACTGAGGGAAGGCAAACTTTAATAAGATCAGATTAGATTTGGCGAGAGTGACCTGGGAGCAGCCACTTTTAGGTAAATCTGTGACAGAACAGTGGGACACATTCAAGAAGGAAATAGGGAGAGTACAGGGCCAACATGTTCCAACAAAGAAAAAGTGTTGGACCAACAAATCCAATGAACCCTGGATAATGAGGGATATACAGCATTGGATAAGGAGAAAAAGGAAGGCTTTTGGCAGATATCAAGGACTCAAAACAGCAGAAGCCCTAGAGGTGAATAGAATGTGCAAGAGGGAACTTAAAAAGGAAATAAACAGAGCAAAAAGGGAACATGAAAGGATACTGGCAGGTAAAATAAAGGAAAATCCATAGTTGTTTTACAAGTGCATTAAGAGTAAAAGAATAACTGGGGAAAGAGTCGGGTCCATTAAAGACCACAGTGGTAATTTGTGTGTGGAGCTGGGGATGTAGGTAGGGTTCTAAATGAGTACTTTTTGTCAGTGTTCACTCGTCAGAGGGGTAGTGTGGGTATAGAAATCAGGGAGAAGGACGATAGATATATGTAGACAGAGAGGAGGTTCTGAGTGGTCTGACAGGCTTAAAAGTAGACAAATCTCCAAGGCCAGATGAAATGTATTCCAGGCTGCTGAGTGAGACAAGGGAGGAAATAGTAGGGACATGGCAATAATTTTCAATTTGTCTCTGGCCCCAGGAGAGGTGCCGGACGACTGGACGCTAGCCAATATGGCAGCATTATTCAAGAAGGGAAGCAGTGATAACCAGGAAACTACAGACCAGTCAGTCTAACCTCAGTTAGGTTGGGGAATAGTTGGGGAAATTATTATAAGCAATTCTCAGAGACAGAATTAATATGCATTTGGAGAGGCAGGAATTAATCAAGAACAGTCAGCATGGTTTTGTTAAGGGGAGGTCATATCTGACCAACTTGATTGAATTTTTTGAAGAGGTGACCAGATGTGTAGATGAGGGAAATAATATAATAATAATATGCATTTGATGTAGTCTCCTTGGACTTCAGCAAAGCGTTTGATAAGGTCCCACATGGGAGACTGATAGTGAAGGCAAGAGCCCATGGGATCCAAGGAAATTTGGCAAGTTGGATCCACAATTGGCCGAGCGGCAGGAAGCAGAGGATGATGGTCAAGGGGTGTTTTTGTGACTGGAAACCTGCGTCCATGGGGTCACACAGGGATCCGTGTTGGGGTTCTTGCTGTTTGTGTTTTTTAAAAATGATTTAGATATGAATGTAGGAGGGTCGATCAGTAAGTTTGCAGATGATTGGTGAGGTGGTAAATAGTGAGGATAGCCTTCCATTACAGGAGAATATAGATGGGCTGGCCAGATGGGCTGATCAGTGGCAAATGCGGATAAGTGTGAGGTGAGACATTTGGTCAGGACGAACAAGGCAAGAGAAGACATGATAAACAGCAGGACCCTGGGAAGCACCGAGGATCAGAGGGATCTTGGAGTGTATGTACACCGGTCACTGAAGGCAGCAGAGCAGGTGGATACAGTGGTTAAGAAGGCATCTGATATACTTTATTATTGAAGACATAGTGTTTAAGAGCAGGGAGGTTTTGCTGGAACTGTATAAAATATTGGTTAAGCCACAGCTAAAGTATTGTTATTCATGAAGGCCCACATTCTCAACCTTGCCCCTAGCCCAAGGTGTGGTGAGCCTCAGGTTAAATCACCACCAGTCAGATCAACCCCTCTCAGGGGAAAGCAGCCTGTGGTCATCTGGGACTATGGTAACTTTACCTTGCAAAGAATATTGTGTGCAGTTCTGGAATCCATATTATAGGAGGGATGTGATAGCACTGGAGAGGGTGCAGAGGAGATTTACCAGGATGTTGCCTGGGCTAGAGAGTTCTAGTCGAGAAGATTGGACAGACTTGGATTGTTTTCCTTGGAGCAACAGAGACTGAAAGGGGACATAATTGAGATGTATAAAATTATGAGGGGCATAGATAGATCAGACAGGAATTAACTTTTCCCCTTGGTGAAGGGGTCAATGACTAGGGAGGATAGATTTAAGGTAAGGGACAGGAGGTTTAGAGGGGATGTGAGGATGTGGGCAGCACGGTAGCACACGTGGATAGCACTGTGGCTTCACAGCGCCAGGCTCCCAGGTTCGATTCCCCGCTGGGTCACTGTCTGTGCGGAGTCTGCACGTTCTCCCCGTGTCTGCGTGGCCAGGAAACATGACCAGCTCTCTGTCACAACCTGTATGTACCATCCAGGCTCCACATCAAACTGCATCTAAGCTACCGACAAAAACACATATCCATTGCTCACCTCCATCTGTATGATCTGCCTGAACTCAAGCCTCACAGCATGTAGGTGACTGGCAGCACAGGTTGACCATCTCCACCACACAACCAGTTGCCACCCTGCTGGCGGGATAACACAGTGGGCCCCATTGGAGAAATAGAACAAGGGCCACAGAGCCTAGTGTTGCGGCAGCCTCTGGTACCCTTGTTGACAGTGACAGGTGGTGACCCCCACATCACAGGCCAGGTGCCACTTACTGAAGGAGGCAGCAGGGTGCAGTGATGATGACATCATATCGAAGTGGTGGGTCGAGGGGTGCAGGGGGGAGAAACACGTTAAGGGTGCGGCAGCAGTATAGCTCAGGGTGATCATGCAACCTGCTGGCTTTGGACGGTCAAGGGAATCCTGATCTTGCTAACATTCTCTTGTCTCTGCCCCCTCCACCCACAGAGACATGGATACCGGACTATAGCTATGCTCGCTATCTACCTGGCTGCAGCTGCCAGAGCACCAGGACCAGCCCAGGGATGACCCTGCACAAGAGGAGCCTGACCCAGAAGAGCAGGCGCCAGCCGGTGAGGCTCAGGTGCTGGCCGTCCAACAGGCCGAGGAGGAGGTGCGAAGGATGCGCCGCATTAGGTCACGTGTATACCGTCGGCACCTGTCCTAGGAACTGCCAGACCGCATGTGCCAATGCCGACTCCAGCTCACCATGGAGACTGCACCAGATGATGGTGCACCTGGCACCATGGAGGTTTGGAAGAGGATACCCACTCCTGGTAGCTGTCAAGGTGACGGTCACCCTGAACCTTTATGCCTCTGGTTTATTCCAAGGCTTGGGCGGAGACCAAACGTGTGGGATATTGCAAACGTCTGCACACGGGTGCATCCGCACTGTGATGGGTGCCCTATGCAGCCGGGCATCGACATGCCTTTAACCTGGACCAGGCCCAACAAGGTGCCCAGGCAGCAGGATTTGCCACCATTGCTGGAATGCCCCAAGTCCAGAAGGTGATCGGTGGCATGCATGTCGCCCTCCAAGTACCGATTTGACAGGGGCTCCCCTTCATCAATAGGAAGACGTTCCACTCCCTGATTTTGCAGTTGGTGTGTGACTACTAGCTGCACATCATGCATGTCTGCGCCTGATATCCAGGCAGCGTGCATGACGTAAACATCCTGGCGCACTTGTGGGTTCACGGGCACCTTTGAGGTTCTCCCTCCTGTGAGGGGTAGGCTATTCGGCAACAAGGGTTACACACTGAGGTCATGGCCAGTGATGCCTGTGCAAAGGCCCCAGACCATGACAGAGAATCGTTATAATGATGCTTATGCAGCAACCAGGAGCGTCATTAAGCTCCAAGATGGTCTTGAGCGTCCTGGTGGCCTGCTGGGTCCTGCATAACATCGTGCAGCAGAGGGGTGGTCTGCTGGAGGAGGAGGAAGAATGACAGGCTTCATCTAACGAGCATGATGAGGATGATGTCCAGGAGGATCCAGGCAGGGAGCTGGAGATGGCACGACAGGCCACCTCATCTGTGATCCAGGGCCCTTCTCCCTTGGTCCTTTGACCCCTTGGTCCTTTATTCCAACTTTCCTTTCCCTCAGTCCTTCATTCCATCTTCCTTCTCCCTTGTTCCTTCACTCTATCTTCCTTCATTCCTCCACTCCACCTTCCATTCCTTCCCACTATGAGCTCCCCTTCCACCGTCCCGAGGGTCATACCAGCATCACGACAGGGTGTTGGCCCTGGGCAGGCAGTAACAGCAGGTCTTATCCACATGATGGGGGATGATGGTGATTCACTGTGAGATGAGCTCTGGTGCTCCTTATTGTTTGACAAACTCTGACTCCAGCCTTTAGGATCACATTCCACTGTCCACTTGGATGATCTCTGCATGAGTGCTGGCAAATCCTTCCTTCTCATGGGCCCATATATCTTGGGGTGGGGGGGGCGTGCAGCAGATGTGGGAGGGGGGGCGGTGGAGGATGCTGTCATACAAGGTGGGCTCATACTGCTGTCGCCATGCCCTGCCATGTCTTGCTGAGGGTGTCACCATGTGGACGTTCATATGTCATGGGCACCCTGCTCCACCACACACACATCTACCCCTTCCCATCCAGCAAACGCACAGTACCCAGCCCCAGACTTATTAAAGCCTCAGTTACGTTCACTGCTCGTCTTGTGTTCATTGATGGCACATCAATTTAATAAGCTAAACAGAAAGCCTCCTGGCCTCTGATCCCGAACTGGGGCAGAGGCGGAGACCAGCCACCTTTATACCGAGCCCAAGGGGAGGCAGAGCCAGCAGGCAGTGGTTTATCACATTACATGCAATACAGTAGTAGTTTACCACAATTCACATATTATATACTACAGTGGTTTACCACAGTGGGCTGTAAGGGAGATGCAGGCAGGTTGGGTGTTGTTGGCCTCCTTTTGTGTGAGCAGAACTCCTGCCTCTTTGGCATTCTTCATTGCTTAAATTGCCGCCTGTGTTTTCAACTGCTAAATCACATGCCTAGAATCAACCTTCTTAACTCTCGATTCCAACACTCTTTCTATCAAGAAGAATGAGAATTTATTGTAGAACCAAATTTGTTTTGGATGATTAAAAATTCATACATTCACAATTCTACTCTGCGCGCACATTAAAACGACCTTGTCGCCTAACTGTGATGATGACAGCTGCACAATCTTTGGTCCTGGCCACTGCCTACTCTGTATGATCGAATGGCGTCATGATGCACCAGGCTCAATCTGCAGGAAACACAGACAAATTCCAAAAAGACAAGTCGACTCTGATTGGTCAAGGCGTTGCCATGGAGAATGCACCAGGGAACAGTTGCCCCACTCCCCATACTGAAAAAGGTGCAATGCCCAGACATGTTCTTTCTACTTGCTTGAAGCTACATATATTCAGATACACAGCCCTGTAACATTTTTTTGATATTACAATTACTTCATAGGATCTTTGTTTAATAGTTTAATTCTTGCTTAATGTGTTTTCCTTTTCCTGAAATATTGAGCGGAGGAAGTATATATCCTGGTTAGCTGGTGCTAGAAATATTTCCATATTTGACATTCACCTGACACATTTACCATTTATGGCTTCAACATGTCCTGAAACCTGAGCCATCTGCACTTTGTAAATCACATGGAGCAGTCATCCTTTAAATACATTAAATCCAATAACTCAATATGCACTTGTGTGTCCGTGACATTGAATGACTTTGAACCTACATAGCAACAGCATATCCATGACTTGGAACAATTATTTCAGAGTGTTCACCCAACCATTCATATGGATTTTCTGTCTGAGCTATCGATGTAAAGTCAGTTTGTGTCTAATCTTGTGCTATAGCTTGGTGCTCACTGGGAAAGGATCACAAACTGACATTTCACATAGGGGGCTGGATTCTCCCAAAATCGGGCTATGTCCCCACGCCGGCGTAAAAACGCTGGCGTTGCACTCCCGAGTTTACTGAAAAAAATACAAGCCGATTCACTCCCCCCCCCCAACCACCAGGACGGCCGTGGATTGAGGCCGCAGCCACTACGTGAGAGTCCCGACTGACCACAGCATGTTAGTTCCATGCCATCGGGAACTCGGCCGGTCGGGAGCAGAGGATCGCTGGGCGGGCCTCTGGCAATGGCGCCCCAGCCGCGCGGAGTACTATGCGCACATGCCGATTTTCGGGGCTCGGAGAATCGGCGAACTGGCTCAGGGCCCGATTTCAGCGCCAAATTCTATTTTCCGCCCCTGCGCCAAACGCAATTTCGGCACGGGGCTGCGGAGAATCCAGCCCCGGATATTTATTGTTTTCAGAGAATGGGCTGTCTCATCCCCTTCAGATCAAACTGGATGCAAAGATCTGTGTGTTAACTCAATGGGCGCGATTTAACAGGGGTAAAAAAAAATCAGAGTCCGTTTTTGGGCACATTAGGCGGCGTGTTTCTCAGCAACTGCAGTGCCGGGAAAGACCCCGCTATTCAATGGCACTTTGTAGTATTTATTGGCCGCGGCGGGAAATGCGCCGTCGAGGCTGCACTTACATAATTTCCTGCACTGATGAGCTGATCTCAGGAAGAGTACTCGTGGATCGGGCATCATTTTTAAAGGCAGCACTAATCGTTCGATGCGTCCTCAGCGTCCCCACCATGGCCTCCAGACCAGCTCCCCCTCCTCAGTGCATCCATCATACCTCTTCTGGGGTCATTAAGACCCCCTCACCCCACCTCTTAAGGGCAAGGCACCCAGGCCTGACCCCTGGCACAGGCAACCTGGCACCCAGGCACCATGGCACTGCCAGCTGGCACCCTGGCAGTGCCCTTGTCAGCCTGGTAGTGCCATGGTGCCTGAGTGCAAGCAAGAGTGCCAGGGTACCACCCTGCCCAGAACCCAACCACCCGGAGGTCACCAATGGCCTGGCAGACACCCCCCCTGCCACGCCCCCCATGTGCCGTTATGACTTGGTCCAGGTTTGTGGGGACCAGTACTAAACGGTGCCCAGTGGAAACCTCTGGGGAGGTCGTTAGGTCCAAGGCCACGGGAGATTATGGCATCAACATATTTAAATGAGCCATATTCTGATCTAGATTGCGCCCAGTGAGGGCGAGATCCAGATCGTGATATCACACAAAGTTTGGTTTAATTTCACGAGACGTCTCAAGCGTCATGAATCTTGCGAGAGGCTTCTCACAAGATTCAACGGCCTTGTCACGTCACCAAGTCGGGCACGAAAAGGCCGGTAAATTTCGCCCACTGGATAGTACAGCTCCCCTCACTCACATTTATTGTTGATGATTTAAGATATCAAACATTTCCCATGAATGCATATTCCTGACATAGAATGATATTTTTCAGAACAGGGGGAGCAGCCCCAAGTCGTGGTCCACATTGGCACTAACGACATAGGTAGGAAAGGGGACAAGGATGTCAGGCAGGCTTTCAGGGAGCTAGGATGGAAGCTCAGAACGAGAACAAAGAGTTGTTATCTCTGGGTTGTTGCCCGTGCCACGTGATAATGAGATGAGGAATAGGGAGAGAGAGCAATTAAACACGTGGCTACAGGGATGGTGCAGGCAGGAGGGATTCAGATTTCTGGATAACTGGGGCTCTTTCTGGGGAAGGTGGGACCTCTACAGACAGGATGGTCTACATCTGAACCTGAGGGGCACAAATATCCTGGGGGGGGGAGATTTGTTAGTGCTCTTTGGGGGGGTTTAAACTAATGCAGCAGGGGCATGGGAACCTGGATTGTAGTTTTAGGGTACGGGAGATTGAGAGTATAGAGGTCAGGAGCACAGATTTGACTTCACAGGAGGGGGCCAGTGTTCAGGTAGGTGGTTTGAAGTGTGTCTACTTCAATGCCAGGAGTATACAAAATAAGGTAGGGGAACTGGCAGCATGGGTTGGTACCTGGGACTTCGATGTTGTGGCCATTTCGGAGACATGTATAGAGCAGGGACAGGAATGGTTGTTGCAGGTTCCGGGGTTAAGGTGTTTTAGTAAGCTCAGAGAAGGAGGCAAAAGAGGGGGAGGTGTGGCGCTGCTAGTCAAGAACAGTATTACGGTGGCGGAGAGGATGCTAGATGGGGACTCTTCTTCCGAGGTAGTATGGGCTGAGGTTAGAAACAGGAAAGGAGAGGTCACCCTGTTGGGAGTTTTCTATAGGCCTCCAAATAGTTCTAGGGATGTAGAGGAAAGGATGGCGAAGATGATTCTGGATAAGAGCGAAAGTAACAGGGTAGTTATTATGGGAGACTTTAACTTTCCAAATATTGACTGGAAAAGATATAGTTTGAGTACATTAGATGGGTCGTTTTTTTGTACAATGTGTGCAGGAGGGTTTCCTGACACAATATGTTGACAGGCCAACAAGAGGCGAGGCCACATTGGATTTGGTTTTGGGTAATGAACCAGGCCAGGTGTTAGATTTGGAGGTAGGTGAGCACTTTGGGGACAGTGACCACAATTCGGTGACGTTTACGTTAGTGATGGAAAGGGATAAGTATACCCCGCAGGGCAAGAGTTGTAGCTGGGGGAAGGGCAATTATGATGCCATTAGACATGACTTGGGGGGGGGTAGGTTGGAGAAGTAGGCTGCAAGTGTTGGGCACACTGGATATGTGGAGATTGTTCAAGGAACAGCTACTGCGTGTTCTTGATAAGTACGTACCGGTCAGGCAGGGAGGAAGGCGTTGAGCGAGGGAACCGTGGTTTACCAAAGAAGTGGAATCTCTTGTTAAGAGGAAGAAGGAGGCCTATGTGAAGATGAGGTGTGAAGTTTCAGTTGGGGCGCTTGATAGTTACAAGGTAGCGAGGAAGGATCTAAAGAGAGAGCTAAGACGAGCAAGGAGGGGACATGAGAAGTATTTGGCAGGTAGGATCAAGGAAAACCCAAAAGCTTTCTGTAGGTATGTCAGGAATAAAAGAATGACTAGGGTAAGAGTAGGGTCAGTCAAGGAAAGGGATGGGAAGTTGTGTGTGGAGTCTAAAGAGATAGGCGAGATACTAAATGAATATTTTTCGTCAGTATTCACTCAGGAAAAAGAGAATGTTGTGGAGGAGAATGCTGAGACCCAGGCTATTAGAATAGATGGCATTGAGGTACGTAGGGAAGAGGTGTTGGCAATTCTGGACAGGCTGAAAATAGATAAGTCCCCGGGGCCTGATGGGATTTATCCTAGGATTCTCTGGGAAGCCATGGAAGAGATTGCTGAGCCTTTGGCTTTGATTTTTATATCATCATTGGCTACAGGAATAGTGCCAGAGGACTGGAGTATAGCAAATGTGGTTCCTTTGTTCAAGAAGGGGAGTAGAGACAACCCCGGCAACTATAGACCGGTGAGCCTCACGTCTGTTGTGGGTAAAGTCTTGGAGGGGATTATAAGAGACAAGATTTATAATCATCTAGATAGGAATAATATGATTAGGGATAGTCAGTATGGCTTTGTGAAGGGTAGGTCATGCCTCACAAACCTTATCGAGTTCTTTGAGAAGGTGACTGAACAGGTAGACGAGGGTAGAGCAGTTGATGTGGTGTATATGGATTTCAGTAAAGCGTTTGATAAGGTTCCCCACGGTAGGCTATTGCAGAAAATACGGAGGCTGGGGATTGAGGGTGATTTAGAGATGTGGATCAGAAATTGGCTAGCTGAAAGAAGACAGAGGGTGGTGGTTGATGGGAAATGTTCAGAATGGAGTTCAGTTACAAGTGGCGTACCACAAGGATCTGCTCTGGGGCCGTTGCAGTTTGTCATTTTTGTAGACGACCTAGAGGAGGGCGCAGAAGGGTGGGTGAGTAAATTTGCAGACGACACTAAAGTTGGTGGTGTTGTCAACAGTGCGGAAGGATGTTGCAGGTTACAGAGGGACATAGATAAGCTGCAGAGCTGGGCTGAGAGGTGGCAAATGGAGTTTAATGTAGAGTAGTGTGAGGTGATTCATTTTGGAAGGAATAACAGGAATGCGGAATATTTGGCTAATGGTAAAATTCTTGGAAGTGTGGATGAGCAGAGGGATCTCGGTGTCCATGTACATAGATCCCTGAAAGTTGCCACCCAGGTTGATAGGGTTGTGAAGAAGGCCTATGGAGTGTTGGCCTTTATTGGTAGAGGGATTGAGTTCCGGAGTCATGAGGTCATGTTGCAGCTGTACAAAACTCTGGTACGGCCGCATTTGGAGTATTGCATACAGTTCGGGTCACCTCATTATAGGAAGGACGTGGAAGCTTTGGAACGGGTGCAGAGGAGATTTACCAGGATGTTGCCTGGTATGGAGGGAAAATCTTATGAGGAAAGGCTGATGGACTTGAGGTTGTTTTCATTAGAGAGAAGGTTAAGAGGAGACTTAATAGAGGCATACAAAATGATCAGGGGGTTAGATAGGGTGGACAGTGAGAGCCTTCTCCCGCGGATGGAAATGGCTAGCACGAGGGGGCATAGCCTTAAACTGAGGGGTAATAGATATAGAACAGAGGTCAGAGGTAGGTTCTTTACGCAGAGTGGTGAGGCCGTGGAATGCCCTGCCTGCAACAGTAGTGAACTCGCCAACATTGAGGGCATTTAAAAGTTTATTGGATAAGCATATGGATGATAATGGCATAGTGTAGGTTAGATGGCTTTTGTTTTTTTGACTTCCCATGTCGGTGCAACATCGTGGGCCGAAGGGCCTGTACTGCGCTGTATCGTTCTATGTTCTGTGCAGCCAAGAATGAAAACGTAATATGCTAAAGATTTTGGAGATGAATTTCGTTGAGGATTCGCATGATTATATAGGTTATTTACATGCACTAAATTCAAATAATGAAATGTGCATCCAAAATTAATGGAAAATATTGACTGTTTCAATTATTTGCTTTTACCTTCGAATAAATTGTGGGTTCACAATTTAGGGAGAGATAAGTCAAGATTGTGATCACTGAGACATTATTATGAAGGTCATTTATATGCACTTTTTAAGGTTATTTCTGTTTTCTCCTTGTGGTGTGCAGTAAAATCAGAGGAGACACGTTCCGGGGATCTGGCCCAAGTCCGGGCTGAGAATGAGCAAAGGGGAATTTACACTGAGACTTTTAATGCTACTTCCTGGATCTTCAGAGGTGATGATGTCATCTCTGACAACAATCCCCATCGTCTTGGGAAGAGAACACGACCTACAGCAAGTAATATATTTTCACAATTTTATGATATTTATTAAAGCAAACACTGTGGCAGGATTTAGCGGGCCTGCTAGCCACGGGCGCAAATCCCATAATGGCTGCTAAATCTCACGATTTGGGGATTTGCGTCGATGGGATGTCGGAACGCGAGCTTCCCAGGCCCTCCCCGATGACGCAAACAGGTTCATGCTCTGTAAGGGTGAGAACCTGATTTGCATGAATTTGAATCCATTATGTTATACTGAGCTTTGTTAACATCGCATCTTCAGCTCTCATTGCAACTTCCCAGGTGTGACATCATGCTGGCGCGAATAAGCAGGCGTTGTGACCTCCGAGAGGGAGGAAGGAGGTAACCAGTACTCTCTCCACCTAGCATCAGGGAGTCCAGAACCCGACTGGTGAGCTCTGAAGAGGGGGAGGCTGTTTGGGATTTCCAGAATGGGGATTACAGTTGGTGTGCGAGGTCCTGATGTCTGCTGCCTTTGTTGGTTAAACGTTCTTTGAGGGCTGTCTTAGTCTGATCACTGTGGTATGGGGTGGTGGCTGTAGACCAAATGGGGTGGGATTGGGATATGATGACAGACAAGGAGGCGTGCCTAATGACCTGGGTGGATGAGACCCTGGAAGAGAAGGCAACACAGTGCCCAGCCTGGGGGGGGCAGTGGGGGGGCTGCACAATGAGTGGCATCAACACTGCAGTGGCTCTCGAGGAGTCTTAACTGATCCCTGAATGATGCAGACGGAGTACGGTTGGTGCCTATTAGCTTTGCCGATCCCTGAAGCAGAAAACAGTTGTGCCTCTAACTTTCCTGAGGCTCATGTCGTCAAGTGTTAAGCCTTAAAAATGTCAGCTGCCCACAGTCTCAAACAGGATGAATACTCAGGGCTCAACTCTTGGGTACATGGGATCAAGAGGCATTGGGCTTGCTTATGTGCCAGACCGCAATGCCTGACAGTGAGGATCCATTAGCCCCTAAGGCAGATATCTGCGTCCAATTGACTTTGTGAACAGATGAACCTCCCATCAGAACCCCCAGATATATAGAGAATAAGGTAGGGAAGAAACAGACGGTTGGGCAAAAGTGACTCTGATTGGCGAGAGCACAGGCTGGGGCCAGTCATGCAATGGAGATGGGAGGGCACCTGAGCTGTGAGTGAGTGGTAGCTGCCAGATAAGGGCGGGAACTGGCTGCTTCCATGTGGGGAGGCCAATGGGTCAGGGGAGGAACTCATGTTATCCAACTGCAACACCAATCTGCCTGCCTGTCTCTCTCCCTCTCATCTCTCGCAAGTAGCCGATCAACATTGGTATGGGGCCAGTGAAGCTGATTACTACCTATTACAGCACTGGAGAACAGACTCCAGCAGCAACATGCGACAGACCCAGCACCAAGAGACCAGGGGGCCGCAGGGCAGACTCAGGGGCTGGAGGCCACATCACCCATGCATGCAGCACAAAGGTGCAGGAGACCGAGGGCGTCCTTCATGGGGCTGTCAGACAACATGTGTCATAGAAGGTTCTGCCTCACCAGGGGGACTGTGCGGTACCTGTGCCACATCCTTGCCAACTTGGTACAACGTGGTAGTGGAGGACAGCCACTCCATGTGGCTGCAAAGAACATGGCAGCCCTCAAGCTTTATGCAAAGGGGTAATTCCAGGGGTTTACAAGTGAACTGTGTGTCATCTCGCAGGCCACGGATACACTCTATGCAAGGGCTTTGGGCTTTATTCATTTCAACCTGGACCAACAAGACAAGAGGACAATAGGATTCGGCACCATAACTGGTCTGCCACAGGTGCAGGGGTCAAACGGCTGCACCCATGTCGGTGTATGCGCCCTGTGGCATCAGGGAGTCCCCTTCAACAACAGGAAGGGGTTCCGCTCCCTCAGCGTGCAGCTGGTGTGTGACCACCAGATGAGATTCATGCACGTGCGTACATGTTTTCCAGGAAGCATGCATGATAGTTGCATCCCCGGGCAATTGCAGATCCTTGGCATTTTCGAGGGTCATCCAGGCTGCAGAAATTCCTTGTAGGGGACAAGGGATATCCCCAACGCTTGGCTGATGATGCCAGTGCGGAGGCCAGAGACTGCAGCAAAGGTCCGGTACAGCGAGGCTCACAGTGCCACTCGATATGTGATCGAGCAGTGTATCGGCATCCTGAAGATGCGTTTCCACTGCCTCAACAGGTCCGGTGGGTCCATCAGTACAGTCCCCAGAGGGTTTCCCTCATTGTGGTAGTTTGCTGTTCCATACATAACATTTCTTTGATGGTGACCCCCTAACTAACTGCGCCTAACTTCACGCATGTCCACACTGTGCCCCATGATTCATTAAAAATCGATAATATTTATTAGTGTCACAAGTAGGCTTACATTAACACTGCAATGAAGTGAAAATCCCCTAGTCGCCACACTCCGGCGCCTGTTCGGGTACACAGAGGGAGAATTCAGAATGTCCAGTTCACCTAACAAGCACGTCTTTCGGGACCTGTGGGAGGAAACCGGAGCAGCCGGAGGAAACCCACGAAGACAAGGGGAGAACGTGCAGACTCTACTCAGACAGTGACCCGAGCCGGGAATTGAACCCGGGTCCCTGGTGCTGTGAAGCAACAGTGCTAACCACTGTTCTACCGTGCCACCCTTGCACTTACAAACCCTCACACTACATCTAGGTGTGTTCCATGATGCACAGCAGAGGCCAAGGAGGCCTGCTGCCTTCCACGTCCTATTGACCGAGTTGCCCTAGGCAATCATTCTCCAGAGGGCCAGTACCTGGATGGCCCTGGCATACCTTTGGGTGCACTGGTGTTGTTTATTGTTTATTGTCACGTGTATCGAGGTACAGTGAAAAGTATTTTTCTGCGAGCAGCTCAAACAGATCATTTAGTACATGAAAAGAAATTAAAAGAAAAAGAAAATACATAATAGGGAAACTGTTGCTCGTTTTAGCCTTAGTTTATTTAGAACATAAGAACATAAGAACTGGGAGCAGGAGTAGGCCATCTGGCCCCTCGAGCCTGCTCCACCATTCAATGAGATCATGGCTGATCTTTTGTGGACTCAGCTCCACTTTCCGGCCCGAACACCATAACCCTTAATCCCTTTATTCTTCAAAAAGCTATCTATCTTTATCTTAAAAACATTTAATGAATGTTTTTACATTCTACTGAGCCTCTACTGCTTCACTGGGCAAGGAATTCCAGAGATTCACAACCCTTTGGGTGAAGAAGTTCCTCCTAAACTCAGTCCTAAATCTACTTCCCCTTATTTTGAGGCTATGCCCCCTAGTTCTGCTTTCACCCGCCAGTGAAAACAACCTGCCCGCATCTATCCTATGTATTATCTTCGTAATCTTATATGTTTCTATAAGATCCCCCCTCTTCCTTCTAAATTCCAACGACTACAGTCCCAGTCTACTCAACCTCTCCTCATAATCAAACCCCTTCAGCTCTGGGATTAACCGAGTGAATCTCCTCTGCACACCCTCCAGTGCCAGTACGTCCTTTCTCAAGTAAGGAGACCAAAACTGAACACAATACTCCAGGTGTGGCCTCACTAACACCTTATACAATTGCAGCAGAACCTCCCTAGTCTTAAACTCCATCCCTCTAGCAATGAAGGACAAAATTCCATTTGCCTTCTTAATCACCTGTTGCACCTGTAAACCAACGTTTTGCGACTCATGCACTAGCACACCCAGGTCTCTCTGCACAGCAGCATGTTTCAATATTTTATCATTTAAATAATAATCCCTTTTGCTGTTATTCCTACCAAAATGGATAACCTCACATTTGTCAACATTGTATTCCATCTGCCAGGCCCTAGCCCATTCACTTAGCCTATCCAAATCCCTCTGCAGACTTCCAGTATCCTCTGCACTTTTTGCTTTACCACTTATCTTAGTGTCGTCTGCAAACCTGGACACATTGCCCTTGGTCCCCAACTCCAAATCATCTGTGTAAATTGTGAACAGTTGTGGGCCCAACACTGATCCCTGAGGGACACCTCTAGCTACTGATTACCAACCAGAGAAACACCCATTAATCCCCACTCTTTGCTTTCTATTAATTAACCAATCCTCTATCCATGCTACTACTTTCCCCTTAATGCCATGCATCTTTATCTTATGCAACAACCTTTTGTGTGGCACCTTGTCAAAGGCTTTCTGGAAATCCAGATATACCACATCCATTGGCTCCCCTTTAGCTACCGCACTGTTAATGTCCTCAAAAAATTCCACTAAATTAGTTAGGCACGACCTGCCCTTTATGAACCCATGCTGCGTCAGCCCAATGGGACAATTTCCATCCAGATGCCTCGCTATTTCTTCCTTGATGATAGATTCCAGCATCTTCCCTACTACCGAAGTTAAGCTCACTGGCCTATAATTACCCGCTTTCTGCCTACCTCCTTTTTAAAACAGTGGTGTCACGTTTGCTAATTTCCAATCCGCCGGGACCACCCCAGAGTCTAGTGAATTTTGGTCAATTATCACTAGTGCATTTGCAATTTCCCTAACCATCTCTTTTAGCACTCTGGGATGCATTCCATCAGGTCCAGGAGACTTGTCTACCTTTAGTCCCATTAGCTTGCCCATCACTACCTCCTTGGTGATAACAATCCTCTCAAGGTCCTCACCTATCATAGCCTCATTTCTATCAGTCACTGGCATGTTATTTGTGTCTTCCACTGTGAAGACCGACCCAAAAAACCTGTTCAGTTCCTCAGCCATTTCCTCATCTCCCATGATTAAATCTCCCTTCTCATCCTCTAAAGGACCAATATTTACCTTAGCCACTCTTTTTTGTGTTATATATAACTTTTACTATCTGTTTACTATCTGTTTTTATATTCTGAGCAAGTTTACTCTCATAATCTATCTTACTCGTCTTTATAGCTTTTTTAGTAGCTTTCTGTTGCCCCCTAAAGATTTCCCAGTCCTCTAGTCTCCCACTAATCTTTGCCACTTTGTATGCTTTTTCCTTCAATTTGATACTCTCCCTTATTTCCTTAGATATCCACGGTCGATTTTCCCTCTTTTTACCTTCCTTCCTTTTTGTTGGTATAAACCTTTGCTGAGCACTGTGAAAAATCACTTGGAAGGTTCTCCACTGTTCCTCAACTGTTTCACTATAAAGTCTTTGCTCCCAGTCTATCTTAGCTAGTTCTTCTCTCATCCCATTGTAATCTCCTTTGTTTAAGCACAATTGCTCTTCTTCTGTCACCATTGCTCTTGAGTCGCCAGGTATCTTTCTGATATCGCCACGTGGTTCAAGTCCGAGTAATGATTAATAATCCAACACACCGCTTAGTAAGAGTTAAATCAACGCTCATTTATTATATACAGCAATCAATACTTATACATTAATTCTACCTCTAAGCTACTTCCTACAACTAACAGGCCAATACTTAACTTTGGAAATGGCCCACCAGGTCAGGGAAATGAATGGCCTTTAATATGGGTTCTGAGCCTGCGGGATTCAAAGCTGGTACAGGTCGCTAGTCAGGATTCTCTATCTGGTAGCGATCGTTGGAGTAAAACCTACGTTCTCTTGCAGGAGGGTCTCGAAGGGTGCGGAGAGGAGAAGAAGGGTCGATTTGAACTTGGCCCCTATTTTTATAGTCCCCAGGGGCTTCCCGCCTCTCGGGGCGGACCTTGTACCTGGTTCCAAGTGATTGGACTTGGTCCCAATCACTTGGTTCGATATTCTCCAATGCTGGAGCAATTCCTTGATCGAGGGGTGGTCGTTTACCTCTCTTTGTGTCAGCTCCTGCTGGCGCCGAAAGGTCTGGGTTGGCTTTGCGTGTCTATTTTGTATCCATTGTTCCCGGGGATTGCTGATTAATATGCAGATGGCTGGGGTGTTGTTATGTTGATGGCTGCAGGTATCGATTCGGTCTGGCTTCCCCAGAGACAAATACACTGTTTTACCTGCAGCTGTCTGTTTGAGTCCTGTTGGCTGATTTTCCCATCAGCCTCTTCCGTTCACCATTTTATATCGGGGTTTGGCCATTCTAATCGGGAGTCAGCCATTTTACATGGCTACATTCCCTCCTTGTGATCCTAACGCGAAGCGTGAAGGATCACATCAGTTTTTGTTACTTTCCATTCCCTGACCGGGGGGACACCTCCTACATGGCCTCTGCACTGACCATAGCTATGCACGAAAAATTTTAACGAACAATTCTGAGGGCGCTATGTCAGACAGGGACATGCATTACAAAAAAACAAACTTGGAACGTCTAATTTATCCTTAATACACTACCCTCGCTAAACATTCCATTATCCTACCTTCCTTAATTATACAACAAAATCACAGCATTTCATATAATCTTTCCTGGCTTGGCAGTCAAGCTCAGGATCATCCAATTTTTTGCTCATGAAAAAGTTTTTGTACATTTCTTTATTTACAACAACAACAATAAACGCAGGTGAATGCACTTTATTATTATATTATAGATCGCGGGGGTCGGGGGTCTGGTCGTAACCGAATATAGGGGATCTGATCCTATATACCGGGGTTCGAGCGCGGTACGCTCTCCTTCTCCATTTACGTAGGCGCATAGTCTGCACTACACAGCAGAGTATCGCCAATGCTAACAGTGTTTCGATCACATAGGACAGGGAGTACCAGGTTATGAACCTGTCACACCAAGAAGATGTAGTGTCGCTGGTGACTGGGCTCTGGGTACTGTGGGGCAGTGAAACATTAACGGCTGGGAGGTTTGAAGTCATGGGGTTCGCGTTCACACGCAACCAAATGTCCAAAAACAAAATGTTGATCACGATGAAGGAAGTCCTCATGGCTGTTCTTGGTCCTTTTCTTTCTTTGTGTTCTCTTTATTTTCTCCGGTCCTGGAGCTTCTGGAGTTCTGGAGAAACAAGCATAGTGTCTGTAACTATCTTTGTTTAATATCTGGTATGCTAGTGTGTCTGTCCTTTGGTGCCAATTATTCCCTTTATAATTGGTCACTATGTGTGACTCCCTCATTTTTTTTCAAAAAACAAATTTTAGGACACGGCACACTTCCCAATGACGAACCAGTGCTGATTTACCATCCAAATGTTCCAGGATGTAAATAGCAGATGGCGGGCAACCTAAAGGTTCCCTAAACAAACCAAACTTTTTGAAATGGAAAATGCCAAATGAGGTGCATATGGGCCGCGACGGGTAAGAGTTGGATGGAGTCCCCGGGTAGGACGGCTACCAGTGCCATGTCTCTCCTACCCGAGCGTAGTTGACCAGCGGGGGGGTCTCAAGCCGTTTCTCTACTGCCTGAGCAACCGACAAGAACGGGCAAAAATGTAGTCATTGTGTTGGGGCTGCCGTAGTGGTTCTATTCTTCGAACCAGAAGGGCAGTTACGATCGGGCGTCTGATACCCGAACAAGTATCAGCTGAAAAGCTAGTTCCTCTGAACAAGCGTGTGGTCTGTTGACCAGTATTTGCAGATAAGCTAATTCCGCTGAACAAGCGTCTGGCAACGGTGGGTCTCTGAGGGCAAGTCCTCAGAGGTTTCTGCTGAATAGGCGTGTGGCAGTGAGAAAAATTATCCTGTCGGACATACAACATGTAACAAACTTACAAAACAACATAAAACATTCTGCAGGTTCCATCAGAAAGGACAACACTTTTCCCAAGCGGTTCCTTTGAAACATCATCTGGACACCTCAGTTCTCGGTTGCGAACAGGGTCGCAAAGGGGTTGGTGGCTTGGGAGTCAGACCCGAGGTCGTCACCTTCTCCCGGGTGCCAAACTCTGGAGTGGATTAAGGCTGAAAGGGCTGCCTGGTGTGAGTTGGGGTTGATCTCGTCGTTGCGGACAAGTCGGTATGAGTTGTCACGGTGCCAATAATTGGTGTCTAGTTGGGTGGGGACAAAATCGGGTTCGTCAGTGTGGTTCGGTGGTCGGTGGTGGGGTTTATTCAGAAAAGTGATCGGGGGGGATCACTTGGATCGAAGTCGGAGTCACTGGGTGTGGGTCCGGTTGCATGGGGATAGTAAGGAGGCGTGCTGTGGCTATCGTCCGAGTCACAGTCGCTGTCTCTGCTGCTGCAGTCGGTGGGCGTTCCGGGGCGGAGTGTATATTTCAGGGGTGGAGTCGAGGTTGAGTCCGTGGCTGAGCTGGACGTGGTGGGGGTTGGTAGTGTTACGTTGGCTGTGGGCGGGGTGTGGTCTCCTGCGTCGAGCATGAGTGGTGTGCGTGGTTCGACTGTGTTCCATAAACCTTCAACTGGTTAATATGAAACCACGCAGTCTTACCATTGGGGTACTTGATTTTGTAAACGGATGGGCATACTTTGTCTGCAATAGAATTCGGACCCGAGTATTTAGGTGACAGGAATGTGCTGGGGTTATATACAGACAGCATCACTTGCTGGCCAATATCGTACTCCGTTGCATGCACTGTCTTGTCGAAACAAGCCTTGCTCTGTTTCTTTTTGGTGCCCAATTTTACTGCGGCTGCTAACTGAGCCGTTTTAACATTTGCAACTAATTGCTCCAAGGCTTTCTCGTGTGTGAGGGCCGTTACTTCGGGGCTGGTCAGGTCTAAACCTAACAAGTATTCTGTCCCTTTCATGGGGCGTCCGGTCATGAGAGTGTGTGGGGTGTAACCTGTGGATGTAGAAATAGTGTTACGCAAAACCATCAGCGCAAAAGGGAGGACTGAGTCCCAAGTGGTGTTGTTCTGCTGGACCATTTTTCTAAGGGTGGTTTTTAGGGTCCGATTCATGCGCTCCACGATACCACTTGACTGGGGGTGGTATGCAATGTGGAATTTTTGGGTGATGCCAAATATCGTGAGGACGTTCTGCATGACGCGTCCCGTAAAATGAGAACCTTGGTCCGATTCAATGCTGCGGGGGAGTCCCCATCTTGTAAAGATGTGGTGGGTTAGAATCTTGGCTGTGGTTTTTGCAGTGTTTGAGCGGACTGGAAATGCTTCCACCCATTTTGTAAATGTGTCTATGACCACAAGTACATATTTATAGCCATTCCTGCAAGGGGGCAATGGACCTATAAAATCAATCTGGAGGTTAGTCCAGGGGCCATTAACTGGTCGGGTGTGGCTGAGTTGGGCTTTTTTGGCATATCTGTCGGGGTTATTCTGGGCACAGATAAGACAATTTTCTATGTAATGGCTTACATCGTCCTTCAAGTTTGGCCACCAACAAAGCTGTTTGAGATGGGCTGTAGTGGGATCGATACCCTGATGTCCATGATCGTCATGGAACAAACAAATCAATTGGTTCCTGTCCTGTTCAGGAACCACATAAAGGGTGTCCTTTAACACCACACCGTCATGTGTGGTCAGTGTATTTCTGAACTTCTCGTAGGAGGCGGGATACTTTCCTTTTACAATCTCCGAGAGATTGCTGTCCTGCTTCTGGGCCTCTACTAGATCCTCGATTCTAGTCTGTGTGACCTGAACTGCACTCACTGGCGCGCTTTCGGGGGGTTTCCAAAAATACCCATGTCTGGAACCTGCCTTAGCCAGTGTGTCGGCTTTTACATTTCCAGGGGGGGAGGAACGATGGTGGCTGCGGACTTTTATGATCCCAAAAGTCCTGTTCTGGGCTTTTTCTAAAATATGGCGGAGTAATGGGGCTGAGGGGAGGGGTTTCCCATCTGCGGAAACAAATCCTCTTGCTTCCCACAGGGGCAGAAATTCCGTAAGGCTGTTACAGACATAGAGGCTGTCCGAGTATATGTCCGTAGCCGGGGAAGGAATCTGGGTGCTCAACTATGTATGCAATGGCCGCAAGCTCTGCTGCCTGTGCGCCTAAGTGTCCGGGTAGTTTTAACGCTATTTCCTCAAGGGCGCGTCCCTGCGCGTCCTTGACATAAATCCCGCAACCTGTTATGCGCTTCCCATCTAAGACTGTGGAAGATCCATCCACATAAATCTTAATGGGCTCACACGTGTCCATGTGCGGGGGGCTCTGGGTTGAACTATCTATCTTACTGGGGGGTGTTTTAGCGATAAAGGGGTGTTATGGTGTGGAGAGATAATCTTACAGTCATGGGGGGTTCCGGGGTACTGTAAATTGTCGGCTAAGTAGGTGTGTGTCTTTGTCCTTTTCACAGTGATGTCCATTCCCTGCAAGAGAAGGGTCCATCTAGCTGCTCTAATCTGGCTTACTGTACCGTCCTTGAGTCGTCCATCCAGTAAAAGTTGGGTGGGGTGTGTTCGGTGAGAATTGTGATGTGGTTCAGTCCGGTAATATATGAAAAATACTGCACTGCCCAAAATACTGCGAGCAGGTGCCTCTCACAGGCTGAAAATCCCTGCTCCACAGCATCTAAAATTCTGGAGGCGTAAGCTACGGGCCTTAACTGGTCGTGCCGTTCCTGGAGGAGCACGGCCGAAAGGGTGCAGTCTGTGGTTGCTACCTCTATAGCGTAAGGGAAAGCGGGTCTGGAATTTGTAGTGCGGGGGCTGCTACGAGTGCCTGTTTTAAAGAGTCCACAGCATCCGTATGCTGCGGAAGCCATTCCCAGGGGGCTCCTTTCTTTAGGAGGTCTGAGAGGGGTGCTGCCTTGCTGGCGAAACCGTCAATGTGGTTGCGGCAGTAGCCAACCAGTCCTACAAACGACAGGAGGGCTGAAACGTTCTGGGCAAGGGGCAATTTAGCAATCGAGTCAATCCTTTTCTGCTCGATCTCGCGTTTACCATGTGTGATAATTGTTCCCAAATATATCACCTTATCTTCCAAAATCTGGGCCTTTTTGGGGTTGACTTTACAACCGATTGGGTGTTAGAGTTCCAGGAGTTCAGACAGAAGTTCAATGTGCTCTTCCTTGGTGTCTGTCTGCAGCAGTAGGTCGTCTACATACTGTACCAGACATTCAGGGCGAGAGAATTTTGCTAATCCATTTGCCAGCTGTCGGTGGAAAATGGAGGGGGAGTTGTGGAATCCTTGTGGCAGGCATGTCCACATGTACTGCTGTACTTTAAAGGTGAAGGCAAATTTGTACTGGCACGCCTTTGCCAATGGAATGGACCAGAATCCATTACTGATGTCCAAAACCGTGAAGTAGCGGGAATTGAGTCCCTGCTTGAGCATGGTCTCGGGACTTGTTGCTACGGTGGGGGCTGCTGCAGGGGTGACTTTGTTGAGCTCCCGATAATCAATGGTCAGTCGCCATGATCCATCGGGCTTTCTCACTGACCAAATCCCGGCATTATTAGTGGAGGCTACTGATCTAAGTACGCCCTGCTCTAATAAGCTCTCTATTACTTTTAAGATTTCTCCCTCTGCCTCTAGGGGAAATCCGTACTGTTTTTGGAGTCTAGGGTCAGGTCCTGTTACTTGTACGGAGCCAGTCATCCGTCCACAGTCGTGCTTGTGGGTCGCGAATGCTGCCCTGTTCTTTTGCAGGACTGCCCTAACCTGCTTGTCCGTACTAAGTGTGGTCGGGTTGAACCAAAATTCACCTACGGCGCTAATTTTGTTCATATATTCGCCTATGTTGAGCGTTGCGGGGGCTCTAGCGGATTTTGCCATCTTCCAGACACACTGGTTGACTGGATCGAATGAAAGGTGGTGGGAATTCATGAAGTCAATTCCCAAAATGTGTTCTGCTGTGTGGGGCAGGTCTACTAAAACCACGGGGTGTTTGGTGGTGATGGTTCCGATTTGAATGGGTACAGGGGCTGTGATGTGTCCCTGCTGTGAGTGGCCTGTGAAGCCGCTGAGGGTGATTGTGGTTGTAGTGGGCCACGTGTCTTTTTGAAACAGGGTGGAGGAATTTATGGTTGTGCGGGACCCTGTGTCCCAAAGAAATTCGATAGGCTGTCCCCGAATTTTCTCTGCGACTATGGGTCGTCCTGACCTATCCCAAAGGGTGTCGCAGACCCAACTGGGGGAGCTCGTACACCGTCAGTCCGTTCCGGTCAAGTCCGTCTGATCCGAATGGGCGCTAACGCTATGGATGGGCTCTGTCTTTTTCTTACTCAGAGTGCCTGTCTGCTGGCCTCTCGGTGGCTTTTTAGGGGCATTGCACTCTTTTGCGAAATGTCCCAACTGTCCGCAGTTGTAACACTCTAGTGATTTGGGTGGGGGACTGTTCTTTCCCTCATTTACCCAGGCGGGGTTGTGATGTGTTGCTTTTACTGCCTGCATGTCTGCGGCGGCCTGCTTGTCTTCGGTGTTTTTAACTGTGGGTTTACTCTGAACAGATTGCTCCCAAACGCGGGACAATCTTTTAACCACCCACTTCTCGTTATGGGCCTTCTCTGAGGGATCATAACTAGCACAGGCTTTCTGTCCTGCATCTGTGGCATGGGAGATAAGGGTGCGGGTCCATTTGGCCATGTTGTCTGGGGACAAATGGGCACGGTCTACGTTTCCGAAGACTGCTGCGAAGTGAATCCACAGACGTCCAGCGAACGCTGTGGGGTGCTCAGATTTCTTCTGCCTACATTTATTGAGGCCATCTACGGGGTCACCCCGGTTATACACGATCGCATCCAGGATCGCGGTATGTATTTCTGCAAGGGTGCCTCCTCCTACATTCTGTGGGTCGGGAAGGGCTGCTGCTACCGACGGATCTAAACTTAAAACCATGAGCTTTACATGCTCTCTCTCGTCCAAGCCGTACATGTTCGCCTGATGTCTAACTGTGGCAAAGAAATGGTGGGGGTCTGAGGCGGGGAGGAACGGTGTGATCTTCTCGCACGCGTCCCGTAATTGGGTCACTGTTAAGGGGGTGGAATATAGATATTCCACATCGTCCGATGTGGCTGTGCGGTGGGTGGTTACAGGGTTCATTGGAGCCTGAACTATCTGCTGTGTGGAGGGTTGGGGTGCTTTTCTCTTTTGGGGCTTTCCCTGCACACATGTTCCCTGAACATATCTCTGCGCTGTTTCTTGTAATTCTTCCCAATCAGGGCCGTCTTCCTGGTCTAACTTTTCCCCAAAGGTTTCCTGAAATCCTTTCTGAACAGAAAGCAGTGATTGCAGCTCTGCAATCTGCTTCCGGCACTTTGCATGATCTATGGTGCTCTGTCTTTATTCTGTGGAGGCAGCGTGGAGTGCTCTTAATGCTGCTTTTAGATCACTACACTGTTTCTGTAGCGTCTCTACCTGTTTTTCTGTCTCTTTTCTTACCAGGACTGCACGTTGCCTGTCCTGGTAGGCCTTTTCATACTGTGACTGGAAACTACTTAAATGCGCCAGACAAGACTGGTGACCCCGTTTGGCGTTAGCCACCTCTTCATCCTTTGCTGCCAATTTCCTCCTTAATTCTAAATTCTCTTTTTCAACTTCGCTTACATCGACTTTACTCATCCGACGTATGCCCTCAACTTCTTTGCGGAGCGTCTTGACGACCTCCTCTGTGCCTCGCAATTGTGCCAACAGGACACGATTGCCATCGGCTTGGGAGCTTTTCCCAAGCTCTTTTTGTGTATCTCGCTCAGGTTCTCCCACCAAGTATGCCCAAATCTTCCGGGACCCGATTCATCGTTATCGCAGAAATCATTCCACAGGGGCCATCCTTTGCCCTTGAGATATTTCCGGATTTCCTCCTCCCAAATGGGACACTGTCCCACTCTACTGCTGCTGGTCGCTGCGACCGCAAATTCCTCAGGGTTCATGAGGCGCTGCTTTGCCTGCATGGCCATCTCTCTTATCCGAATGCTTCTTTTAAATTTGGAACAGGGGGCTAAGGCGGTGTTGTAGATGCGGGTACGGCTTTCGCTATTTTCCGAAAATACAGACTTCCGACAGTTTTGACGCAACAAAAATCTATCAGTTTTACCTTATAGCCCTGTTAGTTACGTATGCATACACACACTTCCGAATTGTGACTATTGATCAGAACTGTTTGAACACTTGTGGTTTTCTGTTTCCAATTGAGTTTCTAATTCAAATTTCTTGGGTTCTCCCGGAGTGGTTTTCCACTTCTAGATCGGGTCCCGTCAGGATGTCGCCAAAATGTTGCTCGTTTTAGCCTTAGTTTATTTGCTCTAATTCTGTCACCTTTGCTCTTGAGTCACCAGGTATCTTTCTGATACCGCCACGTGGTTCAAGTCCGAGGAATGATTAATAATCCAACACACCGCTTAGTAAGAGTTAAATCAATGCTCTTTTATTATATACAGCAATCAATACTTATACATTAATTCTACCTCTAAGCTACTTCCTACAACTAACAGGCCAATACTTAACTTTGGAAATGGCCCACCAGGTCAGGGAAACGAATGGCCTTTCGTATGGGTTCTGAGCCTGCGGGATTCAAAGCTGGTACAGGTCGATAGTCAGGAGTGTCAATCTGGTAGCGACCGTTGGAGTAAAACTTACGTTCTCTTGCAGAAGGGTCTCGAAGGGTGCGGAGAGGAGAAGAAGGGTCGATTTGAACTTGGCCCCTATTCTTATAGTCCCCAGGGGCTTCCCGCCTCTCGGGGCTGACCTTGTACCTGGTTCCAAGTGGTTGGACGTGGTCCCAATCACTTGGTTCGATAATCTCCAATGCTGGAGCAATTCCTTGATCGAGGGGTGGTCGTTTACCTCTCTTTGTGTCAGCTCCTGCTGGCGCCGAAAGGTCTGGGTTGGCTTTGTGTGTCTATTTTGTATCCATTGTTCCCGGGGATTGCTGATTAATATGCAGAAGACTGGGGTGTTGTTATGTTGATGGCTGCAGGTATCGATTCGGTCCGGCTTCCCCAGAGACGAATACACAGTTTTACCTGCAGCTGTCTGTTTGAGTCCTGTTGGCTGATTTTCCTATCAACCTCTTCCGTTCGCCATTTTAAATCAGGGTTTGGCCATTCTAATCGGGAGTCAGCCATTTTACATGGCTACAAAGCACAAGGTACACAACATAAATACATAGACACCGGTATCGGGTGAAGCATACAGGAATGTAGTATTAATCAGGTGAGTCCATAAGAGGGTCATTTAGGAGTATGGTAACAGCAGGGAAGAAGCTGTTTTTGGATCTGTTTGTGCCTGTTCTCAGACTTTTGTATCTCCTGCCCGATGGAAGAAGTTGGAAGAGTGAGTAAGTTGGGTGGGAGGGGTCTTTGATTTGAGGGGTCTTTCCCCAGGCAGCGGGAGGTGTAAGTAGAATCAGGTTGGGCAAGTAGAGGCAGGTTGTGTGTGCTGGACTGGGCTGTGTTCATGACTCTATGAAGTTTCTTGCGGTCTTGGGCCGAGCAATTGCCATACCAGGCTGTGATGCAGCCAGATAGGATGCTTTCTATGGTGCATCTGTAAAACATGGCAAGAGTCAGTGTGGACATGCCGAATTTCCTTAGTTTCCTGAGGAAGTATAGGCGCTGTTGTGCTTTCTTGGTGGTAGCGTCGATGTGGGTGGACCAGGACAGATTTTTGGTGATGTGCACTCCTAGGAATTTGAAGCAGTTAACCATCTCCACCTTGGCCCCGTTGAAGCAGACAGGGGTGTGTACATTACTTTGCTTCCTGAAGTCAATGACCAGCTCTTTAGTTTTGCTGACATTGAGGGATAGATTGTTGCCGTTGCTAAGTAACCCTGTTTTTCCCCTGCAGCTGAGATGTACTGGTCTCAAGAAGGGGAGATTCAGGTAGGCTGGTCACTCCAAGGGTCTCCTGGGTAGAAGGGCCCAGGATGTGCTCCAGCTGATCCTCCTCCCTCCAGTTGCTCGAGGGCACCTGAGTTACTTCATGGGACTGAGGGCCAGTTGGAGTGAGATCCAGAAGCATCAACATCATCTGATGTTGCCAGTCCTGGAGGCCGCCATTGTCTGCACCATGGAGTTGAACCCCTCAGCCATGGTCCTCAGGTGCTGAGCGATGCTTTGGAATCCTCCCATCATGAGTATGGCCTCTTGCCCCAGGGTTTCCACTGCGGGTGCCCCCCTTACATAGAATCATAGAACTTACAGTGCAGAAGGATTCCATTCGGCCCATCGAGTTTGCACCGGCTCTTGGAAAGAGCACCCTACCCAAGGTCAACACCTCCACCCTATCCCCATAACCCAGTAACCCCACCTAACACGAAGGGCAATTTTGGACACTAAGGGCAATTTATTACGGCCAATCCACCTAACCTGCACATCTTTGGACTATGGGAGGAAACCCACACACACACGGGGAGGACGTGCAGACTCCGCACAGACAGTGACCCAAGCCGGAATCGAACCTGGGTCCCTGGTGCTGTGAAGCAATTGTGCTATCCACAATGCTACCGTGCTGCCCACAGTGTTGCAGTGTTACAGTGTTGGCCTGGGTGCCACGCATTGCTGGAAACTTCTCCTGCAACATAGTTGCTGGAGCTCCTCCATTCAGCATTGCAGTCGCAGGAGTTTCGCTGAAAACCCCTCCTGGAATTCCCAGCTCTACCTTTGCAGGTGAGGGACGAACGTGTCCAGAGGCACAACACCTGGCTGGTGCACAGCTGAGTCCGATCATCCAACAGACCTCAAACTGTCCAATCCCTAGGACGTTCCTGCCTCCACCTGATGAGCATCAGAAGCTGTGTGGTGCTCACCAGACAGTGACCTACTAAGTTTGCCCACTGATATGAGTGTCTCTGCGATGGTGGATGGTGCGGCTGATAGCTGTGACACTTCATCCATGTCCTTCTCCGAGTTGGTGTCAAGGGTGTGCAGTATGGCACTGCTGGATAGGCCAGGCTCTTTGGTTGATGTTCCTGCAAGGCAAAGGGCATAGTTTTGGCACATGGCCTGGTCAAGGGTTTAGACTAAAAAGAACTCATTTGAGACTTGTCACTTGGATGAAGGTGCAGTGACTCCTCACCTTTCTCTCGCAGACCCAATCCTACTCCTCCCCTGCGAGCGCCATAGCTCTCTCCTCGTACGGAGTCAGGATCCTCAGCTAGGGCATCCCAATGCTGGTTTTCACTTGCACACGTCGGTTGTAGACGATTTTCTTCTGCAGGAACACAAATGGGGATAATGTGAACTGGATGCCTGGTGAATCAGAGGGCGATGACACCTGACACGTGTGAACACTGTGCCTAAGCAGGGAGGGGTTCCGATAAGGAATGCCGGGGGATTGGAGGATGCTGGTGGGAGGTTGTGGTGTCCTGGGACCCTGTGAGGTGGTGGCATGTGGGATTGAGGTGAGATTCCGGGGCGAAGAAAGGATGGATTGCAGAGAGGATACAGGGAGCACTTACCTTTGCTGATCTGAGTAGGTCATTCATCTTTTTTCTGTATTGCACACCCATCCTCTTAGTCAGGCTGCTGGCACTGACCAGTGCTGCACCATCTCCCAGGCGAGATTCCTCACCTTGCTGGAGTGCCTCCTGCTAGCCTGAGGGTATACTGTAGTTTGTCTCTCCTCCATGGCACGCAGCAAACAGCTGGAGGACCCCCTTCAAAAATCTAGGAACTGGTTTCCTCGCTGCCATCCTGCTGGCTTGAGTGAGAGCAAATGCTGTGGAGCTGTTTAAATGTAGTGCCCCCTTCATTGAAGTGCTCGGATGACCGTCTGGGCAGGGGAATCAGATGCTTTGCACCTCAGGTGCACCGCTTTTCATGTGGGGAAAGAAAATGTTTCCAAGATCCTGAACGTTGCAGCCTGGATCGCACCGCTAGGGCCGACAGGAATTGCGTCCATTTTCTCACCAAAAATTAAATTTTTGGCAATTTTGTGGAAAATTCCGCTATATGTTTTTAAAATAATATTTCTGTGATTTAAAAAAATTAGGAAGCAATATCCTACACCTGATCTGCGCATGGGGTCCAAGTGCATATTTGTGAAGGGACCTGCTTTTGTTAGGCCCATTGCTAAGTAAGTCAGCATTATCTGCATTGCTATGTTTTTTTAAAAATATTTCTGTTCAAATTTTCACATTTCAACATTTTAACAATTAAACATATAACACACATAACATTTACAAAATAAATCCAACCCAAGATAAACCAAAACCCCAGGTCCAACCTCCTCCCCACCTTCCACCCTCCCCAACAGTTGGCGGCAACTAGCTCCCCAAAATGTAATATAAACAAACCCCATCTCTTGTGGAACCTCTCACTCGCCCCCCTCAGAGCAAATTTCACCTTCTCCAAATACAAGAATTTCATTAGACACCCAGCTACACCGAGGAACAGGATGGAAAAGCTGATCTCCACCCCAACAGGACCCACCTGCAAGCTATCAACGAGGTAAAGGCGAAAACATCTGCCCCCGCTCCCTTCTGCAATTCCGGCAAATCCAGAGGACTGGGATCTAAATCCATATATAGAATTGCATGGTGCTGAAGAATGACCCCCCAAAACTTCTCCAACTTCAGGCAGGACCAGAACATGTGTACGTGATTAGCTGGGCCCTCCCACACCACTCACAATATTCTCCACTCCCTCAAACAACCGGCTCATCCTCACCTTCGGCAGGTGCTCCCTGTGCACCATATTTACCTGTTTCGACCCGAGCCTCGCAGCACCTCACACCACAGTCCCTCCTCCCGCGCCATCCCCAGCTCCTCTTCCCACTTGGCCTTAATCCCCTCCTGAGATGCCTATCCTCCTCCAAAATCCTCCCATAAATCGCCGAGACAATCACCCCCTCCAACCCCATCACTGACAACACCCCATCCTGCAAGCAGGAGGGCAGTACTCCCGGAAAGATCGGAGAGACCTTTTTCACAAAATCCCATTACCTGCATGTACCTCAAACCCGCCCCTCTTGGCACCCCAAACTTGGCCCCCAAACCCTTGATGCACGATCAATTGCACAAAGACTAAAGTTGGATACAACTGTGGCTTTATTACAGTCAGATGCGTGGCCTCCTGCTGCAGCTGGCGAAATGGCAGGGCACTGGAGGTCATGCATATTTATACAGTTCTCCATGGGCGGAGCCAGCCGTCAGGGGCTACCGGCGAACCTGTAGTGCAGGTCCTACCTTGCATCCCATAATACAGTGGTTCACCACATTCACCCCCTGTTAAAAATGAGTCCGGCGGGGGTGACGTGAAACTATATACAATTAGTGCAAATATGTGCAGTGGTAGGGGAAGAAAAGTCCATGTTGACGGTCCGGAGTCCATCAAAGATTCAGCCGTCCAGTGCTTTGGTGCTTCGTTGGGAGTGGCATTCCATGAGGGGGCGCATGCGGTCGGGATCGGGCCCGAGAATTCCGTTTTGGACTATACAGCGGAGAATGGCTAACCGGGTTGTGCTGAACACACACTTCTCTTTGTTGTAGGTCAGGTTGAGAAGGGTGGCAGTGCGGAGGAATTTATCGAGGTTGACATCGTGGTCCTGCTGGTCATGGCCGCAGATGGTGACATTATCTAAGTACGGAAAGGTGGCCCGCAAACTGTACTGGTCGACCATTCAGTCCATCTCTCTTTGGAAGACCGAGACCCCATTTGTGACACCGAAAGGGACCCTAAAGGGACCCTAAGGAAGTGGTAGAGTCGACCGTCTGCCTCAAAGGCAGTGTATGGCCGGTTCGACTTCCGGATGGGGAGCTGGTGGTAGGCGGATTTCAGGTCCATTGTTGAGAAGACCCGGTACTGCGCAATCTGATTGACCATATCAGATATGCGTGGGAGGGCGTACGCGTCGAGCTGCGTGTACCGATTGATGGTCTGGCTGTAGTCCACGACCGTCCTGTGTTTCTCCCCAGTTTTAACCACTACCACTCTCCAGGGGCTGTTGCTGGCCTCGATAATACCCTCCTTAAGCAGCCGCTGGACTTCGGACCTGATGAAGGTCTTGTCCTGGGTGCTCTACCGTCTGCTCCTAGTGGCAACAGGCTTGCAATCCGCAGTTAGATTGGCAAAAAGGGTGGGGGGATCGACCTTGAGGGTCGCGAGGCCGCAAACGGTAAGGGGGGGTAAGGACCCGCCGAATTTGAGGGCGAGGCTCTGGAGGTTGCACTGGAAGTCCAGGCCCAACAGGAGTGCAGCGCAGAGATTAGGAAGGACATAGAGGCGGAAGTTACTAAATTCTACGCCCTGGACCGTGAGGGTGACCGTACAGAAGCCTCGGATCAGGACGGAGTGGGGTCCGGAGGCTAGGGAGTACCTGTGATTGACCGCAAGGGAGCAGCGCCTTACCGTACCTGGGTGAACGAAGCTTTCGGTGCTCCCTGAGTCCAGCAGGCACGAGGTTGCGTGGCCATTGATTTTAACCGTCGTCAATGCGGTGGCCAGGTTGTGCGGGCGAGATTGGTCCAGCGTCATCGAAGCGAGCTGTGAGTCGCCATCGGATGCTTCGGGTGGCGAGCATGTGCGGTTCCGATGTCGGGATGTCCGGAGACCCTGTGGGGGACAAGATGGCGGCGCCCTTAGTGCGCACAATGCGGGGTCGGGACAAGATGGCCGCACCCATGGGGCGCATGTGGCCGAAGGGGGACAAGATGGCGGCGCCCATTGGTCGCACATGGACCCAGGAGACGAAGATGGCGGCTCCCATTGTACGTCTGGCGTGGGGAGGGGGCGTTAGTGGGCGCGATCGCAGTGACTGCGCGGGCCTGGTACACCGCCGCGAAGTGGCCCTTTTTACTGCAGGCTTTACAAACTGCAGTGCGGGCCGGGCAGTGTTGGAGGGGGTGCTTCTGCTGACCGCAGAAGTAGCAGCGGGGAACCCGGGGTGCGCGGATCAGCGTGCGGCGCAGGCATATTGGGAAGGCAGGGCCCCGGCTGAGGAGGTCGTCGACGGGGTCCAGGAGGGGCAGGAAGGAGTAGAAGGGTGGGCAGCGCGGCGGGAGGGGTATGATTGTACATTACGGGATGTGACTGTCAAGGAGAGCGCCAAGGTGTTCATCTCCGCCAGTTCGAGCATGGCCCCTTCCAGTAATCGTTCTCAGATGCGGTCCGACACAATCCCCGTCACTAAGGCATCGTGCATGAGGAGATTTGCGTGTTCCGCGGCCGTAACGGCCTGACAGTCACAATCCCGGACGAGTGGAATTAGGGCCCGCCAGAAGTCTTCGACGGACTCACCAGGTAGTTGCGAGTGGGTGGCGAGTACCTGCCAGGCGAAGAGCGTGTTCGCCTTCTGCGTGTAGTGGTCCTTAAGGAGTTCCATTGCTTTTGTGTAGTTCGTGGCATCTTGGATCAACGGAAACACGCTGGAGCTCAGTCTGGAGTACAGGACGTTTATCTTCTGAGCCTCTGTTGGCTCGGGGTCCGCAGACTTGATGTAGGCCTCAAAACATGCTAGCCAGTGAGTAAAGTCTTTTCTGGGGTTGGGCGAGTGCGGAACCAGCTGCAGGCGATCGGGCTTAATTCTGATATCCATTCTGTGGAAAATCTGACTGTAATAAATTGATGCACGATCAATTGCACAAAGACTAAAGTTGGGTACAACAGTGGCTTTATTACAGTCAGATGCGTGGCCTCCTGCTGCAGCTGGCGAAATGGCAGAGCACTGGAGGTCATATTTATACAGTTCTCCGTGGGCGGAGCCAGCCGGCAGGAGCTACCGGCGAATCTGTAGTGCAGGTCCTACCTTACATCTCCTATTACAATGGTTCACCACATCCCTGCAGACTTGCAAACCATCCTTCTAGGAACAGATCCTTTATTTCCACCACCCCTCGCTCCTCCCATCCTCAAAACCTCGCATCCATCCTCCCAGGCTCAAACTCATGGTTCACCCGAATCGGCACCAACTTAAAGTGCTGTCGAAACTGCCTCCATAATTTCAGCGTGGTCTCCCCGAATACCTCCCCAGGGCAAACAGAAGTGGCGCCATTGCCAATGCCCACAACCCCAACCCTTACAAAAACCTGCCTCCATCTTCACCCGCAATGCCTCCGTCTCCCTGCTCCAGCCCACACTTTCTCAGTGTTCACTAGTAGTACAACAAGTTTGTTAGAGCCAATTGTCGCCCTCTCTGGTGCACCGTCCTCCTAATTCTTGCTACCTTGACCACACAAACAACAAAATCAGCCTTTCCACCCCCATAAAAAAATCTCTTTGGCAAAAAGGCAAGATGATAAGAATAGAAACCTTGGCAAAATGTTCATCTTAACTGTCATGATATTCAAACACACACATCATGATAGACACACCAACAGACAAATCAGAACACACAACACCACAACCAATCACAGACAAGGACAGGGACAGTATAAAATGACAAACACGACACCTGGTGGCCAGTATTAGCTGGAGACCAGGACAAGGACAGACCTGTTACACTACACACTCAGGGAGACACAACGTGCAGAGTATCCAGACCGAACTGTATATAGAAGTTGAAATAAAGTAGAGTTGTACCTAATACAACTGTGTTGGTTCATCTGTGCATCAGAGCACCCAACACCACATGGTACAGGAGTGGATCGATACCTGCCGGCATACCTCAGTGTACAGAGACAAACCTGCACCCGGCCAGCCAATAATCGGGGAACGTTATCCACATCTCTATATTGTAGCATGAAGGGTTAACAGACATGACATGCTCATGTATGACGTAGATGATGTATCACTGAGAACAGTCATGTGTTAGACGAGAGAGAGAGTCTCCGCCAGCGGGATGCTCTGTTTTGCCAGCAGCCCGGGGGTTTCCTGACGGCGTGGGACTGTCCCACAATGGGAAACCCCATTGATCAGCTGGTGAAACGGAGAATCACACCGGCTTGCTAACCAGATATCTGGCACGGCGGGACGGAGAAACCCGCCCCAGGCCCAGGAGCAACATACCTGCTTTGTAACCTATTTAAATCTAAATGTTGCTCCAATAAATGAGGGTTAAGCACAAAGTATGTCCACAGTTTGTCTAGTAAGCAAGTACCATGTCCAGAGTCCTCAGAGAAGAAGAACTATCTCAGAACATGGTGACAGCAGTCGAGACATTGATGTCAAAAATACATCAGTGTTATAGAAGGAAACACATAGCGAAGGAAAACTTGATAGCAGCTCTTAACAAATCAATAGAAGGAGGACGAACACTGGAGATGGCCATACCTGGTGAACAATCCCTGCCCCTACGCACCCTCTCCCTCCCATTTGACTTTCTTGAAGGCCGACAGACCAGTATTGGTAATTATGGAAATACCATTTCCATTAATATCAAGCAGCATCAGACGTACACACTAAATATAATAATCTTTATTGTCACAGGTACATTTACACTGCAATGAAGTTACTGTGAAAAGCCCATAGTCGCCACATTCATGCGCCTGTTCAGGTACACAGAGGGAGAATTCAGAATGTACAATTCACCTAACAGCACATCTTTCAGGACTGTGGAAAGAAACCAGAGCACCCGGAGGAAACCCACGCAGACACAGGGAGAACATGCAGACACCACACAGACAGTGACCCAAGCTGGGAATCGAACCTGGGACCATGGAGATGTGAAGAACAGTGCTGCCACCGTGCCTCCCAAGAGCAGAAGTATCAAGCCTGTTCCTTTCTTAATGTTGTAGGCCCAGTAGCACACAACATTTTCCTTGAACATGGAGTGGAGGGGTCCACCGAGAACTCTGTTTTCAAAGCCTTTGATGTGTATTTTAAACCAAAGCAAAACTTATTGATTGAGCTTGTTTTAACTACAGGTTCCTATGAGCTGGAGAGTGAACTGAATTATTTGAACCAAACTATATTGCCCTGCTAGTTCTTGGGGATATGGGCCCCTGAAGTACAAGTTAATCTACGATTGCACAGTTGTGGTCATCTGAGATGAAAAACTCCAATTTTCTGCAGACCAAAGATGAACTTATATTGGATCCAAAGATTCAGTATGCGGGGCTAGCTAAGTTTAAAGAATTTAACTGGCTATAATTTGGTGTGACTTTGAGGCTTCACATGACGCTGTTGACTGGGTACGAGCATCAGCCCACCCACAAAGAAAGCCCACCAAACCGGACAAAAGGACAGAAAATCCCACTCCAGCAGCCATTTTGAGATACTTTTGTTGTGGTGTGAAAAACCAACATATACAGCAGTAGGGTGGCGCAGAAACATTTCTGCAAATCCAACAACTTTAATCAAGATAGAAGACAAGAAAATATTTATGAAACACACACAATCCAAGAAATTTGAAATCAAGATAAAAACAAAATTACAGAGTTCCTCGGGGAAGTTAACAAGCTCCATCCAGATAATTGGTCAGTGCACGTGCCAGGCTTTGACCCCATCTTTAACCAGAGCTGTTGTAAACATACTAGCTGCTTATCATGACTGGCTTCAGCCAATTACATCATATTACAATGTCCAGGGGGCACAGACATTCCAATTAAAGGTAGGATTATTGCTCCTTGCTACAAGGGGAAACAGATCTTTGATTCTATCTATCTATGTTCTCCATAATCAATGCACATCCTTATTGAGTGACGATGTTGGCATGCTACTAGGAATCCTAGGAAAACCATATGATGTCTAGCATTTGAATGACTCAGTATTTCATGGAATAATCTTCAACCTTTTATTTAGAACCAGTGGAACTTCAACCTTCAGAAGCTGAGGACGTTTATTCAAGCAGCAGCAATTTCCGTTCTTGCACAGGGATACTATCCACTAGATGCCCCAGCAGAGATTGAAGTTATGAATCTCTCAGTTCTTCATGAAATTCAGCCAGAGGTGGAAGATACATAAAGCACTGCAGCAGACGGTGATCATCCCCATGAAGAATTGAAATGGCTCTTTCCAGATGAAACTCCCCAGCAAGCCTTTGCAGCACTGAGTGATGTGTTGGAGGGCGCGGTCTTAAAGGTTGATATATGGAGTCTCTGTTGTTTTGGAGTCACCCGTGTTTCTAGCAGCTGAGCACCATTCAAATCTTTGTTCCACTGAACCTAGTTTTGCTCTCATTATTCATGAAGAGTCTTCCAGAGGGAATACCTTGTCTGATTCCATGCCTGAGTCCATTGAGAATCACACTGCCCAAGAGCTGGTACCTTCTAGGGGTGAAAGCCATGTGTAACCCATACACCCCCAGCTCAAGGTCTTCTTCCCTCCAGAGCTGGATCTCAGCACAGACGTTGCTGCAGAATCTTTAGCACTTCTGAACCTGCAGAGTCCTGTACATCAATCTTTTGCCCAAGTTAATCAGCTACAGGAAATTGATCCAGTCACAGAAGATGACGCTATCTTGTCTCCATATCCTCAGCAATCCTTCTCATTGCCCAGAGTGGGGCAACCTCACACAGTGAAGTGTGACTCTCTTCCCACTGCCTCCAGAAAGTGTAGTCTTTCTGAAATATCATCAGGAAATCGTCTCTTGATCTTTTCCAAAAAGACTTACAGGAATTTTTTCATTCTTTTCCTTGGTTGTCCATATTCATTAAAATTTCAGATCTTCAATACCTTTTCAGTTTAAATGCAGCAGTGGATGATATAGCTGTGACAATCTTCGCTCGAGTTAAGATCATTCTTTTCTGAAGCTCCTCTCCAGTGTGTTTTGAGGGAGCAACACATTCCTCAGAGTCCTGAGTTCTTCTCTTCTTGTTCCAAAGGTTGATGCGCTTCAGTGTTCTCTCTTGTATCAGTCTTTTATTGAAAAGTTTTCGGTGTCCTTGCAGTTTAGTCACCTTGAACCCTGCATTCTGCTTCCCAGCAATACTGCTACAGTGCTGTCCTATTCTGCTGATGTCCTCCAAGAGAAAGAGGAAACCCTGCAAAATTCCAAGATGTCTTCACTGAGGGAATAATGTGGGAGAATGACTCCCTCAGGACTGTGACGTGAGGAGGAGGAAGATTAGGGGTTGGAGTTGGGTTGAAGCTGCAGTGGTAAAAAGGGAGTTATGAAAATGCACTGTAAATTGTATACTTGGGGAGGTGTAATGTAAAGGATTAACAGAATAGATATGCTAATATATGATGGATCACTGAGATCAGTCAGTCATGTGTTAGACGTTCTCAGGAGAGGCTGGAACGCGATGCCGAGGAGCAACATGCCAACACTGTTTTGACGTTGTACTTATAAAGAGATGTTAAGTAGATACCGGAGTATGACCACGTCTGTCACAGTTCTCAGAAAGGAAGGGCCATGTCAGAACATAAGTGGCCTGCATGTGTGCAGTTGTGAATTAACCAACGTGTTACACAATGTTAAGAATAAAGAACAAAGAAAGTACAGCACAGAACAGGCCCTTCGGCCCTCCAAGCCCGTGCCGACCATGCTGCCCGACTAAACTACAATCTTCTACACTTCCTGGGTCCGTATCCCTCTATTCCCATCCTATTCATGTATTTGTCAAGATGCCCCTTAAATGTCACTATCGTCCCTGCTTCCACCACCTCCTCCGGTAGCGCGTTCCAGGCACCCACTACCCTCTGTGTAAAAAAACTTGCCTCGTACATCTACTCTAAACCTTGCCCCTCGCACCTTAGGCCTATGCCCCCTAGTAATTGACCCCTCTACCCTGGGGAAAAGCCTCTGACTATCCACTCTGTCTATGCCCCTCATAATTTTGTAGACCTTTATCAGGTCACCCCTCAACCTCCGTTGTTCCAGTGAGAACAAACCGAGTTTATTCAACCGCTCATCATAGCTAATGCTCTCCATACCAGGCAACATTCTGGTAAATCTCTTCTGCACCCTCTCTAAAGCCTCCACATCCTTCTGGTAGTGTGGCGGCCAGAATTGAACACTATACTCCAAGTGTGGCCTAACTAAGGTTCTATACAGCTGCAACATGACTTGCCAATTCTTATACTCAATGCCCCGGCCAATGAAGGCAAGCATGCCATATGCCTTCTTGACTACCTTCTCCACCTGTGTTGCCCCTTTCAGTTCCCTGTGGACCTGTACACCTAGATCTCTCTGACTTTCAATACTCTTGAGGGTTCTACCATTCACTGTCTATTCCCTACCTGCATTAGACCTTCCAAAATGCATTACCTCACATTTGTCCGGATTAAACTCCATCTGCCATCTCTCCGCCCAAGTCTCCAAACAATCTAAATCCTGCTGTATCCTCTGACAGTCCTCATCGCTATCCGCAATTCCACCGACCTTTGTGTCGTCTGCAATCTTACTAATCAGACCAGTTACATTTTCCTCCAAATCATTTATATATACTACAAACAGCAAAGGTCCCAGCACTGATCCCTGTGGAACACCAGTAGTCACAGCCCTCCAATTAGAAAAGCATCCTTCCATTGCTACTCTCTGCCTTCAATGACCTAGCCAGTTCTGTATCCACCTTGCCAGCTCACCCCTGATGCCGCGTGACTTCACCTTTTGTACTAGTCTACCATGAGGGACCTTGTCAAAGGCCTTACTGAAGTCCATATAGACACCATCCACTGCCCTACCTGCATCAATCATCTTTGTGACCTCTTCGAAAAACTCTATCAAGTTAGTGAGGCATGACCTCCACTTCACAAAACCATGCTGCCTCTCACTAATACGTCCATTTGCTTCCAAATGGGAGTAGATCCTGTCTCGAAGAAGTCTCTCCAGTAATTTCCCTACCACTGACGTAAGGCTCACCGGCCTTTAGTTCCCTGGATTATCCTTGCTACCCTTCTTAAACAGAGGAACAACATTGGCTATTCTCCAGTCCTCCGGGACATCACCTGAAGGCAGTGAGGATCCAAAGATTTCTGTCAAGGCCTCAGCAATTTCCTCTCTAGCCTCCTTCGGTATTCTGGGGTTGATCCCATCAGGCCCTGGGGACTTATCTACCTTACTATTTTTTAAGACACCCAACACCTCGTCTTTTTGGATCTCAATGTGACCCAGGCTATCTACACACCCTTCTCCAGACTCAACATCGACCAATTTCTACTCTTTGGTGAATACTGATGCAAAGTATTCATTTAGTACCTCGCCCATTTCCTCTGGCTCCACACATAGATTCCCTTGCCTATCCTTCAGTGGGCCAACCCTGTCCCTGGCTACTCTCTTGCTTTTTATGTACGTGTAAAAAGCCTTGGGATTTTCCTTAACCCTATTTGACAATGACTTTTTGTGACCCCTTCTAGCCCTCCTGACTCGTTGCTTAAGTTCCTTCTTACTTTCCTTATATTCCACACAGGCTTCGTCTGTTCCCAGCCTTTTAGCCCTGACAAATGCCTCTTTTTTCTTTTTGACGAGGCCTACAATATCTCTCGTTATCCAAGGCTCCTGAAAATTGCCGTATTTAGCCTTCTTCCTCACAGGAACATGCCGGTCCTGAATTCCTTTCAACTGACACTTGAAAGCCTCCCACATGTCAGATGTTGATTTACCCTCAAACATCCACCCCCAATCTAGGTTCTTCAGTTCCCGCCTAATATTGTTATAATTAGCCTTCCCCCAATTTAGCACATTCACCCCAGGACCACTCTTATCCTTGTCCACCAGCACTTTAAAACTTACTGAATGTGGTCACTGTTCCCGAAATGCTCCCCTACTGAAACTTCTACCACCTGGCCGGGCTCATTCCCCAATACCAGGTCCAGTACCACCCCTTCCCTAGTTGGACTGTCTACATATTGTTTTAAGAAGCCCTCCTGGATGCTCCTTACAAACTCCGCCCCGTCTAAGCCCCTGGCACTAAGTGAGTCCCAGTCAATATTGGGGAAGTTGAAGTCTCCCATCACCACAACCCTGTTGTTTTTACTCTTTTCCAAAATCTGTCTACCTATCTGCTCCTCTATCTCCCGCTGGCTGTTGGGAGGCCTGTAGCTAACCCCCAACATTGTGACTGCATCCTTCTTATTCCTGATCTCTACCCATATAGCCTCACTGCCCTCTGAGGTGTCCTCCTGTGATATCCTCCCTAACCAGTAGTGCAACTCCGCCACCCCTTTTACATCCCCCTCTATCCCACCTGAAACATCTAAATCCTAGAACGTTTAGCTGCCAATCCTGCCCTTCCCTCAACCAGGTCTCTGTAATGGCAACAATATCATAGTTCCAAGTATTAATCCAAGCTCTAAGCTCATCTGCCTTACCCGTAATGCTCCTTGCATTAAAACATATGCACTTCAAGCCACCAGACCCGCTGTTTTCAGCAATATCTCCCTGTCTGCTCTTCATCAGAGCCATACTGGCCCTATTCCCTAGTTCTCCTTCAATACTTTCACCTTCCGACCTATTGCTCCGGTGCCCACCCACCCCCCGCCATACTAGTTTAAACCCTCCCGTGTGACACTAGCGAACCTCGCGGCCAGGATATTTATGCCTCTCCGGTTTAGATGCAATCCGTCCTTCTCATATAGGTCACACCTGCCCCGGAAGAGCTCCGAGTGGTCCAGATAACAGAAACCCTCCCTCCTACACCAGCTGTTTAGCCACGTGTTTATCTGCTCTATCTTCCTATTTCTAGCCTCACTGGCACATGGCACAGGGAGTAATCCTGAGATTACAACCCTCGAGGTCCTGTCTTTTAACTTGAACTCCTGCTCTATCTTCCTATTTCTAGCCTCACTGGCACATGGCACAGGGAGTAATCCTGAGATTACAACCCTCGAGGTCCTGTCTTTTAACCTGAACTCCTGCTGCAGGACCTCATGCCCCTTCCTGCAGTACCTTACAAATGTCATATTGTATAAAGTGCAATCCAGATTCATTTTGTTCAATACTGTACATAGCAGTCTAATGTACCTCATTCCATTGACATTACAGGTAATATTTATATCCACAGCTAATTAAAAACATATTCTAATATATAAATGTAACCCGAGGAGTTTTACCTGGGCTCCAGCCCCTCTGTGTACTATGGTGCGTGGGACATATAATGAGACCTTTCCCCAGTCAGCCTTTGCAGAAGCTGCCCTCCGTTTCACTGCGTCCTTCACCAGATTGTCCTTGACCTTGAAATAGGCCAGTTTGCAACACCCAATACCGGACAGCTCCTTGCACTGGAAGATCAATACATTTCAGCAGACCAAACCAAAGAGCATCTTTCACCGAGTTAATGGTGTTCTGTCAAACCGCGTCCAGCAGGTGCTGAAGGGGAGATCCTATTATCTAAAGTTCAGCGAGGCTTTTGATATAGCAGCAAATAGGAGTTTGGTCCATAATGTTCAAAAGAATGGAAAAGGTGGGCAGTTAAAGTGGGTTCCAACTGGCTGCATTAGAGAAAGCAGAGGGTAATCATGCACCGAACTACATCAGTGTACATGATGTGTAGTTCCCCAAAAAGCAACACTGGCACCTTTCATTATTTTGAATAATATGGAGGCAACATTGTCAAAGTTTCCTAAAGCCACCAAGACAAAGGGGTTGAACACAATCCGATCAGGTGCAGAGGATTTGGATGGATTGGGAGGTCGTTCCAAAAAATGACAAATTAAATTTAATGTTAATATGTCCAAAGTGACAAAATTATGGAGGGTGAGTAAACATTAGAAATATAAACTAAATGGTGTTAGTCAACAGACTGCAACATGAAGAACAGATTTAGGAGTATTGGTGTCGTCACCACAGTTGAAAGCATTGACACTTTGTAGCACCAGTAGCCAAGACAAATGACGCTGGATAGCACGTGGAATAAAACACAAATCATGGAATGTGCTATTGAGCCCTACAGGGAATTGTTTTTTTCCCCTCTGGAGTACCGTTTGCAGTCCAGTTGCCATGCTAAAGGAAGGACATAAGGGTACCAGAAAAGGTGATGCAATGTTGTCATGTATGCAAATGAGACATTTCAGTTTTGGTCCCCTTATCCAAGGAATAATATACTGGCATTGGAGGCAATCCAGAGAAGGTTTACTAGGTTGATCCCAGGTATGGAGGGATTTTCTTCTGAGGAGATGTAGAGTTCATTGAACCTGTACTCATTGGAATTTAGAAGATGGTGGATTTGTTTATTGTCACGTGTACCGGGGTAGAGTGAAAAGTATTGTTCTATGTGCAGCTCAGACAGATCATTCCGTACATGAAAAGAAAATACATAATAGGGCAAACATAAAATACACAACGTAAATACATAGACACAGCTATCAGGTGAAGCATACAGGAGTGCAGTCCTACTTGGTCGTGAAGATGTGTGATCTGATCAGATCAGTCCATAAGAGGCTCGTTTAGGAGTCTGGTAACAGTGGGGAAGAAGCGGGGAAGAATGATTGATGACCTTATTGACATATTTAGGATTCCCAGGGGCACGACAGGGTAGATACTAAGAGATTGTTTCCCTTTGCAGGAGAATCTAGGACCAGGTGGCATACTTTCAGAGTAACGGTCACCCAATTAAAACAGAGATGAGGAGGAATTCCGTCTCTCAGAGGGTAGTGAATCTGTGGAATTCTGTACCGCAGAGAGCTGTCGAGGCTGGGTCGTTAAGTATGTTTAATAATCGCTTATTGTCACAAGTAGGCTTCAATGAAGTTATTGTGAAAAGCCCCTGGTCGCCACATTCCAGCGCCTGTTCGGGGAGGCCGGTACGGGAATTGAACCCACGCTGCTGGCCTTGTTCTGCATTACAAGCCAGCTGTTTAGCCCACTGTGCTAAACCAGTTTAAGGCCGAGATAGACAGAATTTCAATCAGCAAGGGAATCAAGGGTTATGGGGATAAGACTGGAAAATGGAGTCGAGGACTCAATGGCCTACCTCTGAATGGCCTACCTCTGCTCCTGTGTCTTATGGTTCATACACAACAAAGTCCCAGAAACATCAAATTCAACAAATAACCAGCTCAACTTTTTTGATGGTTTTGGTTGAGGGAGGAATGTTGACAAGTTCGCCGATTTTCGGGGGGCGCGGTGAATTTAACAAACGGCGTCACTCACGATTTTGGCGCCAAAACAGATTCTCTGCCCCGTCGCCGACCGCGATTTCGCCGGCGGGAAGCAGCGAATCCAGCCCATGATCTTCTAATTCAGCACCACCCGTGTCTATCCTGATTTCCTTTACCTTTGGTTCTTAGGGGGCTTAACCTCAAAATAAGGGGAAGTAGATTTAGGATGGTGTTTAGGAGGAACTTATGGAATTCCCTGCCCAGTAAAGCAGTTGAGGCTCCTTCATTAAATGTTTTCAAGATAAAGATAGATAGTTTTTTGGAGAATAAAGGAATAAAGGGTTATGGTGTTCGGGCCGGAAAGTGGAGCTGAGTCCACAAAAGATCAGCCATGATCTCATTGAATGGTGGAGCAGGCTCGAAGGGCCAGATGGCCTACTCCTGCTCCTAGTTCTTATGTTCTATCCAGTCTGCCGCGAGGACTATCAATTGTATCAGTAAATCTTTCATTCATGCATCCACTCATGTATCCACACATCTGTGATATATTTGTTTGCATTATCATTATTTTCCACAGTTCGGGAACGAACAGTGAAGATTGCCAAAGGAAGTGGTGACTATCCTTGGGGATTTAGGATTCATTTTTCAAAACCCATTCTAGTCACAGAAGTTGACACAAGTAAGTTACAGAATCTGTGTTTAAATATATTGGCAATATAATACCCACTGCAGATCTTACATGGAATTTGAAATTCGTAAAATGTATAGGGGGCAACTTCCAACTGGTGATAGGAATCAAAGACATGTTGTGCACACTGCTTTTAATGAAGAGTAAAATTGCATGGAGTAGACAGTAGACAATCAGTTGCATACCGTTTCTACTGATGCCAGTTGCTAGATACCATCATAGTTAAAACCAATTTAATGGTGCATTTTCATACCCAACAACACTTCTGGTACCACATAGAATACAGGACTATACTCTACATTTCACCCTTAATCTGTGATGTGTAACCATGGAAGGCATCATGTACAAGTGCTGTTCAGGGAGAGAGAAAATGAGTGGATACATTAACATTCAATTTATATATTTTTTCTCTATTCGGAAATTCATTGTGGGTACATTGCTTGTTAATTAAAATGCACATATAATTATATAATTAACAATGAAAAGGAAAAATTACATCATCACATAAATCTGACTATTTAAGAACTGATGAAAATTTGAAGTAAACTGAAATGATGAACAGTGTAAAATTCTGGGTCACTGTGGTACAACACCAGCCTACATCCCCCCACCCCCCGGGGACAAGTTATGCATCTGTGATCTCAGCTGTGGAATAGTTTGTGGTAAATGATAGTGTCCACCCGTACTATTTTCATAGTGGTGTAGTAGGAACAGGCTAGAGTCAGGTCTGCCTTCTGAAGCAGAATGGAGGCCATAATGCCAATGCCCTCATCTATTCCCACTGCATAACCTCTCTATATTTCCGTGACAACTTATGCCCGTATCCCCTGTTACATTACTCTTTGGTAATATATCGTTTCTCTTTGCGTTCAATATCCAGAATGGTCTAATGGTGTGATTCTCAAGAAACCACCAATCTTTAACTTAGAGCAAAACAGATTTAATGAATAACGAATTGATTAATATTAAGTTTCCATACTCTACAGAACTATGACTAGTAATCAAGTAATCTAGAATAAAGTATTAACTGATTTATACCACACGTGCTAACTATGTTATTATCTATCTCTTTAACACTCTGTTGTCTAGTTACTCCTGGTTCGAAGAGACCCAAGATCCTTTGAGTTCTCATATTTATAGTGGAATCTAGTGTTGCTCACTAGTGGTTGTGTTACTCTAAGATGTAATCATTAACCTTTTACATGTCTCTATATAAACATATCACTACATCCCCTGCGTATAGAACCTATTCTATTAGAACAAACAGCAATTTAAAAACCACAAACATAATCATTGGTCAGGATTTTCAGACCCTTCCCGTTGGTGGGATCTTCCAATCCCGCCAAAGATGACCCTCCATGACAGATTCTTCGGTAGCATGGGCACTGAGCAATGTAAATGGCCATTGGTGAGCCGCCCCCAGAAAACCCACCCGGGGGGAGAGGGTGTGTGGGAAAATCTCGGCCATTCATTTCTTAGGAGCTTATAAAACTGTCAATAAACTATAAAACTTACGATCTGGGACAATTGTGACAACATTCAACTCTGTGCTTACTCAATTAGTAAGTTTGGAGGTCAGCCCAACATTCATAATAAGATATAGCTCTTGGGGCTAAAGGGATCAAGGGATATGGGGGGAAGGCAAGATTAGGGTCATGAACTTGATGATCAGCCATGATCATAATGAATGGCGGAGCAGGCTCAAAGGGCCAAATGACCTCCCCTTCTTCTATTTTCTGAGTTTCTATGTTTCTATAATGAGATTTCACTGCACAACTGTGTCAACAAAACAACTGGAGCTGATTACATTTAAGCCTTTGGAGTCATTCAAAGAGCTCAGTCATCTGTTCAAATTTTGAAGCAATGAAATAGAAGTCTGAGCTGTCATTTAATGGAAAAAATACAAGGGTCAAGTCAAATCTGAATTCAGCACTAATGCAGAGATCACGTAATCCAGTGGCTGATTGTACTTTAATGCATCAGAAGACTTTTCCACTTTCACAATGCTCATCAATTTAATAGTCACTTACCTTTTTAGAACAAAGACTATCATCAGTCACTGCATTAAAAACATTTAATTTATCATGCAGCATCTCATGATGACAAGGGAAGTTAGCACAAGCTTTTGAACTTACCCGTCAGAATGTTTCCAACTTCAGTTCAGGGCTTACCCATGGCTCACAACAGCTCTACGCCGGTGTGAGCCACATAGTCTTCAGAATCCGGCCTGAAGCCAATAAAATTGTGGTGAGCCTGAAATCCCTCAACGGAGCCGGCAAGATCAGGATAGCAGGATGTGGGCTTGCAACCCGTAACCTTATCCTGCATGCTTCAGAATTGCCAGAGACGGGAGTGGGGAAGAGAGTCCAGGGATCGGATCCCACCTGGAATTTTAAGTTCTGCCCATTGTGGGTTGGCCCTGCAACCAATGGGAAAATCAAACCCAATAAGCTTGAACTTAAAAATACAAGACATTTACTTATGTTATTTCAAGCATTTCGTTTTCAGGTAAATATAGCTTTTCAAAGATTTTCTGTACATAAAAGAGAGATGCAAACTCTTTGTAAAACTATTGTGAATTCTGGGCTTTGTTCCAGATGGAGCAGCTGAAGAAGCAGGACTTCAGATTGGTGACATTGTATTGACTGTTAATGGAACTGATGTGACCAGCATACCTCACTCTGAGGCATCCAGCCTTGCTTGGCAAGGTAGGGAGAGTCAAAGTGTTCTTCAAGCTAAATATTTGCTTCATTTTTTGGCTTAACCTTTTGTAGTTAAAGCAAATTGTGGTTAATTATTTGCAGCATCCCCACTAATGTGGTTAACTCTTAACTGTTATACTCAGCTCAAGGGCAATCAGGGTTGTGTCACAAATGCAGGTCTTATCAGCAATGCCCATGTCCCATGAAAGAATGAAAGTAAAAATTGAAAGCGGGCAATCGGGTTCTCACTCCTGATGAGTGCTCAGTCCCATTGCACCCTGGATGCAGTGCCTTGAAGTGTGCCAGGACAAAGAAAATACCAATGGCTTGAAAATGTCTCAATAATGCACTAAATTCTGTGCACCCTTTCTGCTGGCAACTGAAACTGCAGCCAAGGCCATATTTCTCTTTTCTGGTAATAGAAAAGAAGAATTGCATCTTGATTTTTAGGTGTATATTATTTCAGTGCAAGATTACCTGCATCTCCAGGCACGACTTTGCTGTCCTACATTACACCTGTTAACTACACTTTGATGATATCTCATTAGATAGAAAGCATCTTGGAGCATGCCAAGGTCCAAAAGAAATGCAAAATTCTCTCTTTACTCAACTGACTTTGTGGGCGGCACGGTGGCACTGCTACCTCACAGCGCCAGGGACCCTGGTTCAATTCCGGCCTCAGGTGACTGTCCCGTGTGCAGTTTACACGTTCTCTCCGTGTGTGCGTGGGTTTCCTCTGGGTCCTTTGGTTTCCTCCCACAGTCCAAAGATGTGCAGGTTAGGTGGATTGGCCATGATAAATTGCCCCTTAGTGTCCAAAAGGTTAGGTGGGGTTACTGGGATAGGGTCGGGGCATGGGCCTAGGGAGGGTACTCTTTCCAAGGGTTGGTGCAGATTCGATGGGTAAAATGCCCTCCTGCACTGTAGAGATTCTATGACTCTTTTTTTTAAAATGTTTTTATTGGCGTTTTTCAATTTTACAGAGTGATACTTCTAACGGATGATGTGTCTGATATTTACGTGTTGCACAGTTTCTTATTTACATACATATTTCTTCATTTACCTTCTCCCCACACCTGCTTATCCACTCTCTGCCCCCCTCCCTGTCCCCTCAACTAGTAGCCCCCTCGTCCGCCCTGGGTATCCTACTGCTGAGCTCCTATCCTCTTTTTTGCGACTTTTGTTGTTGAACTTATAGGTTATGGGTGGGGGAGGGGGCGTTCCTGCCCCCTCCCCTCCCTCCTTTTTCTGCGGCTCCCTTGTGTTTCCTCCTCATCTCCACTCCCCTTTGTACCTCCTTGTAGTATATGTTCTTGTCTGATCTCCCCCTCTTTCCCTAGTCACTGTTGGCTAGGTCTTGAACAGGTCTTGGAACAGGCTGACGAATGGCCCCCATGCTTTGTGGAAGCCCTCGTCCGACCCTTGGATGTTGTACTTAATCTTCTACAGCTGTAGGAATTCTGCCAGGTATGCCAGCCAATCTGCAGCTGAGGGTGGTGTTGCTGATCGCCAACCGAACAGGATTCTCCGGCGTGCGATTGAGGAAGCAAAAGCAAGGGCATCAGCCCCCTTCCCCATATGTAGCTCTGGCTGTTCTGATATCCCGAAGACTGCCACCGTCACCCCTACAACCTTGGACATCGCCTCAAAGAAGGCTGCCCAGAACCCTACAAGTCTAGGGCAAGCCCAGAACATGTGGGCGTGGTTGGCCGGGCCTCCCTGGTGTCATAATATACATCTATGTATACAATGGAGTGCAGACTGGCAGTGATTGACACACAGGATGACCAGTAAGCACACAGAACAGAGCAGCCAATCACCAGACAGGACACGACCACTATAAAGCCAGAGGGCACCAGTTTTCCCACTCTCTCGGGACCCAGCCTCTGAGACAGTCAGAGCTTGTGAGATAGCCGGTGCCTACACCATGTGGTAGCTAGGTTAGTCTGGTCAGGCTAGTGTCAGGTCTCCAGTCAAGTCAGCATAGTGTCAACCCACAGTTGAACATGTATAATAGTTTGGATGTTGAATAAAATCGTGTTGCACTTTATCAAGTGTTGGAGGTCTGTCTCTCGCTACACTGCATCAAGTGCAGTTCGCCTCAACCCAGCCTACCCAACACATCACCTGGCACCGTTCACATTTATCCTCCACCTCCGGGAAGAACCTGTTCATTCGGATTCCGGTTAGGTGAGCTCTGTGCACCACTTTAAACTGCATGAGGCTGAGCCTTGCACAGGAGGAGGTGGAGTTGGCCCTGTTCAGCACTTTGCTCCAACCCACGTCTGTCCCCAGTTCGTCCTCCCATTTTCGTTTGACTTCGTCCAGTGGTGGTCTTGCCCTGTCGAGTAACTGACCATGAATGAATAAATGAATCTACAGGAAGACCATTACGGGCTGCAAACAAAAGACCAAGACCCTCTCTCGCTCGCTCTCCAAAAGGCTGTGAGCTCTGTATTCCTAAAACTACAGAGGCCTGAATGAATCTACAGTAAAAATCACAAACTGAAAGCAAAGTCTGAAGAGGAGTGGGTGCTGGAAACACCCATTTGAAACACAGACTCTTTTTCTCTTTTACTTTTTAAAAAAAACCTTTCTTCTCCTCTGTGTTTGTCTGCCTTGTGTGTGTGTCTGTCTGTATATATAGAGGACGGGGGCAAGTTAAAGTGGGGAAATAGGAATTAGATAATAGTTAACCAGTTGTTTTGCTGCACATTCCATTATAGCTCTTGTTATAAATAAATAGTAATTGGATTGAAATTTACAAACCTGGTGACTGTAATAATTGTGCAGCCAAGGGCCAAATATTTTGGATATTTGTCGAAGAATTCTGGGTTAATTCACTTGTGTTCTAACTCCAGGTCAAGTGGGGCAGAATTGACTGCGCACTAGCCCAGGGTGTCATAACACTGCTTTCAATTTCACTAGACGTCTGCGGAGACTGTATGGACAAAGTGTGTTGGGTGGGGGTACCATGGGTTGGCACAAGGTTAGTATGGGGATCAGTGGGGAGCCATGGATTGGAACTAAATCTGCATAAGGCCATGGGGATGGGTAGAGGGGCATAGATTGGCATATAGGGTATGAGGAGCAATGGGGCAGTGGGTGGGGGCATGAGGTGGTAAGAGTTGGTATGGATGGAGCATGGGGAGTGTGCGGGGGTTACAAGCGAGGGCTAGTGGTTTTTGAAGGCTTATTTCCAGCAAGGTTACCAATTAGGTCTTTTTCAATACATAACACAAAACCTAAAATAGCCCGATTCATAATTGATCCTTCAATGTCCTGCGCAAGATACACATCTCATACACATTCGAGGAATTCATCCTCCACAGCATTAGAACTAATTAGGTTTACCTAGTCTACATGTGAATTGAAGTCACCTATTATTTCTGTAGTTCCCATGTTCCATGCAGTTCTAATTTCCTGAATTCTACTGTGGCCAATATTACCACGTCTGATGGTGGCCTATAAACAACTCCCACCAATGTTTGGGACCCTTGTTGTTTCTTAGTTCCGCCCAAACAGATTTTACATCTTGATCCACTTTTTATTAATATACTGATCTCATCCCCTAGTAACAATGCTACCCGGGCGGTTCGGTGCCGCAGTGGTTAGCACTGCTGTCCATGGTACCGATGACCCGGGATTCGATCCTGGCCCCGGGTCACTGTCTGAATGAAGTTTGCACATTCTCCCCGGCTCTGCCCGGGTCTCACCCCCACAACCCAAAGACGTGCAGGGTGGATGGATTGGTCACGCTAAATTGCCCCTTAAGTGGAAAATAATTTGGGCACTTTAAATTTTAAAAAACAATGCTACCCAATGTCCTTATCGCCTATCTTTCCTAAATGACAAATATCCTTCAATATTCGGTTCTCAGCCTCAGTCACCCTGTAACCACATCTCCGTAATGTCTATTAAATCATATTCTTTCATCTCAATTTGTGCCTTCAAATCATTTGCCTTATTATGTTGTATGCATTCAGATAAAATGCCCTTAACTTTGTCTTTTAACATTATCCTATTTGATGCTTGCATTCAGTTTATCTGTCTTTTAATTCCACTTAATACTTTTCTACTTCCTGTTGTCAGTTTTGCTTCCCTCCATGTATGAGTCTTTCAGCTTTCCATCCACCTGCCAATCTAGCTTAAACCCTCCCCAACAGCACTAGCTAGTCACCCTGCAAGAATGCTTGTCCCAGTCCTGCTGAGGTGCAACCTGTCCATCTTGTACAGATCCCACTGGTACCTGTAACCTCTATTGTAACAAACTAACTAAAACATTAGCATAGCTCAAATATTAATTAACAATGAATATTTCAAACAAAAAGGTGAATTTTGCTTTAAATAGTTGCTGCAACAGTGATATACCGTGCATAATTACAGGCCCTCAAATTATTTCCTGTACAAATATGACATCACATATAATCTCAGTTTTTCCAATTCATTTTATGGGATCTCTCACGTCCCATCCAATCATTTCAGCTCCAGAGTTACATTCAACAGCAGCTGTATACCATCCAAAGTCCCCAGATATAATTACCGTCAATATGGTGCAAGTCTACAAACCCACTCTCACTCGGGTCACAACAGTTCTGATGGCACAGAATCCCCAGAGATTCCCTTCTTTGTGCCCTTTAAGTGATCTGGTGAGCACTGGGACAACTTTAATAGGGACAGTAGTTATTGCACAATCCACAATCATTCCCTCTTTTTGTCCTCAGGCCTTTCCAACTGTATAACATACAAAGTAACACCAACTCTGCTTTGTTGTCAGAGCTCTGCATGAATACCAGGATATGACTGAAATTTTCCAAACAGAAAATGGTTCCATTCTAAGTGAGCCTAGCCTGTTTTAGCTTTGCATCCATTCACCGTGTTCTGAATTGCCTGCCACAAAAACAGACTGAAAAACCCCAACACCACCACAATTAACCTTCTATCGACCCTTTGCTTCTCACCTGTTCATCCCCATGGCAACCCCAGATCTCAAAGATAATTCTTGAAACTCCCTCCTCCTTTCATAAGGAGGAAACCAATTAACTCCCTTTCAAAATACTCACCAGTACATTTGTTCTTAAAGGGACATCACACAAAAGAAAATGCAGGCATTTTGCAATACATGGGCCATTGCATGTTGATATCTATTAACCGCAAGTCCCTCAAAACCTCAAATTTAAAATCCCCAATCCTATTCCTACTTAAATCGCTCTGACTTCAGCCCTTTCTTTCTCTATAAACTCTTTGAGCATTATGGTTCCGCTAAATTCTATGTTCCTCCTACTCTATCCTCTTGTGTATTTCCTTCGCTTTGCCGCATTATTGACAACAGTATCTTTATCCACCTTTGCCCCACATTCTGTAAATTGTTCTATAAACCCCCTGCCTCTCCACTTCCTTTGCCTCCTGTAACTCCCTCTTTAAAACCTAGCTGTTGGAATATCACTTTCTTGGCTACGTATGCATCCATTTTCCTCTGAGGGTCATCATTCTATATGAAAGGCACAAGAGAAATGCAAATTATTTAAAGTTGTGGTGCTCGAATGTACATTCAAAGTAAGCTTGGTGAGTTGCTGCAGTGCATCCCATAGATAATGTGCACCAATGTCACACTGATGTTGGAGAAGAGATGGATACCATGTTTTATAGTAGGGGCACCAATTGATTGGACTTCTTTTGTCTTTGTATTGTTCTTGGAAGTTATTGCAGCGGTACAAAGTCATGCAAATGGTGAGTATTCCATCACATACCTGACTTCACAATAATGTCACGTCTCCAAAAACTATAATAATTGGAAAGTGAATATAAAAGCATCAATATCTCCTCCCAATCCAAAGTACTATGCATTTATGAGAATTTAGTTGGATGCCTTTATGACTCAAAATAGAAAGCAATGAAGTAATATTAAATAATTAAATGTCATTTTTATATTTCCAGGTCCAGATATTTTGACGCTCGTCGTAGGGTCAGACATTAGTCGATGCCCTAACACCCCAAGGCCAGCATGCCGTGGATACTTGCATAAACGTACTCAATCTGGATTTCTAAAGGGTTGGAGAAAGAGATGGTTTGTTTTAAAACACAATGGCTTATTCTACTATTACAAGAACAAAAAGGTGCAAAGAAATTCTGGAACTTTCAAATATATGACAATCTTATTAACTACAACTGCGAATCCGCCAGCATGTGTAAAGAGAATGGATAGGACAAATTATTTCAATAGGAAAAATGTAGCAAGCTGGATAACGTTTGAGAGAGGTTCCAGAGTATGGGGGAATATGTCAGCAATAATAGAGTGGAAGGACCAGGAGAGTTGGAAGAACAGAGGACACAGCTGGAGGGGATCACACAGGAAAAGAGAGGGGCATGGAGGGATTTGCAAATGGGAAGTTCTAGATAAGTTAATATTTGGGGACATTGGCAAGAGGGAATCTTAAAAAGTTGAGTCTGGATGTAAATATGTAATTCAGCAGCAGTGGTGGTGAGGCAATAATGAAGACAGCGATATAGAGATGATCTTGGTTAGCCTTGGTAATGGACTCAATAGGGTTTGATGTGTACGGGGCATCAAGGTTATTTCTTACAGTCAGGAAGAGGGATGAGATTATGATCTAAGGAAAAAAGTATCTGAGCAGGATTGAATCGGATGGTTTCAACCTTTACAATGTTGAATTCCAGTCAGATCGTACATAAGTTCTTAAGACCATAAATTTCGGCCCATTGTGTATGTTCTGCCATTCAATGACAAATTTGAGATGAGAATCCTAAATTCCACTTTCCCGCCTTATCCCCATAACCCTTGATTCCCTTACAGATTAAAAATCTGTCTATCTCAGCCTTGAACATACTTAATGACCTAGCCTCGACAGCCCCCTGTGGTAACAAATTCCACAGATTCACTACCCTCAGAGATGGCCGATCCTTTTCTCTGAGATTATTCTCTCTGGTCCTAGATATTCCTCGAAGGGGGAACAACCTCTCAGCGTCTACTCTGTCAAGCCATCTGAAAATCCTATATGTCTTAATAAGGGCACCTTTCATTCTTCTAAGCTCTCAATCTCTCCTCATAAGAAAATCCTCCATACCCAGGCTCAACCTAGTGAACCTTCTCTGGACAGCTCCAATGCCAGCATATCTTTCGTTTTTTTTAAATTAAAAAATAAATAAATTTAGAGTATCCAATTATTTTTTTTCCCAATTTAAGGGCCAATTTAGCGCGGCCAATCCACCTACCCTGCACACTTTTGGGTTTTGTGGGTGAGACCCACACGGACACAGGGAGAATATACAAACTCCACACAGACAGTGACCCGGGCAGTATATCTTCCCTTAGATAAGAGGACCACAAATGTTAACAGTATTCCAGATCTTGTCTAACTAGCACCTTGTATAGTTTTAACAAGATTTCCCTACTTTTCGATTGCATTCCCTTGGAAATAAAGGCCAACATTCCATTTGCCTTCCCTACTACCTGCTGAACCTGCATGCTAGCTTTTTGTGATTTAAGCTCGAGGATCCCCAAATCCCTCTGTGTCACCGCCCTCAGAAGTCTTTCTCCATTTAAATGACATTCAGCTCCTCTACTCTTTCTACCAAAGTGCATAATTTCACATTTTCCAACATCATATTCCATCCAGTTTTTGGGCTATATCCCTCTATAGATTCTCTGTGTCATCTTCACCACTTGCCTTCCCACCTATTTTTGTGTTGTCTGCAATCTTGGCTGTAGTTCATTCACTTATGTTGTCCAAGTCATTAATGTATATTAAAATAAATGTGGCCCCAGCAATGATCGCTGTGGCACTCCACTAGATAAGGTTGCCATCCTGGAAATGCCCATCTTATCCCAACTCTCTGACTTCTATTAATGAGCCAATGCTCTGTCCATGCTAATATACTACACCCAACACCACCGGCTCTTATCTTATTAAGTAGCATTTTATGCACGTACAGCCAGTGACATAACATTAACAGATTATCAGAGCAATAAGGTGAGGTGCTGCCAGTGAACATTAGGAAAGCTAAACCTGTGCTTACATAGGATGTCCGCAAAGAGTCGCATATAGATGAGGAATAGAAGGCAGAAGTATGAAGATTTAGGGGACACCTGAGGTAACTGTGTTGACACGGGATATAAAACCATTGCAGAAAGGCGCTGACTACATTGGGAAATGTAGAGACAAAGCCCGCTCAGTATTGTGCTACAGAACTAAAATGATAACAACGCCCCCCCCCCCCACACAATCCTGTCACTAACAGGAATTATAACCCCACCCGGCCAGCACGGTGGCACAATGGTTAGCATTGCTGCCTCAGCGCTGAGGTCCCAGGTACGATCCCGACTCTGGGTCACTGTCCATGTGGAGTTTGCACATTCTCCTTGCGTTTGCGTGGGTTTCTCCCCCAACCCAAAGATGTGCAGGGCAGGTGGATTGGCCACGCTAAGTTGCCCCTTAATTGGAAAAAATGAATTGGGTACTCAAACATTTTTTTTTAAAGAAAAGGAATTCTAACCCCACCCTGTCATTAAGAACGGACCCACCACCACCCCAACCCTTTTACTGAGAGCAACAAATCCACACACCCGCCATGACTGACCGAATTGACCGCCCCCCCCCCCCACCCACTATTACTGGCAGAACTGACCACCATCAATGAAAGAACTGACACCCCGCCACACACTACCCCCTCGTCCATCACTGACAGAACAGACAGCCCCCCATCCCTGACAGACCAGACCTCCTCCATCACTGGATGAACTGACCCCCCTCCATCACTAACAACTGAACCCTCCCCTCGCATCCCCCTGCCATCACTGAAAAACTGACCTCCCCTCCACCAATGACAGAACTGACACCCCCCCCCCACCACCATCACTGACAGAACTGATACCCCCTTCATCACTGACAAAACTGGCCCCCCTCCATCACTGACAACTGACCCCCCACATCCCCCTGCCATCACTGATAAACTGACCCCCCCCACCATCACTGATAAAACTGACACCCCCATCACTGACAGAACTTACCCACCCCACCACACACGACCTCCTCGTCCATCACTGACAGAACAGACGGCCCCCCATCCCTGACAGACCAGATCTCCTCCATCACTGACAGAACTGAACCCCCCCCCCCCCTCCATCACTGACAGAACTGACCCCCTCCATCACTGGCAGAACTGACCCCCCTCCATTCGTGACAGAACTGAACCCCCCCCCCCATCACTGACAGAACTGACCCCCCTACATAACTGACAGAACTGACCCCCCCTACATCACTGACAGAACTGACCCCCCTCCATCACTGACAACTGAATCCCCGCATCCCCCTGCCATCACTGAAAAACTGACCCGCCCACCATCACTGACAGAACTGACCCCACCTCCATCACTGATAAAACTGACCCCCCCATCACTGACTGAACTGAACCCCCCCCACCCCCCCGCATCAGTGACAGAACTGCCCCCCCTACATCACTGACAGAACTGCCCCCCCCACATCAGTGACAGAACTGCCCCCCCTACATCACTGACAGAACTGACCCCCCACATCACTTACAGAACTGACCCCCCCCTACATCACTGACAGAACTGACCCCCCCACATCACTGACAGAACTGACCCCCCGCTACATCACTGACAGAACTGACCCCCCACATCACTTACAGAACTGACCCCCCCTCCATCAGTGACAGAACTGACCCCCCCTCCATCAGTGACAGAACTGACCCCCCTCCATCAGTGACAGAACTGACCCTCCCTACATCACTGATAGAACTGACTCCCCCACATCACTTAAAGAACTGACCCCCCCCCCCACATCACTGACAGAACTACCCGCCTCCATCACTGACAGAACTGACCCTCCTCTCCATCAGTGACAGAACTGACCCCCCCCTACATCACTGACAGAACTGACCCCCCCCTCCAACACGGACAGAACTGATCCTCCTCCATCACTGACAGAACAAATCCCATCCACCCCCCATCGCCATCACTGATCCCCCCACCATCACTCACAGAAGTGACTCAACCCTCCACTCCATCCCTGACAGAACAGATCCCATCCACTTACAACTAACCCCCACCATCACTGACAGAACTGACCCCCCTCCATCACTGACCGAACTGACCCCCCTCCATCACTGACAACTGACCCCCCCTCGCATCCCCCTGCCATCACTGAAAAACTGACCTCCCCCACCATCACTGACAGAACTGACCCCACCCCCATCACTGATAAAACTGACCCCCCTTCACTGACAGAACAGACCCCCCTCCAACACTGACTGAACTGGAGCCCCCCCCCCCCACATCACTGACAGAACTGACCACCCTCCATCACTGGCAGAACTGACACCCCCCACCCCCCACAACACTGACAGAACTGAACCCCCCTCCATCACTGGCAGAACTGAACCCCCACCCCCACATCACTGACAGAACTGGCCCCCTCCATCACTGACAGAACAGACCCCCTCCATCACTGACAGAACTGAGCCCCCTTTATCACTGACAGAACTGACCCCCCCCCCCCACATCACTGACTGAACTGAACCCCCCCCCCCACATCACTGACAGAACAGACCCACTCCATCACTGAAAGAACTCACCTCCCTCTATCACTGACAGAACTGACACCCTCCATCACTGAATGAACTGAACTCCCCCCCCCCACATCACTGACAGAACTGACCCCCTCCATCACTGGCAGAACTGACCCCCTCCATCACTGACTGAACTGAACCCACCCCCCCACATAACTGACAGAACTGACCCCCTCCATCACTGACAACTGACCCCCCCGCACCCCCCTGCCATCACTGAAAAACTGACCCGCCCCCTACATCACTGACAGAACTGATCCCATCCACTTACAACTAACCCCTGCCATCACTGATAAAACTGACCCCTCTCCATCACTTACAGAACTGACCCCCCCTACATCACTGACAGAACTGACCCCCCCTCCATCAATGACGGAACTGACCGCACCTACATCAATGACGGAACTGACCCCCCCTCCATCAATGACAGAACTGACCCCTCCTACATCACTGACAGAACTGACCCCCCCTCCATCAATGACGGAACTGACCGCACCTACATCACTGACAGAACTGACCCCCCCTCCATCAATGACAGAACTGACCCCCCCTCCATCAATGACAGAACTGACCCCCCCTCCATCAATGACAGAACTGACCCCCCCTCCATCAATGACAGAACTGATCCTCCTCCATCACTGACAGAACAAATCCCATCCACTTACAACTAACGTTCGCCATCACTGACCCCACCACCACCCCCCCCGCCATCACTCACAGAAGTGACTCAACAACCCCTATTCCATCACTGACAGAAGTGACTCAACCCTCCACTCCATCCCTGACAGAACAGATCCCATCCACTTACAACTAACCCCCTCCATCACTGACAGAACTGCCCCCCCCCGCCATCACTGACCGAACTGACCCCCCTCCATCACTGATAAAACTGACCGCCCCATCAATGAAAAAACAGACCCCCCCCATCACTGACAGAATTGACCCCCCTTCATCACTGATAGAACAGACCCCCCCTCCATCATTGACAGAACTGACCCCCGCCTCCATCACTGGCTGAACTGACACCCCCCATCACTGACAACTGACTCCCCGCATCCCCCTGCCATCACTGAAAAACTGACCTCCCTCCACCATCACTGACAGAACTGACCCCCCCCCCTTCACCACTGACAAAACTGACCCCCACTTCATCACTGACAAAACTGACCCCCCTCCATCACAGATAAAACTGGCCCCCCTCCATCACTGACAACTGACCCCCCACATCCCCCTGCCATCACTGATAAACTGACCCCCCCCCCACCATCACTGATAAAACTGACACCCCCATCACTGACAGAACTTACCCACCCCACCACACACGACCTCCTCGTCCATCACTGACAGAACAGACGGCCCCCCATCCCTGACAGACCAGATCTCCTCCATCACTGACAGAACTGAACCCCCCCCCCCCTCCATCACTGACAGAACTGACCCCCTCCATCACTGGCAGAACTGACCCCCCTCCATTCGTGACAGAACTGAACCCCCCCCCCCATCACTGACAGAACTGACCCCCCTACATAACTGACAGAACTGACCCCCCCTACATCACTGACAGAACTGACCCCCCTCCATCACTGACAACTGAATCCCCGCATCCCCCTGCCATCACTGAAAAACTGACCCGCCCACCATCACTGACAGAACTGACCCCACCTCCATCACTGATAAAACTGACCCCCCCATCACTGACTGAACTGAACCCCCCCCACCCCCCCACATCAGTGACAGAACTGCCCCCCCTACATCACTGACAGAACTGCCCCCCCCACATCAGTGACAGAACTGCCCCCCCTACATCACTGACAGAACTGACCCCCCACATCACTTACAGAACTGACCCCCCCCTACATCACTGACAGAACTGACCCCCCCACATCACTGACAGAACTGACCCCCCGCTACATCACTGACAGAACTGACCCCCCACATCACTTACAGAACTGACCCCCCCTCCATCAGTGACAGAACTGACCCCCACTCCATCAGTGACAGAACTGACCCCCCTCCATCAGTGACAGAACTGACCCTCCCTACATCACTGATAGAACTGACTCCCCCACATCACTTAAAGAACTGACCCCCCCCCCCACATCACTGACAGAACTACCCGCCTCCATCACTGACAGAACTGACCCTCCTCTCCATCAGTGACAGAACTGACCCCCCCCCTCCATCACTGACAGAACTGACCCCCCCCTCCAACACGGACAGAACTGATCCTCCTCCATCACTGACAGAACAAATCCCATCCACTTACAACTAACGCTCGCCATCACTGATCCCCCCACCATCAGTGACAGAAGTGACTCAACACCCCCTATTCCATCACTCACAGAAGTGACTCAACAACCCCTATTCCATCACTGACAGAAGTGACTCAACCCTCCACTCCATCCCTGACAGAACAGATCCCATCCACTTACAACTAACCCCCACCATCACTGACAGAACTGCCCCCCCCGCCATCACTGACCGAACTGACCCCCCTCCATCACTGATACAACTGACCGCCCCATCACTGAAAAAACAGACCCCCCCATCACTGACAGAATTGACCCCCCTTCATCACTGATAGAACTGCCCCCCACCCCCATCATTGAAAGAACTGACCCCCGCCTCCATCTCTGACAGAACTGACACCCCCCATCACTGACAACTGACTCCCCGCATCCCCCTGCCATCACTGAAAAACTGACCCCCCCCCCACCATCACTGACAGAACTGACCCCCCCTCCATCACTCACTGAACTGAACCCCTCCCACCACATCATTGATAGAACTGACCCCCACCCACATCACTTACAGAACGGCCCCCCCCTACATCCTTGACAGAACTGACCCCCCTCCATCACTGACAGAACTGACCCCCCCTCCAACACGGACAAAACTGACATCTCCCCCATCACTGGCTGAACTGACCCCCCCTCCAACACGGACAGAACTGATCCTCCTCCATCACTGACAGATCAAATCCCATCCACTTACAACTAACGCTCGCCATCACTGACCCCGCCCCCCCCCCGCCATCACTGACAGAAGTGACTCAACACCCCCTATTCCATCACTGACAGAAGTGACTCAACCCTCCATTCCATCCCTGCCAGAACAGATCCGATCCACTTACAACTAACCCCCACCATCACTGACAAAACTGACACCCCCCCCCCCCCCCCCGCCATCACTGACCGAACTGACCCCCCTCCATCACTGACAACTGAACCCCCCCCCCGCCATCACTGACAGAAGTGACTCAACACCCCCTATTCCATCACTGACAGAAGTGACTCAACCCTCCATTCCATCCCTGCCAGAACAGATCCCATCCACTTACAACTAACCCCCACCATCACTGACAGAACTGACAACCCCCCCCCCCTCCATCACTGACAACTGACCCCCCCCCCCCCCCGCATCCCCCTGCCATCACTGAAAAACTGACCTCCCCCACCATCACTGACAGAACTGACCCCACCTCCATCACTGATAAAACTGACCCCCCTTCACTGACAGAACAGACCCCCCTCCAACACTGACTGAACTGGAGCCCCCCCCCCCCCACATCACTGACAGAACTGACCCCCTCCATCACTGATAAAACTGACCCCCCCATCACTGACAGAACTGACCCCCCCTCCATCACTGGCAGAACTGACCCCCACATCACTGACAGAACTGACCCCCCCTCCCCCACATCACTGACAGAACTGACACCCTCCATCACTGACAGAACTGACCCCCCCCCTCCCCCACATCACTGACAGAACTGACCCCCCCCTCCCCCACATCACTGACAGAACTGACCCCCCCCTCCCCCACATCACTGACAGAACTGACACCCTCCATCACTGACAGAACTGACCCCCCCTCCCCCACATCACTGACAGAACTGACCCCCCCCACATCACTGACAGAACTGACACCCTCCATCACTGACAGAACTGACCCCCCACAGCACTGACAGAACTGAACCCCCCCTCCCCCACATCACTGACAGAACAGACCCTCTCCATCACTGACAGAACTGACTCCCCACAGCACTGACAGAACTGACCCCCTCCATCACTGACAGAACTGAGCCCCCTTTATCACTGACAGAACTGACCCCCCCCCCCCACATCACTGACAGAAATGACCCCCTCCATCACTGACTGAACTGAACCCCCCCCCACAGCACTGACTGAACTGAACCCCCCCCCCACATCACTGACAGAACAGACCCCCTCCATCACTGACAGAACTGACCCCCTCCATCACTGACAGAACTGACCCCCTCAATCACTGAATGAATTGAACTCCCCCCCCCCACAGCACTGACAGAACTGACCCCCCCCCCCCCCACATCACTGACAGAACTGACCCCCTCCATCACTGACAGAACTGACCCCCTCCATCACTGAATGAACTGAACTCCCCCCCCCCCCACATCACTGGTAGAACTGACCCCCTCCATCACTGAATGAACTGAACCCCCCCCCCCGCCCCCACATCACTGGCAGAACTGACCCCCTCCATCACTGACTGAACTGAACCCACCCCCCCACATAACTGACAGAACTGACCCCCTCCATCACTGACAACTGACCCCCCCGCACCCCCCTGCCATCACTGAAAAACTGACCCGCCCCCCAACATCACTGACAGAACTGATCCCCCTCCATCACAGACAGAGCAGATCCCATCCACTTACAACTAACCCCTGCCATCACTGATAAAACTGACCCCCCCTCCATCACTTACAGAATTGATCCCCTTCATCACTGACAGAACTGACCCCCCTCCATCAATGACAGAACTGACCCCCGCCTCCATCACTGGCTGAACTGAGCCCCCCCTACATCTCTGACAGAACTGACTCCCCGCATCCCCCTGCCATCACTGAAAAACTGACCCCCCACCATCACTGACAGAACTGACCCCCCTCCATCACTGACAACTGACCCCCCACATCCCCCTGCCATCACTGAAAAACTGACCCCCCCCACCCACCACCAGTGACAGAACTGACACCCCCTCCATCATTGACAGAACTGACACCGCCTTCATCACTGACAAAACTGACCCCCCTCCATCACTGACAGAACTTACCCACCCCACCACACACGACCTCCTCGTCCATCACTGACAGAACAGACGGCCCCCCATCCCTGACAGACCAGATCTCCTCCATCACTGACAAAACTGACCCTCCCCACCATCACTGACAGTACTGACCCCACCTCCATCACTGATAAAACTGACCCCCCTTCACTGACAGAACTGAACCTCCCCCCCCCCACATCACTGACAGAACTGACCCCCTCCATCACTGACTGGACTGCCCCCCCTACATCACTGACAGAACTGACCCCCCCTCCATCAGTGACAGAACTGACCCCCCCACATCACTGACAGAACTGACCCCCCCCTCCATTCGTGACAGAACTGACCCCCCCTGCATCAGTGACAGAACTGACCCCCCCTGCATCAGTGACAACTGAACCCCCGCATCCCCCTGCCATCACTGAAAAACTGACCCCCCCCCCCACCATCACTGACAGAACTGACCCCACCTCCATCACTGATAAAACTGACCCCCCCATCACTGACTGAACTGAACCCCCCCCACCCCCCCACATCAGTGACAGAACTGCCCCCCCCTACATCACTGACAGAACTGACCCCCCCACATCATTGACAGAACTGACCCCCCCTCCATCAGTGACAGAACTGACCCCCCCTCCATCAGTGACAGAACTGACCCCCCCCTACATCACTGATAGAACTGACTCCCCCACATCACTTACAGAACTGACCCCCCCCCTACATCACTGACAGAACTACCCCCCCTCCAACACGGACAGAACTGATCCTCCTCCATCACTGACAGAACAAATCCCATCCACCCCCCATCGCCATCACTGATCCCCCCACCATCACTCACAGAAGTGACTCAACCCTCCACTCCATCCCTGACAGAACAGATCCCATCCACTTACAACTAACCCCCACCATCACTGACAGAACTGACCCCACCCCCATCACTGATAAAACTGACCCCCCTTCACTGACAGAACAGACCCCCCTCCAACACTGACTGAACTGGAGCCCCCCCCCCCCCACATCACTGACAGAACTGACCACCCTCCATCACTGGCAGAACTGACACCCCCCACCCCCCACAACACTGACAGAACTGAACCCCCCTCCATCACTGGCAGAACTGAACCCCCACCCCCACATCACTGACAGAACTGGCCCCCTCCATCACTGACAGAACAGACCCCCTCCATCACTGACAGAACTGAGCCCCCTTTATCACTGACAGAACTGACCCCCCCCCCACATCACTGACTGAACTGAACCCCCCCCCCCACATCACTGACAGAACAGACCCACTCCATCACTGAAAGAACTCACCTCCCTCTATCACTGACAGAACTGACACCCTCCATCACTGAATGAACTGAACCCACCCCCCCACATAACTGACAGAACTGACCCCCTCCATCACTGACAACTGACCCCCCCGCACCCCCCTGCCATCACTGAAAAACTGACCCGCCCCCTACATCACTGACAGAACTGATCCCATCCACTTACAACTAACCCCTGCCATCACTGATAAAACTGACCCCTCTCCATCACTTACAGAACTGACCCCCCCTACATCACTGACAGAACTGACCCCCCCTCCATCAATGACGGAACTGACCGCACCTACATCAATGACGGAACTGACCCCCCCTCCATCAATGACAGAACTGACCCCACCTACATCACTGACAGAACTGACCCCCCCTCCATCAATGACGGAACTGACCGCACCTACATCACTGACAGAACTGACCCCCCCTCCATCAATGACAGAACTGACCCCCCCTCCATCAATGACAGAACTGACCCCCCCTCCATCAATGACAGAACTGACCCCCCCTCCATCAATGACAGAACTGATCCTCCTCCATCACTGACAGAACAAATCCCATCCACTTACAACTAACGTTCGCCATCACTGACCCCACCACCACCCCCCCCGCCATCACTCACAGAAGTGACTCAACAACCCCTATTCCATCACTGACAGAAGTGACTCAACCCTCCACTCCATCCCTGACAGAACAGATCCCATCCACTTACAACTAACCCCCTCCATCACTGACAGAACTGCCCCCCCCCCGCCATCACTGACCGAACTGACCCCCCTCCATCACTGATAAAACTGACCGCCCCATCAATGAAAAAACAGACCCCCCCCATCACTGACAGAATTGACCCCCCTTCATCACTGATAGAACAGACCCCCCCTCCATCATTGACAGAACTGACCCCCGCCTCCATCACTGGCTGAACTGACACCCCCCATCACTGACAACTGACTCCCCGCATCCCCCTGCCATCACTGAAAAACTGACCTCCCTCCACCATCACTGACAGAACTGACCCCCCCCCCTTCACCACTGACAAAACTGACCCCCACTTCATCACTGACAAAACTGACCCCCCTCCATCACAGATAAAACTGACCCCCTCCATCACTGACAGAACTGACCCCACCTCCATCACTGATAAAACTGACCCACTCCACCACTGACAGAACTGACACCTCCTCCATCACTGGCTGAACTGACCCCCCCCCCTACATCACTGACAGAACTGGCCCCCCTCCAACACGGACATTACTGATCCTCCTCCATCACTGACAGAACAAATCCCATCCATTTACAACTAACGTTCGCCATCACTGACCGCCCACCCACCCCGCCATCAGTGACAGAAGTGACTCAACACCTCCTATTCCATCACTGACAGAAGTGACTCAACCCTCCACTCCATCCCTGACAGAACAGATCCCATCCACTTACAACTAACCCCCTCCATCACTGACAGAACTGACAACCCCCCCCCGCCATCACTGACAGAACTGACCCCCCTCCATCACTGACAACTGACCCCCCCCTTCACCACTGACAGAACTGACAACCCCCCACCCACCCCCGCCATCACTGACAGAACTGACATCCCCCCCCCCCACCCCGCCATCACTGACAAAACTGACCCCTTCCATTACTGACAGAACTGACCCACCCCACCACACACTACCTCCTCGTCCATCAGTGACAGAACAGACGGCCCCCCATCCCTGTCAGACCAGATCTCCTCCATCTCTGACAGAACTGACCCCCCTCCATCACTGACAACTGACCCCTCCCGCATCCCCCTGCCATCACTGAAAAACAGACCTCCCCCACCATCACTGACGGAACTGACCCCCTCCATCACTGACAACTGACCCCCCCTGCATCCCCCTGCCATCACTGAAAAACTGACCTCCCCCACCATCACTGACAGAACTGATCCCCCTCAATCACAGACAGAGCAGATCCCATTCACTTACAACTAACCCCTGCCATCACTGATAAAACTGACCCCCCCTCCATCACTTACAGAACTGACCCCCCCTACATCACTGACAGAACTGACCCCCCTCCATCAATGACAGAACTGACCCCCCCTCCATCACTGACAGAACTGACCCCCCTCCATCACTGACAGAACTGACCCCCCTCCATCAATGACAGAACTGACGCCACCTACATCACTGACAGAACTGAACCCCCCACATCAATGACAGAACTGACCCCCCCTCCAACACTGACTGAACTGAACCCCCCCCCCACATCACTGACAGAACTGAACCCCCTCCATCACTGACAGAACTGACCCACCCCACATCACTGACAGAACTGACCCCCCCTCCATCACTGACAGAATTGACCCCCCTCCATCAATGACAGAACTGACCCCACCTACATCACTGACGGAACTGACCCCTCCCCCCACATCACTGACAGAACTGACCCCCCCTACATCACTGACAGAACTGACCCCCCCCCCTTCATCATTGATAAAACCAACCCCCTCCATCACTGCAGAACTGACCCCACCCCTCCATCACTGACAAATGACCCCCCCGCATCCCCCTGCCATCACTGAAAAACTGACTTCCCCCACCATCACTGACAGAACTGACCCCACCTCCATCACTGATAAAACTGACCCCCTCCATCACTGACAGAACTGACCCCCCTCCAACACTGACAGAACTGAACCCCCTCCATCACTGATAAAACTGACACCTCCATCACTGGCGGAACTGACCCCCTCCATCACTGACTGAACTGAACACCCCCCCCACCACATCACTGACAGAACTGACCCCTCTCCATCACTGACAGAACTGACCCCCCCTCCAACACTGACTGAACTGACACCCCCACATCACTGACAGAACTGACCCCCCCCCCTACATCACTGACAGAACTAACCCCCCCTCCATCACTGACAGAACTGACCCCCCCTCCAACAAGGACAGAACTGATCCTCCTCCATCACTGACAGAACAAATCCCATCCACTTACAACTAACGTTCGCCATCACTGACCGCCCCCCCCCCCCCCCGCCATCACTGACAGAAGTGACTCAACACCTCCTATTCCATCACTCACAGAAGTGACTCAACCCTCCACTCCATCCCTGACAGAACAGATCCCATCCACCTACAACTAACCCCCGCCATCACTGACAGAACTGACACCCCCCCCCCACCCCCGCCATCACTGACAGAACTAACCCCCCCTCCATCACTGACAGAACTGACCCCCCCCTCCATCACTGACAGAACTGACCCCCCCTCCAACAAGGACAGAACTGATCCTCCTCCATCACTGACAGAACAAATCCCATCCACTTACAACTAACGCTCGCCATCACTGACCCCCCCGCCATCAGTGACAGAAGTGACTCAACACCCCCTATACCATCACTCACAGAAGTGACTCAACCCTCCACTCCATCCCTGACAGAACAGATCCCATCCACTTAGAACTAACCCCCACCATCACTGACAGAACTGACACCCCCCCCCCCCGCCATCACTGACAGAACTGACACCCCCCCCCCACCCGCCCGCCATCACTGACAGAACTGACACCCCCCCACCCCCCCGCCATCACTGACAGAACTGACACTCTCCCCGTCCATCAATATATAAAAGGTAAAAGAGAGGCAAAAGGATAGACATTGGACCACTGGATAATGTGGCTGGAGAAGTAATAATAGGAAACAAAGAAATGGCAGAGAAACTGAATAGTTACTTTACATCAATCTTCACTGTGGAAGATACCAGTGGGATGCCAGAGCTCCAGGAGAATCAGGGGCAGAAGTGAGTGTAGTGGCCATCACTAAGGAGAAGGTTCTGGGGAAACTGAAAAATCTGAAGGTGGATAAATCACCTGGACCGGATGGACTACACCCCAGGGTTCTGAAAGAGATAGCTGAGGAGATTGTGGAGGCATTGGTGGTAATCTTTCAGGAATCACTGGAGGCAGGAAGGGCCCCAGAGGACTGGAAAGTGGAGAATGTAACACCACTGTTTAAGAAGGGAGGGAGGGAGGAGGACCTGGTGGAGGGGCTGGGAGCCCCAATTGAGATTGAGGAAATAATCAAGGAGCTGGAGGGCAAGCAGTCGGGCAAGGCCCCGGGGCCTGACGGCTACCCGGTGGAATTCTATAAGAGGTTTTCAGAGATATTGAGCCCACTGCTGGTGAGGACATTTAATGAAGCAAGAGAGAAGGGTGTCCTCCCCCCAACAATGTCGCAGGCCTCGATTTCATTGATCTTGAAATGGGTGAAGGATCCGGAACAATGCGTGTCATACAGGCTGATTTCTCTACTGAATGTTGACGCCAAACTGCTGGCTAAGATACTGGCCACAAGGATAGAGGACTGTGTCCCGGGGTTGATAGGGGAAGACCAGATGGGATTTGTTAAGGGCAGGCAACTCAAGGCCAATGTTCGATGGCTTCTAAATGTTATTATGATGCCCTCAGAAGGAGAGGAGGCGGAGGTGGTGGTAGCGATGGATGTGGAGAAGGCTTTTGATTGGGTGGAGTGGAATTATCTGTGGGAGGTGCTGGGAAGGTTTGGGTTTGGTGAGGGCTTTATTGACTGGGTGCGGTTGCTCTATCAGGCACCAGTAGCGAGTGTGCGTACGTACCGGCTGAGGTCGGGGTATTTTGAACTACACCAAGGGACGAGGCAAGGGTGCCCCCTCTCCCTGTTACTGTTTGCTCTGGCCATAGAGGCAATGGCCATGGCTTTAAGAGCCTCTAGGAACTGGAAAGGGCTGGTTTGGGGGGTAGGAGGGGGGGGGGGGGGGGCAGTGGAGCACCGGGTCTCGCTCTACGCAGATGACCTGCTCTTGTACATTTCAGACCCGTTGGAGGGGATGGGGGCAGTAATGCGAATCTTGGGGGAATTTGGCAATTTTTGGGGGTATAAATTGAACATGGGGAAAAGCGAGATGCTTGCGATCCAGGCAAGAAGGCAGGAGAAGAGACTGTGAGAGCTGCCGCTCAGAATGGTAGGGAAGAGCTTTCGATATCTGGGAATCCAGGTGGCCCGAAAATGGGAGGTACTACACAAGTTAAACCTATCCTGGTTGGTAGAACAAATGGAAGGGGACTTTAAGAGATGGGCCATGCTCCCGCTATCACTGGCGGGGAGTGTACAGACCGTGAAAATGACGGACCTCCCCAGATTTCTGTTTGTCGTTCAGTGCCTCCCCATCTTCATCCCAAAGGCCTTTTTCAAGCGGGTGAATAAGATTATTTTGGGATTTGTGTGGGCGAGTAAAACAGAAAGTGTTGCTGGAGCGCAGTCGGGGGGAGGGTGGGATGACACTGCTGAACTTCTGCAATTACTACTGGACGGCTAATATAGCCATGATCAGGAAGTGGGTAGTGGGGGAGGGGTCGGATGGGAGCGGATGGAGGCGGCGTCATGTAAAGACACCAGTCTGGGAGCATTGGTAACGGCACCTCTGCTGTTCTCGCCGGCCCGATACTCCACAAGTCCAGTGGTAGTGGCGGCTCTGAGGATCTGGGGGCAAAGGAGGAGATATAAGAGAGTGGAGGGAGCATGATTTGGACCCCAATTTATAACAACCACAGGTTTGTACCGGGTAGGCAAATGACGGGTTCCGGAGTTGGCAGAGGGCAGGAATTAGAAGGATGGGGGATCTATTTATAGATGGGAGCTTTCCCAGCTTGAAAGCTTTGGAGGATAAATTTAAATTGCCATCAGGGAACGGTTTTAGGTATTTGCAGGTGCGCGACATCCTGAGAAAACAGGTGCCGGCCTTTCCTCTGCTGCCGCCACGGGGGATACAGGATAGAGTAGTTTCCAGTACCTAGGTGGGAGGGGGGGAGGTATCGGATATTTATCAGGAGCTTTCGGAGGCGGAGGAAACTCCGGTGGAGGAGTTTAAGGGCAAGAGGGAGGACGAGCTAGGAGGAGCGATAGAGGCGGGTCTATGGGCGGATGCCCTAAGCAGGGTTAATACCTCCTCATCGTGTGCCAGGCTTAGCCTGATACAATTTAAGGTAGTCCCCGGGCACACCTCACAGTGACTAGGATGAGCAAGTTTTTCGGGGTAGAGGATAGGAGGATAGGTACACGGGAAGCCCAGCAAATCATGTCCACATGTTTTGGGCATGCCCAAAGCTTAGAGGGTTTTGGCAGGGTTTTGCTAAGGCAATGTCCACAGTGCTAAAAACACGGGTGGTGCCGAATCCGGAGGTAGCGATCTTTGGAGTGTCGGGAGTTCAGGGGGAGAAAAAGGCCTACGTCCTAGCCTTTGCCTTCCTGGTAGCCCGGAGACGGATCTTATTAAGGTGGAGGGCCCCCACTCGAAGCACCCGAGTGTAGAGGCCTGGGTTAGTAACATGGCTGGGTTTCTCAGTCTTGAGAAAATAAAGTTTGCCTTAAGAAGGTCAATGTTAGGGTTCCCCGACTTTCTCGGGAAAATTAAAAATGTCAGCAGATGCCAGTATTCCAAGGGGAGCGGTGGGGGTGTGGGATGCGGATTGTGTTGTATGGTTGAGGTGTGTGAAGATTGGGCTGGGGGGGGGGGGGGGGAGAAATATTTATTTTACCATGTTGATGTCATTGTTTTTGTTACTGTTATAAAAATTTTCAAATACCTTTATAAAAAAAATTTTTTTAAAGTGAGGGAGGCAGAAAACGGGAAATTATAGGCCGGTTAGCCTGACTTTGGTCATTGGTAAAAATTTAGAGTGCATTATTAAAGATGAAATCGCAGAGTACTTGGAACTCCATGATAAAATAGGACTGAGTCAGCACAGCTTCGTCAAGGGAAGGTCATGTCTGACAAATCTGTAAGAGTTCTTTGAGGAGGTAACAAGGAAGTTAGACAAAGGAGAACCAGTGGACGTGATTTATTTAGATTTCCAGAAGGCCTTTGACAAGGTGCCACACAGGAGAACGTTAAATAAGTTAAGAGCCTATGGTGTTAAGGGTAAGATCCTGGCATGGATAGAGGATTGGCTGACTGGCAGAAGGCAGAGCCTGGGGATAAAGGGGTATTTTTCAGGATGGCAGCCGGTGACTAGTGGTGTGCCTCAGGGGTCAGGGCTGGGACCACAACTTGTCACAATATACATTAATGATCTGGAAGAAGGAACTGAAGGCACTGTTGCTAAGTTTGCAGATGATACAAAGATCTGTAGAGGGAGTTAAAGTGTGAGGTTATGCACTTTGGAAGAAGAAATGGAGTCATAGACTATTTTCGAAATGGGGAATTGCTTAGGAAATCATGAGCAGAAAGGGTCTTGGGAGTCCTTGTTCACGATTCTCTTAAGGTTAACGTGCAGGTTCAGTCGGCAGTTAGGAAGGCAAATGCAATGTTAGCATTCATGTCGAGAGGGCTAGAATACAAGGCCAGGGATGTACTTCTGAGGCTATATGAGGCTCTGGACAGACCCCATTTGGAGTATTGTGAGCAGTTTTAGGCCCCATATCTAAGGAAGGATGTGCTGGGTCCAGAGGAGGTTCACAAGAATGCTCCCTGGAATGAAGAGCTTGTCGTATGAGAAACGGTTGAGGACTCTGGGTCTGTACTCGCTGGAGTTTAGAAGGATGAGGGGGGACCTTATTGAAACTTACAGGATATGCAAGACCTGAATAGAGTGGATAGAGAGGATGTTTCCACTTGTAGGATAAACTAGAAGCAGAGGACACAATCTCAGGCTAAAGGGTCGATCCTTTAATAGAGGTGAAGAGGAATTTCTTCAGCCAGAGGGTGGTGAATCTGTGGAACTCTTGCCGCAGAACGCTGTGGAGGCCAAATCACTGAGTGTCTTTAAGACAGAGATAGATAGGTTCTTGATTAATAAGGGGATCAGGGGTTATGGGGAGAAGGCAGGAGAATGGGGATGAAAAAATATCAGCCATGATTGAATGGTGGAGCAGACTCGATGGGCCGAATGGCCTAATTCTGCTCCTATGTCTTATGGTCTAAGTGACTCAACCCCCTTCCACATTCCGTCACTGATAGAAGTGACTCAACCCCCCACTCCATCACTGACAGAACTGAACTCCCTGCAACATGCTACTCCGCCCTCTCTTCCATCACTGTAATTTGAACTGCTTATACAGGTGCGTTTCTTCAATCTTTCTGATACTGACCAAATTTGCATTAATTAAGAGAAATTTATTTTGTATTATTGGGCTGTTGTATTTTACAGTAAGGTGAAGGTACAGAATAACAGTTATGTTTTATACAGCTGTGCTGGACAAAATCCAAAGCCTCCATCTTTTCTGAGGTTCTGTCCTTTTTTTTGAATATGATATCTTGCAGCATTACAAGTCGAAGTCCAAGTTGGACAATTAAGTCACAGCACTGTGTGTTTTTGGGTGTATTACTTATCCTGCAGCAAATGTTCATCGGCCACATTCATTCACAATGTGGTGAACAGTCTGATGTGAGTGACCACATTCGCAAAGCTGGGCTGTCCAAGAAATTCCATTTTTAGAGAAGGTGCGATGTCTTTGGAGAGTATGGATCCTGTCGAGTGTACAAAACAGTTTGGGGGAGATGGAACCCTGGAAGCTCTATTATTAGATCATTCACAAGACCCTTATTGGCAATATTGGTGGCAGCACCGAGGTTGCGCCTTTGCCGATTTTGTCAAAGCCTGCATCAATCAAAGCATTCACAGAGTTCTCGAAAAATTTGCCTGATTGGAGATGCATATTCAGTAGGTTCTGAAGTTCTTCATTGAAGTCAACCCAGAACTGTCAACGTGGTCAAACCCTTTCTGCTCACATCAGGAGGTGGGATATTAGGCAGGATTGGGAGCCACTATACAAGTTTTAATTTGAGTATTCAAAACTGAGAATCATTAGTTCCGACCATTTGCCCATATTTTAAGCATAAACTACAATGGTTGAGCTGAAATGCAATTCATCAGCCGAGTCACTTTAGGTACGTCAAGAAGTTATCCACACAATCTCTGTTAAGGAGTTAACACATTGCAATATTTTCAGTGACGTGTTCAGCTCACCCTCCGACTAGACCGGAACTGCTTGTCCTAATTAAAATTCAGCAGCCCAGCCCAGCCCTCTACTAATTCTGCTCTCCATGCATCAACTCCCCTGAGACCTCAATTATGACATGATCACCTAACAGGAGCACAATTAACACCTCTTCCTTTTCAAAATACTCAGTTGAAATATTGATCGATTAGATTTGGATTTAATCTTGCTTCAATAATACTTTTATGTGTAGGATGAAGGGAAGTGTCAGCCACTTGATGTGATGAAGTTGGAAGGGGCTGAAGTTGCAGCTGACACCAGCCTGGGAAAACCTTTTGTCTTTAAATGTACTCTCCAGTCAAGGAGCAGAATGTTCTACTTCTGTTCAACTTCAAATCAGGAAATGAAAAGGTAAAGAATTATTTAAATTCTGCTCTGTGCTGAATTTAGAGTAGAGTGCAGAGTGGACTTCATTTACTTTGATTCTTAATTTTCATTACTAAAACACACATTGAAAGTATACAGTAACTGGCCTGGATTTTATGTCCAGTGGGGAAGGAGTGGGGTACACCGCTAACCTTTCCCTGGGTTGCAACAACAGCTCAGTGGCGATGAAGCCTAACAATGTATCCCTGGCAAAGCTACACCCCCTCGAAAGTCACAAGCTGAAAACAAACCCCTTGAGGTCTCTCTCCAGCTCACTGACACATAACTAGTTTTTAATGGATTTGAATTTTGTACTCTTAATTGCAGTCCCCCCCCCCCCCCCCCATCTGAGTCAGCGGCATCCCGAGCCCCTACCCCTCGAAGCAATCCAAAAAAAAATGTTAAAACTGATGTAAGTGCTGGAGAAGCACGCTACATTTTCATGGTCAGAGGTCTTGGTGAAACCATCAGCTTGGAGGCCCTTGCCACACCATCCGGATCACAAAGATTCCAGCATATGAACATTTAAAGAAAGAACTTCTATTTGTGTTGTGTATTTCACAACCTCAGGTCATCCCAAGTGAAATATTTCTGAAGTGTAGTTACTGTCATAATGCAGGGAAATCAGCAGTCAATTTTCATACACGTTTCCACAAACAGTAACAAAGTAAATGCCCAAATAAGCTGTCTTTAGTGATGTTGATTGAGGTATAAATTTTGGTCAGGATACTGGATGAACTCCGCTACTCCTCTAAAATTGCAATTGGACCATTTCCATCCACCTTGGTTTAGCAACAATGCAGAACAGTGCATCGCTCTCTTGGTATTACATTGAATATTGATTCTGAGCTATGTGCACAGGTCTCTTAAATAGGGCTTGACGCCCTGACCTTCAGAGTCTGGGGCAAAAGTCAAGGCTGGTACCTAATGTATTCATCTGCAATTTCTCCCACTGTTATTTTGGATACAGGAAATCATCCATTTAAAACAAATGGTGAACTGAACTGGGGCCATGTTTGGTTCCCTTCTAAGCCAGGCAGCTCAATTTGTTGGAGTGTTCAATCCAATTTGGTTTTTGCACCAGATGCTTATACCCACAAGAGAGAAAAAAGTGAAATGTAATTTTGTAATTTCCAGCACATTGAAAATATAGAAATCTGCTCTCATTTTTTAAAATGTCTGGTCTTTGGTTGATCTTTTCTTTGCTCCTTAAATGAAAGGGTATTCATCTGTTTTCTATTTATTGCAGGTGGCTAGAAGCAATGGAACAAGCAGTACATCCTGTTCATCAGGTACAGGTGTTGCTCTTTATGATATGATGTTATGTCCCAACAGAGTCGCCAATACTGTGGGTATTCCTATTTACCTTCGTGAACCACAAACCTTCCCTTATATCGGTCAAATGACCACACAACCAGTTAGTTAGTTCAAAAAATGATTTATTTACATACACCAGGGTTACTTTGACATGCAAACACAATATCTACTACGAGTTAAACTACACCTATCAGCTACCATCACCTATACTTAACTTGAGGGCGACCGGCATTGTGCAAATGGATAAGGCCTTTATCTTGATTTCACTTGGCTGGTTCGAAGAAGTGGCTCTGTCTCTGCTGGGCTCATCCGTCAGGTATCGATCGTTGGTCTTGAACTTGGCTGGCTGTTCCTGCTACAGTTGGGCTGGCACAGGCTGTGTCCCATTTTATCCCTCTGGGATTTTGCGCTCTTTGGGGAGGTCCTTGATCTTGGACCCAATAGTTCGACAGGGCTCATTGCCTTCGATTTTGGCCAATAAAGGGGCGGGTGCTTTGATGGCTGGGCGGGTCCTTAGCGGTCATTGACCTTGGCAGTTGGGCTCTCTGAGTAAAGGCAGTGGCGCCGATCAGTCTGTGGCTGTATCGGTTTCTTGATTGGAGTCCTATTGTTCTGGGGAACGGGCCATTAAAATGCAAACGAGCGGGGGTTTCGATCAGGTCTAGCTACCTGCGTTTCAAATACACAGAAGCTCTGCATCTGTCTGAGTCCTGGGTTGGCCATAATTCCCATGGCCCTTTGCAGGTGGCCATCTCAGATGGCTACACGGGGCAGAACATTTACAGCAGAAACATTGGGTGGAATTCTCCCAAAACATTTCTAAGTGTGGTCTCTGGTAAGAAGCGAGGTGCGATTCCCACTGGATGGATCAGCGTGATCCAGATTACAATCCACCCACAGTTAGAAATCTTTTGGAGCCAGGGTGATTCGTGCCATGGGACTTGGAACAGCTGGCATGGCTGGATCTTCAGAGATCAGGGCACCCTCTAAAAAGGGTGCACCGATCTCATAACACAACAACACCAATCACAGGGAAGCCCCCCCCCCCTCAAGTGAGCGACACCATCCTGTGATTTTGCCATAGGCCCCCACCCCATTCAGAGACCCCCCCTCTCAGGCCCTCCCCAGTCCCCCCCTTCAGGCTCTTCCCTTTGGCAGTGCCAACCTGGCACTGCACCTGGCATCCTGGCACTGCCAGGGGCCAGCACTTACACAGAGCATCCGGTCTTTCTAGGAAGGAGTTCAGAACAGAGGAAACCCCAGCAGAAAAAAGATCAGTCAGACAGAGCACCTGGTCTTTCTAGAAAGCACTTCAGCACAAAGAAAAAGCCTCTTTGAAACAAACTGTGCTTAGAAACAATACCTACTCAAAAGAAGAATCACTTCTGCGTTAATGGACCGTGAATAGCTATAAAAACAAAGCTAACTCTCCTTTAAAATAGCTTTCTCCCATTAATCAAGAGGCTTGTAAAAGGTAATGGACCATGAAATCGAATGTAAACAATGCAGTTCCAAGCTTCAAGACTTCTCAGCAAGCCCAGAGCCTTGAAAAGGTAAAAGGCAAATGAAATTGAAGGTGAAAAAAGCACATTAGAGAGAAGACATTTACCTTCATCTGACAGATCTTTGAACTTGACATGCTGGGAGAGACATCAAACATTTCCAACACATCAGAGAGAAACTACCTTCATCTGACAGACCTTTGAACTTAATGGGCAGGGAGAGACGTCAAAGATTCGAAGGCTACAGAGGAAAAACTTTCACCTTCATCTGACTGATCTTTGCAATTCACATGCGAAATGTTTAACTGTTTTCAAGGAAGACTTGCCACACAACCACCATCACAGGAAAGACCCACAACCTGAACCCCTCCATCCAGCCCAGCCCGAGTCCCTCCAACCCCACCTCCCCTGAAGGAACCCCTGGACGTAAATATAAAGAGTGCATTCACCCCCTTGCTCCCTCTCAGTGTCTCTGGCACTTAGTCCCTGTTTTTAAGGACTAGTAATAATTTGCGCCTGTGTGAGCTCCCGTTGGAGGGAGCTGGATGAAAAACCGAGAGGCCGCTGCATTCAACTTTAATCCTGCTATTGAGATTAAAATGAATGCGTCTGCAGTGGGCGGGGAGAATCAGAAACTGATTTGCGCCCCATACAAATCCCGTTTCAGGACTTTCCCGCAATTCTCCCAGCATAGCTGGATTTTTGCAGGGCGTAACGCAGTTGGATAATCCATTGTTTTCTCCTTTTCAATTACCTGAAAAATTATCGGAGCAGCAATCTTTTAATACATTTGCTTCTTCAAGCTAATTACTCTGTCCTTGGTAAATGTGTCTCTGGAACTTGTATATATTTCCCTGTTACAATATATTGAGCCTCAGTTCTTTTCTAATGTGAAAGTAAATTTCTTAGGTGACCAAAAGTACTTCTAACTTACTCTGAACTGGAACTCCAGATCAGAAACACATTGAAAACATTGCAAATGAGTCCAATACTTGGTTATACCAGGCCCAGAGTTGAGTCTTTCTCAAATGGCTGACTGATTGTACAGCCTTCACTGGCCTAAATCAACATAGACTAAGGGTGGAATGGAGCAGAAATTGCTAAATTGAGAGTGCTTGCATCCCCAGACGTTAGAGGATTCCACCTGGCGTCCAAGAAGAAATGTCATTTAAAAATATAAAGTAGATGTGCCTCCTTAGGAATGGAGCCATTAGGAACATCCAGAGCTCTTTCCAGGAAGAACTTGCCAGCCTTCTCCCCCAGAAACAGTAATATGCTTTGGACTTCCTGACTTCTAGCAAGCATTCTTGTTGCACCACTAATAGTGGTTTCCTGCCAATTGGATGTAAAGCGATGGACCTCATTCTGATGCCAGGATGTACCCCAAGCATTGTTAGCCCCTTTTGGCTTTCATCTCTGCGTCATCCAAACTCTCACATACAAGATCCCAGTCCTCCAGGGATGCTGCTCAGAAGATGTAACTGAGCCTCTCCCAATTGTAGTTCTCCTTCTCCATTAGAAAGCATACAGACTACACTAAATGCATCACTGTCATGCAGTGGCAGTCCAGAACTTAACTGTTTGAAGGTTGGGGAGAGATTATATGTATTTCCTCATTCTTGACACCACGACCTTCAATCATCAGTACTACTATTTAAAGTGTTAATCTACATTTTATTTTTAATCTATTTTCTCATGTTGATGCTGCAAGTCTCAAAGTTTAATCCCTTAAACTACTGCAAACATGAAATCATATTTTAACAAGTACAACTCCGAAACATGTTTGTTCTTATAAAATACCACAAAACAAATCAATGAAATCTTTTACGGAAAGCCTAAAGGTCCAGTAATTCTGTAGGAGTTCTCCTGAACTCTTGACATAATTTGGTAAGTCTTTGTGGAATTATAAGGACAAAGGCCCTGTCAAGCATTTAGTGTGCACGACCAAGGTTTGTGTAACTTGCCAACTCTGGCTGTTTTTCTATATAACAGCTAATGCCACACATTTATGTGCATACTTAGTTTTTTTTTAAAGGAGTGGGTCCTCCAAACATTTCCACTCATTTGTGCTTTCGAGTGTGGCTGGCGTTTCTGTGTAAAGAAACATATCACAGTCACTACCTCATGTAGCAAGCTTGTTCAAGCTTCCACAATTTGTCTGTGTACCTAGTGGGCAGTAAAACCATCTGAATGAAGCTCCCCAAAGTCTCCATTTTCCAACCGCTGCTTGTGTTGTTTTTTTTACATTTTTCCAATTAAGGGGTAATTTAGCCTGGCTAATCCACCTACCCTGCACATCATTGGGTTGTGGGGGTGAGATCCACGCAGACACGGTGAGAATGTGCAAAGTCCACACGGACAGTGACCCGGGACAAGGATTGAACCTGGAACCTCGGCGCTGTGAGGCAGCAGTGCTAAACACTGCGCGGCCGTGCCACACCTGCTTGTGTTGTTAACAATGCCAAGTCTCCATTAGCTCATGGCACTGTGCATTGGGAGCTGCTCCAACATTTCTCTCCATAATGATTTTCAGCTACAGGCTGCATTTCAGCAACAAAAGCCAAAAATATAGCTGCAAAATCAAAAATGAAGATGGATTGATATGTGGTCAACTTCAGCCAGTACGCACAAAATAGCCAGTATGCTTGATATGTTGGTGTCTGCGGGATAACAATTGATTCATGCCATTTCCTATTTGCCTGATATAGAGGGGTGTTCAGGGTAAGAGTGGATTCAGGTTGCCAACTCTAGGGTAAATTCCTGGAAGTTTCATCATGTGATCTCTGGTAGCAAACTGTCCCCGTCCCCCCCCCCCCCATTTCCAGAATTGGACTATCCTTTATGCACATTGCCTTTCCATGCCAACTGGAAAGCAAACAGACTGTGTTACTTGATTAAGTGATGAATCATCCAAACGACCTTTCTCCCATCTTCAATAACTTTATCATAAGTAAATGAAACTATTCAAGGAAAAGGCTAAAACATAATTGATTTTTATTATTCTCCCAGGTTACTCACACCATTGTTCTGGAGATTAAGTTCCTGGAGATGCCAGGACAAACAGGAAGGGTTGGCAATGCTTTTGGTGATGGGGCAAATGGTGGGGACTGTAACATTAATATATACCAATATGATAACAAGGAGATCCCTTAATTTACAGAATCATGTCTGGGTAGATGTGACCCACCACAATGCCAACCTTCCACCATTGGCCATCAAGAGCCCAGAATGCCTCGGTCTTCTTCATCAGGTGGATCGGAATAAGGATATAGGGAGTCAACATTACTGTGTGCTGAAGGATGCCTGTATTTATTTCTATGCAGGGATTCGCTCGACACATGCACAGGGTGAGTAATGCTTTGAATGTAACTGATACATGAAAACTATTAAGCAATTATTGATTTCAAACAGTGAGATGTCATGCTTTTGTAATGGAAACAGGACTTCAGATCAGGAGCAGGCCAGTGTTACAGGCAGGAGTGGGGTTTAATTTAATTTAAAACGGCCTTGATTTCTCCTCCCACCACCACCTGTAAACACAACGGTGTTTTTGATTTTTCACTTTCCAGGTGGGGCATGTTTTCCCCAATGCTTCAGTTTTGGACTGATTCAATCTCCTATTAATAACCCCATAGCAAAATGGAGATGAGGGGGAGTTTATTTTATACACTCAAAATGCAGGAATGGGGGCAGGATTCTCCAATCCCGTGGCAGAGTGTCCACACCGTCGTAAACGCCGTCGCGTTTTACGGCGGCGTGAACGGGCCGCTCCCAGGACTAATTCTGGCCCCTACAGGGGGCCAGCACGGCGCTGGAGCAGTTTGCGCCGCTCCAGCTGCCGATCCCGGCGCCGCAGGATCCACGCATGCGCAGTTGCGCTGGCGCCAACGCGCACATGGGCAGTGGCCTCCTTCAAGGCGCCGGCCCTGATGCAACATGGCGCAGGACTACAGGGGCCCCCTGTAGGAAAGGAGGCCCCCAGCCACCGAAGCCGGCCCGCTGATCGGTGGGCTCCGATCGAGGGCCAGGCCACATCGGAGCGGTCGGACCCCCCCCTTCCCCCCCCACAGACCGCATCCGACCCTTCAACGCAGAGGTCCCGCCAGCCCAGAGCAGGTTAGAACGGTAGCGGCGGGACTTGGTTCTTTTCTCGTGGCTGCTCGGCCCATCCGGGCCGGAGAATCAGCAGGCCGGCTGTGTAGAGTGGTCTGCAACCGGCGCCGCGCCAACCACGCTGGCGTCAATGGTGCCGATTCTCCGCTCTGTGGTGCGACGGGGCGGCATGGCCCGTTGCGAGGGGATTCTCTGGCCCGGCCCAGGGCTGGGACAATCCCGCCTAGGGTTCTCACCGCTTCCCCATTTTTGTATTCAGACAATAAAAGAGGAACAAGTGGGGCTTCCGGTGACGGCGGGCGGGAGACAGCCGCACATTGGAGGGCTCCCGTTCGGGAACGGCATTTTCGGGGAGTAACGCCCGGTCCTAGGGCCAGCGACAGCAGTAAAAGCCGGGAGACAGCACAAGGAGAAGAAGGATGTCGAAAAACACCAAAAGAACGGCCGGGAAAAAAGCGGCTGAAAGTCCGTTGGAGAGTGGGAAGGTCACCGCGGGGTCAACAAAGAAAATGGAGGCTGGAGCGCCAGGGGAGGCCGCAGTGCTTACGGCTGAAGAAATAACTAAGGTGATGGCTGCGGAATTCCAAAAGCAGTTGACGCAGATTGAGAAATGTATGGAGACGGTGAGGAAGGAAATGAGGGAGGTTTTGAATGTGTTGGTGGAGGAGGCAGTTTCCCCGGTGAAGACAGCGGTGGCGAGCGCAGTGGCGGAAGTGCGAGAGCAAGTGGAGGCGCTGAAGGAAGTGGAGGAGACGTTATTGCAGCACGGTGATCAACTTGCCTCGATGGGGAAGGAGATGCGGAAGGTGATGGACACGAACAAGAATCTGCGAGGAAAAATGGAAGATCTGGAAAACAGATCCAGGCGACAGAATGTGAGGGTCGTGGGGCTGCCCGAAGGAGTTGAAGGACCGAAACCGACTGAGTATTTTGCCGTGATGCCGGCAAAACTACTGGGGGAGGGGGAGGACCCCTCCCGATATGAACTGGATCGGGCTCATCGGTCGTGGAGGCCTGTACCAAAGGCGAGTGAGCCGCCAAGGGCAGTGACTCTGTGCTTCCGTAGGTACAGTGTGAAGGAGAAGGTCCTGAGCTGGGCCAAGCAGAAGCGGGTGGTGCAGTGGGCTGGAGCTGGTATACGTGTATACCAGGACTTTATGGTGGAGCTGGCGAGGAGGCGGGCTGCCTTCAACCGGGTGAAGAGGGCACTGTACATTAGCAAGGTGCAGTGTGGCATTGTATATCCAGCGAAGCTGAGGGTGACTTATAAGCTCTGGGACTTTCATTTTGGAACGGTGGAAGCAGCGGAGGAGTTTGCGAAGGCAGAAGGACTGTGGCAGAACTGACAAATTGAGGAATGGTCATGTGCCGATGTAACCTCATGACTGTATTTTCTTCTTTTTTTGTATCACTGCGCGCGGGTGTAGAGGCTAAAGGAGCCAATGTTGCATATATTTGGACAAGGGAAGGGACGGGACTTTCACTCGAAAGGAGGGCTCTTTGGGGTGTAGGTGGATAAGCGGGGTTTGTGTGCTAAAAGGGGATCTTTGGGCTTTCCTAGGGCCGGGCAATGGGGAAAGGGACCCGGGCAGGGGCCTCCACGCTGGCCGGTTTAAGCCGGCCAGTGAACGGGAGTGAGGTGGGGGGAGGGGCTGCGGCCATCGAAGCCTGGCAGAGCAGGGTCCGAGTGGTCTAGCCAGGGTGGAAAGTTGGGGGGAGGAAACGAGGTTGGGGGAGGGAACCGAGGTTGGGACGGGGGAGTTTTACAAGAGGCAGTGGACGGGAGGAGCTGGAGACTGGGGGGGGGGGCGCGGGGGGAACAACTTTGGGGTATCATGTACGGTACTCTCTTAGAGGCTGGATGGCGTTGGTTGGGGGGGGGGGGGAGCTGTGTAGATTAAGGGTGACTACGGGTAATCCCTGATTCCTTTTTGTCATTTGTTTATGTAAACATGTGGGTTGAGGTTTGGGGGTTGGTGGGCGGATGGGCTCGTTGTTATTATGGGGATTGACATATCTTGTTGATTATTGTTTATTGTTGATGGGTGTAAACGTGGGAGAAAATGTGAAAAAGGAGGAGAATTTTTTTTTTTTATTTAAAAAAAAAGAGGAACAAACGAAAGAAAGAGGTACAGGGCAAAGACTAGAGACAAAATGAGACTTGCATTTTATTCAGGTCCAAAGTCCAGAATCAAAAGTCCAATGGTATATTCCTTCAGCGAGGTTAGCAGGCTGAAGCTGATGCTCAGGAATCCACTTTTCCTGAAGCCCTGGCTTCACAATGGAAGAAGTGCGTAGAGATGAATTAGTCTTGAAGTAGATACTGGTACAAAAGTTCAGGGGCTGGGTTCTCCAAAAATAAGGCTTTGTCTCCACGCCAGCGTACAAACGCTGGTGTTTCACTCTCGACTTTCCTCAGAAAGATCTATAGCTATTCTCTTACCTTGCCAGGGCTGGCAGGGCCCCGGAGTGCTTCTCGCAGCTTCAGCTGCGGATACAGGCCCCCGCACATCCGGCCGCGGCTCTGCGCATGCGCACAGCAGTGGCCTGCAGTGACCGTGCCGTGCGTGATGGCGGACTCAGACTGCGGAGGCAGCTGCAAGATGTAGCCCCCCCAAGATGGCGCACGCCTGCGGATCCAAGCCGCCCGATCACTACCCTGGCCGCCCGATCGCTACCCTGGTCGCTCCCCCCCCCCCGGTATTTGTTCCCCCTGCCTCTCACCAGGGCGGCCACGGACTTAGTCCGCAGCCGCCACCCGAGGTGCCCGACGGCCAATACGCGATAAGAACCATGCCGTCGGGAACTTGGCCAGTTTAGCACGGAGAATCACGGGGGGGGGGGGGGGGGGGGGGGGGGGGGGGGCCCTGTCAATGGCCCCCGAGCCACACCGCGTAAATCACGCGCAAGCGATTCTCCGGGGACTGGAGAATCACGGGAGCGGCGCGGACTACAATTTCGGCATAAATGGTGATTCCCCGCCCCCGCGCCGAGTGCGATTTCGGCATGGGGCTGCGGAGAATTCAGCCCCAGATGTTCTAGTAGAAAGAGTGTAGATGAGGGCCAGGTCACTTAAACCTGATCAGAGCTCTGGTTCTGCTGCTGCTTTGTTGATGGAAGATGGCAGACTGCCTCATTTAGCTTCATGAGGCAATATTACAGGTTCTGGCAGCTTGTGGGAGGGCCATGTGACATAACTCCCACTTCTTCCCGTGGTTTGGGCAAAGGATGTATATTCTAGTCTAGGTTCTTGAGATGGTTAAAGTTTCATCCATTAATAGGTTTATCAGAGGTTTCAGAGTTCTTTGTCCTCACAGACGGTTCATCTCCATGGGCCAGGGCTTGGCCTCAGAAATCTAAATAGGCCTTTGTGCATTTTCTTGGAATTTGATTTCTGTAGTCGTAGGGAATATAGGACAATAGGAATTCGGAGCAGAAGTAGGCAATTGAACCCTTTGAGCCTGCTCCACTATTCAATCAGATCATGGCTGATCTCCTACTGCCTAAATCCCTTCAACCCGTTTTTTAATCAAAAATATATCTATCTTCATATTGAAACCATTTAATGACTCAGATTCCACCGCACTATGGGGCAGCAAGTTCCATAAATTCACCATCCTCTGCGAGAAGCAGTTCCTCCTTATCTCAAGTTCTAAATCTACCGCCTCTCAACCTATATCCATGACCTCTCATTCTACATTTCCCCACAAGGGGGAACATTTGATCTACGTTTACTTGATCAATCCCATTTAATATCTTGTACACCTCGATCAGATCCCCTCTCATCTTTCTAAGCTCCAGCGAGTATAAGACCAAACTACCTAATCTCTCCTCATACGTCAACCCTTTCATCCCCAGAATCAATCTGGTGAATCTTCTTTGAACTGCCTCCAATGCCACCATAGGGCCTCGTTAGGAATAATGAGGTTGCTGTGATTTTCTGAAGGCTAGATATTTACTTTGTGTATGTCATAGCCAGTCACGCCTTCAGTCAAGTGTAGAGCCTTTGTCCATTATATAGTATTTTAAAATATGTTTTACAAAGTAGCCAGGCTGACTATAGAGATATAGGGTGCAATTTAGCGGACTCAAGTTTAAGTCAGTGACACTTTGCCATTTGTTTTGGCCTCAGTGAGGGACTTCCCGTTGAGGCCACTCTAAGTCATTTCCTGCACTTCTGCTCGCCAGTGCAAGAAGACTACTCACAGAACGGGGAACCATTTTGCAAGGCAGTCCTGACTTTCGACCCCCCCCCCCCCAACGCACCCACTGCAGCTGCAGGACTCTTTACCCCCCCTCAATTCACCCAACGTACCGCTTCTGGGGTCCTCACACCTCCCCCTCACCTCACCTCTAATGGGTAACCACCCCTCTCTAACAGCACAGTGGTTGTACCTACACCTGAAGGACTGCAGCGGTTCAAGAAGGCAACACACCACCATCTCCTGAAGGGCAACTAGAGATGGGCAATAAATGCTGGCCTAGCCAGCGATGGCCACATCCCATTAATGAATTAAAAAAAAAAATTAAATGAAGAATCTCAAAGGAGGCCTCTTGCGAGATTCAATGGCCTCATCCCGACACCACGTCAGGTGCGACAAGGCCACTGAATCGCACCCATATATTTTCTTGCATGTCTTTTTGGCACACCTGCCTGGCTGCCACAAGGTTGACTCTCTTTTTATCAAAACTCTGACTAACTTTGCCTTAAATAAATTCAATGACCCAACCTCCGCTGCTTTCTGAGGAAAAGAATTCCACATCCTAATGACCGCCTGAGAAAAAAAAATTCTCATTGCCATCCTGAAAAGGAGACCACTTATCCTTAAACTGTGTCCCCTAGGTCTAAACTCCCTCATTAAGTGAAGGCAATCTCCCGGTATCCATCTTATCAAGTTCCATCAGGACATTTTAATGAGATTATCTTTTATTCTTTGAAGCTCTTTTCTTGTAATATTTATTGTCACAAGTAGGCTTACGTTAACACTGCAATGAAGTTACTGCGAAAAGCCCCTAGTCGCCACATTCTGGCGCCTGTTCGGGTACACGGAGGGGGAATTCAGAATGCCCTAATTACCTAACAGCACGTCATTCGGGACTTCTGGGAGGAAACCGGAGTACCTGGAGGAAACCCATGCAGACACGGGGAGAACGTGCAGACTCCACACAGACAGTGACCCAAGCCAGGAATCGAACCTGGGACCCTGGCACTGTGAAGCAACAGTGCTAACCATTGTGCTACTGTGCTGCCCCAACAGGTTCATCCTTTCTTCATAAGATAAGTCCCTTATCACAGAAACGAGTCACGTTAATCTTCTCTGAACTGCTTCCAATTTAAGGAGTATTTTTTATTAAACTGTAGAGGTGAGACTAAGTTTCATTTGGATAACTTAACAAAATTGTATAATTCAATCCCATTAAATATAGTTGGTTTCACTATGCTAAGAATATAGAGAGGGAAAAGATAAATCTCGCTGCCAACTCCTAAGATTTGATGGCTAATTTGTTGCTAAGGAAGTTGACTGTAACTTTATTTGACCTCTTCTAGGCGTTTTCCGATTGCAAATAGTTCTAAAATCCACATTTTAGTCTTCTGATTTACAATCTCTATGTGTTCAGTTGTGTTAGTGTACTCAGCTGGGTACTGCAAATACTGGACAACCACTAATTAAATCTCAAATCTGGAGATTTGAAACCCTAGTAACCAGCAGCTGCTTTGCGTCTTGCCTTTGTTTAGTCATCCAACATCCAATATTAAGTAAAATTAAATATATAGCAATGTCAGGAATTTAACTATCTTTAATTGGCTTAAAATCTATTAGAATCATAGAAGTTTACAGCATGGAAACAGGCCCTTCGGCCCAACCAATCCATGCGCCCAGTTTTTACCATTAAGCTAATCCCAGTTGCCCGCACTTGGTCCATAACCCTCTATACCCATCTTACCCATGTAACTATCTAAATGCTTTTTAAAAGACACAATTGTACCCGCCTCTACTACTACCTCTGGCAGCACATTCCAGACACTCACTACCCTCCGAGTGAAGAAATTGCCCCTCTGGGCCCTTCTGAATCTCTCCCCTCTCACCTTAAACCTATGCCCTCTAGTTTTAGACTCCCCTACCTTTGGGAAAAGATGTTGACTATCTACCTTATCTATGCCCCTCATTATTTTATAGACCTCTATAAGATCACCCCTAAGCCTCCTACTCTCCAGGGAAAAAAGTCCCAGTCTATCCAGCCTCTCCTTATAACTCAAACCATCAAGTCCCGGTAACATCCTAGTAAATCTTTTCTGCACTATTTCTAGTTTAATAATATCCTCTCTATAATAGGGTGACCAGAACTGCACACAGTATTCCAAGTGTGGCCGTACCAATGTCTTGTACAACTTCAACAAGACGTCCCAACTCCTGTATTCAATATTCTGACCAATGAAACCAAGCATGCTGAATGCCTTCTTCACCACCCTGTCCACCTGCGACTCCACCTTCAAGGAGCTGTGAACCTGTACTCCTAGATCTCTTTGTTCTATAACTCTCCCCAACACCATACCATTAACTGAGTAGGTCCTGGCCTGATTCGATCTGCCAAAATGCATCACCTCACATTTATCTAAATTAAACTCCATCTGCCATTCATTGGCCCACTGGCCTAATTGATCAAGATCCCGTTGCAATCCTAGATAACCTTTTTCACTATCCACTGTGCCACCAATCTTGGTGTCATCTGCAAACTTACTAACCATGCCTCCTAAATTCTCATCCAAATCATTAATATAAATCACAAATAACAGTGGACCCAGCACCGATCCCTGAGGCACACCACTGGTCACAGGCCTCCAGTTTGAAAAACAACCCTCTACAACCACCCTTTGTCTTCTGTCGTCCAGCCAATTTTGAATCCAATTGGCAACCTCACCCTGGATCCCGTGAGCTTTAACCTTCTGCAACAACCTACCATGCGGTACCTTGTCAAAGGCTTTGCTAAAGTCCATGTAGACAACGTCTACTGCACTACCCTCATCTACCTTCTTGGTCACCCCCTCAAAAAACTCAATCAAATTTGTGAGACATGATTTTCCACGCATAAAGCCATGCTGACTGCCCCGATTCAGTCCTTGCCTCTCTAAATGCTTGTAGATCCTGTCTCTCAGAATACCTTCTAGCAACTTACCTACTACAGACGTTAGGCTCACCGGTCTGTAGTTCCCAGGCTTTTCCCTGCTGCCCTTCTTAAACAAGGGCACAACATTCGCTACTCTCCAATCTTCAGGCACCTCACCTGTGGCTGCCGATGATTCAAATATCTCTGTTAGGGGACCCGCAATTTCCTCCCTAGCCTCCCTCAACATCCTGGGATACATTTCATCAGGTCCCGGGGATTTATCTACCTTGATGCGCTTTAAGACTTCCAGCACCTCCTCCTCTGTAATATGCACACTTCTCAAGACTCACTATTTATTTCCCTTAGTTTCCTAACATCCATGCCTTTCTCCACCGTGAATACCGATGAGAAATATTCATTCAGGATCTCACCCAACTCTTGTGGCTCTGCACATAGATGCCCTTGTTGATCCTTAAGAGGCCCTACTCTGTCCCTAGTTACGCTTTTTCCATTTATGCATCTGTAGAAGCTCTTTGGATTCTCCTTTGCATTATTTGCCAAAGCAATTTCATGTCCCCTATTTGCCCTCCTGATTTCCCTCTTAACTCTATTTCGACAATCTCTATACTCTTCAAGGGATCCACTTGATCCCAGTTGTTTATGTACGTCATATGCCTCCTTCTTCTTTTTGACCAGAGTCTCAATATCTCGAGTCATCCAGGGTTCCCTACTTCTACCAGCCTTGCCGTTCACTCTAAAGGGAATGTGCTTACCCGGAACCCTGGTTAACACATTTTTAAAAGCCTCCCATTTACCAGCCGTCCCTTTGCCTGCCAACAGTCTCCCCCAATCTACCTCTGAAAGTTCCTGTCTGATACCATCAAAATTGGCCTTGCCCCAATTAAGAATTTTAACTCTTGGGCCAGACCTATCATTCTCCATAGCTATCTTAAAACTAATGGAGTTATGGTCACTTGTCCCAAAGTGATCCCTCACTAACACTTCTGTCACTTGCCCTTCCTTATTTCCTAAGACGAGGTCAAGTTTTGCCCCCTCTCTAGTCGGTCCATCCACATACTAGCTGGGATAAGATCATTCTTGTGAAATGGATATCTATATCTATATGGAGTAACTTAGTAACAATCGTACAGAATCATTACAGAAAGTGCTGGAAAATCTTTGAGCAGCATCTGTGGAGAGTTAACGTTTTGAGTCCAATATGACTGCTTTGCAGTTCCGAAGAAGGGTTAACTGAACATGTTAACTCTGTTTCTCATTCCACAGATGCTGCCAGACCTGATGAGTGTTTCCAGCACTTAGTGTTTTTATTTCAGATTTCCAGCATCCGCAGTAATTTGCTTTTACAACAATAGTTAATTGTTGACCAGCCCCAGGCAAATTTAATATATCAAGACCTGGGGCTGGAATCTCCGCTCCCCAACGCTGAAATCGCGTATGGCGAGGGGGCGGAGAATCCCCGATGATGCTAAAATCAGGGGCGGCGCCACTTTTGTGATGCTCCGCACCCTGAAAAGCGGCGTACTCTAGGAGTGTGCCACGCCACGTATCCACGGCCTCAGGCCATTGCCTGAGGCCTGCCCCGCGATGCTCCGTACCCGACCAACCGAGTTCCCGACGGTGTAGGACACGTGTGGTGTCACCCATCGTGAACTTAGCATGGCGGCTGCGGACTCAGTGTGGCGCCGCCACAGTCGGGGGAGGACCAATCCGTGGGAAGTGAGGGGCTTCATTCGGGGCTGGGGGCACTGTGAGCGGACGGTCCGGAGCACACGAGTGGCCGAAGTGGGGTACTATTTTTGCAGTCCGGTCACTGAGTCCACCATGGAGCACGGCACGGCTACAGACCCGTAAATGCTCAGGGCCGTATCGGCAGCTAGAGCTGGGAGATCTGCGCTGCCTCTCTGCTAGCCCCCAACAAAACGGTGAATCAGTGGCCGTTTTGCACCAGTTTTCCTGGCGTAAAACACCACCGTTCTCATGCTGTCTCAAACGGAGAATCCAGCCCATGCTATCGGAGAAACAAAATAATGACAGGATGAAATAAAGAGGTATAATAAAAAGAAAAAATTAAGAACAATAAGAGCTCCTGCCACTTCACATTTCGCAGTGATTTGTAAAAGAGCATGGAAAAATTACTGTGAATCAGTTGGGGAGCAGCTGATTGCAGAGGTTAAACTGAGGATAAATCAATGTTGAAGCATATGAAGGTCAGAGAAAATAATTTAAAAAGCAAAAGAATTAAAAATGACAAATAGTTCACTCACCTAAATCTACTATGTAAACTGAAACACTGGACGTGATTCCCCCACAAAGCGATCTATCAGAAATGTTCCTCAGTGCCATTTGTGGCGGGTTTTTCCGGGAGTTTCCCACTGGCTCTGTCGGCAAGTTCCCCACCGCTATGTAATGACACATCACTTTTTTTAGGCCCAGGAGAGTTTCTCATCGTTTAGCCCACACATGGAATTTTCTTCATCACTGGGAGCTTAACTCAGATCGGGCCGCACATTTTGAAAGGGTGCCCCGATCTCTAAGTGAACTTGTGGGACCCCCACCCATGGGCAACGTCATCGCCCATAAACATGGGCATTAGCCCACACCCCCCCAAGTGAGGACACTCCCCCTTCAGGCCCCCCTTACTGGCCCCTCCCTTCACCCTCCCAACCTTCCAGAGGCCCCTACTTAGTTGCCCGGCACCACCCCCCCACCCTTTAAACCCGCACCCTCCTTTCATGGGCATGGCCCCTCTCAGGCTCTACCCTTGGCAGTACCACCCAACATCTGCTCACCCTGGCAGTGCTCCCGCTGGCTTTGCTGTGCCACCTGGGCACCTTGGCAGTGCCAAAGTGCCCACATTCCAGGGGAGGGCCAGGGGCAGCCCTCGATGGTCTGAGAGATCTACTGGGTGCCGATCCGCCTGGTCCATATTTGTGTGAACCAGTACAGAACAGAACTCTCCCTGGAGAGGCCGGTGGGTCTCGGGTAAGTACGTTTAAGGCGGATCAAAACAGACTTAAGTGCGCATGGCCTGGTCGCACCCTTGTGGGCAGGATTCTGGTCACACCACCACATGGGACTTGGGTAGATCCCACGAGGCGTCATGGTGGTCAGGAAGCCCACGGGAGACCTCACCGGCCACGTTGTGCTCCCGTTCTGGCGAGACGTGACCGGTAGATCACACCCCAAGTATAATCTTGGGAGAGTTTGCGGGGTGTTTCCCGTTGGCATTTTGCATGAGATCCAGACCTATAGTCACTCACATTTAGTCATTTTTTGGGACTTTGGGGAGTTTCACACTAGTCACACCCACACTTCATTCTGCAGTGGAGAACTAAGCTTGCTGGCCAATCTGGCTCCTCACATTTCAGTGCGGCATTTTGAAAGGGCGCCTGATCTCAAGTGAGCTCGAGGGTTCCCCACATCCCCCACCCACGGACAATGCCCCAACAGACATGGGCATCATTCCCCTCCCTCCCTCCTTCCCCCCCCCCCCCCCCAGAGAACACCCCACTATGGGGTAGCCGAGGGCCCTCCAACCTCTAGGGCCCCCCCTCCACCTCTGGCCCGCCTTCATCAACCCAACCTTCATGGTGGCCCCTCAAACCCTGCCTCATCCCCCCCCAAACCTTCATAAGACCATAAGACATAGGAGCAGAATTAGGCCACTCAGCCCATCCGCCATTCAATCATGGCTGATATTTTTCTCATTCCCATTCTCCTGCCTTCTCCCCATAACCCCTAAACCCCTTATTGATCAAGAACCTATCTATCTGTGTCTTAAAGACACTCAGTGATTTGGCCTCCACAGCCTTCTGCGGCAAGAGTTCCACAGATTCACCAACCTCTGGCTGTAGGAATTCCTCCTCATCTCGGTTTTATAGAATTGTCCCTTTAGTCTGAGATTGTGTCCTCTGGTTCTAGTTTTTCCTACAAGTGGAAACATCCCCTCATGTCCACTCTATTCAGACCTCGCAGTATCCTATAAGTTTCAATAAGATCCCCCCTCATCCTTCTAAACTCAAACGAGTACAGACCCAGAGTCCTCAACCGTTCCTCAAATGACAAGCTCTTCATTCCATGGATCCTTCTTGTAAACCTCCTCTGGACCCTTTCCAAGGCCAGCACACCCTTCGTTAGATACGGGGCCCAAAAGTGCTCACAATACTCCAAATGGGGTCTGACCAGAGCCTTGCTGGCTTTGAAAGCAGGCCAGCAGCATGGTTCAATTCCCGTATCAGCCTCCCCGAACAGGCGCCGGAATGTGGCATCTAGGGGCTTTTCACAGTAATTTCATTTGAAGCCTACTTGTGACAATAAGCGATTTTCATTTCATTTATATAGCCCAGAAGTACATCCCTGGTCTTGTATTCTAGCCCTCTCGACATGAATGTTAACATTGCATTTGCCTTCCTAACTGCGACTGAACCTGCACATTAACCTTAAGAGAATTGTGAACAAGGACTCCCAAATCATTTGTGCTTCTGATTTCCGAAGCATTTCCCCATTTCGAAAATAGTCTATGCCTCCATTTCTCCTTCCAAAGTACTTAACTCACATTTTTCCACATTGTATTCCATCTGCCACTTCTTTGCCCACTCTCCTAGCCTGTCCAGGTCCTTCTGCAGCCCGCCTGTTTCCTCAATATTACCTGTCCCTCTACAGATCTTTGTATCATCTGCCAGCTTAGCAACAGTGCCTTCAATTCCTTCTTCCAGATCATTAATGTATATTGTGAAAAGTTGTGGTCCCAACACCAACCCCTGAGGCACACCATTAGTCACCACCTGCCACCCTGAAAAAGACCCCTTTATCCCCACTCGCTGCCTTCTGCCAGTCAGCCAATCCTCTACCCATGCCAGGATCTTACCCTTAACACCATGGGCTCTTAATTTATTTAACAGTCTCCTGCGTGGCATCTTGTCAAAGGCTTTCTAGAAATCTAAATAAATCACGTCCACTGGTTCTCCTTTGTCTAACTTCCTTGTTACCTCCTCAAAGAACTCTATCTGATTTGTCAGACATGACATCCCCTTGACGAAGCCGTGCTGACTCAGTCCTATTTTATCATGCACTTCCAAGTACTCTGTGATTTCACTTTTGATAACGGACTCTGAAATCTTACCAATGACCGATGTCAGGCTAAACGGCCTATAATTTCCTGTCCTCTGCCTTCCTCCCATCTTTTTCTTCAGAAAATATTTTATTGAGGCATTTATAATTTTAACATTTTAACCTTTTAAACAACAAAGTGACCCATCACACACAACAACCCCACAATAACACACCCAACTCTCCCTAGCCGTATACCCTAACTACCCATATATTAGATTCCCTGCCCTTAATTGTCCCTTCCATGCCCCCCCCCCCCCCCCTTGCTAACAGTCAATTTTCCGTGAAGAATTCGATGAACGGCTGCCACCTCCGAGCGAACCCCTGTATTGATCCCCTTAAGGCAAACTTAATTTTCTCTAGCCTAAGAAACCCTGCCATGTCACTGACCCAAACCCCCGACTTTGGAGGCTCCGAGTCCCTCCATCCCAGCAAAATCCGTCTCCGGGCCACCAGGGAGGCAAAGGCCAAAACGTCAGTCTCTCTCACCCCTGGGTTCCCGGATCATCCGACATTCCAAATATTGCCATCTGTGGGCTCGGAATCACCCTCCCTTCCAGGACCTCTGACATGAGATCTGAAAATCCCTGCCAAAATCCCCTCAGCCTTGACACACCCAAAACATATGTACATGATTCGCAGGATTTCCCCCACACCTGTCCTCCACCTTCTCAAAAAACCTACTCATCCAGGCCACAGTCATATGAGCCCTGTGGACCATCTTGAACTGGATCAGGCTAAGCCTGGCACACGATGAGGATGCATTGACTCTCCTCAGGGCCTTCTCCCATAGCCCGACTTCCAATTCTCCTCCCAGCTCTTCCTCCCACTTCACCTCCCTAATTGGATCCCCTTCCCATTCAATCAGTTCCTTATATATTTCCGAGACCCTCTCATCCCCAACCCCTGTTTTAGACAACACCTTATTCTGTAGTCACTCTAGTGGGAGGCGAGGAAAGCTCGGGACCTGCCTCTGGACAAAATCCCGTAGCTGCAGGTACCGGAACCGATTTCCACCTGGGAATTCAAACTCCTCCTCTAGCTCCTCCAGGCTCGGGAAACCCTCCTCAATAAAGAGGTCCCCGAATCTCTCAATCCCTGCCCGCTGCCATCGCCTAAAGCACCCGTCCAGCCCCACCGGAGTGAACCGGGGATTATCACAAATCGGTGACAACACCGACGCCCCTCCAGTCTCATGTGCTGCCTCCATTGCCCCCACACTCTCAGGGCTGCCACTACCACTGAGCTTGTGGAGTACCGAGCTGGCGAGAACGGCAGAGGTGCCGGTAACAAAGCCTTCAGACCTGTGCCCTTGCAAGATGCCGCCTCCACTCGCTCCCACACCGACCCCATCCCCACTACCCATTTCCTGGCCATCGATATATTAGCCGCCCAGTAGTAATTAATAAAGTACGGAAGGGCCGGGCACCCGCTCCACTCGCTTCCATTCAAGAAGGACCTTCTTCACCCTAAGTGCTCTCCCGGACCATATAAAACCCGAGATCGCCACATTAATCTTCCTAAAAAATGCCTTGGGGATTAAAATTGGAAGACACTGAAACACGAACAGCAATCTTGGGAGGACTGTCATTTTCACAGTCTGTACCCTCCCCACCAGTGACAGCGGGAACACATCCCACCTGGTTGGAGCACGTCCATCTCACCTCCCTCCCTTCTTAAAGCAGTGTTGCATTAGCCACTTTCCACTCTTCTGGGACCCTTCCGTCTCCAGTGATTCCTGAAAGATCACAAGCAATATCTCCACAATCTCATCAGCTATCTCTTTTCGAATCCTGGGCTGTAGTCCATCCGGTCCAGGTGATTTATCCACCTTGAGAAATTTCAGTTTCTCTAGAACCTTCTCCTTAGTGATGGTCACTGCACTCACCTCTGCCCCTTGATTCTCCCTGGAGCTCTGGCATCCCACTGGTACCTTCCACTGTGAAGACTAATGTAAAGTAACTATTCAGTTCCTCTGCCATTTCTTTGTTTCCTATTATTACTTCTCCAGCCACATTTTCCAGTGGTCCAATGTCTATTTTTGCCTCTCCCTTACCTTTTATATATTGAAAAAAAACTCTTCCTATCTTCTTTTATATCTATCTAGCGTGCACTCATATTTCATCTTCTCCCCCCTTATTGCTTTTTTAGTTGTCCTCTGCTCGCTTTTAAAGCCATCATAATCCTCTGGCTTCCCACTAATCCTCGCCACTTTCAATGCTTTTTCTTTTGCTTTTATGCTGTCCTTGACATCCCTCGTCAGCCATGGATGCCTTGCCCTCCCCTTCGCACGATTCCCCCCTCATGTCTTTGTAGTTACCCTTATTTAATTGTAATACCGTTACATTTGATTGCAGCTTCTCCCTCTCATACCTCCCCTTCACCCCCCCTTACATGGGCATGGCCCTGACCCTTGGCAGTGCCAACCTTGCACTTTGGCACTGCCATTATGACATCCAGATTGGCACTGCCAGAGTGCCCGGGGGAGTGCCAGGGCACTGCCCTTCCCCTGACCACCAGGGGAGTTCCAATGGCTTCCGAGTCCCCCAGAGTTGCTATCCTGCCGGGCCTCTGCTTGTGGAGGCCAGTACTAATTGGCATCCGTGTGAGGCCTTGTCACGGCTGGTGCGGCTGGCTTCTCCCGGGAGCCAGGAGAATGCGGCCTCAACCCAGCCACACGTATTTAAATGAGCCTAATCCTATCATTACCTGGATCACTCCCAGCAAGGAACGATTTTACATGGTCAATCCACCTTACCTGCACATCTTTGGATTGTGGGAGGAAACCGGAACACCTGGAGGAAACCCATGCAGACACGGGGATAACCTGCAAACTCCACCCCAACAGTCACCCAAGGCCAGAATTGAATACGGGTCCCTGGGGCTGTGAGGCAGCAGTGCTAATCATTGTGCCACATGCTGACCTGCTGCTGCAAGTACATGTCCGGCCCAAGGACAATCCAGCACAAACCCCCTGCCGATGCATTTCCAGACAATTTCTTTGTCTGGGCATCCCATGGATGTACTGAGGAAGTTGAGGTTGCAATACCTCATTAACATCCAAATACTGGGTCTACATGAAGAGCGTCTCTCCTCAATTTCCTTTTTGCTGTGTCAGAGCACCTGGTATTGCCCAGGTCCAACACAGGTGACAATCTACTCTCCTGCAATTAACACAACTCTGGGTAAAAACATGCAGGTGCTAGAGTTTCTATCTTGCTCAGGTTTCTAGAGTTGTGATCTAGGCATTAGAATTTTCTCTGAAATTATATCATAGATTAGGATTGATCTGGTCGTATTAATTTTTCTACTCTTTACCAACAGGAGGGATTTACTTACAGGGTTACACAGTGAGTGAACAGAGCCTTGGGTCAAAGCGAACTTTGATCGAAGCCAAACCACCTTCTGAAGAGTTTAAAACATTCTATCTGTGCGCAGACAATGCAGCTGACAACAAGCGGTAAGTACAGTGTACGTCATACACAAATCTGAAGTGAAACTTAGTTAAGTTCAATCATGTCTGTTCAGACAGTGGATATGCAACCTGTGTCAGGTGATTATTAGATCATTGAAAACAACACAACTTTATAATGACTTTCAAAAAAATATATGGAATTAAGTCTAATGATGACCACAAAATCCTGATTGATTGTCAGACAAACCCATCTGGTTCACTCATGCCCTTTAGGGAAGAAGATCTGCTGCCCTTGAGTGGTCTGGCCTACATGCAAATCCATATCCATAGCAATGTGGCTGACTCTTAAATGCTCTCTGAAATGACTGCAAGCCACTCAATTATATCATACCACTAGAAAGGGCCAAGGTGATTCCACAACCAACAGATTAGATCAAAGCTCTGCAGGCCTGCCACATCCAGTTGTGAATGGTAGTGGCCAATTAAGCAAATCAGTGAAGGAGGAGGCTAGGCAGATATCCCCATCCTCAATGATGGGGAAGCCCATCACATCAGTGCAAATTTGCTACAATCTTCAGCCAGAAGTGCCGAGTGGATGATCCATCTCGGTCTCCTCTGGAGGACCCCAGCATCACAGATGCCAGGCTTCAGCCAATTCGATTCACTACACATGATGTCAAGAAACAGCTGAAGGCACTGGACACTTAAAAGGCTATGGGTCCTGACAATATTCCAACAATAGTATTGAAGACTCGTGCTTCAGTACTTGTTGCGCCTCCAGCCAAGCTATTCCAGTACAGGTAAAACATTGACATCTATCCAGCAAAGTGGAAAATTGCACAGCTGTGTCCTGCACACATGAAACAGGACAAATCAATCTTGGCTAATTACTGTCCAATCAGTGTACTTAATCATCAGTAAAGTGAAGGGGTCACCGGCAGTGCTATCATGGGGCACTTGTTTAGCAATAACCTGCTCACTAAAGCTCAGTTTTGATTCCGCCAAGGTCACTCAGCTCCTCACCTCATTACAGCCTTGGTTCAAACATGGAGAAAAGAGCTGGATTCCAGAGGCGAGCTGAAAGCGATTGATCTTGACATCAAGACAGCATTTGAGTGTGGTATCAAGGAACCCAACCGGGTGGCATGGTGGCACAGTGGTTAGCACTGCTGCCTCACAGCGCTGAGGAGCCGGGTTTGATCCTGACCCCAGGTCACTGTCCATATGGAGTTTGCACATTCCCCCCCTAGCTGCATGGATCTCACCCCCACAACCCAAAATATGTGCAGAGTAGGTGAATTGGACATACTAAATTGCTCCATAATTGGAAAAAGGAATTGGGTACTCTAAAAAGAAACCGAATAAAAACTGAAGTCAGTGGAAATCGGGAGAAAACTCTGCACTGGTTGGAGTCGTCAAAGACCCCCTCCTACCGGGTTACTCGCTCTTCCAACCTCTTCCATCGGGCAGGAGAAACAAAAGTTTGAGAACACGCACGAACAGATTCAAAAACAGTTTCTTCCCTGCTGTTACCAGGCTCCTGAATGACCCTCTTATGGACCGAACTGATCTCTTCATCTTCTCTACTACACTCCATATGCTCACCCAATGCCTGTGCCTATATATTTACATTGCGTCCCATGTATTTTCATGTATGGAACAATCTGTTCTTAAAATGCATACAAGAGACTTTTTAGCATAATATGTAGAGGATCCAACAAGGGATGGTGCAGGCTAGACCTAATTCTGGGGAATGAAGTGGTCATGTAGTTGATGTGTTGGTGGAGGAGTATTTTAGTGATAGCGAACACAATATGGTTCAATTTAAAATTGTTATTGACAAAGAAATAGACAAGTTGCAAAAAAGGTTTTTGGACTGGGAGAGAGTAGATTTTAACAAAATAAGGCAGGATCTGGCCACGTTAGACTGGAAAGAGTTATTTGTGGAGAAATCTACAAACGAGCAGTGGGGGGGGGGGGGTTCAAAGAGGAAATGGGGAGGGTACAGGCACAATATGTTCCCTCTCAGGTAATAGGAAGGTGTAACAAACCCGGAGAACCATGAATGCCCAGAGACATTCAGGATACGATTAGAAGGAAAGGAGAGGCTTTCAACAAGTACAAGGGGAGCAAGTCTGCAACGGTATTAGTGGAGTACAGAAAGTGCAGGATGCAGCTTAAGAAATCAATTAGGAGAGCAAAGAGGGCACATGAGAAAGCTCGGGCTGGTAAACGTAGGGAAAATCCCAAGATATTCTGTAAGTATATCAATGGGAAGTGGATAACCCTGTAAAGAGTACCGCCTATTCAGGACCAAGGGGGAAATCTGTGGGTGGAGCCAGAGGACATTGGTAGGGTGTTAAATGAATATTTTATTCTGTCTTCACCTGAGAGAATGAGGAGATAATTATGGAACTGAGGAAGAGAGACTGAGGTTCTTGAGTGTAGGGAGTGACAAGGTATTGGAGGTATTGGATAAAAGTGGACAAATCTCCAGGTTTGGATGAATTGTGTCCCAGGTTGCTGTGGGAGCGAGGAAGGAGATTGCCGGGACAATTCCCCTCTGGCCACGGGGGATGTGCCAGAGGACTGGAAAACAGCTAATGTGGTCTTACTATTTAAGAAAGGTTGTAGAGACAAGCCAGGGAACTACAATGAGGGCTTAAGTGGGTCGGTGCAGACTCGATGGGCTCCTTCTGCACTGTATGTTCTATGTACAGACCAGTGAGTCTCACGTCAGTGGTTGGGAAACTACTGGACAAGATTCTGAAGGAGAGAACCTATCTCCACTTGGAGAGGCAAGGTTTGATCAGGGATAGTCAGTATGGCTTTGTCAGAGGGAGGTCATACCTAACAAATTTGATTGCATTTTTGAGCATGTAACCAAGTGTACAGATGAGGGTAGTGTAGTTGATGTAGTTTACATGGATTTCAGCAGAGCCTTTGACAAGGTCCCACATGGAAGATTTATTAAGAAGGCACATGGGATACAGGGTGATTTGATTAGGTGGATTCATAAAGACTTTGGGGTAGGAGACACAGGATGATGATAAACGTCTGCTTTCGTGTCTGGTAGCCAGTGACCAGTGGCGTACCAAAGTGATCTGTGCTGGGGTAGGATCAGGAAGTTTGCGGATGACACAAAGATTGGCCAGGTGATAAACTGAGGCTGAGTGTCTTGGGTTGCAGGAAGATATAGACAGATGGTCAAATGGGTGAATAAGTGGCAAATAGAATTTAACCCTGAAATGTGTGACGTGATAAACTTTGGAAGGAGTAATTTAGCAAGGAAGTATACTATGAAAGGTCTGACACTGGGAAGTTCCGAAGAACAAAGGGACCTTGATGTATTTGTCCATAGATCTCTGAAGGCAGAAGGGCAGGTTAATAGGGTGGTGGAAAAAGCATATGGGACACTTGCTTTTATCAATCGGGGCATAGATTACAAAAGCAGGGAGGTCGTGTTGGTGTTGTATAGAACTTTGGTGAGGCCACAGCTAGTGTGTGCAATTCTGGTCAGCACATTATAGAAAGGGTGTAATTGCACTGGAGGGGATGCAGGGAAGATTCACCAGAATGTTGCCTGGGATGGAACATTTAAGTTATAAAGAGAGGTTGGAGCAGAGAAGATTAAGGGGTGACCTGATTGAGGTGTACAAGATTATGAGAGGCATGGGCAGGGTGGAGAGGGACCAGCTGTACCCCTTAGTTGAAGGATCAGTTACGAAGGGACACAAGTTCAAAGTGAGGGGTGGGAGGTTTAGGGGGGATTTGAGGGAAAACGTTTTTACGTTTTACAGAGAATGGTGACGGTCTGGAATGCACTGCCTGGCAGGGTGATAGAGGCGGGATGCCCAACATCCTTTAAAAAGTACATGGATGGGTACTTGGCACGTCATAACATTAAAGGCTATGAGCCAACTGCTGGCAAATGGGATTAGGTGTGCGAGTCAGGGCCTTTCATATGTCGGCGCAGACTCGATGGACCGAAGGGCGTCTTCTGCACTGTAGTATTCTGTGATTCTGTGGCTGCATGCAGAACAATACTTTTCACTATACCTCGGTACACGTGACAATAAGTCAAATCAAATCATACCTGGCACAAAAGAAGGTGGCCGTGGTTCTTGGATGCCAATCATTTCTGTTCCAGGACATTAATGCAGGAGTTCCTCAGGATTGTGTCCTAGGCCAAAACATCTTCAGCTGCTTCATCAGTTTGATTGGCACTCCTACAAACATTCACTTCCTCCACCACCAATGCACAGTGGCTGCTGTGAGTAGCATCTACAAGATGCACCAGAGGGGTGGTTTAGCACAGGGCTAAATAGCTAGCTTTTAAAGCAGACCAAGGCAGGCCAGCAGCGCGGGTTCAATTCCCGTACCAGCCTCCCCGAACAGGTGCCGGAATGTGGCGACTAGGGGCTTTTCACAGTAACTTCATTTGAAGCCTACTTGTGACAATAAGCAATTTTCATTTCACTGCAGCAACTCACCAAGGTTCCTTGGACAGCACCTTCCAAACCCACGACCACTACCATCCAGAAGGACAAGGGCAGCAGACACATGGGAACATCACCACCTAGAAGTTCCTCTCCAAGCTACTCACCACCCACCCTCACTTGGAAATATATCGCTGTTCCTTTACTGTCACTGGGGCAAAATCCTGGAACCCCCTCCTTAACAGCACTGTGGATGTACCTACACCACGGACTGCAATGGTTCAAGAAGGCAGCTCACCACCACCTTTCTCCGGGGCAATTAGTGATGGGCAACAAATTCTGGCTTAGCCAGCGGCGCCCACACCCATGAATGAATAAAAAGATAATTTTACTAAAGATCTCTGCAAATCCAGACAAGATTTAAATGATAAAGATTTAACTTTATCATTTGACAAAGGCACAAATTAAAGATGCTGCTGGCAGTGGTCTGTATTTGCATTAAATTAATTGGACCCTAGAAATAAAACTGATTTTTGCAAAGAAGCTACAATATTTAATAGCCTGCTGCTTAGAAATTGAGGGTTCATGCATGCTGCTGAGGTACAAGAGTAAGAAAACTAATATCTGAGTTTGTCTCTCCAGCTGGATTGTGGCATTAAAAGCATCTATAAGCAAATGGTTGCCCTTACACAAAGCCATCCATTACTTCATGACCAACCCTCCAGAGCAGAGACGGATGTGAAGCGAAATTCTTCCTAAACAGCAGTTTTCTGTAAATAAATGTGAAAGGAAAAACACTTCATCACAAGAATGGTAGTGGAAATCGGGAACCTATCTCCAAAAATCTGAGTAGATCAACTGAAAATGTCAACATTGGGGTTGAACCAAGGCAGGTCGATTGAGTTAAGAGCCCGATGAACCTTGTGCTAATTGAATGGTTGAGCACGCTCAAGGGCTGAATGGTCTACTCCTGTTCCTATGCACTTACCTAGAACAGATTGCTTTGCTATTAGTGTTTGTGAGTCTGCATCAGTTAGATGTATTGCAAAAAATACTAAACACCCAAAATCTTTTGTAATGTTGCAGAACAATGAGATTAATTTTAACACCCCAAAAATGTGTGGTTTGGGTCAAGCCAGATGTTAACATTTTAATTCCTTTCAGTTTGGGGCTTAACCAAAGTGGAATAGCAATTTCAATATTTTAATGAGAGTGAAAGGCTCTGATTTCACCTGCTTTGCAGGCTTAACCCTGGGAAAACCTGACAGCTGAACGGAAGAGAGGACAGCTCCAGAGCGAAGGGAAGTGCTTTCACAGCACTGCTTGTGGGGCAGGAGGAGAAGAAATGCTTCACCCTTCTGGCCCCAAGCTCCCATACATTAGAGCCCAGACAAGTAACTTTGTCCTGTTTATATCCCAGTCATTGTTTCAAGGGAAAGCAGCTTTACTGCTTTCTCTTGCTGGGAAAATTATTGCATTTCTTTTTGTAGTGGGGTGGGGGTGGGGGAAAAGGGAAATAATACAAATAATTTTAATGAAATATCTTAACACTAACATGCTGTGAGAGTTGCTCCACATCTTGCCCCTCCCCTAGCATGATGGATGATAACTGATTAACCTTACCTACAGGGAGAAGAATGTGTGGAACATAGGACGATTCTCACCTGTTCTAAGAAGCCCTTGGACTCTATCCAATTTATTTAATCTCCTGATTTTTAAAAATAAATTTAGAGTGCCCAATTAATTTTTTTCCAATTAAGGGGCAATTTAGCGTGGCCAATCCACCTACACTGCACATCTTTGGGGGGTTTTAAGGGTGAGGCCCACGCAGACACGGGGAGAATGTGCAAACTCCACACGGACAGTGACCCGGGGCCGGAATCGAACCTGGGTCATCAGCGCCATGAGGTAGCAGTGCTACCTTCAGTATTAGTGCTACTTTCCCCCCAGCTTGAAAGTAATCTACAAATACCCCAAGATACTAGTGAACATTAAAAGCAGAATTACTTAACACAGTCTGGTCCAATTCTACAGTTGATATCTCTATAGTACCAGCAATATTATAATCAGGATATTTAATTTCTACACTTATAAAGTTGAGGCCCATTCTTAATCAGATATCCCTGCTGGTTCCTTTTTAAAACTTTACTTAAAAATCAATTAATCTTTGGAGCAGAGTGTTGAGAGGCCGATTGTGCTTCATGGCGATCAGTGAGGTAACCTCAAATCACTTCACCAGTTCACCTTGTGTTTATGTCAAACCTTTACACTCCTGGATCTTGATTAGTTATAAAACTGGTCTATGGAGTCAGCTTTCAGCCAATCAGAGGCTATGTTTTGCAACACGGATTCCACTTCCAAAAGTGAAAATGGGCCCCTCGATGCTCAGGGAAATATTGAGGAAATGTCGAAGGCTGTGTTTTTTTTTTAAAATGGAAACATAGTTAGAACAGGGTACACTAATTTTGGAATAGGGTTAAATAATAAAAAATGGGAAGAGAGAATGGAATAGAGGAAAGAAAAGATCAAAAAGTTAAGTTCCAAATTAATATATTTTTGTAGTTTTGGATTAGCATCCCAGAGATAGCACTACTCCTGACATTTTTGAAAGTAATTTTATTGATGGTTTGTTTCAATGTTAGAGTGTACAAGCTGACAATTAAAAAAAAATGTAAGAGCCTTTGCACATTCCCCCCGTGAGTGCGTGGGTCTAACCTCCACAAACCAAAAATGTGTAGGCTAGGCAGATTGGTCATGCTAAATTGCCCCTGAATTGGAAAAAAACAATAATTGGATACTCTAAATTTATTTAAAAAACTTAAGAGCCATTCTGGCAGCCTGAAATTCCCCAGAGTGCCCAACAAATACTTCACCTTGTAGCTGGCACACTGAAGATGTTTTTAAAGCTAAGCACAGAAACACAAGCTGACTCTTAACATCCAAAGCAGGTGGGTTGGGCTTGTGTGGGGCTTTTTTTTAAAATTGCATTGGATTATATTTTTGAAAATTATAGGCCCATTTAGAGTTTGAGATGAATATTTGAGAATAAAGTAATATAGAGGTTAATTTTGAAGATGTTTGTAAATAATACATCAGCAAAGAATAGTAATGAGACTCCATGAGATGTCAGCAATCTGAACTTCAGGAAGCTTCTTTTACAGTCCTTTATGAAATATGAAATCAATAACAGGAGGTACCAGTTTCTCACTTTAGGATTAATATTGACCAAGCACAAAATGCTGCAGTGTGGGGAAAGTAGAGAACCACCAAAATCAACCAGATAACTAAGTATAATTAGAGGATGCAAGATTGCAAGGGAAGTCTTTTGGATAAAGGGCATGGTCTGCCCACAAACCTGGCACAGTTGTCAAGTAGACGTTTGATGGTATCAATGTGTATCCTGCCAAGTGAGCAAAGATCAATGTTTAAATTAATAGGTTGCAAAAAACAGTGTGGCAATGCAGTTTTTCTTGTGAAGATAGGATAGAAAGATGATTGCACTGTGATTATTTATGTTTGTTTGTACATAAGATTTTTTTGTACCTTTTCACTTTTGTTTTGCTTCTTCCCCACATTGCTCTGAATAACATTCTTGGATATTGGAACAGCAATAAAAATCTTAATTGAATGGAATGTTTGTTTCTTGAACTAGCAGACTGAATATTAGTACACCAAGGATTGCTTCTTCATTATTATCTGACTTCACTGTTCAGAAGCTGGAGATATTATCTCGGTTTATGCTCACCTGATAAATGGGATCACAAGAATTATGGTGATACTAACTTCTCATATTTCATAATAAATATAGTTGTTTCTCATTAATTCATGCTATCTTTGGAAAGGAACACTCTTCAAGTCACAGGGTTACCTGTGGACTCAGACGATCTGTCCGCTGTCACTATTTGAAATACCATAGAGGCTGGTGTACAAGTTGACTTCGGAAGCCTTGAAAAATTCCTCCAAAAACAAGGGTCAATTTACACGCCGAGTATAAAGGTGAACCACGAGCTGACTTCCTGTCGTGTTACATAGGGGGAAGACATGCACAAGGTGGCTCCCGCTAGGGTGCTGTTCTTTCAGTCCTTTTTGCCCAGTTTCTGGGGGTAATTTTGTTTAAAAACCCACTTGTTTAATGGAATATGATGCCTACATAAAGGAAATGCCCAGGAAGACCAGGAGTAAAAAGCCTGAAAGCAGAGGTTCATCGACTGAACCGCAAGCTTCTCGGGGTTAATCGGTGGAGAAAATGGCAGAGGCTGCGTCTGTGACCCCGGCCACTCTACTAACAGCGGAGGTGCATACCGGCACCTTGGCCACCGAATTTAAGAAGCAATGGTGGATTGTGCCGGGGAATTTCTGCAAGTCGTTGGAAGAGGCCCTGGCTCCCATTTGGTTGGAGAAGGCCAACGCAACAGTAAAAGTGCATGGCGCTGCAATGCAAGGCATGGAGGTGTCTCTTTCGATGCATAGCGACCAGATTGCCTCACTGGAAGCGGAGTTTTCTCTGATGGCTGAGGTGAATAAAGTGCTGAAGGCCAAAGTGAATGATTTGGAGAATCGTTCAAGCAGGCAAAATATCTGTTTTGTGGGGTTGACAGAGGGGATGAAGGTCCAACACCCACAGGGTATTGTCATGTGAGGGTACCTTTAAGACATGGATGTTTAAGCAATGTACCTTTAAGAAAACAGTGATGTCAGAGAGTGGGTGGAGCTGGGCTTTAGGTCAGCCATTTTGCAGGTTTTTAGTTTCAGTTTTAAAAAGGAGCTTGTGTCTGTGTGTTTCCAGAGAGCTGCAAGTTTGAAAAGAGCTTGTGTGTCTGTGTTTTGCAGTGAGCTGTGATGTCTGCCATAAAAGACCATCTCTGGATCATTTGGATGATTTCAAGTCATAATTGTAAAGCCTTTAACCTGATGTGATTTTGTTTAAAGGTGTTAAGTCTCTTGGAAATTTGAAGGAACATTTTAAGGAATTATTTACTGTTGCAATATTTTCTGAGTTATCTTTGGAGTAAGGGGTGTTAAGAGATCCAATGTTTATTTAAGATGTTAAGTTGAGTTCGTGGAATAAACAGTGTTGTGTTTAAAAACCCACGTGTCCATAATTGTAATCCCACACCTAGGGAAAAAGCCGCGTGCTAGGAAAAGCAACAAATACATAAAAGGGTGAGGTTGGTTGAACTCCATGATACATTTTGGGGTTCTGAAAACGCCTCGCCCATAACAATATTTTGCAAACATGTTTGGAAAGATGGTGGGGGAGGGTGGCCTCATGTTCCCTCTCAAACTGGATCGAACCCACCAGACACTCCAACAGAAGCCCCACCCCAACGAACCACCGTGAGCAGTTATTGTGAGGTTTCACAGCTTCCAAGAAAAAGAACGAGTCCTGGGTTCGACAAAGGAGCACCACAACTACAAATGGGAAGGTCTCGCCATCAAGCTTTGTCAGGATGTGGGAACAGAGCTGGCAAAGGTGTGGGCGGTGTTCAACAAAGTCAAAGCCGCCTTGTATAAAAGAGGAGTCTGATTTGGGGTGGTGTACCCAGCGTGGCTAAGAGTGAACAAAGAACAAAGAAAAGTACAGCACAGGAACAGGCCCTTCGGCCCTCCAGGCCTGCGCCGACCATGCTGCCCGTCTAAACTAAAATCTTTTACACTTCCGGGGTCTGTATCCCTCTATTCCCATCCATGTATTTGTCAAGATGCCCCTTAAACGTCACTATCGTCCCTGCTTCCACCACCTCCTTCGGCAGCGAGTTCCAGGCACCCACTACCCTCTGTGTAAAAACTTGCCTCGTACGTCTCCTCTAAACCTTGCCCCTCGCACCTTAAACCTATGCCCCCTAGTAATTGACCCCTCTACCCTGGGAAAAAGTCTCTGACCATCCACTGTCTATGCCCCTCACAATTTTGTAGACCTCTATCAGGTCGCCCCTTCAACCTCTGAGACGGAAGTAAAAGGCTACTTTTTGATGTGCCGGAGGAGGTGGATTCTTTTGTAAAAATCATGCAGTAGGTGCAGATTGATTGAGGTTTGTGAGGCTTTTTTGGATGTTGGGGTGTGCATGTGGATATGGTGAGTTGTTGGGGTTCCTTGTTCATTTGCATTTCTTTGTTCTCCTGAGGGTTGAATGATTTGGGAGTTGGACTTGGGGGTTGAGGTTTGATCTATTTGTTATAACTGTTTTGAAAAGATATAGCTCCCTGTTAGAGTACTATGTTTTAAGGTTTTTTTTATACTTGTGTCCTTTTTCTGTTAACATTTTTCTTCACTCTGGGTGGGAGCTGTCTTGCTAGCCGAAGAGTTAGTTAATGGGAGCAGACGGGTAGGGGTGACTGCAGCTCATCATAATAGCTTTGTTTTAGACAATGAGTTTAGTGTTTTTGTTCTGTTTGGGGTCAGGTTTATTAGAAGTAGGTTTTAGTGGTTTTTGGTCACCTTACTGTGAACAGAAACCACTGTGGGGAGGAGAGTTAGGGGGCAGGGATAGTTGCAGATGGTGACTGCAGATATTTCTTTTGCTAGTGGGATTGGCGATAATCTTGGATGGAAATGGTCGCTGTACTTTCTATGGAACTGTTGGATAATCCCTCTTGGTGGAAATGGCTGACTCCAGATCGAAGGGGGGAGGTGGCAGGCCCCCAATTCGTTTGGTCACCTGGAATGTCAGGGGGTTGAATGCCCAGTGAAAAGGTTGAGGGTATTTGCTCACCTTAAAAGTTTTAATACTGATGTGGTGCTTCTGCAGGAGACTCATCTGCGGGTCAGAGACCAGAAAAGGTTGTGGACTGGGTGGGTGGGACAGGTTTTTCATTCAGGCTTTGATGGATGGTAGTGCCGGGGGTGCGGCAATTTTAATCAATAAAAGGGTTCAATTTTCTGCTGCTAGGATCTTGGCGGACCCCAATGGTAGAACATGTTATTTATTGTCTGTGGATTTTTGGCGGGAACCTGGGTGGTGATGGTTGATGCCTTCGCTCCAAACTGGAATGATTTGGGGTTTGATTAACAAGCTGTTAGACCGAAACGTTGCCTCATCCAGTTCCATGTCTTTAGTGTGGCTACCACCACTGGGCAGGATGTGTTATTCATCGGGGGGGGTGGGGGGGGGGGGGTGACGCTGCTGTGGCGAGGGCCCGGAGGGTCGTTTCCTTGCAGGAAGACTTCACATTTTGTGTGTATACGGCCAGATCCTATCCAACGGAGCCGACTCCACTGATAAGGTAAAGGTGAACTGGGTGGGTGAATTGGGTTCTATTCTGGATAATGAGGTGTAGAGCGAGGCTATTCGCAGGATTAACTCCACGACCTCTTGCACTCGGCTTAGTCTGGTTCAATACAAGGTGGTGCACAGGGTTCATTTGACGATGAGCTTTTTAAAATCTGGGGTGGAGGACAAGAGTGAGCGTTGTTCTCGGGGGGCCGGCTATCAAACTCATATGTTGTCTTGTCCCAAGTTAGTGAGCTTCTGGGTCTTCTTCTTGAGCACCATGTCAGAGATACTTAATGTCAACCTGGAGTCATATCCGCCAGCGGCTATTTTCAGGATATCAGACTCGCTGGTGCTGCAGACGAGGGTAAAGGTGGATGTCTTCACTTTTGCCTCGTTAATAGCCCAGAGACAAGTTCTGCTTGGTGGAGATCTTCTGCTCCGCCCAGTGCTTCGGCTTGGTTAGATAACCTTATATCGTTCTTACATTTGGAGAAGGTCAAGTACCCCATTAGGGGGTCAGTAGAAGGTTTCTACTTAAGATAGCAGCCATTCATTTCCTTTTTTTTTTTAAAGAGTTAGTCACCGTCAGTTGTTAAGGAGTTTAGCTTAATATTGAAGAGTTAATTTAATTGGGGTAATTGATTGTTTGTGTTCTTTTTGCATTGTAACTTGAATTAACTATTATATTTTGTTTATAATGAAAAATTTTCAATAAAAATATTTTTTTAAAAAGGTGACCCACCAGCGTGAGTGGGTGGTGAACATTTCTAAATGTTGTCAGAATCCAATGTAAATCGTGGGTATGCTTTAAACACCCTGCATCTTTGCGACACAGACCATGATGACCTGCATGATGCCTTGCACACAGGTTAAAAGGTTTCAGGAAGTAAAACGTGCATATGTGGGGTGAAAAATTAAGGCCGACTGGTAATTCTAGCATGGTATGGCATGATTGAAATTATGGGGTTTGACTTATATGCCAAGTATATGTAAAACATATTTGGTCCCAGAAAAGTGGAGCTGTCTTATATACCGGGTCAACTTATACTGTAATAATTTCCCACCGGTAAGGCTGTTTACCATGTGGTTCAGTTAAAGAGAGTAATGAGTGAAGATTCTTGGATTGCACAGAAAACAATTGTGGATTAAAGCTTTTCGAGATTGCCCTTTCGTACAGGCAGTGTTAAGAGAATGGAAAACATTAGCTTAAAATACAGAAATTATTAATACTTACAGCATATTGATAAGGCCATTTCCTATTGTCCAAAGCCGGGCTTTTAAAATTAAATACCACTTGAAGGAATTCATCAATGTTTGGTCTTGTCAACATGTGGTACAACAGAGATTGTTAAACTGAAGGACAAGGATGCATTTGATCGCGAACTAAAGAAAAAGCTGGAACTTATTCAGAAGGTCAGTCTGCATCTGTAAAAATAAATGAATATTCACACTATGTCCACTGACAGCAGATGATTATCGCAAAGAGTATGTATGCAATGCCAGTATCCTCAAACAATAATTATTCACCATCACAAGGACACAGAAATCTATTAAATACTACTGATTCCACAGTCTCTTGATGACTTTGGTCCTTGTTTAATCACTTTCAATGTGCATTTTGTTTGTGTTCTTTTTAAAAAATATATTTTTATTGAAGTATTTGCAAAATTTTTATAATAACAAAATAACATAAACAACATGGTAAAATAGGCATTTCCCACCCAACCCCTTCTGTACATCCCTTAACCATATTGCACCCACCCACCCGCACCCCCCCCCCCTTCAGAGTGCTGCTTCTGCTGCCATTTTAATTTTCCCCGAGAAAGCCGACGAACAGCTTCCACCTACGAGCGAACCCCAGCATTGACCCTCTCAAGGCAAACTTTATTTTCTCCAGCTTGAGAAACCCAGCCATGTCACTGACCCAAATCTCCACGCTCGGGGGCTTCGAGTCCCTCCACATTGAAAGGATCCGTCTTCGGGCTACCAGGGAGGCAAAGGCCAGAACGTCGGCCTCTTTCTCTCCCTGGACTCCCGGATCTTCTGGCACTCCAAAGATCGCCACCTCTGGACTCGGCACCAGCCGCGTACCTAGCACCTTGGACATTGCCTTGGCAAACCCCTGTCAGAATCCTCCAAGCTTCCGGCATGCCCAAAACATATGGACATGGTTTACTGGGCTTCCCGCACACCTTGCACATCTGTCTTCTACCCCGAAAAACTTGCTCATCCTTGCCTCTGTCATGTGTGCCTGGTGTTGCCTTTTCTTTCACTCAGTCTTTTCTGTGGCTCTATTCCAATTATGGCAATCAGTGAGTTTGCCTTTCTTTCTATGTTATCTATGTCTTAATGCTTCGAGTCGCCAGGTATCGAATGATACCGCCACAAGTTTCAACCAGCTATCAATCAAAGAGCCAAACACCAGTTTGTTAGTTCAAGGTCAAGGGTACTTTATTTACACACAATTAGTCATGCAACATAAACACTACTAGTTAACTACACCTATCAGCTAAGCCAACCTGTACTTCACTTCGGGCACCCGGCTTAGGTCAGAAAACAGTGGTCGTTTTTCAATTCTGGATCTCTCGGGTTCGAAGGGGTAACTGCTGCTCAGCTGGGCTCATCCATCTGGTAGTGGGCGTTGAACTTGGACTCGCTTCTGGTGTTGCTGCAATTGGCGATGGCCGTGACCAGGGTACCAAGGCCAAGAGAGAGCAAACATATGGCAAACTCTTCTTCTTATACTCGGGGGGGGGTTCACACTCTTTTGGTCAGTCCTTCGATTTGGGCCTTCCTAATTGGGTGATCCTTGATCACTCCATTCGATTCCTTAGACAATAAGTGGGCGGGGATCTGGAGGGCTGGGCATGTCCAAGCGGTCACTGACCCCATTGTTTGCGTTTCCCTTGAACAGGGAGTGGCGGCGAAATGTCTGGGACTGTCCCAGTTGCTTCAGTACCAGTCCTTTGTTTTGGGGAAGATGGGCCAGAAAATGCTAATCGGCCCCATTAAAATGCTAATTGGACGGAGGTTCGATACGATCTGGATTTCTTGCTTACGAATATGCATTTCAGGCTCTGAGCCTGCCTGATTCTTGGCTTGTCCATTTTACCTGCCAGGCTTTGTGAGTTTCTCTGTACCTAGTTGGAAGTGGCCATCCCAGATGGCTACACTCCGGCCTCTTGATCCTCAACGCGAAGCCTGAAGGATCACAATACTGGGTCGTCTTTGTTCTCTGAAATGCTGGGTACCCTTAACCAAGGACAGATTCTACTCTACTCTGTCCTATGGGTCCAAAAACATTTACCTAATTTTCCCTAAACAACACATGTCTAAGAATTTCTAGGGGGCCATTTAACATTCAGTAAAAAGGTGAACCTCTAACTATCTCTAACTAGACTACACTCATGCTGTTATTTAGCAATCAAAGAACTTATCTTACAATACAAAACAAATCTGATAGCAGCATCACATTTCTTCCTATCACTAACATTCACATACAGAGAAGTAACTTGATTAACAAAAACAACAACCGCGGAATGTATTCAGGAGAAAGGTTCAGAAAGAGTGTGGGGTTTGTTGGAGTCCGAGGAAGGGGGCTCTAAATGTGTATACTGGAGGGCGGGAGGCTCTCCTTCTCCATTTCCGCAAGCTGATGGTCTGAATGACGCTGTACAATATGGTTATCACTAGTAAGGCTTCCACTGTGTAGGACAGTGAATACCACTTAACGAGGTTCTCACACCATGTGGGGGTATACGGTGGCTGTGTGTGTGTGTGTGTGCGTGTGTGTGGTGTAGTGTCCGGGCTGGGGGTGTTATGTTGGGTAGTCTTGTTTGGGGCCTATGTGGTGAGGGGGTAGAGGTGGGTAATGCGCGCAACTGGACTGTTCCAGCGACGATCATGATGCCGATAATCAGGGTCGTCTTCATCTTATTCGGGCTTTCCATCGCCGTCGAGTATCTTTGTATCTTCCTTGGGGAACAAGCATAGTATCTGTTATAATCGTGTTGCTTAACATCTCGTATGTCTGTCTGTTTCCCATTATAATCGTCACCATATGCGACTCCCTCATTTTTTTTTTTAAACAACCATTTGCGGAGACAAGATATCCAAAAAAATTCTGTGTCACAGTGCGAGCACTCTCGCACCCTGTGGTCGATGGGCTGAGTGGGCGGACAATTTTGCCGTCCTCTGCAAACTTGTTTTTCCAACCAAGTGTTTCTGTCATGTAAATAGTATGTGGGAGATAGCAACCGAAGGGTTGCTGGAAAGGGCAAAAGTTGTGGCAAAATGCATTCTTTAAACCACAGGACTAGAAAAGAACAGCAAAAGAGTTTCAAAAACAAGTATCTGAATGGGGTGGTGCGTATGACCCACGGCAGGGCAAGAATGGGTGGGATCCCCAGGTAGGGCGGTGATCAGTGCCGTTGCTCCACTACCCGTGCTTGGCTGACCAAATGTATAGTGGGTCCCCAGGCAGGGCGGGGATAAGTGCCATTACTCCACAGCCTGAGTGACCTTCCAAGAGCGGTAAGAATTTGTAAATATGTGGCTCCAACAAACTTGTTTCTTTAACTGCCATGTGGCGTCAGAAGAGTAGTTATCACTGCATCAAGAAAGCGTCCATGAGGACGACACAGAAAATCGTACGAGAGTGAAAGTAACAGCATTTACACACAAACTAAACATAAAAGCGGGCAGGTTCCATCAGAGTATAGGACACCGTAAATCACATTTGGCCTGGGGTGTAACTAGCATATGGAGTCAGTGTAGTGTGACCGAAGAAGAGAGGAAGGAGGAGAGAAACAAAAATGAAGTGGCATTGCTGAGGTGTCCCTGCCATGAGAAGTCCGGGTCAGCGCTCACAATTTGCATGGGGCAGCTGGGACCTTATAGCTGCTGTGGGGGTGTTCTCTTTCATATCTGGGGGCTTGTCGAGCTGGTGGTGAGGGTCTCCTGCAATCTCGGGCGAAGTGTCCTGACTGCCCACATTTGTAACACGACCCCTGGGGCACATAAGGTGGAGCAGGCTCTCTGGTGTATTGCTCCCTTGGGTATGGTTCCCTGGGTGGGGGGTTGGGCTGTTGGTATCATTGCTGGTTCGGGGGGGGGGGGCATTTGTGGGCTGATTCCATTGCTGTTTCGGGGGGCTTGACATTCTAGTGCGTAATGTCCTTTCTGTCCGCAATTATAGCATTCCTGTGTCTTGGGGTGCTGCGCTGTACCTCTGCCTTCATTTACCCATGAGGGGTCTTGGTGTGCCCTTACTGGATTCATTGTGGCGTCTTCTCGCTCATGCTCTGTCTTTTTCTGTACAGACTGTTCCCAAGCTCTGGACAATCGTTTCAGAACCCACACTTCATTGTGTGCTAGGTCTGAGGGGTCGTAACTGGCACATGCCTTCTGTCCTGCCTCCGTGGCATGGGATACCAACGTACGGGTCCATTTGGCCGTATTGTCTGCTAATAAATGGACACGGGCTAACTCACCAGATACAGCAGTAAAATGGATCCAAAGGCATCCAGCAAACGCTGTTGGATGCTATCCCTTTTTCTGCCTGCACCGGTTGAGTCCCTCTAAACTCCTCTGTTATATCCTTTGGCGTCTAGAATGGCCGTTTTCATTTCTTGGAGGCTACCTCCTCCTACATTTTGTGGGTCGGGAAGGGCTGAACTAACTGAGGGGTCTAAGCACATAACTATGAGCTTAACCTGTTCCGGCTCGTCTAAACCATACATGAGGGTTTGTTGTTTCACTAACTCGAAAAAGTGATGTGGGTCCGATGTGGGGTGGAAAGTATCTATCTTTTCGCGGGCATCGTGTAACTGGGTGATCGATAATGGGGTGGTGTACACAAAATCAGGTTGGTCTTCCGTGGTAACCCTGCGCTGCGTGGTAATGGGGTCATTGGGTTGGGTGCTGCCTGTGCAGTCGGTGGTGCGGCTGCTTTTCTTTTCGGGGCCTGGGGGGCTCTATTTTCATTCTCGGTCTCGCTTACGTACCGTTGGGCCGTTTCACTGAGTTCCTGACAATCGGGGCCGTCTTCCTGGTCTAGCTGTGGGCCAAAGGTGTCTCTAAACCCATTTTGAACTGATAGCAGGGATTGCAACCTTGCAATTTTCTGCCTGCATTTGCCTCTGTTCCACGGTGGAACTGTGGAGTGTTCGGAGGACTGCAGTACCTGATTCTCTGTCTCTTCTCTTACCAGTACAGCACGTTGTGTGTCCTGGTAGGCCTTATCGTATTATATTTGGAAGCTGCTAAGGTGGGTGAGACAGGATTGATGTGCCCACTTGACATCATCCATTTCCTTGTCCTTTGCTGCTAACTGCTCCCGGAGCTGTACATTTAATCTCTCACTTTCACTTAAATCTCCCTCTCTACTTTTCTCCTTCTCCTCTAGCTGCTTACGGAGCGTCCGCACGACCTCCTTTGTGCCTCGCAATTGTGCCAGACAGGACACAATTGCCATCGGCTTACGAACCTTAGTCAAACTCTTTTTATGGATCCCGGTCAGGCTAACGGCGCTTGGTAGAGCAATCGCACTCGGTCAATAAAGCCCTCACCAAACCCAAACCTTCCCAGCGTCTCCCATAGATACTCCCACTCCACCCGGTCAAAAGCCTTCTCCGCGTCCATCGCCACCACCACCTCCGCCTCCTCTCCTTCTGAGGGCATCATAATTACATTTAAAAGCCTCCGGACGTTAGCATTGAGCTGCCTGCCCTTAACAAATCCAGTTTGGTCCTCCCCTATCACCCCCGGGATGCAGTCTTCTATTCTGGTGGCCAAAATCTTAGCCAGCAGCTTGGCATCTACGTTCAATAGCGATATCGGCCTTTATGACCCACACTGCTTCGAGTCCTTCTCTCGTTTAAGAATGAGTGAAATCGAGGCCTGCGACATCGTTGGGGGGGGGACCCCCTCTCTCTGGCCTCGTTAAAGGTCCTCATCAGCAGCTGGCACAACACCTCTGAGAACTTCTTATAAAATTCTACCGGGTAACCGGCCCCGGAGCCTTGCCCGACTGCATGCCCTCCAGTCCTTTAACAATTTCCTCTGCCTCAATTGGGGCCCCCAGCCCCTCCACGAGGTCCTCCCCCACCCTCGGAAACCTCAGCTGATCTAGAAACTGCCTCATCCCTTCTGCTCCAGCCGACTCATATAATTTGCTATAAAACTCTTTAAAAACGTTGTTCATTCCCCCGGGTCCAAAGACCATGTTACCATCCCTATTCCTTACTCTCCCAATCTCCCTGGCCGCGTCTCTCTTCCCTCCCTATTCCTTACTCTCCCAGTCTCTGGGAACAAAAAAAATCAATGCGGGAGTAAACTTTATGGACATGAGAGAAAAACAAAAACTCCTTCGCCCTCGGCCGCTCGAATCTCCGCGGGTCTACACCCCCCCATCTGCTCCATAAAACCCCTCAATTCCTTCCGCGGCAGGCCTCCTTCCAGTCCTGGATTTTGACCGGTCCAGATCGGGATCAATGACCGCGTTAAAGTCTCCGCCCATGATTAGGCCGTGAGACTCCAAGTCCGGGATCCTGCCTAACACCCGCCTCATAGATCCCACATCGACCCAGTTCGCCGCATATACGTTCACAAGCACCACCCGTACACCCTCCAACTTCCCACTCACCATTATATATCTACCCCCCTTATCTGCCACAATTCTTCCAGCCTCAAACGCCACCCACTTGCTAATCAATATCGCTACCCCACTGGTCTTTGAGTCCAGCCCCGAGTGGAACAGCTATCCAACCCACCCCTTTCTCAATCTCGTCTGGTCAATAAATTTAGATGTGTCTCCTGAAGCATTTCTATGTCTGCCTTCAGCCCTTTTAAATGCGCAAAAACGCAAGCCCTTTTGACTGGCCCATTCAAACCTCTCACATTCCACGTAATCAGCCAGGACAGGGGGCTGCCTGCCACCTCCCCCCCCCGCCTGCCACGCCCCCCGCCTGCCACCACCCATCCCCAACAAGCAGCAGTTGCCCCCGACCTCCCATTTGTTCCCCGATGATAGTTCCTCCCCTGTCAGCAAAGCAGCCTCCCCACAACAGCACAGCACCCAAAACCTGATCCCCCCGGTCAAGCACCGACTTAACACATGCTCACCCCCACCTCACTTCCGAGAGTCAGCTGAACCATGCTGACCCCGACAACCCCCACCCCGATGCCAAACAGTCTGACTCCCTATTGTTCGAACCCCTCTCCCAACATGAATAAACCATTTAATAACATTGCATTCCCCAGTAAGTAAACAACCTCAAGTAAAAATTAATTAGCATAAACCAATGAAGAAACAATCGCTTGAAACAGGACCCAACCTCCCACAGAATAGCACCAACTTCAGGGCCCCCTCCCCCCGCCGCATCAAATCCCTGCAAAACAAAGCACCCACAAACCACCACCCCAGCCCAACACTTAACCCAAAGCTACATACAATCTTATTTGAACTGATACGAAAATTACAAAGATTACGAACTACCGTCACATAACTTCTTCGAGACTTAAGTGTCCTTTAAGACGCTTCTAACTTCTTTTCTTTGATAAATGTCCATACATCGTCCGGTGTCTCAAAGTAAAGATGCCGTTTTTCATGCGTAACCCATAACTGCGCTGGATACAGCAACCCGAATTTCACCCGCTTCTTGAAAAGGATCGCCTTTACCCGATTGAACTCAGCACGTCTCTTGGCCAGCTCCGCTCCCAGGTCCTGATAGATGCGCACCTCGCTGTTCTCCCATCTGCTGCTCCGCTCTTTCTTGGCCCACCACAAAACAAGTTCTTTGTCCGAAGAACGCACCACCATGGCCCTCGGCAGGTCATTCGCCTTCGGCTTCCTTGCAAAGGCTCTATGCACTCCACCCACTTCCAGTGAACGAGAAAACTCCCCGGGGCCCCATCAGCGTCTCCAACATGCCCGCCACATATGCTCCCGCGTTTGACCCCTCAATTCCTTCAGGGAGGCCAACAATCCTGAAGTTCTGCCTCCTGGACCTGATCTCCAGGTCCTCCAGCTTCTCCTGCATTCTCTTGTGGCGCTCATCTAACACCTCCACCTTGTGCTCCAGCACGGTTAGATAGTCCTCCTGGCTAGACAACTTCAGCTCAATTTCTTGTATCTCTTTCCTTTGGGCCACCTGATTCAATACCATTTGATCGACCGCAGCCTTGATCGGGTCTAACGTTTCCTTTTTCAGCTCAGCGAAACAGTCCTTAAAGAACTTCATCTGCTGGCTCCTTAGACGACTGAGCCGCCGCTCCCTGGTCCTGACCCTCCGCCATGCTGCGCCGCCGTACCAGCTCCAACTGCTTCACTCTATCCGGGCTGAGTCTTTTCACACAGCCACTTCTAGTCTAATTAGCCATACATCGAAGAGGGAATCCTTTTTTTTTATTAAATATTTTATTGAAAATTTTTGGTCAACCAACACAGTACAGTGTGCATCCTTTACACAATATTATAACAACACAAATAACAATGACACAAATAATAAATAACAAAAATGAAAACTAGCCCTAATTGGCAACTGCCTTGTCACAAGTAACACTCTCCAAAAATATAATTTAACAGTCCAATATATACTTATCTGTAGCAACGACCTATACATACTATACAGTATATGTTAACAACCCTGAGAGTCCTTCTGGTTCCTCCTCCCCCCCCCGCCGATCCTGGGCTGCTGCTGCTGCCTTCTTTTTCCCATTCCGTCTATCTTTCTGCGAGGTATTCGATGAACGGTTGCCACCGCCTGGTGAACCCTTGAGCCGACCCCCTTAGGACGAACTTAATCCGCTCTAGCTTTATAAACCCCGCCATGTCATTTATCCAGGTCTCCACCCCCGGGGGCTTGGCTTCTTTCCACATTAACAATATCCTGCGCCGGGCTACTAGGGACGCAAAGGCCAAAACATCGGCCTCTCTCGCCTCCTGCACTCCCGGCTCTTGTGCAACCCCAAATATAGCCAACCCCCAGCTTGGTTCGACCCGGACTCCTACTACTTTTGAAAGCACCTTTGTCACCCCCATCCAAAACCCCTGTAGTGCCGGGCATGACCAAAACATATGAGTATGATTCGCTGGGCTTCTCGAGCACCTCGTACACCTATCCTCCACCCCAAAAAATTTACTGAGCCGTGCTCCAGTCATATGTGCCCTGTGTAATACCTTAAACTGAATCAGGCTTAGCCTGGCACACGAGGACGACGAGTTTACCCTGCTTAGGGCATCTGCCCACAGCCCCTCCTCGATCTCCTCCCCCAGCTCTTCTTCCCATTTCCCTTTTAGTTCATCTACCATAGTCTCCCCTTCGTCCCTCATTTCCCTATATATATCTGACACCTTACCATCCCCCACCCATGTCTTTGAGATCACTCTGTCCTGCACCTCTTGTGTCGGGAGCTGCGGGAATTCCCTCACCTGTTGCCTCGCAAAAGCCCTCAGTTGCATATACCTGAATGCATTCCCTTGGGGCAACCCATATTTCTCGGTCAGCGCTCCCAGACTCGCGAACTTCCCATCCACAAACAGATCTTTCAGTTGCGTTATTCCTGCTCTTTGCCACATTCCATATCCCCCATCCATTCCCCACGGGGCAAACCTATGGTTGTTTCTTATCGGGGACCCCCCCCAAGGCTCCAGTCTTTCCCCTATGCCGTCTCCACTGTCCCCAAATCTTCAGTGTAGCCACCACCACCGGGCTTGTGGTGTAGTTCCTCGGTGAGAACGGCAATGGGGCTGTCACCATAGCCTGTAGGCTAGTCCCCCTACAGGACGCCCTCTCTAATCTCTTCCACGCCGCTCCCTCCTCCTCTCCCATCCACTTACTCACCATTGAAATATTAGCGGCCCAATAATACTCACTTAGGCTCGGTAGTGCCAGCCCCCCCCTATCCCTGCTACGCTGTAAGAATCCCTTCCTCACTCTCGGGGTCTTCCCGGCCCACACAAAACCCATGATGCTCTTTTCAATCCTTTTAAAAAAAGCCTTCGTGATCACCACCGGGAGGCACTGAAACACAAAGAAAAATCTCGGGAGGACCACCATCTTAACCGCCTGCACCCTCCCTGCCATTGACAGGGATACCATATCCCATCTCTTGAAATCCTCCTCCATCTGTTCCACCAACCGCGTTAAATTTAACCTATGCAATGTGCCCCAATTCTTAGCTATCTGGATCCCCAGGTAACGAAAGTCCCTTGTTACCTTCCTCAACGGTAGGTCCTCTATTTCTCTACTCTGCTCCCCTGGATGCACCACAAACAACTCACTTTTCCCCATGTTCAATTTATACCCTGAAAAATCCCCAAACTCCCCAAGTATCCGCATTATTTCTGGCATCCCCTCCGCCGGGTCCGCCACGTATAGTAGCAAATCGTCCGCATACAAAGATACCCGGTGCTCTTCTCCTCCCCTAAGTACTCCCCTCCACTTCTTGGAACCCCTCAACGCTATCGCCCGGGGCTCAATCGCCAGTGCAAACAATAATGGGGACAGAGGGCATCCCTGCCTTGTCCCTCTATGGAGCCGAAAATATGCAGATCCCCGTCCATTCGTGACCACGCTCGCCACTGGGGCCCTATACAACAGCTGCACCCATCTAACATACCCCTCTCCAAAACCAAATCTCCTCAACACCTCCCACAAATAATCCCACTCCACTCTATCAAATGCTTTCTCGGCATCCATCGCCACTACTATCTCCGTTTCCCCCTCTGGTGGGGCCATCATCATTACCCCTAACAACCTCCGTATATTTGTGTTCAGCTGTCTCCCCTTCACAAACCCAGTTTGGTCCTCGTGGACCACCCCCGGGACACATTCCTCTATTCTCATTGCCATTACCTTTGCCAGGACCTTGGCATCTACATTTAGTAGGGAAATAGGTCTATAGGACCCGCATTGTAGCGGGTCCTTTTCCTTCTTTAAGAGAAGCGATATCGTTGCTTCAGACATAGTCGGGGGCAGTTGTCCCCTTTCCTTTGCCTCATCAAAGGTCCTCGTCAGTACCGGGGCGAGCAAGTCCACATATTTTCTATAGAATTCGACTGGGAATCCATCCGGTCCCGGGGCCTTTCCCGCCTGCATGCTCCTAATTCCTTTCACCACTTCTTCTACCTCGATCTGTGCTCCCAGTCCCACCCTTTCCTGCTCTTCCACCTTGGGAAATTCCAGCCGATCCAAGAAGCCCATCATTCTCTCCCTCCCATCCGGGGGTTGAGCTTCATATAATTTTTTATAAAATGTCTTGAACACTCCATTCACTCTCTCCGCTCCCCGCTCCATCTCTCCTTCCTCATCCCTCACTCCCCCTATTTCCCTCGCTGCTCCCCTTTTCCTCAATTGGTGTGCCAGCAACATGCTCGCCTTCTCCCCATATTCGTACTGTACACCCTGTGCCTTCCTCCATTGTGCCTCTGCAGTGCCTGTAGTCAGCAAGTCAAATTCTACATGTAGCCTTTGCCTTTCCCTGTACAGTCCCTCCTCCGGTGCTTCCGCATATTGTCTGTCCACCCTCAAAAGTTCTTGCAGCAACTGCTCCCGTTCCTTACTCTCCTGCTTCCCTTTGTGTGCCCTTATTGATATCAGCTCCCCTCTAACCACCGCCTTCAACGCCTCCCAGACCACTCCCACCTGGACCTCCCCATTATCATTGAGTTCCAAGTACTTTTCAATGCACCCCTTCACCCTTCGACACACCCCCTCATCTGCCATTAGTCCCATGTCCATTCTCCAGGGTGGGCGCCCTCCTGTTTCCTCCCCTATCTCCAAGTCCACCCAGTGTGGAGCGTGATCCGAAATGGCTATAGCCGTATACTCCATTCCCCTCACCTTCGGGATCAATGCCCTACCCAGCACAAAAAAGTCTATTCGCGAGTAGACTTTATGGACATAGGAGAAAAACGAGAACTCCTTACTCCTAGGTCTGCTAAATCTCCACGGGTCTACACCTCCCATCTGCTCCATAAAATCTTTAAGTACCTTGGCTGCTGCCGGCCTCCTTCCAGTCCTGGACTTCGACCTATCCAGCCCTGGTTCCAACACCGTATTAAAATCTGCCCCCATTATCAGCTTTCCCATCTCTAGGTCCGGAATGCGTCCTAGCATCCGCCTCATAAAATTGGCATCATCCCAGTTCGGGGCATATACGTTTACCAAAACCACCGTCTCCCCCTGTAGTTTGCCACTCACCATCACGTATCTGCCCCCGTTATCCGCCACTATAGTCTTTGCCTCGAACATTACCCGCTTCCCCACTAATATAGCCACCCCCCTGTTTTTTGCATCTAGCCCCGAATGGAACACCTGCCCCACCCATCCTTTGCGTAGCCTAACCTGGTCTATCAGTTTCAGGTGCGTTTCCTGTAACATAACCACATCTGCCTTAAGTTTCTTAAGGTGTGCGAGTACCCGTGCCCTCTTTATCGGCCCGTTCAGCCCTCTCACGTTCCACGTGATCAGCCGAGTTGGGGGGCTTCCTACCCCTCCCCCTTGTCGATTAGCCATCACCTTTTTCCAGCTCCTCACCCGGTTCCCACGCAGCTGTATCTGCCCCAGGCGGTGCCCCCCCGCCCATCCTCTCCCATACCAGCTCCCCCCTTTCCCCAGCAGCAGCAACCCAGTAATTCCCCCCTCCCACCCCCCCCCGCTAGATCCCCCGCTAGCGTAATTACTCCCCCCATGTTGCTCCCAGAAGTCAGCAAACTCTGGCTGACCTCGGCTTCCCCCCGTGACCTCGGCTCGCACCGTGCGACGCCCCCTCCTTCCTGCTTCTCTATTCCCGCCATGATTATCATAGCGCGGGAACCAAGCCCGCGCTTCTCCCTTGGCCCCGCCCCCAATGGCCAACGCCCCATCTCCTCCACCTCCCCTCCTCCCCCCATCACCACCTGTGGGAGAGAGAAAAGTTACCACATCGCAGGATTAGTACATAAAACCCCTCTTTGCCCCCCACATTCGCCCCACCACTTTGTTCGAACGTTCTTTTTAATAACCCGCTCATTCCAGTTTTTCTTCCACAATAAAAGTCCACGCTTCATCCGCCGTCTCAAAGTAGTGGTGCCTACCTCGATATGTGACCCACAGTCTTGCCGGTTGCAGCATTCCAAATTTTATCTTCTTTTTATGAAGCACCGCCTTGGCCCGATTAAAGCTCGCCCTCCTTCTCGCCACCTCCGCACTCCAGTCTTGATAAACGCGGATCACCGCGTTCTCCCATTTACTGCTCAGTTTTCTTCGCCCATCTAAGGACCATTTCTCTATCCTTAAAACGGAGGAATCTCACCACTATGGCTCTGGGAATTTCTCCTGCTCTCGGTCCTCGCGCCATCACTCGGTGTGCTCCCCCCACCTCCAACGGACCCGCCGGGGCCTCCGCTCCCATTAACGAGTGCAGCATCGTGCTCACATATGCCCCGACATCCGCTCCCTCCACACCTTCAGGAAGACCAAGAATCCTCAGGTTGTTCCTCCTTGCGTTGTTTTCTAGTGCCTCCAACCTTTCCACACATCGTTTCTGATGTGCCTCCTGCGTCTCCGTCTTCACCACCAGGCCCTGTATATCGTCCTCATTCTCGGCTGCCTTTGCCTTCATGACCCGAAGCTCCCGCTCCTGGGTCTTTTGTTCCTCCTTTAGCCCTTCGATCGCCTGTAGTATCGGGGCCAACAGCTCTTTCTTCATTTCCTTTTTGATCTCTTCCACACAGCATTTCAAGAACTCTTGTTGTTCAGGGCCCCATGTTAAACTGCCACCTTCCGACGCCATCTTGGTTTTTGCTTGCCTTCCTTGCCGCTGTTCTAAAGGATCCACTGCTATCTGGCCACTCTCGCCTCCTTTTTCCATCCGTATCCAGGGGGGATTCCCTTCTGGTTTACCGCACAGTGTTTTTAGCCGTCAAAATTGCCGTTGGGGCTCCTATCAAGAGCCCAAAAGTCCGTTTCACAGGGAGCTGCCGAAACGTGCGACTCAGCTGGTCATCGCCGCACCCGGAAGTCCGGGAATCCTTTTTAATATTGACCACTGCACCGATCTATCCCCTAAAGTCCGAGAAAAGTCGGGGGAAAAAAGGTCCGAAAGTCCGTTCCAGGCAGGAGCTATCGAATGTGCGACCTACTCCTCCATGGTCGCCACTGGAAGTCCATTTTTTTGTGTTCTGATGGACAGTTTCTATTAAACGTAAAGCAAGATTCAGGTTACAAAAATTAAATTGAAGTTAGTTCTAAATGAATATGTGCTTTCATATGGATGAATCATGTCACTGATGAAATAAGAAAAAAAAAATTGAAACACATTATAACCAGGCTGTTCGGAGCAAGGGTCTGATAAACATGCACCTCAGGTTGGACACGTTTCGGTGGAATTAAATGAAGCAAAAGGTCAGTTTATCATGGACGTCATTCTGGCAGAAACATACAATGGAATCCTGAGGCATTAAAGAATAATGGAGGTACTGTATGAGAAATAGATGTGGACAGTAGAGTCCCAAAGACACTCGGGGACCCAGGCAAATAAATCAGTAAAATAAGTTGAACAGGCATTAAAAGAAAAAACATGATTTGGGGGATTGGAAAAATGGGGTCATCATATTGGCTGAGATTTACAGTTAGACAGATTTTCATACATAAAACAGCAGTGGTTTCTGGTGGGGTTAGCATGAAAGGAATTGCTTCCAATAGGGTTGTTCTTATCTCGTAATGCTGTGCAATGATTTCCAATTAAAATAGGAGACTGAAGATCAGTCAATAGATTGAAAAGTAAATGATTCTTGAAAATTAAAGAACTGAGCAGGAGAGGACACTGAACTGTTGGTGGTACTGGATAAGTTTGGGAGCCCAGGGGGTTGGTCTTGTCATTTGTTTTGAATTGATATCCACCAATCAGTATTGGCAGATTCCACCAATTTCTTATAGAATCATAAAATTTACAGTGCAGGGGGCCATTCGGCCCATCGAGTCTGTACTGGCCCTTGGAAAGAGCACCCCCACTTAAGCCCATGCCTCCACCCTATGCTTGTAACCCAATAGCCTTTTTTTTGGACACAAAGGGCAATTTATCATGGCCAATCCACCCAAGCTGCATATCTTTGGACTGTGGGAGGAAACCGGAGCACCTGAAGGAAACCCATGCAGACACGGAGAGAACGTGCAGACTCCGCGCAGACAGTGATGCAAGCCGGGAATCGAACCTGGGACCCTGGAGCTGTGAAGCAACTGTGCTAACCATTGTGCTACCCCTAAAATATATTAATATATAAAAGGTTTAACAAAATAGTTAAGAAATCCACTTTAATGACAATCTAATATAGTTTTGACACAGACACACAACACAATAAAATGGCAATATACACAAAACATTTTAACAATAATTATATGACTTACAGCAGTTTCTTTCGAACTTTTTAGCTCGGGAGCCATTTTTACCAACCTGCCATCCTTCGGGACCCACGCCGGCCAACGTTCACGACCCACACTGGCTGATCTTCGCAACCCACCATTTTCACTTAGCTTTAATGTGACAGGTGATCCTGCTTGGTCCTCATGATCTCACTTGCTTTGTTTTTCAATGTTTCTTTTCTGATAATTGCTTCAGCTGATGATTTAAGATCTCACTGCATCCATTGAAAAAAAAAAAATGGTTTGTCCTTGAACTCATCATGCTTAGTCTTATAATGTCTGAAGTTTTGAGGATTTTAAACTTTCATTTGCCAGTGCTTCCCTGCATATAATACACAGGAATTTTGACCCTGGTTTGCAGTGGCACAATTAATAAAAACATACCTCAAGTAATCATCTTTATGCTGCATTGTTCCTGTTTTCAACTTCTCCTTCATGGGTTGTTCATCAGAGGCCCTGGAGTTCACACCAGCACTGCTGGCAGCTGCAAAATGGAGTAAGCGCTCTCGCGCTCCCAGAACATGTGATGTCAGTGTTCAGGGCGCGTGAGCTGCTCTCTGTCGCCGCTTCAGGCAGGAAGACACTCAGCGATTTTTTAAAAATCTGCTCCGCTGTGCTCTGGAGCCTGCGCATTGCTGAGGGGAACGCATGCGTGGAATGGCTGGCATTCTGAAAGCTTCCTTTTTAAAAAATATATATATATTTTATTACAAACATGTATCAAAACAGGTTACAACACATAAACACCCCGGGAAACCTTTTCTCAAACCCCTCTGCAGAGCCCCTTAACTCATATTTTATCTTCTCCAACCGCAAGAAGTCGCACAGGTCACCCAACCAAGCTGTCCCCCACCCCCCCTCCCCCCAAAAACATAGACCCCCATTACAGAACCCCCACCTGAGACTCCCTGATGAGAGAGCCTCATCCTATTTTTCTCTGCAGAAAACACAACTCTTTTGAAGTGGTCCAAGAGCTATCACTCGTAGCTAGATGTTTATAAACATTGTGATGAGTTTCTCAGTTGATTATTTGAAATCACTCAGGTGCAATGGGAAATGGATGGATTGGATTGGATTGGATTTGTTTATTGTCACGAGGTACAGTGAAAAGTATTTTTCTGTGAGCAGCTCAACAGATCATTAAGTACATGAGAAGAAAAGGGAATAAAAGAAAATACATAATAGGGCAACACAACATATACAATGTAACTACATAAGCACTGGCATCGGATGAAGCATACAGGGTGTAGTGTTAATTAAGTCAGTCCATAAGAGGGTCATTTAGGAGTCTGGTGACAGTGGGGAAGAAGCTGTTTTTGAGTCTGTTCGTGCGTGTTCTCAGACTTCTGTATCTCCTGCCCGACGGAAGAAGTTGGAAGAGTGAGTAAGCCGGGTGGGAGGGATCTTTGATCATACTGCCCGCTTTCCCCAGGCAGCGGGAGGTGTAGATGGAGTCAATGGATGGGAGGCAGGTTCGTGTAATGGACTGGGCGGTGTTCACTACTCTCTGAAGGTTCTTGCGGTCCTGGGCCGAGCAGTTGCCATACCAGGCTGTGATGCAGCCCGATAGGATGCTTTCTATGGTGCATCTCTAAAAGTTGGTAAGAGTCAATGTGGACATGCCGAATTTCCTTAGTTTCCTGGGGAAGTATAGGCGCTGTTGTGCTTTCTTGGTGGTAGCGTCGACGTGGGTGGACCAGGACAGATTTTTGGAGATGTGCACCCCTAGGAATTTGAAACTGCTAACCATCTCCACCTCGGCCCCGTTGATGCTGACAGGGGTGTGTACAGTACTTTGCTTCCTGAAGTCAATTACCAGCTCTTTAGTTTTGCTGGCATTGAGGGAGAGATTGTTGTCGCTACACCACTCCACTAGGTTCTCGATCTCCCTCCTGTATTCGGACTCATCGTTATTCGAGATCCGGCCCACTATGGTCGTATCGTCAGCAAACTTGTAGATGGAGTTGGAACCAAGTTTTGCCACGCAGTCGTGTGTGTACAGGGAGTAGAGTAGGGGGCTAAGTACGCAGCCTTGCAGGGCGCCGGGGTTGAGGACTATTGTGGAGGTGGTGTTGTTGTTCATTCTTACTGATTGTGGTCTGTTGGTCAGAAAATCGAGGATCCAGTTGCAGAGTGAGGAGCCAAGTCCTATGTTTTGGAGCTTTGATATGAGCTTTGCTGGGATTATGGTGTTGAAGGCGGAGCTGTAGTCAATAAATAGGAGTCTAATGTAGGAGTCCTTGTTTTCGAGATGCTCTAGGGATGAGTGTAGGGCCAGGGAAATGGTGTCTGATGTGGACCGGTTGCAGCGGTATGCGAATTACAGTGGATCAAGGCGTTCTGGGAGTATGGAGGTGATGCGCTTCATGATCAACCTCTCGAAGCATTTCATTACGACTGAAGTCAGGACCACTGGTCGGTAGTCATTGAGGCACGTTGCCTGGTTCTTCTTTGGTACCGGTATGATGGTGGTCTTCTTGAAGCAGGTGGGGACCTCGGAGTGGAGGAGGGACAGGTTAAAGATGTCCGTGAATACCTCTGCCAGCTGGTCCATGCAGGCTCGGAGTGCACGACCAGGGATCCTGTCTGGGCCCGTCGCCTTCCGAGGGTTCACTTTCAGGAAGGCCAATCTGACTTCGGAAACTGTGATGGTGGGTATGGGTGAATTATGGGCTGCTGGGGCACTCGCCAGCGGATTGTTGGTTACCTGCTCGAACCGAGCATTGAATGCATTGAGTTCATCGGGGAGGGGTGCGCTGCTGCCAGAGATACAGTTCGGCTTCACTTTGTAGCCCGTTATGTTGTTTAGTCCTTGCCACAACCGCCGAGAGTCTGTCTGTGACTGCAGCTTGGTTTGATAGTCTCTCTTGGCATTCCGGATGGCTTTGCGGAGGTCGAAAATTAAACAATCCATACAGTTGGCTGTGTGTGGAATCACAGCCTCGTAAAATCAATTTCACATTGATGTGAATGAAAGCTTTGCAAATCAAAGATCTGAGGGGTTTAAACCCAGCTGATGCGGTTTTCTGTTTCTAGGAATTTACAGAGTGCTGCTTATATGCCTGAGCTGGCAGCTGTATTGCACAGATAGGTTTTAAAGCAGGTATTGCCAAACTCGGGGGCGTGACCCGAGGGTGGGTCGCGGAGCTGTCCGTTGCGGCGCTCCCGATTGCGCAAATCCACGCGCAACAGCCGGCTTTTAAAAATGCCAGCTGCGAGCGGCCTTCAAAATGGCCAGGAACAGATAGAAAAAATTCAGCCGCACTGCGCATGCGCACCGATGATCGGGCACGCATGCGCAGTGCGGCCGCATTTGTTTTTATATGGTCGCAGCCTTTTTTTGTCAAGTTCGGGGGGCCAAACGGTCCATTGGGGCGAAAGGGACCCAAAACCATTTTCTCCACTTTTGCCAGCAACAAATAAGGTAAGAGAAAATGGTGGGTGGCGCAGGTTAGCCAGCATGGGTCGCGAAGGTCGGCCGGCGTGGGTCGCGAAGGTCGGCCGGCGTGGGTCGCGAAGGTCGGCCGGCGTGGGTCGCGAAGGTCGGCCGGCGTGGGTCGCGAAGGTCGGCCGGCTGGTAAAAATGGGTCCCCGGAAAAAAAGTTTGAAAAATACTGTTTTAAAGCTATGACGTTTTTCACTGTCTATCTGGACTGCTCTCTAGCTTCCAGGGTGGGATCTCTGTAATGAGGGGCTTCCAAGCAAGGTCTCTAATTTGGCAGAGGGGTCTCCCTTATGGGGGAGTCTAGTGAGGTGGGCAGGATTTGCATTGTGGGTTGGGTGGTCCTCGGATGGACTTTGGGTGCACTCCTGAAAGAGTTACCACCTTGGCCCACCTCATCAGGGCCAAGTATATGCTCCTATCTGCTGGGAAGTATCTGCACCAATTCTCACCCACGCGAATCCCAGCCCAGTGGAGAATCTGGTGCCCAGCCCGTAAACAGGATCCAAATGGTCAATCTGACCCATTTGCATCCGCCCACTGGTACGTAGCGCAAACCTGGATGCCGCTATGGGGGGGGAAGAACCAGAGGCGGGTGCCGAACACCGATCCAGTTTTTTGGCCAATGCTAGATTCTGCGCCACATTGGGAAATCCACTACCAGAGGTGGAAAATGAAGCACGCTATTTATCTTAAATAAGAACTGAAACTGTCTGATTGGCTAAGTATTTCCTGCATTATCAGAGCAGCGAAAAAGAATTCATGTTTGAAATCACTGACTTTATATCACAACTCATATTTCTGTTAGACGCAATGGTGTGGTTCAGTGTAACATTCACACTACACAACAGAAATAGATTTTGATAATCATATAATGCCAATTTAAGTTGTAATTGTACAGCCCACATAACTGCTAGAAAGCATTTAAATATTTTTTCATACAAATTGGTGATGGTAAAATCCATTTCAATTGGTACACAATTTAATGTAGGTTGGTTGTTCGTTCTCAAGTCAAAGGATAGCTAAAAATAAAAACTTATTTCTAGATGGTTCCAAAAGCCATCTCATGAACGATTAGAAGACATTCCACTGTGAGTACGGCATGCTAAATAAATATAGCTAGCTGAGTGATGAGAAAGTTATAAAGCTGACGCAGGAAATGTCCAGATATAATTTAAATCTAATCCACTCATGCACCAAATTCCAAAGCACAGAAATAACTCCAGACAGCAGGTACTGCAGGGTAAATAAAAACCAACGTAAGGTGAGTTGAAAAAAAAATGATGAATGTGAAGGGAGAGAAAAAAAAACAAGGTGTCTTCTGGATGCTAACAAGTATCATAAAGCCAGAATGTAATACACAAGGATTTTAGCAGGTGAATCCTAAGATATCAGACATTGAGATACAGAGCTGCAAAGAGCTTCAGTTTCTATTTCCTACAAAAAGGGCAGCCAATGTACTGTGCTGTCATTGATGTGCAGTAATGTCCATAATTGATCTTGAGACATTCATTGGAAGTTTATTGACAAAATCAATCAATGGGACAAAATTAATCATTGTATATCATATCCAAGCAAGTTCAATCATGTTGCAAGCATAAGAAGTGTGGATTTAAAGTCCTGAAATTTGATAAAAAGCACATCAAATTATTTTGGGATCTTTTTAAAGCAAATTGGTATTTAACATTTAAGTGAGCTTTAATATTGCCAAACTTTTCATGCAAATCTAAAATTTGTATTTACACAACACCTTTTACACAAAGAAATGGCTCAAGACTCTTCACTGAGGCACAAAGAAAGAAGCAACATTGAGTCGAAGAAAGTGATAGCAAGGTGGTTAGGTTGTGTGTAGTCTCTTAAAAGGAGGAAAGGGAGATGGAGAGACAGAGGTCTAGAGAGAAAATTCCAGAGCATATGGCCTAGGTGGTTAAAATACAGTTGACAGTTCTAATAGTGGATTATGAAGGTAACAAAGGTGTAAGTGAGGATTTCAGGAGCAAACAAAGGCAATGAACAAGACATTTGTGTCGTAAGGCAAGGAGAATTGTAGGGAAGGGGAGGCCATGGAGTGGAATGGAAATTTAAATTTGGAGGCATTGGTAGGGACCGCGAGGAAATATATATCAACAAGGAAAAAGATTGGTTAAATGAGTCTTAATGGGATAATAGGACTGTGTTTTGAATGAGTTGGAAGGTTACAGTGGGAAAGGAAAGCATGTTATTAAATGATGATGGAGATAACAAAAGCATGGATGAGGATTTAAGAGACAGATAGGCTTGGTTATAACTGGAGGCAGTACAACATAGAACATAGAACAATACAGCGCAGTACAGGCCCTTCGGCCCACGATGTTGCACCGAAACAAAAGCCATCTAACCTACACTATACCATTATCATCCATATGTTTATCCAATAAACTTTTAAATGCCCTTAATGTTGGCGAGTTCACTACTGTAGCAGGTAGGGCATTCCACGGCCTCACTACTCTTTGCGTAAAGAACCTACCCCTGACCTCTGTCCTATATCTATTACCCCTCAGTTTAAGGCTATGTCCCCTCGTGCTAGCCATTTCCATCCGCGGGAGAAGGCTCTCACTGTCCACCCTATCTAACCCTCTGATCATTTTGTATGCCTCTATTAAGTCTCCTCTTAACCTTCTTCTCTCTAACGAAAACAACCTCAAGTCCATCAGCCTTTCCTCATAAGATTTTCCCTCCATACCAGGCAACATCCTGGTAAATCTCCTCTGCACCCGTTCCAAAGCCTCCACATCCTTCCTATAATGCGGTGACCAGAACTGTACACAATACTCCAAATGCGGCCGTACCAGAGTTCTGTACAGCTGCAACATGACCTCCTGACTCCGGAACTCAATCCCTCTACCAATAAAGGCCAACACTCCATAGGCCTTCTTCACCACCCTATCAACTTGGGTGGCAACTTTCAGGGATCTATGTACATGGACACCTAGATCCCTCTGCTCATCCACACTTTCAAGAACTTTTCCATTAGCCACATATTCCACATTCCTGTTTTTCCTTCCAAAGTGAATCACCTCACACTTCTCTACATTAAACTCCATTTGCCACCTCTCAGCCCAGCACTGCAGCTTATCTATATCCCTCTGTAACCTGCTACTTCCTTCCTCACTATCGACAACACCACCGACTTTAGTATCGTCTGCAAATTTACTCACCCACCCTTCTGCGCCTTCCTCTAGGTCATTGATAAAAATGACAAACAGCAACGGCCCCAGAACAGATCCTTGTGGTACTCCACTTGTGACAGAACTCCATTCTGAACATTTCCCATCAACCACCACCCTCTGTCTTCTTTCAGCTAGCCAATTTCTGATCCACATCTCTAAATCACCCTCAATCCCCAGCCTCCGTATTTTCTGCAATAGCCTACCGTGGGGAACCTTATCAAACGCTTTGCTGAAATCCATATACACCACATCAACTGCTCTACCCTCGTCTACCTGTTCAGTCACCTTCTCAAAGAACTCGATAAGGTTTGTGAGGCATGACCTACCCTTCACAAAGCCATGCTGACTATCCCTGATCATATTATTCCTATCTAGATGATTATAAATCTTGTCTCTTATAATGCCCTCCAAGACTTTACCCACTACAGACGTGAGGCTCACCGGTCTATAGTTGCCGGGGTTGTCTCTGCTCCCCTTTTTGAACAAAGGGACCACATTTGCTATCCTCCAGTCCTCTGGCACTATTCCTGTATCCAATGATGACATAAAAATCAAAGCCAATGGTCCAGCAATCTCTTCCCTGGCCTCCCAGAGAATCCTAGGATAAATCCCATCAGGCCCCGGGGACTTATCTATTTTCAGCCTGTCCAGAATTGCCAACACCTCTTCCCTACTTACCTCAATGCCATCTAATCTATTTACCTGGAGCTCAGCATTCTCCTCCACAACATTATCTTTTTCCTGAGTGAATACTGACGAAAAATATTCATTTAGTATCTCGCCTATCTCTTCAGACTCTACACACAACTTCCCATCCCTGTCCTTGACTGGTCCTACTCTGTCCCTAGTCATTCGCTTATTCCTGACATACCTATAGAAAGCTTTTGGGTTTTCCTTGATCCTTCCTGCCAAATACTTCTCATGTCCCCTCCTTGCTCGTCTTAGCTCTCTCTTTAGATCCTTCCTCGCTACCTTGTAACTATCCATCGCCCCAACTGAAACTTCACACCTCATCTTCACATAGGCCTCCTTCTTCCTCTTAACAAGAGATTCCACTTCTTTGGTAAACCACGGTTCCCTCGCTCGGCACCTTCCTCCCTGCCTGACCGGTACATACTTATCAAGAACACGCAGTAGCTGATCCTTGAACAAGCTCCACTTATCCAGTGTGTCCAAAACTTGCAGCCTACTTCTCCACCTTATCCCCCCCAAGTCACGTCTAATGGCATCATAATTTCCCTTCCCCCAGCTATAACTCTTGCCCTGCGGTGTATACTTATCCCTTTCCATCCTTAACGTAAACGTCACCGAATTGTGGTCACTGTCCCCAAAGTGCTCACCTACCTCCAAATCCAACACCTGGCCTGGTTCATTACCCAAAACCAAATCTAATGTGGCCTCACCTCTTGTTGGCCTGTCAACAAACTGTGTCAGGAAACCCTCCTGCACACACTGAACAAAAAACGACCCATCTAATGTACTCGAACTATATCTTTTCCAGTCAATATTTGGAAAGTTAAAGTCTCCCATAATAACTACCCTGTTACTTTCGCTCATATCCAGGATCATCTTCGCCATCCTTTCCTCTACATCCCTAGAACTATTTGGAGGCCTATAGAAAACTCCCAACAGGGTGACCTCTCCTTTCCTGTTTCTAACCTCAGCCCATACTACCTCGGAAGATGAGTCCCCATCTAGCATCCTCTCCGCCACCGTAATACTGCTCTTGACTAGCAGCGCCACACCTCCCCCTCTTTTGCCTCCTTCCCTGAGCTTACTAAAACACCTAAACCCCGGAACCTGCAACATCCATTCCTGTCCCTGCTCTATCCACGTCTCCGAAATGGCCACAACATCGAAGTCCCAGGTACCAACCCATGCTGCCAGTTCCCCAACCTTATTTCGTATACTCCTGGCATTGAAGTAGACACACTTCAAACCACCTACCTGAACACTGGCCCCCTCCTCCGACGTCAAATCTGAGCTCCTGACCTCTATACTCTCATTCTCCCTTACCCTAAAACTACAATCCAGGTTCCCATGCCCCTGCTGCATTAGTTTAAACCCCCCCAAAGAGCACTAACAAATCTCCCCCCCAGGATATTTGTGCCCCGCAGGTTCAGATGTAGACCATCCTGTCTGTAGAGGTCCCACCTTCCCCAGAAAGCGCCCCAGTTATCCAGAAATCTGAATCCCTCCCGCCTGCACCATCCCTGTAGCCACGTGTTTAATTGCTCTCTCTCCCTATTCCTCATCTCACTATCACGTGGCACGGGCAACAACCCAGAGATAACAACTCTGTTTGTTCTAGTTCTGAGCTTCCATCCTAGCTCCCTGAAAGCCTGCCTGACATCCTTATCCCCTTTCCTACCTATGTCGTTAGTGCCAATGTGGACCACGACTTGGGGCTGCTCCCCCTCCCCCTTAAGGACCCGGAAAACACGATCCGAGACATCACGTACCCTTGCACCTGGGAGGCAACATACCAAACGTGAGTCTCTCACGCTCCCACAAAATCTCCTATCTGTGCCCCTGACTATAGAGTCCCCAATTACTAATGCTCTGCTCCTCTCCCCCCTTCCCTTCTGAGCAACAGGGACAGACTCTGTGCCAGAGGTCTGTACCCCATGGCTTACCCCTGGTAAGTCCCCCCCCCCACAAGTATCCAAAGCGGTATACTTGTTTCTCAGGGGAACGACCGCAGGGGATCCCTGCACTGACTGTTTATTCCCCGTCCCTCTTACAGTTACCCATCTATCTCCAATCTTTGGTGTAACTAATTCCCTGAAGCTGCTATCTATGACCCCCTCTGCCTCCCGAATGATCCGAAGTTCTTCCAACTCCAGCTCCAGTTCCCTAACTCGGTCTTGGAGGAGCTGGAGATGGCAGCACTTCCTGCAGGTAAAATCAGCAGGGACACTAACGGCATCCCTCACCTCAAACATCCTGCAGGAGGAACATTGCACTCCCTTCCCTGCCATTCCTCTAACTTTCTACCAAGATCTGGCTAACAACTAAATTTAAATTTTTTTTTATATATATATTAAAAAAAAAAATAAAGAATAAAAATTATTAATAACAATAATAAAATATGGTACTTACCTCACACCAAAGGGTTTTATTATTAGGTTAGAGGAGGAGGGCGGGTGGGAGACACTACAGGTGTAGTGTCTCGGGTTTCCTCTCCACCAGAATTTATTGGTGAGGGTCTTCCCAGACGTCCGCGGGTCGACTTCCTGTTCCCACCTTAAACACTAGAATTTTTTTTTTTTTAAATTTATTTAAAGGAGAAACTTACCTCCCAGAAATCACTTCCGCACTGCCCCCGCAGAAATGGACTAACCTGCTCCGCTCCTGCTGAAATCGACTTGGCCTGCAAGGTAAGCAAGTTGTTAATCTGCGCTTTTTCAAGGGCAGAAGTAGCCATCTTTCAAGTACAAGGGCAGAAGGAGCCATCTTTACGAGGTAGAGGATGCAGATTCTCAAATTAAATTTAGGATTGAATAAGATGTGGAGGCTAAGTAATCTCAACATGGAAGGAAGTGGATGGAAGATCAGCAATGAGGCTGTTGAAGAAATCAAGCAGAGTGATGACAAAACCATGGTTAAGAGTAACAAGGGTGGTTCTTGCTCCGAGGATGCAATTACTCATTCTAAATCACAAACATAGTGTTCTGAAATAATAGGACTTGAGGATGAGTAGTTACGAAAATTTGTTCCACGGTTGCCTTACTTTCTCAAAGTTCAGCACGGTAACACAGTGGTTAGCACAATTGCTTCACAGATCCACGTTCCCAGGTTCGATTCCTGGCTTGGGTCACTGTCTGTGCGGAGCCTGCACGTCCTCCCCGTGACTCCGTGGGTTTCCTCCGGGTGCTCCGGATTCCTCCCACAGTCCAAAGATGTGCAGGTTAGGTGGATTGGCGATGATAAATTTCTCTTGTGTTAGGTGGGGTTGCTGGGTTACAGAGTAGGGTGAAGGCATGGGCTTAAGTGGGGTGCTCTTTCCCAAGGGCCAGTGCACTCGATGGGCCAAATGGCCTCCTTCTGCACTGTAAATTCTATGATTCAGGATAGAATCCACATTCCTCATGGGTGGCTGAAGATGCTCGTAAGAACATTATGCTTTTCCTATGCGAGTCATAGAGTCATACAGCACAGAAAAAGCCCTTCAGCCCATCGCAATTGCTCTGGCCAGAAAACAACCACCTAACTATAGTCACATGCTGAGGTTGCAAAGGCAGTGAAAACTAGGTAAGACATGCTTAGTTTGAGCTGAATAAATTAAAGGTGAAGATTTAAAATATGCAAATTGTGTTGATTACTTACTTGGTTGATGAACTGTATTCAATTGTAGAAGACACCTTCTGCTTTCCTGTTTCGAAGGTTGAATTTTAAAGATCAGAGGTGTATTTTCGGCAATATGTTGTTTTCTCAGCTCTATGGTGGAAGTTAAAGCTCCATAGTGACCAAATGTATAAATTTGTTATAGTTGCTGATTTAAGTTCAATATTACTAAGAGGAAATAGTCAGGTGTTACATGTTTGAAAATAATAAAGTATAAGATAAAAGTTCTGTAAGCAAGTTGATATCTGTTAGTGATTTTCAACGACTGATTTGTTAACCTAATTTGTAGTTCAGTCTATGGTGTTTATTCTTCCACTATTCAAAGTGGAAGAGAGGCAAATTCCCCTTTTAATAGCTTTTTATTTCCTCAGGATGTTCTCACGTGCTTGAGGTGAGTCATTGTTGTGCAAACAAACATAATAATAATCTTTATTATTGTCACAAGTAGGCTTACATTAACACTGCAATGAAGTTACTGTGAAAAGCCCCTAGTCGCCATACTCCAGCCTCTGTTCGGGTACACAGAGGGAGAATTCAGAATGTCCAATTCACCTAATAGCACGTCTTCCGGGACTTCTGGGAGGAAACCGGAGGAAACCCACGGAGACACGGGGAGAACGTGCAGACTCCGCCCAGACAGTGACATGGCAGCCAATTTGTACGCAGCTCAGTTCCCAACAATGAGACAAATGGCCAATTGATCTGTTTTGTTCGTAGTTCTTATTGGATACTACTAGTGAGAGCTGAATGGCAAGGGTTGTGATTAATATTCTGGAAGTTTGCTCAATTAAATGTTGTTTCTCAGCAAGAAATTTCAAAAAGCTATAACTTTAAATGATTTTTTTTTTACCTCCCCTGGGAGAACAGTTAACTTATAGTCTGTGACAGTGAAAGCTGTTCATGATCTGTGGATGAAAGGGCTTTGATATCTTCTATTTGATACACTTTACGTTCCTAATTGGACGATAGATCTCACTCCTTGGGTTAATTTTCTCCACCTCAGTTTGGAAGCAACTCATAATAGTTGCATTTATGAAATGAAATGAAAATCGCTTATTGTCACAAGTCGGCTTCAAATGAAGTTACTGTGAAAAGCCCCTAGTCGTCACATTCCAGCGCCTGTTCAGGGAGGCTGGTATGGGAATTGAACCCGCGCTGCTGGCCTGCCTTGGTCTGCTTTCAAAGCCAGCTATTTAGCCCTGTGCTAAAGACAATTTGTGGAACAAAGGTTGTGTGCCACAATTTTGTCTCCAGTCCACGTGACAAAAGGTGGTTATTTTGCAGTATACTTGACACGTGAAAGTTTCCCCCCACTATGTTACTTTCTGCATAGATTTATTGCTCATTTCTTGGTGTTGCCATTTTAAAATGTGTATAAAAGATTCCATATCAAAACTAAGGAGTAAAATATGATTAGCCAATGAAGAGAATCTCCCAGTATAGCCTATAAATGTATTATCTGTGATTATGTGATTCTCTTCAACACACCCACCCCTTGCTTAATACAAAACACTACATAATTATCTTTACTGGTACTTGTTCTCTCATTTATGTTTGAAAATATATTTAGATTTCCCCACTTGCTTCACCATTCACATGGTGGACATTACGTACATGACACAACCTGTGCAGCGGGCGTTCGGTGAAACTTGGGTGCAAAGATCCCAGGTCCTTACAGCCATCACACTTTATATTTCATTTTCTTGTTTATAAAAGGGTCTGTTTTATTAAAGAGCACTCACTAAACTGTTTTAGTTACTCATCCAGCAGCTCCCATTACATTAAAGTCAACACAGTGGCAATTGACTAAAAGATGACACAAAAGGCAGCTCAAAGTACTTTGGAAATTATCTTTATTGTTGGTTATATGCAGTTATTTTATTCAGTTCATCTATGACTTGCTGAAGATTGTATACAATATATTAAACTTGATACAAAATTATATATTTAAAAACACATTAAGTATCCAAATCCTTCCTGGAGTAATGAGCATTTATGATTATAAGTTGATTTGCACAGAAGGTGGGTTATCACTGCTATAAACTGAAACTGGTGGTAAAATAAATGTACCAACAATCAAGTACATTGTCCCTATTCCACTAATTAATGCCAAAATGGCCCAATGGCACTATGTAACCATGAGTCAGTTCAGATGGAATCCCTTGCTGAGTCCCTATTCGTAGAAGATATCCCAGAGGATGCAGAGAAAGCTTCAAATTATTCAAGAAAGGGTCCTTTCAAATAAACCCGCATCTATCCAGAGGTGACATGCAGCACACTTGACCCAGCATATAGTTTTGGTATGAAACGTGTAGCCGGAGTTATATTCTGTAAATTATCCCATTCCAGTTGTATCCTGGCAGAGAAACTTACCTCAACACAACTCTGAGCTGTAGGCCAGGATGTGATGTAAGTGCTGCCTTAAGGGATTCCTGATCAAACAATCTCCTGCTATATCCTCGCGGAAGCCACTCCAGATAAGAATAAACAGGCAGTAATAATGGAAAATAAATTAGAGGACAGGATTATTTTTCATTCTTTATTTCTCTAGAGTTTTTTCGATTAACAAATGGGATTTAGGGAGCAGATTAAAAAAATGTAAAACTATGAGAGAATATTTTAATTTATTGAACTGAGAAATAATTTTAGTTACTAGTTTGTTGAAATTTAAGCAAAATATTCACATGGGATAGTAACAAAAGTAGAAGTCTTAATGAGTGTTTTTCAAATAAAACAACCATGATGGGGAGTTGGGGAGGAATGGAGAAGTGATTATATTTGCAAACGTGTTTCCGGTTTCCAAATACACTTTTTTGAGCTCAATTCTCAGCAAATTTTGCATACATTAACCAGAGTTCCACAGTATGATCTAATCTTATACAGCATGGCAGATGGTTAACCACCACATAAAGAAATCTATAACCATCCACGCCAACAAAAAATAAGTTTCAGTAGGCCACCAAAATTAAAAAAACATTTCATAAAATCAGCTCTGAACATGGAATATTCAGTTAGATATAGCACGAAGGGCAAAGGGGATTAAAGGATTTGGGGAAAACGGGATTAGGCTATTGAGTTGGATGATCAGCCATGATCATAATGAATGGCAGAGCAGGCTTGATGGACCGAATGGCCTCCTCTTGCTCCTATTTTTTCGATGTTTCTTTCTATGTTTGCAAAAAGAAAAAAGTCACTTCCATCTCTACCCTACATTTAACAGTTCCCAGGTTTATCCTTGAAACGGTTAACTCTGGGAAACTATGCATCACTCAAAGCTTTCATTGTCATAAATATTCAGAGATTAGAGATTAAATGTTGCCTAACTTTACTAAGAGACACATACAACTGATACAGCACATTGCAATGTTGTAGCTTTATATTGATGCAATCACACAGGGAAAAAAAAGTACATCCATAATCATCATTCATAGTTTATATATAGTGTTTCATTGCAGAATCCGTAATTCACTGAGTAAAATGTGTGGAACAATCGGTTTTAACACCTGGTTTGATGTTGCCATGCATTCTCACTGAATGTAATGTAGCACCAGTGGATTTCTATACTACTTGGTGAGGTGACTTACTAGATTCTAATTGCCATGGATTTCAAACAGTGACATTCACAACTCACCTGAAAAGGCCATCAGGATTGGGCAAATAAACTATTTAACAACATTCCAGCTAGCTGCTCAAAGTGATCACGTCCTGTTTTATGGCCAAACTGGTCTTCAAGGTAGCTGAAGTCACACTAATAATGCCATAACAGTAAATAACAGAAATGTCTACTGAAGCTAATGCTACATTTCAGCATCATGATATACAAATTAAACTCCAAAAAAAGATGGTTATTCAGCCCAATATCGCATAGCTCTAAATGCTGCTCAAGCTTTACTGGGGGATTTATTTTGTGAATGGCATTTACTTGCAATCTGACTTGAGGTTTGAACAAGCATTCTTATTGTGGCGTTGGTGATCTCACTGCATTGATGACCCCATTCAAAACTTGGATGATCCAAATTCCCTTTTAAAATCAATATGAGCAGCTGCTGTTTGTACATATTTGATCCAGTGTTTGGGGGGAAAAGCTGGCATCTCGAGCTTGCAATTGAATTATGAGTCACCATTTAGTGTTACAGTCGCCGATTTTACTCTAATTTCATCACCAACTGCTGCAATGCCTTCACTCTTCAACTGAATGGCTTTAGCAGCATAGAAAAGCCTTCAATAAGGTATTTTAAAAATAAAAATAAATTCTAGCAATGTTAGAATCATTTCAGCAACTATAAAAGCAATTGTTTTATTCTGTGAATAAGTTTTCATTTAAATTATTGATACGGAACTATTGTTTTCCCATTGTATATCAAAATTTGAAAGACTATTAGATTAGGAGAGAAGCGAGCTTGGGCTGAAAATAAGTTACACTTAGGTTTCTGGTCCAGTTCAATAACATACTTCAGGAAATATGCAGTTTACTGATGTGAACAATTTATTTAAAGCAAAACTATTTAAGCTCTGACTGCCCATGATCAAAATTTTCTCCATAGGACAGAACATAAATTGGTTCTTTTGTTTAATTCAAATGTGATTTTAGAAAGACTGTTTTGTTATGCTAATACCACATGTCAGCAAATACTTCAGACTTAGCTCACTGGTCAATAATAATGCCACAGTATTTCACTGCAAGCTTTTCCTTAATATTGCCACTGATTATACAACTAAATATTTCCAATATAGTCAGTGATGTGGGATTGATAAAGAAATCAAAAATGATTCCTCCCAACAACCAGAAGCTGTGTTGGTAACAAAAGCAATGTTCTTACATGTGGGGCAGAGGTCTGGAAACAAAAATGAAATCATATCGATAGCAACTATTTTTACATGAAACAAATTCAATCCTTCATGGAAATTGCATTATTTTAGGCGCAGAACAATTCAGGTTTTGGAACAACAAATGCTCAACTTTAATAGAATACTGAATGAGATTAACCTTTGAAGATTATTTGCAGAGCCCGTTAGTATTTTTTTTAAAAATTGAAATATGCTGCTGTTGCTGATTGTGTCTTATTTAATTTTCAGTATTTTGTTCAACCATCCATTTGTTTGGATTTATTATGGCTGCTGTAATTGCTAATAATTAATAAGGTACGCTGAAAAAATAGATTAGAGCTGGTTGTAAATGATGCAACTAGAAAAGGGAAAAAAAGGACAGATGTCCCAGCAAAGTGACCCTCAAAAACTGGAGACATTTTATTGGGACACCAGAAGCAGATCAGAGGTTTTTACAACATGCTCCCACCATGACAACCGTGTTTCAAAGAATCACACCTGGAATTCTGGAAAGCAACAGCGGAGTCAAAATGTTAAAAGGAATTGACCATCCACTGCATGGAGTGTTTCAACTCCCAGTATTATGGTTTGTACATTAATCCTAAATCATTACCGATCAACCTATTTGTACCAGGCATCTATAAATAAAAGCTACACAAATGGCCACAAAAGCAAATAAAAAAAAGCTTTGGCAAAATTGGCTAAACAATGTAAGCTGTTAATAATGGATAGTCAGTTAAATTAAAGTCACTTCCCAGCTTCAGTGGTCTGTTGATCAAGTTGAATTAAATCGTCAGATAAACGGCGATATAAATTAAATATTAGTATTAAAGGACGGATGAATGAAAAAATATGCAAATGTAAAAAGTTAATTAACGCAATTTTAGTTCAGGAATTTTCTACAATCTTTTCTTCCCAAAGTACGAATTCCGATTGGCAAATAAAAGTCAACAATTAATCCGAGTTTGTTGGGTGGCATTATCCTACGTCTAGCAATACCATCTGAGTATTCAGCTTTCTAAAAATATATCTAAGGCTGAAGAGTGGCTGACAAGTTTCTGGCAAATACAGAAAACTTCCTTTTTCTCCCATCCATTTTATAAACTCCCACTTTCTTATATTTAAAAAAAAAATGGTTGTTAGTTGTGTGTCATTTAACTTAAATATAAGCAGGTTTTTAAAATAATAGACACCTGCGTGGTACTGAAGAAGGATCAGACATATGTTCCAAAAGTTTGATCAGTGTCAGTTTAGATAGATAAACCTTCCCCTACAATTTAAATTGCACTGTATGCTGAAAAGTAACAGTAAATTGTGAAATGGATGGGTGGGAAAGTATTGAATCAAATAGCTTTGCTGACATTTTTGCTGCATTTGAAAACTTGCTACAGCATTGTAACTTAGTATCAAAGGACACCATGAGAAATTCTGCACTGTGGGTGTTCAGCACTTCCCCTCACAAAGTCAGTTGGGTTGTGCAGAGCAATTGGGAAATAAGAATCACTATTGAAATTGTTTCTAAAAATACTGGAAAACAAAAGCCCCAGAAGTAATTAAAGAACAGCTCGTCAGTATACCAGTGCAAATGGGCAATAAGGACCATTGCCCTGCAAGTAGTTGCTGATCAAATGTTTTATCAGTTTAAACTGCAGACAAGAATAATTGGAACCTTTATATAACTGCAAAATAGTCAATTCAAATGAACTGTTTTCATTGGATAGTACCTGAACAGCTATATTTAATTAGATCAGATTTTAAATGCCTTCCAACAATAGGTGCATGTGCAGTTATTATTCAATTAAAGTCTAAATCATAAAATGCTGAAAATAAGTTGAACTGAAGAGTACTTTTGACTATAGGTTATTATTGCTACAAAACAGTTCAGCCATTTCATATCATTCTTGCCATAACAAAAGACAACCATTTAACCATTTACCAGTAACATTGGAGTACATTGTTTCTAATCTTTCTGGGATGTAACATATTCCACCTACACTATCTAACCCACATTAATCCTATCAGAAGGGGCACTGAATTTACAGCCACCATGGTGCAGTTTGTATAGAACCAATATTCCATTAAGGAAGTTAAATATCTACTGTCAAGTTGTCCAGTTCGTCAACTCCCATCAGTCACAATGAAATTCGGGCAAATCTGCCACTGACTTCCCTTAAGCCCAGTGTTGTTCCTTGTGCATCTTGAATAAAGCAATGTATTTTCTTTTCAAGTTTTATTTCTGCTGAATACACGTTCCCCTCTCAGTGTGAGATGTTGTAGTTGGTACTGTAGTACTTCTGTATCTGCTGGCTCATTAATATTCATTTTATCTAGGTTTAGGTAATCCAAGGATTTTGACTGGGCCCTCTTTCCCTTAATGAGGCAAACTGGTAAAGGGCCACGTAGACATTTGTTGGGTTCAAAGGAAAGTGACTTGACAGTTCGTTCTCCTGAACTTGGCATTCGCCGTCGTCTTCTGCCATTTGCAGCTGGGATGTCGTATGGTTGATAGTATCGATTCTTGGTTCTGTAGATGCGAGAACTTCTAGCCACTCCTACTCCTACATCCTGCTGCTTAGTATGTTGGCTGGGCAAAGCTTCTGCTGCATTAGGCCCATTGCCTGACCACCTTTGAGCCAACTTTAAAAGTTCCCCACCTGTAGTAAAGCCAACCAAGTAGTTGGTGTCCATGTGAAGAATCTGATAGCTAGGCACAGTTCGCTTGACTGGAGAGCATGGAGTGCTGGAGCTGCGGGGTTTCTCTGGTTCTGCTTTACACAGAGAGTTCACTTCCACAGCAGGGGCAGAGAGGACTGGCATGGCTGCCCTGGTAATACCACTGAGGTCCACCTCCATTCTGAAACTGGCAGCTGTCGGACTAAAGTACAACATAACACTTATTACAATACTAACAGAAAACAAATATAACATTTACACAAGGTTAAAAACTGGCCTCTGAAAACATAACCATAATTCTTAAAAAGACCATAAACAATTAATCAGTAACTTGGTAAACTTCAGCTCTTTGCTGCCTTACCTGCTATTTAATCTCTTTAAAAGGTTGAACAGTGTTTAAACAGGTGGGTGAGCACTGGAGTACAAACTCAGTGTCACAGGCATAATGGAGAAAATCTATCACAAGACATCTGATTCTACATTTAATCTTAACCCACGTTTAAAAAGAAATAGTGCACATTCTCCCTGTGTTTGCGTGGGTCTCACCCCCACAACCCAAAGATGTGCAGGCTAGGTGGATTGGCCACGCTAAATTTATTAAAAAAAGAAAAAGAGATAGGATCCATAGCAGTGTGATCAGCTTTTGAATTGGATAGTTTATGACGTGAAAATTCAAGCAAACTCAGTGTGCAGGTTAGAGTCTCAGGGTTAAGCTTGGTCCTTTAGTCTCAGTAGCAGGACTGTCAATCCGCACTCTTTGGATAAATATTTTGTTGGAAGATTATTCAAAATGTCACACTAGAACTACAAATAACAGCAGTTTATTTCTCTGCTTCAGGCCTAGCTAGTGTAGACTTTAAAATAAGCCATAGGTTTGTCTTAATTTTTTGTGCATGTGGTTGGCTAATTTTACTGTCATTGGCAAAAGAGAGACAAGTGTGAGCATACGTCTGGGAAACAGAAACCAGGCGTAGTGATAATGTCACGAGACTAGTCATCCAGAGGCCCAGACTAATGTTCGAGGTATATGGCGGGTTCAAAACCCACTATAAATTTAAATTCAATTAATAAATCTGGAATATGAAGCTAATCTCCGTAATGGTGACCATGAAACTATCAATTATTGTAAAAACCCATTCCATTCACTAATGCCCTTTAGGGAAGGAAACCTGCCTTCCTTACCCGGTCTGGCTTACATGTGACTTCCGACCCACATCAATGTGTTTGACTGCCCTCTGAAATGGCCTAGCAAAGCACTCAGTTCAAGGGCAATTAGGGATGGGCAACAAATGCTGGCCCTGTCAGCGACGGCCACATTCCATTAAAGAATTTTTTTAAAATCCAAGTCTAATTCACCTTTAGATTTGTAGGAAAGGTAGATAACAGCAGAACAGGGTTCACTTGAGTATTATATGCTGAATATTTCCACCACTTTTTTGTTTTTATTAGGCTAATAATTATTTTCAAATGCAAGTACAGAAGTACTTTAATCATTAAGAAACACACACAAATCTACCCATCACCGAAGGAATTCTCCTGGAGGCCAATCTCCCTGACCCCATCAACAATCAGCACAGTCAGTGGTTTCTTGGTGGGAAAGCATAAAGCCACAGAAAACTTTCTCTACCAATGCATAGCATAAAAGATGGCCATTCTGCTTACTGTGATTATGCCACCAATTTGCTGTGGAAACCTGGAACTAATCTCAATGCTCCATTCCATGCCATTTTCCCTCAAAAGATTACGAAGTATTGCCATCATCTCGCCCAACCAACAATTTGATTCCTTTCTCCCTCACATGCTTATTTGACATCACCTTGCTATTCACCTCAATTACTTCTTGAGTTAACAAGTTGCACATTCTGAACACTCTCTCGGTAAAGAGGTCTCTCTCAAGTTGCTTTATTGAATTTATGAATGCTGATCTTACATTTGTGGTCCCTAGTGCTGGTCTTACCCAAATGTAGGAACGTTTTCTCTATGTCTGTCCTTTCATTATTAGGACCTCCAACACATCACACACTTCTAAAGAGAGCTCCAGCTTGCTCCTGATAGGTAGATCCCCCTGCATCAATCTAGCAAATCTTATTTTCGCCTTTCTCAATGCCTCTACATCCATTTTGCAATATGGTGTCAAGAACAGTCACAGTGCTCCAAGTGTGACCTAATCAAAGTTCTAAACATATTTAACATACCTTCTCTTTCAATTCTATCCCCCTGGAAGATATACAACAGCCAAATGTCACACCAACATTGTGAGATGAAATACTTCATGCTCCAACACCTTTTGTGTGAAGTCATATCTTTTCTCGATGTCTCAAAGTGAATATTTTAAATTAATGGACCCTTGACAATGACTCCCAAAATAAAGACAATAGTTTTTTTCCTATTCACTCCATGAAAAATGGTCACTTTTTTTTTCCAAAAACTCCTACGTCTACTTCCAGTCTTTTTTGGGTCCACTCAAAATAGGTCCAGTATCTCAACACTCTCTTATAACTATAATTTTCCAGCCCATCATCATCCTGTCGGATCTACATTCGACGCTCAATGTACCTTCAAAGTACTTTCTCTCGGAGGTACCCAAAACTGCACACACAAAAGTCTAAGAATGACGTAACCAATGTTTTGTATAAATGTATTATTTATATTACTAATATACTCTTCTCCCAAATGTAAAATTCTACTCATCCTTTTCCCTGCACTTTCAGAAAATTATGTATTTGAAGCTTTACCTCTGTTCAATCACACAGGCGTCTTTCCATTTTGTGCATACTCCCATTTCCTGTACCCCTCTCAAAGTGTACTATTTCATTCTTTCACGTTGAATTGCATTTACCATGTATCTTTCCGATGCACTAATCATGCCAGTGCAGGCGTGCGGATATTACAATTTTTTAAAAACTGTATTCCTTATAAAACAGACCATGATGAACTGTAAGATGGCTGCCAAGTGGGTCACCTAACCTTTGCAACTTTCAACAACCTAGCAAGCTTTTTGCAAATGTAAAATTGGATTATAATGGGAAGGGGACTCCCTGGAGTGGACATGCCTTAACACAGTGTTTTGCAAACTTTTTTTCCAGGGACCCATTTTTACCAACCGGCCAACCTTCGGGACCCAACGCTGGCCGACCTGCGCGACCCACCATTTTCTCTTACCTTGTTGCTGACAAAAATGGAGGAAATGGTTTTAGGTCCCTTTGGCCCCAATGGTCCCTTTGTCCCCCCGAACCTGAAAAAAAAAGGCTGCGACCATATAGAAAAAAAAATGCGGCCGCACTGCGAATGCATGCCCGATCATCGGTGCGCATGCGCATAGTTTTGCACATGCGCACCGATGATTGGGCACGCATGCGCAGTGTGACCAAATTTCTTTTATCTGTTCCTGGCCATTTTGAAGGCTGCTCGCGGCCGGCATTATTAAAAGCCGGCTGCTGCGGCTGTTGCGCGCGGATTTGCGCGATCTGGAGCGCCGCGACGGACGGCTCCGCGACCCTCCCGACACCCACACGCGACCCACCCACGGGTCACGCCCCAGAGTTTGACAATGCCTGCCTTAACAGCACACTCTTTTGTGGGATTTCACACTAGCTATTATAAAGGTTTACTCCAAAACACAGGGACAATAAACTCCCAGACTCTCTGACTCCAGGTCTGCACTGTATCAAAGCAGGGCTATCAGATCGAGTATCCACAATGAAGTGCTACAACCACTATCTACCTTCTATTATATACGGTGGCTTTGACCATGTAACTGAAACTCCACCTTCACCATGAAAAACCATAATTTGCCTTCCATTTTGCATCAATGGCCTTTTGTCATGTGATTGAAACTGCCCCCAACATTGAAATCGTTTTAGCCAAACAATTTGGTGGTGGGGGGTTCTGGGAACACAGGTTCTGGGGCCTTCTAAATTACACTCATTATGGACAGGTTGGGGGTGGAGGGCAAAGAGAACTGAGGGTTTCAGTCTATCTCCCTCTGCAGTCCAGACCACACTAAACTGCCGAGATGTGCCCCAAATCTTTTATAGCCCTCCTCACCATTAGCTTAATATTTTGCATCAGCAGAGCTTGAAGCTGTATTTCCTGTATCCAAATACAAATCATCTATATATACCAAAAATGAGTGAAGCCCTAAGAGTACATTACTCCCAGTCCTTCTCCAACTTGAATAAGTGATTGTCTTTGTTATGTGTCCACCAATCAACTCTATCCATAATGATATTTTTCATTTAATGTCACACACCTGAATGTTTCTTGGAATACACATTATTGAATGAATGCCATCTGAAATTCCAAGCATTGTTTTAACTACATTCCTTTCATTTGTCCAATTAAATCACTTATTCAAAATTTAATAAACAGTGCTTCCCTTTAAAACATGTTGCTCATGCTTGATCATTGTGATCTCAAATTAAGGGGTTCTAAGCACTTTCTCACAACTGGATTAGATAAATTAGTCTAGACTGCCTTAGTTTATCCATTCTCCCTTCTTGAACAAGAGTATTACATTGTCTGCTTTCCAGTCCCATGCAATATTTACATATTTAAGGAAGATTGAAAATTGTGATCAGAACCTCAATTATTTCCTGTTGGATCTCTTTTCAACATAACAGAACTCTGATCAATCCAGATAATGGCCAGGATATGGTAAAGTCAATAAATCAGGCAGTTTGTAACTTCACACCAGAAAAATGGTCATGAAATGTGCACAACTGCTGTAAATGTCTAACTGGTTCATTAATGCCCTTCAGAAACAGGAACCTACTTCCTCTACCTGACTTGGTTAACGTGCAAATCCAATCTCATGTCATGTGGGACCACATCTGGAGTTCCGTGTAATCTGTCACCTTATTTAATGAAGGATGTAAATGTGTTGGAAACAGTTCAGAGAAGGTTTGCCAGATTAATAACTGGATTGGACGTGTTGTCTTCCGAGGAAAGGTTGGATAGGCTAGGCTTGTATCCACTGAAGTTAAAAGAATAAGTGTAAGATTAAAACATAAAAGATCCTGAGGGGTCTTGACAGGGTGGATGTCGAGAGGATGTTTCCTCTTATGGGAGAATCTAGAACTAGTGGTCACTGTTAAAAAATAAGGGGTCGCCCATTTAAAATGGAGGTGAGTTGAATTTTTTTCTCTGAGGGTCATAGGTCTTTGAATGTTTTTAAGGCAGAGGTTGGTAGATTATTGGCAAGGAAGGGGATGAAAGGTTATTGGGGTTGGGGGGGGGGGGGGAAATGCAGATTTGAGATTACTATGAGATCACCCATGATCTTATTAAATGGTAGAGCAGGCTCGAGGGGTCAAATGGCTTCCTGCTCCTTGTTCGTACCTGGTTGACACAAAGCTCTCAGCACAATAAGGGACAGTGAATATTACTTTGACAATATCGTCCATATCCCAAGAACAGTATTTTCTAAAGTCAAAAGAGGTTATAGGATCAGAGCGCATTCATAGAGTTATACTGATTTATTTTTTTTAATTCCTTTTTTTACGTTGACCTCTAATAATTGTCCCAGATTCTCCTCCAATACCACTACTTCACTTTATAGGAATACATTTGTTTCGTACATTACACATCTCATATAAGAAAATTTCCTTTTGCTGATCCACAAATGTTTTTGCCCACTTTTCTGCCCAGTTAATTTGGGGTAAATCCTTTGTGTCTCACTGATCTTTGCTTTTTTTCTTGATCCTGCACCATTGTCATTGACTTTGCATTACTCTTTTGTATTAGAGGTTCTTTATTTTTAAACTGTGCCCAGAGTTAAGCATTTCCCCACATGAGGTAACATCCTCTCACCATCTACCCTGCCAAGCTCCTTCAGGATCTTACATGTTTCAATAAGTTCATCTCTCATTCTTCTACACTCCAATTAGTATAGGTAAGTTCAATTTTCATAGTCCATTTGGAAATTCATTGCAGGTACATTGTTAATTATTCATTTAGCTGATTTTTAAAATGAAGGCAAACATGGCATATGCTTTTTTACCACCATTTCCACCTGTGCTGCCACTTTTAAGGACCTGTGGACCTGAACGCCCGGTTATCTGTGTGTGCCTATGCTCCTGATAGTTCTGCCATTTATTTTATAGCTCCCACCTGAATTGGATCTACCAAAATGCATCATCTCACATTTGTTCGGGTGAAATTCCATCTGCCATTTCTCCGCCCAATTTTGCAGCCTATCGATATCCTGCTTTATTGTCTGACAATCTTCATCAGTATCTGCAACTCCTGCAATCTTAGTATCATCTGCAAACTTGCTAATCAGATCCGCTACGTTTTTTTCCAAGTCATTTATATATATTACAAACAGCAGAGGTCCCTGCAGAACACCACTAGTTACAGACCTCCATTCGCAAAAATACCCTTCCACTGCTACCCTCTGTCTTCTGTGGCCAAGCCAGTTCTAAATCCATCTAGCTAGTTCACGCCTGACCCCGTGTGATTTAATCTTTTGCACCAGCCTGCTATGAGGGACCTTGTCAAATGCTTTACTAAAGTCCATGTAGACAACATCCATAGCCATTCCCTCGACAATCATTTTTGTCACCTCCTCCAAAAACTCATTTAAATTAGTGAGACATGTCCTCCCTCATACAAAACCATGCTGCCTGTCGCTAATTAGATCATTCACTTTCAAATGTGCATAGATCCTATCTCCGAGAATCTTTTCCAATATTTCACTATCACTGACGTCAAGTTCACTTGCCTATATTTACCCGGGTTATCCTTGCTACCCTTCTGAAATTAGGGGCCAACATTGGCTATCCTCCAATCCTCTGGGACCTCACCTGTGGCCAATGAGGACACAAAGATTTCTGTCAGAGGCCCAGCGATTTCATCTGTCTCCCTCAGTAATCTGGGATAGATGCCATCTGGTCCTGGCTAATTGTCTACCTTAATGCTTTTTAACACATCTGGCACTTCCTCCCTCATAATAACGACCTGTTCTAAAGCGTTTACATATCCCTCTGAGACATCACCAATCAACGTGTCCCTCTTCTTTGTGATCCTTGCGGCATTCTACCAATTATAGTTTGCCAAGCTGAAAATGACCCATTTCTCCTGACTGTTCCCCATTAGCCAATCCTCTTATCACCCCCAATACAACTCTCATCTTATGTCTCCATATCAAATGCCATTTTTGAAATCTACTACATCTACTAGTTTGCCTTTCTCCACCTTGCATGTTACATCCTTAAAGCACTCCAATAAATTGGTCAAACACAATTTCCCTTTTACCAAATTATATTGTCTCAACCTGAATGTATTATTATTTTTTGTGTCCTATTACTCCCTCTATAATAACGAAGACTAACATTTTCCAAATGACAGATGTTAGACTAACTAATATTAGTTTCCTGCTTTCTATCTCCCTTCTTTCTTGAATAGTGGTATTACATTTGCACTTTCTTTCCAGAATCTAGGGAATTTTGGAGGATTACAACCAGTGCACCCACTACCTCTGCAGCAACTTCCTTTAAGCCCTTCCTTAAAGAACCTGCCAGCCTTTAATCTCATTAGTTTTCCTGGTACTTTTTCTCTAGCGAATTGATTTTGTGTCTTTTACTGTGAAGATAGATACAAAACACTTGTTTAAAGTCTCTGCTAGTTCCTGGTTTCCCATGACTAATTTCCCACTTTCACCCTCTAAGGAACCAAAGATCGGTACAATTAAACTTTTATTTTTCATATACTTGCAGAATTTTTCACTGAGTCTTTTTATATGCCTGGCTAGTTTTCTCTCCAACTTCAATTTCTCCCTTTTTATTGTTTTCAAAGCCAAGCTTTGCAGGTTTCTAAAATGTTCACAATGTTTAGTGCTACAACTATGCACCATTGCACATCCTTTCTTTCAACTTAATACCACACTGAACTTCTTTAGTTAATCATGAATTGGACATCTTTCTTGTAGAGTCTTTCTTTCTCAATGGGTATATTATGTTGAGAGTAATGGGCCAAAATTTTACATTGCTTGGGTGGGAACACGCCCGACCTGGAAGCACGTTAAATTGCACAAAGAGACGTCGAGCATGGTCCAGACTTCATTGCGTGATAGTTCAATGAATGGGCACGTATGGGAATTGGAAGCACACGTCACTAATTAAGTGGGAAATTAGGCCCATTAAGGAATCAATTAAAAGCGCTTTCACGTATCCCATCTAGTTTTACAGTTGGCTGGTGTTCCAATTGATCAGGCAGCCTTCACATTTTAGTTCGATCTAGGGTGGGATGAAATATCAGGACCAAAATAAAATTTTAAAAGGTGCCTGGGGTCTGAGGTCTTTTGGAGTTCTGCAGTCAGGTGTTTGAATGTGTTGCCTGGACACAGCTCATTGCATCACATTTAATGTGTAGAGATCTGTGGGTCTCCGCGGCAGCTGTCTGCCTCGGGGAGCCCATTGGATGTGCAACCCGCCACTACTGAGCCTTCTCGGCACACGTTTCACACTGGCTACTCATTAATTGGCTAAGCCAGCGTGATATCACGTTCCGGGGCTGATCACAGCCGGAAGCGCTTCTCACGCTCGATTCCAGGCACATAGAGTGTGCGCACCTGACGGGTGCAAAATTCAGGGCATGAAATATCTCAGTGTGTTACTAGTCACCTGCCATCTTACCTTTTATCCAATTTTTCTCAGTCCAATTTGGCCAATTCTTTCTTCATAAATGTAAATAACTGGCAATTACAACATTCCTTTCAGACCATACTTTTGCGCCCTCAAACTGTATGTAAAATTCCACATGTTATGATCACGCTTATCTTAAGGATCTTTTACTATGAGGTAATTTATTAATCCTGTCTCATTATACATTACCAGGTCTAAAACAGTCTGTTTTATCCTTCAGGCCACCTTTGCCAATATAATTCATCCAATCTGTATGAAAATTAAAATCTCCCCAGGCTAGCCCTTTCACTTGCAGATTTCCTACATCCTGTGAACACTTCCCTGGAAGCTCCACAGTCATTTGCCCACCTGCCAGGACTGGAAGCAATCCAGAGATCACCTTTGCGATTTTGTTTTTCTGTTTAAACTCCCTTTGCAAGACTTCAGATACATTTCAATCTATACCACTGGTTAGGGTATGAACCATCATGTTCACTTGCTGCTTTCTTTCCATCTGTTCTACAGCCTGGTACCAGGGGAACCACACTGCACCTGAGATTCCCGGTCACAACTGCAAGTAGAGAATCGCACACCAGAACCACTTTCTTATAGCCAAATCCTCAGTGTCCATGTTTTGCAGAGTCTGGTTCAGAAGCCAAATCGTCTCAGATGTTGTAAAATGTGGCTACTTTCTGCCCAATTATCAGAATTCTCAGTTACAGAGTCTTACTTTCTGATATGGTACATAGAATTGCACATAAATCCAATTCAGAAACCAGCCATTTGGTCCCCAAGGCATGGTCCTAATCCCATATGCTGACCCTGTTCCTATATCTCTTCACTCTCCTTTCATTCATCCACTTATCTAATCTATTCTTAATATAGAAAATAGGAGCAGGAGGCTATTCGGCCCTTTGAGCCTGCTCTGTCATTATGATCATGGCTGATCATCCAACACAATAGCCTGATCCCCCCCCGCCCCCATATACTTTGATCCCCTTCGTCCCAAGTGCTTTATCTAACTGCTTCATGTAAACTTAAGTGTTTTGACCTCAACTTATTTCTATAGGGTCACCACTCTCTGGGTGAAGACATTTTTCCTAAACACTCTACCTCGTATCTCAGACTGTGACCCCCGGTTCTGTACATATTCACCATAGAATCATAGAATTTACAGTGCAGAAGGAGGCCATTTGGCCCATCGGGTCTGCACCGGCCCTTGGAAAGAGAACGCTACCTAAGCCCACACCTCCACCCCATCTCCGTAACCCAATAACCCCACCTAATCTTTTTTGGACACTAAGGGCAATTTAGCTTGGCCAATCCACCTAATATGCACATCTTTGGACTGAGGGGAGAAACCCGAGCACCCAGACACGGGGAGAACGTGTAGACTCCGCACAGACAGTGACCCAAGCTGGGAATCGAACCTGGGACCCTGGAGCTGTGAAGCAACAGTGCTAACCTCTGAGCTACCATGCCACACCATTGGGACATCCTTTTTGCATCTACTCCATCTCGTCCTGTTAGAATTTTATAAGGTGTCTATGAAGATCCCCACATTATTTTGAACTCCAGTGAATACAATCCTTAACGACTCAATCCCTCCTCAAACATTGGTATAGTCTCTGGTTCAATCATTAACTCATTAAATCTAGCAGTACATTCCACTGCCTCAAAACACTCATTTAAAACAAAATGGCTTCTATGTCCAAACTTTTATGTATTTAATCTTATATTCACACGTACACATTCCAGATCCCTCAATCATGAACAATATCTTGAAGTAATTTGTACCACTCCTTCATAAATTTAAACATCTCCCAAATCTGCAAATCTGTCCCAAATACACTTGCCCACGATAGTACTAATAGGAACGCACCACAAAGTTCTTGTGGAGACAATGTCTGATCTTCAGACTGTTGACATTATACCCTCCATCCATACCGCTTTTCAAAATTGAATAGATTCAGAATAAATCCAGCAGTTTCAAACTGAGCATCCTTGAGGTGCCATGCGCACCAGAATTGTATTGAACCATCATCAGTAACCTCATGGCCCAGTATTTTCTTTGCTCCACCATTAGCATCAAGCTCAAGGACCAACTCTGGATCAATAAGGAGTAGAGAAGAGCATGACAGAAGCAGCATCAGACAATGAAAAATGAGATGCAAACTGGTAAAGCCACTACACATGCTATAGAAATGATCCCACAATGGATGAATCAGATCAAAGCTCTTCAGTACAGCCACAAGTAGGAAAGGTGGTAACAACTAATGGAGAGGAGGTAGCCATATCAGGACCACACAACATCGCGGCTGTAATACTGAAGGATGAAGTACTCCAGGACTAGCTGTGCCCCTCGCTAATCTGTTTCAGAGCAGCTAGAACACTGACAACTGCCCAACAAAGTGGAAATAACACAGGTATGTCCTGTCAACAAAAACAGATCAAATCCCAACCAGGCAATTACTGCCCCATTTGTTTACTCTGAACCCATCAAAAGGGATAGAAGGTGTCGCCCATCTTTCTATTCAGTAGCAGTTACTCAGCAATAACCAGTTCACTGAAGCTCAGTTTGGGTTCCGCCAACGCCACTCAGCTTCAGACCTCATTACAGTTTTGGTCTAAGCAGGAACAGAAGAGCTGAATTTCAAAGCTGAGCTGAGAGTGACTGCCCCTGATATTGATCATCTGGCAACATGGAAAATTGAAGTTAATTAGAATCAGACGGAAAATGCTCCACTGGCTGGTTTATGGAAAGCAAACCATCTCAGCCTCAAGACATCACAACAGGAGCTCCTCAGGATAGTGTGGAGGCCCAATCATCTTCAGTTGCTTCAGTAACGTTCCTATATTAATGATAATAATAATCTTTTATTGTCACAAGCATGAAGTTACTGTGAAAAGCCCCTCGTCACCACATTCCGCCGCCTGTTTGGGTAAGCTGGTACGGGAATTGAACCTGCGCTCATGGCTTTATTCTGCATTACAAACCAGCTGTCTAGCCCACTGAGCCTACAAGGTCAAAATTAGATATGTTCGCTCGTACTGTGCATTGTAAGAGTAAGACGTGTGGGAATGCAATAGTTATATCATATTCAATCGTAAGGGGAATAGATAGGAGTTTCGGTGGCTGCAAACATGACTCCAGGATGGTATGTTACGTCCCTGGTGCGTGGGTCAAAAATGTCTCAGAGCGGCTAGAGGACATTCTTAGGTGGTGGTTGGGGGGGGGGGGGGGGGGGGAACGGCCAATGGTCATGGTACACATTGGTATGGACAACATAGGCTAAAAAAAGGATGCGGTCCTAAAAGCAGAATATAGGGAATTAGGAAGTTGAAAAGTAGGACCTCAAAAGGTAGTGATCTGAGGATTTCTACTAGTACCACATGCTACTCAAGAGTAGAAATAGCAGGATATATCAGATGAATATGTGGCTGAAGAGACAGGGGTGGGGGGTTTCAGATTCCTGGGACATTGGGACCAGTTCTGGTGGAGGTGGAACCAATACAAACTGGATGGGTTACACCTGGGTAGAAACTGGACGGGTTACACCTGGGTAGGACCTGGACGGGTTACACCTGGGTAGGACCTGGACTGATGTCCTAGGAGGAGTATTTGCTAAAGTGGTTGGGAAGGGTTTAAACTAAATTGGCAGGGGGATGGGAACCTATGCAAGGAGTCAGAGGAGGGGGAAACATGGATAAGAACAAAAGACAGAAAGGGGAATAGAGAAATCAAGGGCCAGAATCAAACAGGGCCACAGTGAAAAATAATGGGAACAGGACAAGGAATGTTAAAAAGACAGGCCTTAAGGTGCTTAACATGCAGACCATTCGCAATGAATTGAATGAATTAATCGTACAAATAAGTGTGAACACATATGATTTGTTGGGACTATGGAAATCTGGTTGCAGGGTAACCAGGGATGGGAATTGAACACAAGGGGTATTCAGTACTTAGGAAGGACAGACAAAAATGAAAAGGCTGTTGGGTTGCATTGCTGGTTAAAGAGGAAATTAACACAATAATGAGGAGGGATATTAGCTCCGATGATACAGAATCTCTATGTTTAGGGATGAGAAACACCAAGAGGCAAAAAACATTAGTGAGGTTGTATATAGATCCCCAAACTGCAGTGGTGATTTTGGAAATAGCATTAAACATGAAATAAGCATGGACTGGAAGTTGGCGCAGGAGCCAAAACTGGACAGGTCACGGCCGCGCTCGCAAGTCCCGTCAGGAGGGCAAGGGGGCTGGCTGGGCTAATGGTGGAAATGGGAGGGGTGGACACTTGGAGGTTTTTGCACTCGAGGGAGTGGGAGTTATCGTTTTTCTCAGCAGCCCATAAGGTGTCGCGGATTGACTTTTCCATGGTGGGGAAGGCACTGCTGGCTGGGGTTAAAGGGTTAGAGTACTTGGCAATTGCATTATCAGATCATGCTCCACATTGGGTGGATATGGTACTGGAGAAGGGGATGGTACAGAGACCAGGGTGGAAGTTAGATGCTGGACTGTTGGGGGACCGAGGGCTCTGTGACAAAATTGAAAAAGTAATTGAGGAATATATAGGTTTTAACTGCACGGGTGAGGTACCAAAGGCGGTTATCTGGGAGGCTTTAAAGGAGGTCGGTGAGAACAAACAAAGAACAAAGAAATGTACAGCACAGGAACAGGCCCTTCAGCCCTCCAAGCCCGTGCTGACCATGCTGCCCGACTAAACTACAATCTTCAACACTTCCTGGGTCCGTATCCCTCTATTCCCATCCATGTATTTGTCAAGATGCCCCTTAAATGTCACTATCGTCCCTGCTTCCACCACCTCCTTCGGCAGCGAGTTCCAGGCACCCACTACCCTCTGTGTAAAAAAACTTGCCTCGTACGTCTACTCTAAACCTTGCCCCTCGCACCTTAAACCTATGGCCCCTAGTAATTGACCCCTCTACCCTGGAGAAAAGCCTCTGACTATCCACTCGGTCTATGCCCCTCATAATTTTGTAGACCTCTATCAGGTCACCCCTCAGTACCCGCCGTTCCAGTGAGAACAAACCGAGTTTATTCAACCACTCCTTATAGCTAATGCCCTCCATACCAGGCAACGTTCTGGTAAATCTCTTCTGCACCCTCTCTAAAGCCTCCACGTCCTTCTGGAAGTGTGGCAACCAGAATTGAACACTATACTCCAAGTGTGGCCTAACTAAGGTTCTATACAGCTGCAACATGACTTGCCAATTCTTATACTCAATGCCCCGGCCAATGAAGGCAAGCATGCCATATGCCTTCTTGACTACCTTCTCCACCTGTGTTGCCCCTTTCAGTGACCCGTGAACCTGTACACCTAGATCTCTCTGACTTTCAATACTCTTGAGGGTTCTGCCATTCACTGTATATTCCCTACCTGCATTCGACCTTCCAAAATGCATTACCGCACATTTGTCCGGATTAAACTTCATCTGCCATCTCTCCGCCCAAGTCTCCAAACAATCCTGCTGTATCCTCTGACAGTCCTCATCGCTATCTGCAATTCCACCAACCCTTGTGTCGTCTGCAAACTTACTAATCAGACCAGTGACATTTTCCTCCAAATCATTTATATATACTACAAACAGCAACGGTCTCAGCACTGATCCCTGTGGAACACCAGTAGTCACAGCCCTCCAATTAGAAAAGCATCCTTCCATTGCTACTCTCTGCCTTCTATGACCTAGCCAGTTCTGTATCCACCTTGCCAGCTCACCCCTGATCCCATGTGACTTCACCTTTTGTACGAGTCTACCATGAGGGACCTTGTCAAAGGCCTTACTGAAGTCCATATGGGCAACATCCACTGCCCTACCTGCATCTATCATCTTTGTGACCTCTTCGAAATACTCTATCAAGTTAGTGAGACACGACCTCCCCTTCATGCTGCCTATCACTAATACGTCCATTTGCTTCCAAATGGGAGTAGATCCTGTCTCAAAGAATTCTCTCCAGTAATTTCCCTACAACTAACGCAAGGCTCACCGGCCTGTAGTTCCCTGGATTATCCTTGCTACCCTTCTTAAACAAAGGAACAACATTGGCTATTCTCCAGTCCACCGGGACATCACCTGAAGGCAACGAGGATCCAAAGATTTCTGTCAAGGCCTCAGCAATTTCCTCTCTAGCCTCCTTCAGTATTCTGGGGTAGATCCCATCAGGCCCTGGGGACTTATCTACCTTAATATTTTTCAAAATGCCCAACACCTCGTCTTTTTGGATCTCAAAGTGACCCAGGCTATCTACATACCCTTCCCCAGACTCAACATCCACCAATTCCTTCTCTTTGGTGAATACTGATGCAAAGTATTCATTTAGTACCTCGCCCATTTCCTCTGGCTCCACACATAGATTCCCTTGCCTATCCTTCAGAGGGCTAACCCTGTCCCTGGCTACCCTCTTGCTTTTTATGTACGTGTAAAAAGCCTTGGGATTTTCCTTAACCCTATTTGACAATGACGTTTCGTGACCCCTTCAAGCCCTCCTGACTCCTTGCTTAAGTTCCTTCCTATTTTCCTTACATTCCACACAGGCTTCATCTGTTCCCAGCCTTTTAGCCCTGACAAATGCCTCCTTTTTCTTTTTGACGAGGCCTACAATATCTCTCGTTATCCAAGGTTCCTGAAAATTGCCGTATTTATCCTTCTTCCTCACAGGAGCATGCCGGTCCTGAATTCCTTTCAATTGACACTTGAAAGCCTCTCACATGTCAGATGTTGATTTACCCTCAAACATCCACCCCCAATCCAGGTTCTTCAGTTCCCGCCTAATATTGTTATAATTAGCCATCCCCAATTTCGCACATTCACCCTAGGACTACTCTTATCCTTGTCCACCAGCACTTTAAAACTTACTGAATTGTGGTCACTGTTCCCGAAATGCTCCCCTACTGAAGTTTCTACCACCTGGCCGGGCTCATTCCCCAATACCAGGCCCAGTCCAGCCCCTTCCCTAGTTGGACTGTCTACATATTGTTTTAAGAAGCCCTCCTGGATGCTCCTTACAAACTCTGCCCTGTCTAAGCCCCTGGCACTAAGTGAGTCCCAGTCAATATTGGGGAAGTTGAAGTCTCCCAACACAACAACCCTGTTGTTTTTAACTCTTTTCCAAAATCTGTCTACCTATCTCTATCCTCTATCTCCCACTGGCTGTTGGGAGGCCTGTAGTAAACCCCCAACATTGTGACTGCACCCTTCTTATTCCTGATCTCTACCCATATAGCCTCACTGCCCTTTGAGGTGTCCTCCCGTAATACAGCTGTGATATTCTCCCTAACCAGTAGCGCAACTCCGCCATCCCTTTTACATCCCCCTCTATCCCACCTGAAGCATCTAAATCCTGGAACGTTTAGCTGCCAATCCTGCCCTTCCCTCAACCAGGTCTCTGTAATGGCAACAACATCATAGTTCCAAGTACTAATCCAAGCTCTAACTTCATCTGCCTTACCCGTAATACTTCTTGCATTAAAACATATGCACTTCAGGCCACCAGACAGGCTGTGTTCAGCAACTTCTCCCTGCCTGCTCTGCCTCAGAGCCATACTGATCCTATTCCCTAGTTCTCCCTCAATGCTCTCACCTTCTGACCTATTGCTCCCGTGCCCACCCCCCCTGCCATACTAGTTTAAACCCTCCCATGTGACACTAGCAAACCTCGCGGCCAGGATATTTATGGCTCTCCAGTTTAGATGCAACTCGTCCTTCTGAGGACTGAGGTGATCTTGTTCAAGGGTAGGCTAGACAAAGAGGAGAGATTGGAATGTCAGAGGGTAATAGATGAGATGCTGGAGGTAGACAGGAGGTGTGCAGAAGATAGGGACCCAGCGCAGTTGGAAAAGAGGAAGGAACTCCAGGCGAGCTTTGACCGACTATCTATCAGGAAGGCGGTACGCCAATTGAGGCGAGCAAGGGGGGCAGTTTACAAGCATGGCGAGAAGTATGTTGGCGGGCCAGCTCCTTAGGAAGGCTGCGGCAAGGGAAGTTGTCCAGGTGCAGCACAGGCAGAGAAGTTGGTGGCAGCTCCAGATCAGATTAACAAGGTCCTTAAGGAATTCTATGAGAGGCTGTACAGGTCAGAGCCACCTGGGGGAGGGGGGGGGGGGGGGGGGGGGGGGGGGGGGAGGTGCAGGAATTTCTAGATGGGTTGGAGTACCCGAGGTTAGGGGAGGGGGACAGGGCTACATTAGAGGAGGCAATAGTGGAGCAGGAGATAAAAGATGCGATTGGGAGTATGCAGTCGGGGAAGGTGTCAGGACCGGATGGGTTTCCGGTGGAATATTATAAAAAATTCAAAAATAAGCTGTTACCGCTGATGGTGAGGATGTTTTTGAGGAGGCGATAGGGAAGGGGGTGTTACCACAAACTTTGGGGCAGGCATCGATTTCCCTGTTACTTAAGAAAGATAAGGATCCGACAGAGTGTGCGTCGTATAGGCCCATATCACTTTTAAACGTAGACGCAAAATATTGGCGAAGGTGCTGGCAGGTAGGCAAGAGGAGTGCGTCCCGAAGGTGATAGGTGAAGATCAGTCGGGGTTTGTGAGAGGGAGGCAGCTCTTTTTGAACATTAGGAGGGTATTGAACGTGGTTCTGGTACCGGCAGAGGGGAAGGAAACAGAGGTGGTTGTGGCATTGGACGCCGAGAAGGCGTTTGACCGGGTAGAATTGGGGTACTTGATGGCAGTTCAAGAGCGGTTTGGAATTGGACCCAGATTTGTGGACTGGGTAAAGCTATTATATAAGGAGCCGAGGGCCAGTGACCGCACAAATAACATCACCTCAGAATACTTTCCTCTCCACCGTGGGACTAGGCAGGGATGTTCTATGTCCCCCCTGTTGTTTGCATTCGCGACTGAGCCATTGGCCATCGCATTAAGAAGTTGGGGGTATGGAAAGGGATAGTGCGGGGGGGATAGAGCATAGGGTGTCTTAATATGCCGATGACTTGTTATTATACGTGTCGGAACCAAGTGTGTCAATAGGGGAATACTGGAGCTGCTTCGGGTGTTTGGGTCTTTCTCAGGGTACAAATTCAATTGAGACAAGAGTGAATATTTTGTGGTGTCTCAGCCAGGCGTGGGGGCAGGGGTTGGGGGGGGGGGGGGGGGGGGGTTGCCATTCCGTAGGGCAGGGACTCACTTTAGATAACTGGGGGTGCAGATTGCTCGAGATTGGTGGGGGGCTCCACAGGTACAACATTTCTAGTTTGGTGGGGAGGGTGAAAGCTGATCTGGCAAGGTGGGATGGTCTCCCGCTGTCACTGGCGGGTCGGGTACAGGCGTTAAAATGAATGTGCTGCCGCGATTCATGTTTATTTTTCAATGCCTGCTGATTTTCCTGCCAAAGGCATTTTTTAGAGAGATTGAAGGGATGATTACCTCATTCATACGGGGAGGGAAGGTTGCCAGAATTAAAAATGTGTTCGTACGGAGAGGAAGGCAGGGGGTTTGGGTCTTCCGAACCTGATGTATTATTACCGGGCGCGAATGTGGAAAAGGTACGGAGCTGGGTCAGAGGGGTTGACTCCCAATGGGTCAGGATGGAGGAGAGTTTGGGTCGGGGGTCGGGATTGAAGGCGCTAGCGACAGCGCCGCTCCTGACGGCCCCGGGGAGATACTCAGGGAGACCGGTAGTAATAGCTTTGTTGAGAATTTGGAGGCAGTTTCGACAGCATTACGGGTTGGGGGCAGGGTCAAGGGAAATGCCGATTCGGGGGAACCATAGATTTGAGCCAGGGAAGTGGGCTGGAAATTTTCGGAGATGGGAGGAGAAAGGAATTAGGACACTAAAAGATTTGTTTCTTGGGGGCCGTTTTGCGAGATTGAAGGAGCTGGGAGCGAAGTATGGGCTGGAGCAGGGGAAATATTTAGATACATGGAGGTCCGAGACTTTGCCAGAAAGGAGATACAGAGCTTCCCCATAGAGCCGGCCTCCACATTGCTGGAGGTGGTGCTGACGACAGGGGGACTGGTGAAAGGGGGTAGTATCGGCGGTTTATATTGGTGGAGGAGAAGGCGCCGCTAGTAGGGATCAAGGCAAAATGGGAGGAAGAGTTGGGAGAGGGTATGGAGCAGGGGTTTTGGTGTGAGGTTCACCAGAGAGTGTGCACACTTAGTGTGCGAGGTTGGGGCTGATACAGCTGAAGATGGTGTATAGAGCACCTTACAAGGGCGAGGGGGTAGAAGATGTGTGTGAACGTTGCAGGGGGGCCCCACAAACCACGTTCATATGTTTTGGGCCTGTCCAAAGCTGGAGGATTACAAGGAGGAGGTTTTTAGGGTAATCCCTGGTGCAGGTGAAACTGGACCCGGACCCTCAGGAGGCTATATTCGGGGTGTCGGACAAGCCGGGGTTGGAAGCGGGCTGGGAGGCAGATGTTGTAGCCTTTGCCTCGTTGATCGCCCGAAGGTGGATCCTGTTAGGGTGGAGATCAACCTCTCCACCCTGTGCCCTGGCGTGGCGGGGGGTCCTGCTGGAATTCTTGATGCTTGAAAAGGTCAAATTTGAACTGAGGGGAAGGATGGAGGGGTTCCACAATTCATGGGCGCTATTCATTATGCATTTTCGAGAATTGGATCACATCGAACATTAGGGGTTTGGGAACTGGGAGGGTTGGGGGGGGGGGGGGGGGGGGGGGGGAGAAGGACATGTGCTAATGGTGACTATGGGTGATTCCCGATTCCTTTTTGTCATTTGATTATGTTAACATGCGGGCTAATGTTTGGGGTTTGGTGGGAGGATGGGATCATTGTTATTGATATGGGGATTGACATTACATTCATTACTGATTATTGTTTATTGTTAGGTGTAAATTTGGGAGAAAACGTGAAAAAGGAGAATAAAAAAATATTTAAAGAAAAATAACATGAAATAAGCATGAAGGTGAAGCAATTCATAGCGAGAGAATTGGAGTACAGGAGCAGGGGTGCTTTGCTGCAATTATACAGGGCTTCTATGAGGCTACAGGTGGAATAGTGTGCGCAGTTTCTGTCTCCTTAGGAGGAAGGGTATTCTTGCTCTAGAGGGAATGCAGTGAAGGTTTACCAGACTGATTCTGGGATGGCGGATTGACCTGTGAGGAGAGATCGAGTCGGTTAGGATTATATTCACTCGAGAGTAGAAGAACGAGGAGGCATATCAAAGACACCTATAAAATTCTAACAGGATTAGGCAGGGTAGATGCAGGAAGGATGTTCCCAATGGCGGGGAGTCAAGAACCAGGGGATCATAGACCAAGGACACAGGGTAAACCATTTAGGACTGAGATGAGGAGAAATTGCTTCACCCAGAGGGTGATGAGCCTGTGGAACGCACTACCACAGAAAGCAGTTGAGCCAAAACATTATATGTTTCCAGGGAGTTTGATATAGCTCTTGGGGCTTAACGGATCAAAGGATATGGCGCGCGCGGGGGGGGGGGGGGGGGGGGGGGGGGTGAAGGGCAAAATGGCCTACTCCTATTTCCTATGTTTCTATGATTGCACAGTGTTCAGTATCATTAGCACCTTCTCAGAATGAAGCTGCACCTTCCCACATACATAGAGGCTTGGGCTGATAAGTGGCAAATAACATTCATACCACACAAGTTTCAGTCAATGGCCATCTCAAACAAGAGAGAGTCTAACTCCTGCCCCTGGAAATTCAACAGCATTACCATTGCCAAATCCTTCATCATCAACATCTTGGGAGATCACCATTGACAGGAAACAAACTGGACCAACTATATAAATACTGTGGCTAAAGAAACTGGCCAGAGGCTGGGTATTCTGTAGCAAATGATTCACTCCCAGTCTCCTCAAAGCCATTCACAAGGAACAAATCATGAATGTGATGCAACACTTTCCATTTGGGTACAGCTCCAACTATACTTATGAAGCTCAAAAGCATCTAGGAATAATAGTAGTTTGGGTCAGCACAATTGACACCCCATCCACCACCTTAACATTCATTTCATCCTTCCTCTGATGGTGTACCATGGCTGCAGTATGCACTGCAGCACCAACTTTTCTTCAACAGCACCTCCCAAAATTGCAACCTCTCCTACCAAGGACAAAAACATTAGGTCATCAACACCCTGCCAGTTCCCCTTCAAGGCACTCGCCAACTATCACCAAAGTGCACAGCAATTTGAAACTGACAACTCACCACCACCTTCTCAAAGGCAATTAGGAATGGATAATTAATGCTGGCCTTGCCAACAATGCCTAGGTTCTTTTGGGGGGGGGGGGGGGGGGGGGAAATCAGTCCTTAATTTTCTCTGTTGTAATGAAAATTCTCTCGGTTGTAAATTAAAGTAGTCCCAGTTTTTCCAAGTCCTTTATTTGTCTTTTCAGACTGGGTGGTATCACAATAAATCAGCATTTACTTCAGATCCTTCCTATGTTAAGATCCAAACCTATGCCAGGACTCCAACTGTTACCTTGCTATATAAACACTTACTTTGAATCCAATTTCATTCAGTCTATTATATTCTATAGTTTTTGCCATGCAGCTCAATGTTCCATTAGCTCTTTTTAATACCTTCATCCAATTGAGGTGCTGATTTAAATGCTTTGTGAGACTGAACCCCAAACTCCTCTGTTCTTCTGCACTAGCCCAGTAAACATGCTGCCATTGGATACACTGAGGATCCATGGATACACACCTCATTCTCATGATTGGAGAGCCTCCCCTTACAGTCACTCCTTTATGTCTTACTTTAAGACTGTAGACAGTGCTAGTCTAGAACTTCCATGAACATTAAACTTTCAGAAGAATCAAATTTATTCATTCACTTCATACAAGGATTAATATTAGGGGAAAGCCTCCTGTCCAATGGTACTAAACTCCTGGAAGGTCTAACCTTCACTCTGCTGCCTTCTCACATGCCACTAACATCTTAGAGATCAAAACAGAAGCAATCGTTTTGTCACGCTGGAAGTTACCAGCACCATCATAGCCTCACTCCTCACTCAATAATTCTATACAAATTCTCATGAAGGAAACTTGTGGATCTGCAAAGTTTACGGGTGTGTTGGTTAATCTGATTAACAATGGAGGAATCTACAAGCTGCCGCTTGTACTTGGAATAATCCCAGCACCAAATACTTCCAGTGGCATCCTCAATTATGATTTTATTTGGTAATTAAACTTCAAACACTCTGTTCTGGAGCTGGAAATCCAGAGAATTATCACAAAAGGTCAAATGTATCAAAATAAGCCAATCTTACTAAATTCCTCTCAACAAATGAGACATTTGAAGGTAGAAAGATATAGAAAGATTACAAAAATGGCATACCTCTTTATATCTAGGGCAATGTGGTCAAAAAGTGTGTGGTTGACAGGACTTGTCCAGGATCAAGTGCTGGTTGATAGGGCGAATTATGTGTTCTGTCCTTTAAATTAACGTGCACTCATGCAAATAATTATTTCTATCAGCCGTCGGCCTGGCTTTAGGCCACATTTCTCCATAACCAATTTCACTGATTGCGTTCTAACTGCATGATATTTTTAGCATTATTACGTATCATATCCATGATGCAGCGTTTGAATGCAGCCAACAGGTCAGGAATACAACGGTGCAAAATGCACAATTTATTTTTCACTTCCGGCTGCCCTCAAATTAACGATCATGAATTACAATCTTACTTGATGAACACTGAAAAACGAGCCCATTCGGGATTACAATACTTAAACCCCCAGCCCATGTATCAAGATACTCCAATGGGAGCAGTGTACTTATAGCCAGCAAAAAAAGCAGCAGCCTCTCCTCAGACTTTGAATTTACTGGGCCATCTCCACGTTATTGTAAACCTCTTGTCACCGGTTCGTGTGTCTAAACAGCCGATACAAAATAAACGAAATTGGAGTATATTATTATTCTCAGCTCACTTGGGGGGGGGGGGGGGGGGAGTACTCCGCCCAGAACGATCCCAATCTTCAAATGCTGACCTACAATATTGTTCAATGTCCACACGATCAGCCAGCAGACTCCAGCAACACCTACCTTGTCCCCCTTTCCACCCCAGCGAACTAACCTTAGACCAAGGCAGCTGAACATGCCTCTCACACAAGACACCCAAGCAAATCAAGTTGGTCATTTCTTCGTCGATTTCAACCCATTCCCCATCCGCGTCTATTTGATGTCCTCGCATAGGGGCGTTTTAAAAAAAAATACAATATCAGCGTGGATCATTTCGGGTTTTATTTTTTTTTTTTAAAAAGAGGGGAAATTGGGAAGCAAAAAGAAACCAACCTGATGGCGAATGACTGAAATATCGATCGGCTTCCAGCTCCCGAGCCGGTGACCGCGAGAATGCTGGAATCAGGAAGAAAAGAGAAAGCAGAGGGAGTTCAGTTGTGGCAGTGGAGAGCTCCCAGATCCGTCACATGATTCTGATGTAAAAAGACATGGCAGCCCCTAGGAATTGCAATCTGTTACTAATGGATTAAACAAGACCGCACTCACACTTGGCGTTTGGGGAAATCATTTTTTTTTGGGGGTGGGGAGGGGAATGTTTAATGAGTGAGCTATTGCTAAACTCGCCCAGTTTCTTTGTAGTTAGTACAATATATTGCAAGGCCACGACTAGAAATTTGATAACGAATCCCATTTTCTGCTGTTGCTATATGCCATAGAATCACTTCAGTGCAGAAGGAGGTCATTTGGCCCATCGAGTCTACACCGACCCTCCGAAAGAGCACCCTAACTAGGCCTACTACCCCACCTGATCCCCGAACCACCACCTAACCTGCACATCTTTGAACACTAAGGCTCAATTTCGCTTGGCCAATTCACCTAACGTGCACATCTTTGGACTGTGGGAGGAAATCGGAGCATCCAGAGGAAACCCACAGACACAGGGACAACATACAAACTCCATACAGTGACTCGAGGTCAGAATTGAACCCTTGTGTTGTGAGGCAGCAGTGATAACCACTATGCCACCAGTATATTTATATAGTTAATATATAGTTCCCTCCCTTTTCCTGTCCCGCCAGGTATATTTTAGGAGGATAAATAAAACTTGAAATGTGGGATAATAGAATTCAAGTGGAACTTGATAATTCATGATTAAGTCTAGAGCAAGGAAAACAGTGCTGGTGAATGGGACTTATACACGTGAACACTACATGCTCCATGTTATGTATTCCATTTATAAGACGTATTAAATAATTAAAATACCAAGTTACGTTTAATTTTGCAAGTCAATTCATGGAAGCCTTCAGTCATGGAAAAAGGCTATTTGGCCTATCATGCCTGTGCTGATCCTTGAAAGTGCTCTTTCTTCATCCCCATTTGTTAATAACCCTGCAAGTTGTTGGTCCTCATATACCTGCCAAACTCCTGTTCATATTGTAGCCAGTTAAAATGGCTAACTCCCGATTTAGAATGGCCAACCCCGATTTAAAATGGCGAACGGAAAAGGCTGATGGGAAAATCAGCCAACAGGACTAAAACAAGCAGCTGCAGGTAAAACTGTGTATTCGCCTCTAGGAAGGCCAGACAAGATCGATACCTGCAGCCATCAGAACAAAACACCAGCCATCTGAATATTAATGAGCAATCCCCGGGAACAATGTGCAACATTTTAGACACACAGCCAACCCAGACTTTTCGGCGCCAACAGGAGCCTACACAAAGGGAGGTGAACGATCACGTCAAGACCGCCCATCGATCAAGGAATCGCTCCAGCATTGGAGAATGTCGAACCAAATGATTGGGACAAAGGCCAATCACTTGGAACCAGGTACAGGGTCCGCCCCGAAAGGAGGGAAGCCCCTGGGGACTATAAGTATAGAGTCCAAGTTCAATTCGACCCCTCTCCTCTCTGCCACCCTTCTGCAACAGCCGCTCAAATCGTAAGTCTTACTTCAACGCTCGCTACGAGATAGGCACTCCTAGCTATCGATCTGTACCAGCTTCGAATCCCGCAGGCTCAGAACCCAAACGAAAGGCCATTCGTTTCCCTGACCTGGTGGGCCATTTCCAAGTTAAGTATTGGCCTGTTAGCTGTAGAAAGTAGCTTAGAAGTAGAATTTATGCATGAGTATTGATTACTGTATATAATAAATGTGCGTTGATTTAACTCTTACTAAGCAGTGTGTTGGATTATTGATCATTACTCGGACTTGAACCACGTGACTGTATCAGAAAGATACCTGGTGACTCAAGAGCAAAGGTGATAGAACAGAGCAATTAAACTAAGGCTAAAGTTAGCAGCAACAATATTTATGGTTAAGCTTCCACCACTCTTTCAGGGAGAACATTCCAGATCTTAAAAGCTCTCTCCAGCTCTTAATTTAGCAAATTATTTTAAACACATGACCTCTAGTTATGGACTCACTCGCTCGAGGTTTTCTCTGACAACTTTATCAAAACCTTTCATAATTTTGAAAAATTCTTATGATGACAACTCTTAAAGTTCTCTATTCCCAGGAGAAGCGTCTAATTTAGAATCATAGAATCTCTGCAGTGTAGAAAGGGGCCATTCAGCCCATCGAGTGCGCAACGACCCTCTGAAAGAGCATCCGACCTAGACCCACTCCCCTGTCCTACATATCCCTGGACACGAAGCAGAAATATTATCATGGCCAATCCACCTAACCTGCATGTCTTTGGATTTGTTCAACTTCTCTGCATAACTTACGTCCCACAACCCTGGTAACATCCTGTTAAACGTTCTCTGTACACATTCTAAGTCCTTTACATCTTTCCTATAGTGTGGTGCCCAGAATTGTTCATAATATTCTGGCTGAGACCTAACCAGTGATTATAAAGTTCTAACATTATATCTTTGCTTTTGTATTACGTGATACTTTGGAAACACCTTCAGAAAGTCCTGTTGCCGAATGATACCAATGACATGGGTTAAAATCTTATACTGGAAAAAGTGAGTCCAACAGGTCAACACGATGGTCTTAATGTGTGGGTGAAGAGTTAGCATGCTTTTTCGTCTCAATTTCAGTCCACATCTTTGGCTTGCTGTAATGCAGAGAGCTAAATGTGCAAGTCACTCCGTCAGTGCACAGCCTCGCCATCGGCAAATGTTCAGCTCTGCTTCCTTGGAATGACTTACTGGGTCCCCTGCAAGTGTCAATAAGATCATGGCTGATCTTTTACTTCATCGCCACTTTCCTGCACTATCCCCGTATCCCTTAATATTTTTAATATGTACAAATCTATTGGTCTCAGTCTTGGACATACTCGATGGTCGAGCCTCCATGTCCCTCTGGGCAGAGAATTCCAAAGTTTCACCACCCATTAGAGAAGAAATTCCTCCTCACCTCAGTCCTAAATGGCTTGCCCTTTGAGACTGTGTCCCCTGGTTCTATAGACCACAAGCCAGGGGAAACATCCTTCCTGGATCTACTCTGTTGAGGCCTTAAAATAATTTTGTATGTTTGAATGACTTCACCTCTTATTCTTCTAAACTGCAGAGAATAAACGCCCAGTCCATTTAATGTTTCCACAAAGGGGCAATCTCCCCAAAAGGAATTAGTTTGGTGGGCCTTTGTTGTACTATCTCTACGACACTCTATTGAGGCAAGTGTGAGAGTTTAAGAGAATAAATTTGAAGGGTAAACATCACATTTTTCAGTCTAAAGAAAGTTAAATCACAGGTCTCCTAGTGGGACAAGCCAGGGTAGTAAAATAGGGCGGTTAGTAACTGGTTAAGACTGTTTCCTGAAACAGGAGAGGCTGAGAGTATAAAAACAGCCTCAAAACTGCAGTCTACATGGAGTGGGGATGGTTAGCTCAGTTGGCTCTATGGTTGGTTTGCTTGTGATGCAGAGCGATGTCAACAGCGTGGGTTCAATTCCCATGCCAGCTTAGGTAATCTATTAAGGCCCCTTCCTTGAAGTATAGTGACCCTCAGCTCAAACACCACCAGTCAGCTCTCTCTCGAAAAGGGAGAGCAGCCTATCGTCCTTGGAGAGTATGGTGACTTGAATTTCATTTCGATAGTTGCAGTGAATGAGTTAGGGGTGAGGAGGGAGGTATTGCTGTGTCTTCTTTTCATTACTTCATCCACTGGTCAAGGAGGGCAAGAGCAGGCCAAGGCCGGGTAGTTTGGAGATAGGTTGCAACAGTCCCACAACGTTGCCTGAACACGCCCCGGTGTAATATTATAGGTAAGTGTTTGGAAGGTGAGCATTTCTCTCTTCTAACTTTTCGGACTTGCTTTGAGATTGAAGGCTGGGTAGAAACATGTTGGCATGAAAAGAAAAGGTCAAGAGTAAAATCAAAAACAAGTTGAAAATTATTATTAAATCTAATTAAATAAATTAGGGATACAGGCCCACGCAATGTGCTGCAGCATGTGGTGGACCCCATTGTGGTTCATAGTGACCACACCTGGAGCAGGTGTTGGTTGCTCGAGGAACTTCGGCTCATGGCAAGGATCTGCAGTCTGAGCTTCAGATATTGTGACACATCAGGGAGGAGGAGTTACCTGGACACTATGTTTCAGGAGCAGTCATACCCCTTAGATGAACTACCTTGAATTCAGTCAGGGACAGGAGGCTGTGACTACAAGTGAGGCAGGGAGAGGGATCCAAGAGGTAGCACTGCAGGAGCCTCGGCTCTTTCCCTTGTCCAACAGGTTTGAGATTCCTGCACCGTGTGGATGAGAGCGGGGACTGTAGGGAGGATGTGCGAACTGACCATAGCATGTGGTGCAGGAAGCCATTCAAGTGGGAGGAGAAAAGAGAAATGTAGTCGGCGATAGTATAATTAGACAAATGGACACTGTTCTCTGTAGCCAGGATCAAGAGTCCTGAAGGCTGTGTTGCCTGCCTGGTGCCAGGGTTAGGGCTGGAGGGGTAGGATCCTGTTCTTGTGGTCCATGTAGGTACAAACAACATAGGTAGAATGAGGAAAGATATTCTGCATAGAGAGTTTGAGGAGCTAGACACTAAATTAACCAACACAACCTCCAAGGTTATAATCTCTGGATTATCACCTGAGCCTTGTGCAAATTAGCATAGGGTGCATAAAATTAGAGAGATGAATACATGGTTCAAAGACTGGTGTGGCAGAAGTGGGTTTCTGTTCGTGGAGCACTGGCATCAGAACTGGGGAAAGTGGGGGCTGTACCATTGGAATGGCTTACACCTGAACCGTGCTGGGACCAGTGTTCTTACAAACTGCATAACTAGAGAAGTAGAGGGCTTTGAACTAAATAGAGGGGGGCCCGGTTCTGTAGCAGAGATATACAAGCTTACAAAACAAAAGGATATGGCAGCATTATAAGGCAGCTATTTAGGTAATGATACCCAGTGTGACAGGAAGGGACAGAGTGCACAAATATAAAAAAGCAGCAAAATAGAGTAAAAAAGGGGAAAAAATGGTAACAAGGCAAATTGAATGGCTCTTTACATTCGGCACAAAGTAAATGAATTAACAACACAAATTGAGGTTAATGGATATGATCTTATAGCCATTACAAGGAGATCAAAACTGGGAATTAAATATTTAGGGTATGTTAATTTTGTAAGGACAGGCAGAAAGGAAAAGGTGTTGGGGTAGCTTTGTTGATATGGGATGGGATAAGTACAATAGCCAGAAATAATTTTGGATTGGAAGATGTACAATCCATATGGATGGAGGCAAGAAATAACAAGGGGAAGATGACACTGGTGGGAGTTGTCTATTGACCCCAAACAGTAGCTATACTGTCGGATGGAGAATAAATGAGAAGATAATAAAGATATGCAAAAAAGGCAGTACTTTAATCATAGGTGACTCTAATCTTCATGTAGATTGGGAAAATAAAATTGGCAGAGGTAGCCATGAGGAAGAATTCATAAGAGTGCATTCGGCACAGTTCCCTAGAACAGTATGTTGTGGATCCAACCAGGGATCAGGCTATTTGGTTTTGGTAATGTTAAATGAGGCAGGTTCAATAAACAATCTCAGAGTAAAAGATCCCCAAGGAAGCAGTGACCATAACACGGTAGAATTTCGCTTTCAATTTCAGAGTGAGAAACTTGGGTCAGAAGCATCTGCGCTACACTTAAATAAGGCTAATTAGAGACAGTGGGGCATTCAGAGTAAAGGACATGTATATGGATAATAGACTGACGACCATGGAGAAACTCAAGAGACTCCAACTCCGGAAAGGGAATGAGCTCAGATACCTGCAGCTAAGCGACTTTCACCACAAAGTGACAAAAACCTATTTGAGTCCCCTACTCTGGCCGTGTAGCCTGGCCTCTCATGGTACGCCACTGAGGAACCTCACAGTCACCACCTGTGATGAACGTCTGTCTGTATTCATCCCGTTTCACCCATTTTCCATCTCCTGCTAAGGAGAGGCAGCCCCTCAACAACAATTTGAGTGCAAGGACACCGGAAGTGATGGCTGCATACCAGCCTCCAGACCCCCTTAGAGCAAGGGGCATCCCAAACCGCCTCGGGTCCACACTGCTTCAGCACTGCAAACCCCCTCACCTTCATATCTAATGATGAAACACCTGCCCCACCCAACTTTTCCTCAATTTCGTCTGATCCGCAACCCTCAGATGTGTCTCTTGCATAAACACCCCATGTGCATTCAAACTCTAAGTGGGCAAAACAAAGGACCTCTTGATCGGCCCATTAAGTCCCCTGATGTTCCAAGAGACCAGTCTGGCCAGAGGCTCTGTCATAATATACACCAGTAAAAACATGGTGCAGACACACACACTGATGGACACACAGCAAGACCAATCAACACACAGAACACCGCAGGCAATCACCAGTTAGAGCACACTCACTATAAAGACAGAGGGCATCAGTTTTCCGCTCATTTGGGATGCAGCCTCTCAGAAGGACAGAGCTTACAGCACAGATCTTCACCATGTGCTGAGTGCATAGACTGGTTAGGATAGGCATAGGTCTTTAGTTAAATCTAACATCGTGTTAACCCACAGTGAAAGTATGTTTGACAGTTTCTAGCTTAATAAAATAGTACTGTACTATTACAAGTGTTGGTAGCCTGTCTATGTTACTGCTAAGGTAAACGCAGTCTCCACAGATCCACATCATGGTACCAGTAGTTGATGGATTTTAGAACTTCTTAGACCTGACTTCCGGTGGCGGCAATGAGTGAGTGAGCCGCACATTCGGGGGCTCTCACTCCGGCGGGATTGGAGGACCTGGTTCCCCGGTTTTGCGGAACTACGGAGCGCTGGAAAGACGGCCACGGAGGTGCTGAGGAACGGGCAGAGCTGCATGTAACTGCAGGAGAGCAGAAAGCAGCGCAAACGGGAGAGAAAGGGACAAAGACAAGGTGCAGAGGAAGCTGACCCGGGAGCAAAGATGGTGGACCTGCGGACCTCGGACCCGGCGTTCCAGCAGGCGCTGGAAAACATGCTGCAGGTGATAAAAAGCAGTTTTGAATCGTTGAAGCGGGATAACTTGGACCTACTTCAGAAGAGTGGATCAATTGAACCAGAGATTGGATGCCCAGGATGAAAAAGTTAAAGAGCTGGGAGAGGCAGTGGAGGAGCAGGCGGACACGCAGACGATTGCTGCGCTAGAAGTCGACGGGTTGCAGGAGAGACAGAGAAGACTGCTGGACAGAGTAGAGGAGCTGGAAAATAGAGCCCGTAGACAGAATCTGAGGATCATCGGCCTCCCGGAGGGGGCGGAGGGAGCTGATGCCACAGCGTTCGTGGTGGACGTGTTGACGCAGCTGATGGGGGCTGAAGCCTGTCCGCGACCGCCGGAGCTGGAGGGGGCACACAGAGTACAGGCGAAACAGGTGCGTCCGGAGGGGGCCCCCGTCCGATGGTGATTAGGTTCCACAGGTTTGTGGAGAAGGAGCGGGTGCTGCAGTGGGCAAAGAGTGCTAAGAGCAGCACGTGGAATAACAGTGTCCTTCGCATTTACCAGGACCTAAGCCAGACGGCGAGCAGCCTTTAAACAAGAGAAGGCGGTGTTGTTCAAAAAGCACGTGAAGTTTGGTCTGTTCTTCCCGGCCCGTCTTTGGGTTACGCATCAGGGGCAACACCACTACTTCTCAGAGCCTGAAGAAGCGATGGACTTTGTGAGGGATCAGGGGCTGGTCTCGAAAAAAGGTCCCACGGACGCAAGTTAGGGTCCGGGAATTACTGGTTGAAGGGACGCTTACTGTGCCGGGACTGCAGGTTGACTGTTTACTGCTTTAAAGGTGCCTTGTGTATTTTTTTGTGGGCAGTTTTTGCCTGTGGGGGATGTGGTCGAATGGTCTTTTTCCTTGTATTGTGGTGTTATATATTTCTTTTTTGTACTCAGAAAGGGACGTGAGTTAACACTTTTCTGTGTACACAGCCGGAACTGTATTGTACCTGGAGCAGCCTCGCGGTGCTGTTTGATGTTTACATCTTGTTTGATCTTTCCCATCTTAGGGAGACTGCTCCAGTGGGTCGGAGTGGGGGATGGTGTGCTGGGGAATGGGGAGATGAGGTCGGGGAAACAATGGGAGTGAGACAAGGGGGCGCCGGAGCGATGAGTCACCGGGCTAGCAGATTGGCTAGTCAAGGGAGTCAGGTGGGGGGGAGAATACAGCCAGTGAATGGCAGGGGTGGGGGAGTTATTTTGCTGACGTGGGGGGGATCTGAAGTAGGTAATGGAAAGGAGGTCGGGGGTGGAGGCAGCCAAGAGGCGAGCCAGCACGGAGAGGCATAAATATCCTGGCCGCAAGGTTTGCTAGTGTCACACGGGAGGGTTTAAACTAGTATGGCAGGGGGGTGGGCACGGGAGCAATAGGTCAGAAGGTGAGAGCATTGAGGGAGAACTAGGGAATAGGGACAGTGTGGCTCTGAGGCAGAGCAGACGGGGAGAAGTTGCTGAACACAGCGGGTCTGGTGGCCTGAAGTGCATATGTTTTAATGCAAGGAGCATTACGGGTAAGGCAGATGAACTTAGAGCTTGGATTACTACTTGGAACTATGATGTTGTTGCCATTACAGAGACCTGGTTGAGGGAAGGGCAGGATTGGCAGCTAAACGTTCCAGGATTTAGATGTTTCAGGCGGGATAGAGGGGGATGTAAAAGGGGAGGCGGAGTTGCGCTACTTGTTCGGGAGAATATCACAGCTATACTGCGAGAGGACACCTCAGAGGGCAGTGAGGCTATATGGGTAGAGATCAGGAATAAGAAGGGTGCAGTCACAATGTTGGGGGTATACTACAGGCCTCCCAACAGCCAGCGGGAGATAGAGGAGCAGATAGGTAGACAGATTTTGGAAAAGAGTAAAAACAACAGGGTTGTGGTGATGGGAGACTTCAACTTCCCCAATATTGACTGGGACTCACTTAGTGCCAGGGGCTTAGACGGGGCGGAGTTTGTAAGGAGCATCCAGGAGGGCTTCTTAAAACAATATGTAAACAGTCCAACTAGGGAAGGGGCGGTACTGGACCTGGTATTGGGGAATGAGCCCGGCCAGGTGGTAGATGTTTCAGTAGGGGAGCATTTTGGTAACAGTGACCACAATTCAGTAAGTTTTAAAGTACTGGTGGACAAGGATAAGAGTGGTCCGAGGATGAATGTGCTAAATTGGGGGAAGGCTAATTATAACAATATTAGGCGAGAACTGAAGAACATAGATTGGGGGCGGATGTTTGAGGGCAAATCAACATCTGACATGTGGGAGGCTTTCAAGTGTCAGTTGAAAGGAATACAGGACAGGCATGTTCCTGTGAGGAAGAAAGATAAATACGGCAATTTTCGGGAACCTTGGATGACGAGTGATATTGTAGGCCTCGTCAAAAAGAAAAAGGAGGCATTTGTCAGGGCTAAAAGGCTGGGAACAGACGAAGCCTGTGTGGCATATAAGGAAAGTAGGAAGGAACTTAAGCAAGGAGTCAGGAGGGCTAGAAGGGGTCATGAAAAGTCATTGGCAAATAGGGTTAAGGAAAATCCCAAGGCTTTTTACACGTACATAAAAAGCAAGAGGGTAGCCAGGGAAAGGGTTGGCCCACTGAAGGATAGGCAAGGGAATCTATGTGCGGAGCCAGAGGAAATGGGCGAGGTACTAAATGAATACTTTGCATCAATATTCACCAAAGAGAAGGAATTGGTAGATGTTGAGTCTGGAGAAGGGGGTGTAGATAGCTTGGGTCACATTGTGATCCAAAAAGACGAGGTGTTGGGTGTCTTAAAAAATATTAAGGTAGATAAGTCCCCAGGGCCTGATGGGATCTACCCCAGAATACTGAAGGAGGCTGGAGAGGAAATTGCTGTGGCCTTGACAGAAATCTTTGGATCCTCGCTGTCTTCAGGGGATGTCCCGGAGGACTGGAGAATAGCCAATGTTGTTCCTCTGTTTAAGAAGGGTAGCAAGGATAATCCTGGGAACTACAGGCCGGTGAGCCTTACTTCAGTGGTAGGGAAATTACTGGAGAGAATTCTTCGAGACAGGATCTACTCCCATTTGGAAGCAAATGGACGTATTAGTGAGAGGCAGCACGGTTTTGTGAAGGGGAGGTCGTGTCTCACTAACTTGATAGAGTTTTTCGAGGAGGTCACTAAGATGATTTATGCAGGTAGGGCAGTAGATGTTGTCATTATGGACTTCAGTAAGGCCTTTGACAAGGTCCCTCATGGTAGACTAGTACAAAAGGTGAAGTCACACGGGATCAGGGGTGAACTGGCAAGGTGGATACAGAACTGGCTAGGCCATAGAAGGCAGAGGGTAGCAATGGAGGGATGCTTTTCTAATTGGAGGGCTGTGACCAGTGGTGTTCCACAGGGATCAGTGTTGGGACCTTTGCTGTTTGTAGTATATATAAATGATTTGGAGGAAAATGTAACTGGTCTGATTAGTAAGTTTGCAGACGACACAAAGGTTGGTGGAATTGCGGATAGCGATGAGGACTGTCTGAGGATACAGCAGGATTTAGATTGTCTGGAGACTTGGGCGGAGAGATGGCAGATGGAGTTTAATCCGGACAAATGTGAGGTAATGCATTTTGGAAGGTCTAATGCAGTTAGGGAATATACAGTGAATGGTAGAACCCTCAAGAGTATTGAAAGTCAAAGAGATCTAGGAGTACAGGTCCACAGGTCATTGAAAGGGGCAACACAGGTGGAGAAGGTAGTCAAGAAGGCATACGGCATGCTTGCCTTCATTGGCCGGGGCATTGAGTATAAGAATTGGCAAGTCATGTTGCAGCTGTATAGAACCTTAGTTAGGCCACACTTGGAGTATAGTGTTCAATTCTGGTCGCCACACTACCAGAAGGATGTGGAGGCTTTAGAGAGGGTGCAGAAGAGATTTACCAGAATGTTGCCTGGTATGGAGGGCATAAGCTATGAGGAGCGATTGAATAAACTCGGTTTGTTCTCACTGGAACGAAGGAGGTTGAGGGGCGACCTGATAGAGGTATACAAAATTATGAGGGGCATAGACAGAGTGGATAGTCAGAGGCTTTTCCCCAGGGTAGAGGGGTCAATTACTAGGGGGCATAGGTTTAAGGTGAGAGGGGCAAGGTTTAGAGTAGATGTACGAGGCAAGTTTTTTACGCAGAGGGTAGTGGGTGCCTGGAACTCGCTACCGGAGGAGGTAGTGGAAGCAGGGACGATAGGGACATTTAAGGGGCATCTTGACAAATATATGAATAGGATGGGAATAGAAGGATACGGACCCAGGAAGTGTAGAAGATTGTAGTTTAGTCGGGCAGTATGGTCGGCACGGGCTTGGAGGGCCGAAGGGCCTGTTCCTGTGCTGTACATTTCTTTGTTCTTTGTTCTTTGTATGGGCCGGGAGGGGGGCCTAAGAAAAGTTATGGCTGACCGGCGGGGTGGGGGGGGTTGTGCGCCCCAACCAAGCTGATCATCTGGAATGTCAGGGGACTAAATGGGCCAGTTAAAAGGGCGCGTGTGTTCATGCATTTGCGGGTTCTAAAGGCGGACGTAATTATGTTGCAGGAGACACATCTGAAAGTGTCTGACCAGACTAGGCTAAGGAGGGGCTGGATCAGCCAGGTCTTTCCACTCGGACTTGGATTCTAAGTCCAGGGGGGTAGCAATTATGATCAATAAGCAGGTTCAATTTGAGGCGGAGGGCGTAGTCGCAGATGGGGTGGACAGATTCCTTATGGTAAGGGGCAAGCTGGAGGGGAGAAGAGTGGTGCTGGTGAACATATATTGCACCGAACTGGGACAACGTTGACTTTATCAAGAGTGCTGGGGAAGATCCCGGACCTAGACTCACGTAAGTTGATAATTGGGGTGGGGGGGGGACTTTAATACGGTCCTTGACCCGGGGCTGGACCGATCATGTCCCAGTACGGGCAGACTCCCAGCAATGGCAAGGGAGCTGAAAGGGTTCATGGAGCAAATGGGGGCAGTGGACCCATGGAGAGCCAGACAGCCGACGGGAAAGGGCTACTCGTTTTATTCGCATGTTCATAAAGTATATTCTAGGATTGATTTTTTGATCTTGAGCAGGGACTGTGTAGAGGAGGTAAAGAATACCGAATACTCGGCAATCACTATCTCGGACCATGCCCCGCACTGGGTGGACCTGCAGGTCGGGGGGGGCGAATTACCAACTCCCGCAATGGAGGTTAGACCTAGGAATGTTGTCGGAGGAGGGGATACCTGAGAGACTTCAGAAGTTTATGCAAAATCACTTGCAGGTGAACGATACGGGGGAGGTTTCAGCAGCGACCCTGTGGGAGGCGCTGAAGGCAGTAGTGAGGGGGGAGCTGATCTTTAATTCGGGCTCACAGGGTCGGGGCGGACAGAGCAGAAATGGACAGATTGGTTAGGAAAATTCACCGGATAGACGAGGAGCATGCGGGGTCCCCGGGGGAGGACCTACTCAGGGAGAGACGGAGATTGGAGGCGGAACTGGGGTTGCTATCCATGAGGAGGGCCGTGGAACAACTTAGGAAGGCGAGGGGAGTGGTGTATGAGCATGGGGAGAAGGCCAGCAGATTGCTAGCGCAGCAACTCAGGAAGAGGGAGGCGGCCAGGGAAACAAGTAGAGTGGTTGATGGGGAGGGGAGCAGAGTGGAGGACCCGGCAGGACTGAATAAGGTATTTCGGGACTTCTATAGCAAGCTGTACACTTCAGAACCCCCGGAAGAGCCGGAGGAGATGAAAAGGTTCCTGGATGGACTAACCTTCACAAAAGTAGGCTGGGGACTAGTGGACGAGCTGGGACCCCGATTAGAGCGGAGGAGGTATTGGGGGGGCCTAAAGGCCATGCAGTCGGTGAAAGCCCCGGGACCGGATGGATACACAGTAGAGTTTTACAAGACGTTCTCGGAGATAGTGGGACCGTTCCTGACAAGGGTTTTTAATGAGGCAAGGGACAGAGGGACCCTGCCACCGACGATGTCGCAAGCCATCATCTCGCTGATACTAAAGCTTGACAAGGACCCGGAATCCTGCGGGTCATACAGGCCAATCTCCCTGATCAATGTGGATGCCAAGCTCCTGGCCAAGGTCCTGCCGATTAGAATTGAGGACTGCGTACCGGAGGTGATTGGGGACGATCAGACAGGGTTTGTGAAAGGCAGGCAGCTGACAGCTAACTTGAGAAGATTGCTTAATGTGATCATGATGCCCCCGACGGGCAAGGAGGTGGAGGTAGTGGTGGCAATGGACGCTGAGAAGGCCTTCGACCGGGTGGAGTGGGGCTATTTGTGGGAGGTGCTTGGACGGTTTGGGTTCGGGGAGGGACTGGTTAATTGGGTCAGACTATTGTACCAGGCCCCAAAAGCTAGAGTTAGGATGAACAGGATAATGTCAGATAATTTCAGACTACACCGCGGGACCAGACAGGGGTGCCCACTCTCCCCGTTGTTGTTCACGCAGGCCATAGAGCCGTTGGAAATGGCGTTGAGAGCTGCAAAGGGGTGGAAGGGAATGACTAGGGGGGCGGTGGAGCATATGGTCTCTCTCTATGCGGACGACCTGCTCCTGTACGTGCACTGGCCAGGATGGAAAATATACTGGAAACATTGAGAAAGTTCGGCTGGTTTTCAGGGTACAAATTAAATATGGCCAAGAGTGAGATGTTTGTGGTGCAGGCAAGGGGCCAGGAGAATAGACTGAAGGAGCTGCCATTTAGGCTGGTGGAGGAAAGTTTCCGGTACTTGGGGATACAGGTGGCACGAGACTGGGGCAGGTTGCATAAGTTAAATTTGACTAGGGTGGTGGAACAAATGAAGAGGGAGTTTCGGAGATGGGATGCACTCCCGCTGTCACTGGCGGGGAGGATGCAGACTGTAAAGAAGACAATTCCCCTAGATTTCTGTTCATCTTCCAGTGCCTCCGAATCTTTATCCCACGGTCCTTCTTCAAAAGGACTGGCAAAATCATCATGAGCTTTGTCTGGGTGGGAAAATCCTCGCGGGTGAAGAAGGCGATGCTTGAAAGGAGCTGCAGCGAGGGGGGACTGGCATTGCCGAGTCTGATCAACTACTACTGGGCGGCTAACATAGCCATGATAAGGAAGTGGATGGTGGGTACGGGATCTATCTGGGAGCAAGTGGAGGCGGCTTCGTGCAGTGGCACCAGTTTGGCAGCCCTGGTCACGGCTCCCCTACCACTGTCGCCGGCCAGGTACTCCACCAGCCTGTTAGTGGGGTGGCCCTGCGGATAGGAGGCCAGTGGAGGAGGCATGTGGTGCAGGGGAGGGGGGTGCGTCTGTTTGGGATCCAATATGTGATAACCATCGATTCGCCCCCGGGAACATGGATGGAGGGTTTCGAACATGGCGGCGGGCGGGGGTGGGGAGGGGAGCTTTGCGAGTTTGAGGGGCTTGCGAGGAGAAATTTGGGCTGGTAAGGGGAAATGACTTTAGGTACTTACAGATGCGGGACTTTGTGCGCAGACAGGTCCCATCCTTCCCACGCCTCCCGCCAATAGGGATCCAGGACAGAATAGTCTCTAGAGGAGAAGGAGGCGAGGGTAGAGTCTCCGATATCTACAAGGTGCTCATGAAGGGGGAAGAGTCCCAGACGGAGGAACTGAAACTCAAATGGGAGGAGGAGCTCGGTGGGGAGATGGAGGACGGGCTGTGGGCGGAAGCTCAGAGTAGGGTAAACTCAACCGCAACATGTGCCAGGCTCGGCCTGATTCAGTTTAAGGTCGTTCACCGGGCCCACATGACGGTAGCTCGGATGAGCAAATTCTTTGGGGTAGAGGACAAGTGCGCTAGATGCGCAGGAGGACCAGCGAACCATGTTCACATGTTTTGGTCATGTCCTAAGCTTAGGGGGTACTGGGAGGGATTTGCGGGGGTCAGGTCCCGGGTGCTGAAAACAAGGGTGGTGATGAGTCCAGAGGTGGCAATTTTCGGGGTTTCGGAAGACCTGAGAGTCCAGGGGGAGAAAGAGGCAGATGTTCTGGCCTTTGCTTCCCTAAAAGCCCGGCGGCGAATACTGCTGGCATGGAGGGACTCAAAACCCCCGAAGACCGAACTATGGCTTTCGGACATGTCAAGTTTTCTGGGTATGGAAAACATTAAGTTCGCCTTGAGGGGATCTGTACTGGGGTTCGCCCGAAGGTGGCAACCATTCATCGACTTCTTCGTGGGAGAGTGAACGTCAGCGGGGGGGGGGGAGAGGAAGGGGGGGGGGGAGAGGGAGATTAGGGTAGAGTCGGAGGGATAAATAGGCGGGTAGTGTCTAGGGGAGAGGAGCGGGCATGTGCAGTATTGGTCTGATTGAAGTAGTGGTTTTATATTGATGTTTGCACATTTCTGTTAGCTGTAACTGTTTACAATGCCAAAAAAAATACCTCAATAAAATTGTTTGTTTAAAAAAAAATAACTTCTTAGACCTACCTGCAAGTGATCTGCCTTCCACCAGCATACAGCCAACCTGCAAAATGGACAGCGTCCGCCCGCCGCCGCCGCTCCGCATAACCGGTAACCTAGGGGCCAACTGGAAGATATTCAAACAATGCTTCCAGCTCTACCTTGAAGCCACAGACTGAGAAGCTGCCTCAGACCAAGAAGATCGCTCTCTTCCTATCCACGGCCGGGGAACATGCCATCCACATTTTCAATTCTCTCACCTTTGCTGATGGTGAAGATAAATCAAAATTCAAGATGGTCCTCCTTAAGTTTGACAGTCACTGCGACATCGAGGTTAATGAAAGTTTTGAGCGTTATGTATTCCAACAGCATTTGCAGGGTAAGGATGAACCTTTCCAGTCCTTTCTCACCCACCTCCGCATCCTTGCGCAGTCCTGTAATTACGGGTCCACCTCCGACTCCATGATACGCGACCAGATCGTATCGGTGTTCAGTCGGACCCCCTACGCCAGCAGCTCCTCAAGGTAAAGCAGCTCACCCTAGCGATTGCCATTGAGACCTGCGTGCTACATGAACACGCCACTAGTCGGTATTCCCACATCCAAGTGGCTGAAACGGCACGGCATGGTCCCCACGAGGCAGAACGGGTCTAAGCAATCAAGCAACTCCAGGGCCTCAGCCTGAATGAGGACGGCCATTTTGCGCGCTTTTCGCGGACTCCCGGGCTTGTGCACACCGAACGAGGGGACGGCGACGTCGACGAATGTACTGCGCAGGTGCGCACCACGTACGACCGCACCGCACATGCGTGGTGGCGCAGCGAACGTACTGGCGCTACAACATGCGGCAACTGTGGCTCCGCCCATTTAAAACGGCACTGTCCTGCCAAATCCCGACGATGCCTGCGATGTGGCAAACTTGGCCACTATGCTGCTTTATGCAGATCAGCTCAGCCTGCCAAATCTCGTCGCTCCAGCCAGCCTCGCAGGGATGTCCGGACAATTCAATCCACGGTCACCGAGCCCGATTCGGACCTGCTACCTGATATTAACACCGAGGACCCGAAGGCACCTTTTCGAGTCGGTATGATTACAAAAAACAGGGTGTCCCCGAAGCAAAGAATCCAGCCTCTATCGGTATACAGCATCTATCCGGACGATGAGTGGTGTGCCACCCTTACGGTCAACCAGTCCCAAATACGATTATGCCTGGACACCGGTGCCTCCGCCAATCTCATTGCGTGGTCTGACCTCCAAAGCCTTTGTGTCAAACCAGCCATCCTGCCAGCTATTAGATTATAATGGCAATGCCATTGCTGCCAGCGGCTCATGCCAACCTGAAGTGATGCACAGGTCACGCAAAGCCATCCTTCCCTTTGAAATCGTGGGCTCCTCGAAAGCCTCCCTGCTTGGCGCGCAGGCATGCAAGCTGTTGAACCTAGTTCAGAGAGTTCACTCTCTCTCGCTCCTGCTGACTCATCTGCCTTTCAGGACACTGACTTCAGGGTGCAGCTCGACGCCATTATCAACCAGTACCACAACGTCTTCGAGGGCATGGGCACGCTCCCGTACACCTACAAGATTTTATTAAAACCGAATGCCACGCCTGTGGTGCATGCACCTCGCAGGGTCCCAGCATCCCTTAAGGGCCATCTCAAGCAGCAGCTGCAGGACCTCCAGGACCAAGGAGTGATTTTCAAAGTCACGGAACCGACAGACTGGGTCAGTTCCATGGTATGTGTAAAAATGCCTTCCGGCGAATTGAGACTTTGCATTGATCGCAAGGATCTCAATCGCAATATTGAGAGAGCACTATCCAATTCCCAAGCGCGAAGAGCTCACGTGTGAGATGGCTCGCGCCAAGCTCTTTACCAAACTCAACACCTCAAAAGGATTCTGGCAAATCCATGACTCCAGCAGGAAACTCTGCACATTTAACACCCCCTTTGGAAGATATTGTTACAACAGGATGCCGTTTGGGATCATCTCTGCATCAGAAGTGTTCCATAGGATTATGGAACAAATGATGGAAGGTATTGAAGGTGTTCGCGTCTATGTCGATGACATAATCATCTGGTCCACCATGCAGGAGCATGTTAGTCGCCTCCAGCGCGTATTCAGACGTATACATGAGCATAGCCTCCACCTCAACAGAGCTAAATGCTCTTTTGGGCAGACAGAAGTCAAGTTCCTCGAGGACCACATCGCCCAATTGGGTGTGCAGCCGGATGCGGACAAGGTAGCTGCCATCACAGCTATGAAAAGGACAAGAAGGCGGTCCTCCGATGTCTGGGCACGGTCAATTTTTTAGGGAAATTCATCCCTAACCTCGCCTCTCATACCACGGCTCTCAGGAACCTGGTCGGGAAGATGACAGACTGCCAATGGCTCCCTGCCCACGAGCGCGAATGGAGGGAACTCAAGGCAAAACTGACCACGGTCCCGGTCTTAGCCTTTAATCCAGCAAAGGAGACCAAAATTTTGACCGATGCCAGTCAATCCAGCATTGGGGCAGTGCTCCTTCAACGTGATGAGACTTCATCATGGGCCCCCATTGCATATGCGTCACGTGCGATGACCCCCACGGAGCAGCGCCACACGCAGATAGAAAAGGAGTGCCTGGGCCTTCTGACCGGTGTTGTTAAATTTCACGATTATGTCTACGGACTTCCTCAATTCACCGTTGAGACCGACCATCGCCCGCTGGTCAATATAATACAGAAAGACTTGAATGACATGACGTCTCGTGTATTCTTCTCAAGCTCCGGCGATCCGACTTCCAGCTGGTATACACCCCAGGCAAGGATCTCATCATTGCTGACACTCTCTCTAGGTCAGTCAACACTCCATGTGACCCAGCAGGATTTGTCTGCCAGGTTGAAGCCCATGTGGCATTCGTGGCCTCCAATCTACCTGCCTCGGATGAACGCCTCGTCCAAATTCGCCGCGAGACGGCAGCTGACCCCTTGCTACAGCGTGTCATGCGCCACCTAAAAGACGGGTGGCTCAAGGGCCAATGTCCTCAATTCTATAATGTCAGAGATGATCTGGCGGTAGTAGTCGGGGTTCTTCTAAAACTGGACCGCATTGTCATCCCGCATAGCATGCGCCAGCTTATCCTGGAACAACTACACGAGGGCCACCTTGGCGTGGAAAAGTGCCGCCGATGGGCCCGAGAGGCAGTGTACTGGCCCGGCATTAATGAGGACATAGCCAACACAGTGCTCAACTGCCCCACTTGTCAGCGCTTCCAGCCGGCCCAACCACGTGAGACCCTGCAGCCCCATGAGTTGGTCACGTCACCATGGACCAAGGTGGGCATCGACCTGTTCCACGCGCTGGGTAGAGACTGTGTCCTGATTGTGGACTACTTTTTGAATTACCCAGAGGTGATACGGTTGCACGACATCACCTCGTCTGCCGTCATTCGTGTATGTAAAGAAACATTTGCTCGACATGGCATCCCGCTCACGGTTATGTCGGACAATGGCCCCTGCTTCACCAGCCAAGAATGGTCCAACTTTGCCAGGCGGTACAATTTTGCCCATGTGACATCCAGTCCCCTGTACCCCCAATCCAACGGCAAAGCAGAGAAGAGAGTACATATCGTCAAACGGCTCCGATGCAAGGCTGCCGATGCTGGGTCTGATTTCTACCTTGTCTTGCTGGCCTATCGCTCCGCCCCACTGTCCACTGGCCTGTGCCAGCCCAATTACTCATGGATCGCACTCTGAGGACGACGGTGCCGTCCATCCTAGTCCCAGACCTCGACCACGTTCTGATCCTTCGCCGGATGCAGCTGTCTTGTGCACAGCACAAGGCGGCTCATGACTCCAGTGCAGGTGATCTCCCTGCTCTGGCTCCAGGTGGCAACGTCTGCATCCATCTTCTGGATGGTGGCTGGTCTGCAACCGCTGTTGTCCTTCGGCAGGTGGCCCCACCGCTCGTTCCTGGTTAGTCTACCGGATGGCTCTATACTGCGCTGCAATCAACATGCCCTTCGTCTCGTTCCACGCTCGCCACGTGATCTTCCAGTGTCGCCTCGCCCTCCTGCTGACCCTGCCACGGACTATGCAGAGCTCCCCGTCACTCTGCATCCCCCTGACTTTGACGCAGTCCAGCCCGCTCCTGAACCGGCGGCTCTCGACCTACCCTTGAGGCGGTCAACCAGAATTTGTCGCCCACCTCAGAGACTAAATTGATGAACTTTTCGAATTTATGGACTCTCTAAATTGTTTCGTTGTTTTGTTTGATCATTTCCCTGGTTTATATATAGTGTTGATCTCGTTACTCTTGTTGCACACTGTTTCTCTGCACCAGGCACCTTCCCATGTAAATAGTTTAGTTCTCATGTACATAGTCCTGTAAATATGTCTTCGCACCTCACACGTAGTTAGGAACATTATCACCACACATTATTTATTGCCACAAACATACATTATTTTTATAAAAAGGAGGGATGTCATAATATACACCAGTATATCATGGTGCAGACACATACTCTAATGGATACACAGCAAGACCAATCAACACACACAACACCGCAGCCAATCACCTGTTAGAGCACACTCACTATAAAGACAGAGGGCATCAGTTTTCCCGCTCATTCGGGATGCAGCCTCTCAGGACAGAGCTTGCAGCTTACAGCACAGATCTTCACCATGTGCTGAGTGCATAGACTGGTAGGATAAGCATAGGTCTTTAGTTTAATCTTACATCGTGTTAACCCACAGTGAAAGTATGTTTAACAGTTTCTAGCTTAATAAAATAGTGTTGTACTATTAGAAGTGTTGGTAGCCTGTATGTGTTACTTGCAGTCTCCACAGATCCAGAGTACCCAACACATCAGGCTCCAAGCCCCATCCTGATCAGCCATATCCACGTTTCAATGGACAGACTTTGTGGCCTGCGTTGCCCCAATCCCTTCAGGCAGCCCCAGGTTCTGTCTCCTCAAATGGTCCTCGATCTTCTCCCTCAACTTTTTATGATCCTTCGCCATCAACATTACTACCTCCAACAAAGCAATATGATCTTCATGGTCAGCCACTGTCTCCTCTACTTTCTGGGTCGATGCATTCAGTGCCTCCATTCTGCTCCACTTCAGGGCAGCCCGAATCAGCTCTGCCACCATGGCCAGATCCTCTGAAGCCACCTTCCTTTGCTGCTTAAACTAGTCCGCCAGGAATTCCACCAACTGCTCTGTTGACCATTGTATGGACAACAACGCCACAAGTCCCCCAATGCCATCTTTATCCCTGCTGCATCATGAGAGTCTGCCTGGTCCGAATGGTGCCCCTTATTTGTTGCACTCCTCATTTGGTAATTCTTTGACATTACCCACCGAAGGAGAATAACTTAGTCTTTGATATTCCTACTTTTTCCACACACAAGAGCCCCGTAAAACGGACAAAAAGAGCCAAAGAATCCGACCTCAGGCAGGAGCTCCCTTATGTGCGACCACTCACTCCACGGCTGCCACTGTAAGTCCCTTTCCACATATATAATGTTTTTAGTCCTTTATGTTTTCTGTTACTTGGTGCCCCTTTGTTGGATTCCAAAATGCTCCATTCTCAGATTTACTACTTTTTCTCACAATCTTATAAGCCACTTCCTTTGACCAGGGTGAATTGTGATGAGGATGTAGGGATCCTACAGCAAGATCCGGACAGGTTAGGCGAGTGGGCAAATCAATGGCAGATGCAGTATAATTTGGATAAGTATGAGGTTATTCATTTTGTAAGCAAAAACAGGAAGGCAGATTACTTCCTGAATGGTTGTAAATTGGGAGAGGGGAGGTGTGCAGCGGGACCTGGGTGTCCTTGTGCACCATTCGCTGAAGGTAAGTATGCAGGTGCAGCAGGTGGTAAAGAAGGCCAATGGTATGTTGGCCTTCATTGCAAGAGGTTTCGAGTATAGAAGCAGGGATGTGTTGCTGCAATTGCACAGAGCCTTGATGAGGCCACACTAGGAGTAGTGTGTGCAGTTTTGGTCTCCTTCTCTGAGGGATGATGTTCTTGCTCTCGAGGGAGTGCAGCGAAGGTTTACCAGACTGATTTCAGGGATGGCAGGACTGTCACATGAGGAGAGATTAACTAGGTTGGGATTGTTCTCACTGGAGTTCAGAAGAATGAGGGGTGAATCTCATACACACTTCTAAAATTCTAACAGGACTAGACAGGGTAGATGCAGAGAAGATGTTATCAATGAGGGGTGTGTCCAGAACCAGGGGGGTCACAATCTGAGGATTCAGGGTAAACCATTTCGGACAGAGATAAGGAGACATTTCTTCACACAAAGTGATGAGCCTGTGGAATTCATTACCACAGGAAGTAGTTGATGCTAAAACTTTGAATATATTCAAGAGGTGGCTGGATATAGCACTTGGGGAAAATGGGATCAAAGGTATGGGAACAAGCAGGATTAGGCTATTGAGTTGGATGATCAGCCATGATCGTGATGAATGGCGGAGCAGGCTCGAAGGGCCAAAGGGCCTCCTCCTGCTCCTATCTTCTATGTATCTATGTATGTATCAAATTCAATTTTTAACTTCAAATGTTCGCCATATTTGATTCACCTTTCCTGTTGGGCTTTTCTGTCTTAGAGAAATGTATGTTTGGTGTGGACCATGTAATATCTCTTTAAATACTAGCCACTGCCTAATTACCATCATTTAAGTGTATTTCCTAATTCACCACAGCCACTTGCCCCTCATACTTTCATAGTTTCCTTTGTTCAGTTTTAGGGACCTAGTTTAAAGTTTCAAACCCAATTTAAAATTCCATAATATTGCAGTCACTATTCCAAACCGACGACTCCTTTACAGCAAGATTATTCACTAAGTGATACTAAATCTAAAATAGCCCAATCTCCAGTTGCTTCTTCAACACATCGCTCCAGAAATGCTTTGCGAACACATTCCAGTCTTTCATTTTTCACAGCATTAGTTAATTATGTTTACCCAGTTTGTATGTAAATTGGAGTCACCCATTATTGCTATATTACTCCTATATTTCATGCAACATTAATTTCCTGATTTATAATATGTCCAATGTTACTACAGTTTGGTGGTCTATAAATAAATCGCACCAATGTTTGCTGTCCTTTACTGGTTCTTTGTTTCACTCAAACTAATGCTACATCTTGATCTTCTCTTCACTAATGTACTGATCTCATCCCTTATTAACACCGCTACCCCATGTCCTTCTCCCTTTTGACAATCCTTTCCAAATGATGAATAACCCTGAATATTCAGTTCCCAGTCTGTCACCCTGTAATCTCATCTCTGTAATGGCAATTAAATATTATGCATTTAACGCTTTGTGCCTTCAAATCAAGTACCTTATTGTGAATGCTGTGTGTATTCAGATAGTGCCGATTTTTGTACTTTTAACATAATCCCGCATTCTGATCCGATTTGATGCTTGCCTTCGCTTCATCTGCCTTCTCGTTTTACTCATTACTTTTCCACTGCCTGATACCAGTTTTGTTTCCCTCCAATCTGAACTCCCACTCAGGTTTCCTACCTTCTGCAAATATTGTTTAAACCTTCCGCAACAGCACAAGAGAATCTCCCTGCAAGGCTGTTCGTCTTTGTCCTGCTAAGGTGCAATCCATCCATCTTGTACAGGTCTCACCTACACCAAATCAGGACCCAACGTCTCAAATCTGATGTCCTCACTACTACACCAATTCTCCAGCCACGTGTTCAGTTGCTCAACCCTCCTATTCCTATGCTCACTGGCACTAGTAATGGTGAAATGACTGCTTTTGAGGTCCTGCTGTAAAAATTTTTGTTAACTCCCTAAAATCTGCATTCAGGACCACGTCCCTCTTCCTGCCTATGTAGTTGGTACTAATGGTGACCACGTCCTCTGGCTATTCATTCCCAGAAGAATGTCCCGCAGCTACGGTGTGACATCCTTACCCTGGTGCCAGCAAAGCAACAAACCATCCTGGAGTTATGTCTATAGCCACAGAAACACCAGTCTGTTCCCCAACTTACAAAACCATCACCTTCACCTGTACCTAAATGGAAGCGGGTAAGCGAGATCATCTCCGAGGACTCTTGCACTGCTGCCTGGTTCTTAAATTGTTTGGTGATCACCCATTCAGTATCTGCCTGCATGCTCCTAACCTGCTGTGTGACCCCTTCATAAACGTGATATCCATAGTTGTCCGTCTTGCAGACAGACTACAGTAACTCCAGCCATTGCTCGAGTTCGGAAACCCGGAGCTCAAGTTCCTGCAGCTGGTGACATTTCCTGCAGATGTTTTTGTCCAGGACACATGGCACGTTTGGGACTTCCCACATGCCACTCAGCTAAACTGCCCTGCCATACTGTTGCTTATTGTTTCTGAAGTTGAATAGGGGGAATAACTTACCAGATACTCACCAGTTTCTTCCCTTGTACCAAAGCAAGAACCAGAGGCAGGAAAAGGTAGAAAAAGGATACCTTCTTTTCCTTTCTCGCCACACTCTCAGCTACTCACTCCAAATCTGGCTATAATCTGGGAAACATTACTGAAAAGGACGGCAGACAAGCAATGGCAGGCATTCAAGGAACAAATAGGTGAACTCTAAAGGTTGTTTATTCCAATTTGGCGCAAGAGTAGAAAGGGAACAGTGGCCAAACCATTGCTTACAAGGGAAATTCGGGGATAGTATTAGCTTCAAAGAGGAAGCTAGTTAGCTAGTTAGCAAATTAGCTAGTAAAAGCAATAGACCCAAGGATTGGGAACAGTTTAAAATTCAGCGAAGGCAGACCAAGAGATTGATTAAGAAGGGGATGATACAATTTGAAAGTAAACTAGCGGGGAACATAAAAACTGACTGCAAAAGTCAGGTATGTAAATAGAAAAAGATTGATAAAAACTAATGTAGGCCCCTTAGTTAGAAACGGGGGAATTCATAACAGGGAACAAAGAAATATCTGAGGAACTAAATTCATACTTTGCTTCTGTCTTCACAAAGGAAGACATGAATAATGTACCGAAGTTCTGAGAAACACAAGTTTTAGTGAGGAGCTGAAGGAAATTAATATTAGTAAAGAAATGATTTGGGGGAAATTAATGGGATTGAAGAGGAACAAATCTCGAGGACCTGATAACTTTCACCCCAGAGTATTTCAGGAAGTGGCCCTTGAAATATAGATCCATTGGTGGCATTTTTCCAAAATTCTCTGGTCTCTGGAATGGTTCCTACAGATTAGAGGCTAGCGACTATAACCCCGCTATTCAAAAAAGGTGGAAGGGGTATTGAACTTGATGATTAGCCATGATCACAATGAATGGCGGAGCAGGCTCGAAGGGTCGAATGGCCTCCTCCTGCTTCTATGTTGTATGCAAGTCGCACCCGGTTGTCCTCTTCTTACATCACCTACTTGTACCATTATCCACAGCCAGATCGAGAAGTGCCTCCTTCCTTGATGCAGTATAACCATACTGAAAACAGCTAGAAACATTCTAAAAATTGTCCCCCCTAGTTAGATTGAACCAAAAAAGCAAAGCCCTCCTTCATTGACCCTTTTATTTTGCATTTTGCTCCAAATTTTTCTACATCTCTTCCTTTTCACGAGGGAAATGTTTATATATTTCTCATAAAGTAAGGTTTCTGTCTTGTATCTCAACTCTGATTGAATATCATTGAAATTCCATTTTGCAAAAATACAATGTCAACATTCAAATAGATCAGTAGCATCCCACGCAGCTCCACCTATTCAACAAAAACTTAGATTAACAAGTTTATAAAAAGCGATGAAAATTAAAATTGCAGCAAAGACAGGATGATAAGAAAAACACTTGAACACAACATTTGCATCACAGTTCACAACAAATGCATTTTGGCATCCTCCAATTTGTTCAGCAAGGAATTTCTGGGTGAAGTTGTTTCTCCGAATACTTACCTGAATGATTTTTAATCGCTTTAGATATCAGCCTTGTGGCCTTTCTCTGTACAGTCGCTGGTTCCCAAATATTTCCTTGTGCCTCAGTGAGCAAACTAAAACACAGCCCAGCATGGAATCTGAGTAGTGCATGTTTGATGCCCTCATAATTTCACTTCCCTGATTTGACAAGGGTGGAGCATCCCATTTTATGTGGTGACTGGTGCTGCATGATGGCTGGGCATGGTTCCAGTGGACTCCATCATTCACAGATCTCTTTCATATTTTTTCCTAGCTAATTTGACAGCTCTACCATTTTTCTCCCAATTAGTAATATCGTATATTCATCTTTGAAAAAAAAGTTGTATTTATGTGGCATTTTTCACAACCTCCGGAATGCTGGGGGAACCTCTTCCGTGCTCCAGCCAAGCACTGCCTCTTGTACATCATATACATTGTTACATTTGATGGAGTGACCAAATAATGCGTGACTTTTTTTTTTTTTTTTTTAAAAGGTTTTATCTATAATAACCAGTACACTAGTGCCATCTCTTGTAGTCATGTAGACAATAATTTTGCACCATTTTGGAATGGTGGTTTGAAGCAGATCCTACTTAAGATTTTTGTCTTAATCACTTCGGTTACTGCCTTTTAAAAATGCACTATTGTGGAGTTGGTAGGGTGGTTTTAGTCCACATCCTCTATCAGTTGTAATATTGTCATATATAAAATAATTCTCAATAGGATAACTCAATAGTGATCACTATTTGAGGAACATATATTGAAAGGGGAACAATTTTATACACCATGGGCAGCACGGTGGTGCAGTGGTTAGCACTGCTGCCTACAGCGCTGAGGACCCAGGTTCGATTCCAGCCCCGGGTCACTGTCTGTGTGGAGTTTGCACATTCTCCCAGTGTCTGCGTGGGTTTCACCCCCACAACCCAAAGATGTGCAGGTTAAGTGGATTGGCCACACTAAATTGTCCCTTAATTGGAATAAAAAATAATTGGGTACTCTAAATTTATAATAAAAACACAATTTAAAATGTATCATAAATTTATTATATTGGGATTATAGATTCAGGGGTTAGCACTGCTGTCTCACGGCGCTGAGGACCCGGGTTCGATCCCGGCCTGGGTCACTGCCCATGTGGAGTTTGCACATTCGCCCTGTGTCTGTGTGGTCTCACCCCCACAACCCAAAGATGTGCAGGGTAGGTGATTTGGCCACACTAAATTGCCCCTGAATTGGAAAAAAATGGGATACTCTAAATTATTATTATTTATTTTTTAAATTATTTAGATTAAACTGTACATCTCAAACTGTACATCTCATAGTTGAATAAAAGAGAAAACCATCTATTTGTATTAAAATGTCACTGTGGTGGCTATTTACAAAATATTTCACCTTGGTTGAAAATGATATAGCTTATTTCCACTGTAGCAGAACTTCCTTCAACTAATGAAGTAGAAAGGTTGAGGCAAACTCTCGAGGAAATCTTGCAAATGTTCCTTTTAACAGTAACAATGTTCTGTATAAATAGTTACAGTAAAACAATGCTGGATGTAAACACAGTTATATTTTAAAGACAAAGTTCAGTATATACTCATTTATTTGGCAAACTTGGTACATATAATGCAGCAACCAATTTACAAGAACAAAAAATTTGTTGTTCAAAACATGTCAAATTATTACATTTTGAAATTGTGGTTAAACTTAGTTGGAAAAATATGTACTTGGGTAACAGCTCATATACTCATTTTAAATAGTTATAAATCAAATGGCATTGTACAATGCTCCACTGAAATGTTGTTAACCTTAAAAGCAACAGATCTCTCATAAGACATGCCATTCCATGTTAACTGGAGAATAATTCACAACAGGACACAAAGTCAAATCACGTATGTAAACAATAAAAAAAATACTGCGCAATATATACAGATACATAATCCCCTTTACAAAACATATCTGTAATCCATTTCATATAAAAACATATATAGACTAGATTCAAATTTTATTTGCAGCTAAATCTGTGACATGACAAATCCAGTAAACTTTCGTAAAACTGTGAAGCACTATATTTGCATGTTAAGCAATGTTTTAAATAGGAGACAAAAACAACGTTATATTTATTGATAACTTGTATTCTTCAGAATAAAAATACTTGTGTCAGCTTAAATGCCCTTTACAAAAAAGTGTTTATCAAGTACCATTGCTCAAAATTGCACATTTTTCCTATGTGAACCTACATCCAAAACATAAAAAAATCTTGTCAGTCAATTTCAGGTTGAAATCACAGTAACAATGTGAATTGGAGTCTGGACATGCACATGCACCTAAAACATTGGTTGTGACTAGTGTAATCAAAAACACTTTGCAAACAATTTCTTTAAAGAGAGTGGTGTCTATGAATTTTACTTAATATATCTAGGCATTGTGTCAACAAATATAATTTTTTATTGTATAGCATGAAATGTAAATAGCTCGCTCACTCATATTCAATTTTTTAAATCAGTCCCACATCTATCCACTTATTCAGAAAAGCCAAATTTGAAAACATACATGATGTATTGTAGCACACAAGATCAGTTATGTTAACCTGTAGTATTGATGTAACAATTAGGCGTTCTGAATGGAAAGAAAAACTGGAATATAAATAAATGGAACCAAAAACAATAATTAGATTTTCATGACAACTTGCATTTTAACAAGTGGAAATGTTACAAGGAATAAAACAACTCATTAAGGGTGCAAAGAATGGATGACAAATAGTTTTTGACACATACTCGGTGTTAAAAAGTGAGTGAGTAAAAATGTGCAACTTCATTGATAAAACACAATGTCACATGTTCCATTAAACATATTCACATTATAACTTAATAAAGATGAGTATATAAAGGGATTGCAGTTTTTTCTGAATGCAATTTCACTGCACAGGAAATGGTCTATTGTAGTTTTAGTTCTTAGAAAATGCTACACGGGTGGATAAAATTAAAAAATCTAGCACTACATTAACCTCAGTCACTGTGCACTAAAATCCAATGGTTCAAAGAATGATGGAATACCTACCATCAACTTTTTAACATTAACTCATCATGTGATTTGTCTTGGCACAAACAAGTGATTAAGAGATAGCATTTTTGTCTTTTTACTTAAGTATTTGCACACATTAAGGCTCATATTTTCATTTGTTTTAATGTAGTACAAATTGGTCTGGACCAGCTTACTTCAAGACAGTTTTCCATTCATCAGCTTTGGTCATCTTTAGCTTTAATGGAGCTGTCACTTAGCTCGATGAAGGGTATATTTTCCATTGATGAAGATGCCCCTGCGATAGACACATTACTGGAAGATCCACAACTGGCTGCATGGCAAAAGAGGAAATTCACCTTTAAGCGAATTCACCTTTAAGTTAATTCACCTAAAAGGCAATATTATTTTTTATTGCAAGAATAAATGGCATGCACTTATGGACACATAGCAAATTTATATCAATTTAAATAACTAAATCTGTTTGCAAGATAGCACACTGAACAAGTGAATTTTGCTAAAAAGGTTAAGTGAATTTGGGGACCTAAAAACACAGCATCCACTATATATTAATCAAATGTGTTTGCTCATTGGGCATTAAAATTTATAGCAGGCCAATGAAATATCTCATTTGTATTTGTATCCCAAAGAGTACTTTATTTTCCAATCAGTTAACTCTATATAAGGAAAGCCAAAAATAAGGAGATAAATCAAATTCAACAAAAGATATAAAAGGAGCTCGCACATATCAAAATGAGGAATCTAATATAGCTAAAAACATAAGGAATAAGTTGATGTAAGAACATTTGTGAGACACTAAAACAATTTAGCTTAACAGCTGCACTACTACATCATTTAACTCCTAATCAGGAAATCAGAACAAAACTTTTGATCTCAAGAATTGAGCTCAACTTTATTAGGGGGTCGGTTTTGCAGGTATTAACACAATTGTCAGCAGAGTCCAAGGCCAACTCATTAAGACTACTCTCCTGCAAGTCTTGCGCATAATACAAATGGAACTGATGGCATCTGTAATGATGGTTGCGGGAAAAAAGGGATTTTAGAAAAATATTTTTATCTTAAGTGAGATTTTCAAATGTTTCTTCCTAAAATGTTCTACCTGCTCAGTCACCATATAATTAACTGCCCACTAAAGGAAATACTTTCAACAATTGAAACTCCACAATATAACATGCTAATCTAAGTAACATAACAACAAGACCAATTTGGTCTATTCACCAGTGAAAGGATTTTTTAAAATCACAATATTTAAAGAAATATAATAGCTCCAACAAAGCAATTTTGCATATGCAATATTATAGTTTACTTACAGAATGCAGATCTGTTATTGTCTTGATCTGATGACTGAGGTGTTGGAAGTATCTTTCTGGGTGTGTATGTATTTAAAATTCGTCTACCCAGAGAAAAAAAACTCCCAGAAGCTAGCATGAAAATAAAATAATATTACCATCAACTTTGCACTTGACCGTCCGACCCTCAAAGCTTCTACAATATTTTAGTTTGCACAATATTTCACCAAAGTTTTAAGCATATACTTTGTTTTGTTCTGAGATATGAGTGCTGCTGTCATGCTCAGCACTTGTTTCCCCTTCCGAAATTGCCGTTGCGAAGCTGCCTTTATGGCCACTGCAGTACAACTGGTATAGGTGCACGCAGTGCTGTTTTGGAAGGTAGTTCCAGTTGTTGAGCCAGACGGATGGAAGGAAAGAAGCCATTAGCTTCAAGTTAGGATGGTGTGCGACTTGGGATTGGAATTTGGAAACAGTGGTGTTCCCATGTGCCTGTTGCTCATCCTTCTAGGCGGCAGAGGTGTTGTCAAATGAGTTTTATCAAAGGGCTGGTTTAGCACACTGGGCTAAATCGCTGGCTTTTAAAGCAGACCCAGGCAGGACAGCAGCACGGTTCAATTCCCGTACCAGCCTCCCCGAACAGGCGCCGGAATGTGGCGACTAGGGGCTTTTCACAGTAACTTCATTGAAGCCTACTCGTGACAATAAGCGATTTTCATTTCATTTTCATTTCATTTCAAGTTGCTGCAGTGCATCTTGTAGATAGCATACACAGCTATCACTGTATGCCATTGGTGGGGAGAGTGAATGTTTAGGTGGTGAAGGGGTTGCTGATCCTGACCTAGATGGTGTTGAGCTTAGTGAGTGTAGTTGAAGCTGCACTCATACAGACAAGTTGAGTATTCCTTCACACTCTTGACCTGCGCCTTGTAGATGGTGGACAGACTTTGGGAGTTAGGCGAGTTATTCCCTGTGGAATTCCCAGCTGCTGATCTGCTCCTGGAGCCACAGTATTTATATTGCTAGTCCAGTTCAGTTTCTGGTCAATGGAAATCTCCAGGATGTTGATGGTGGGAGACTCAGCAATGGTAATGTCACTGAATACCAAGGGAAGGCTTTGGATTCTCTCCAGTTGGAGATGGTCATTGCCTGGCACTGGTATGGTGCAAATATTACTTTCCACGTACCAGCCCATGCCTAAATGTTGTCCGGATCTTGTTGCATGCAGGCATGGACAGCTCCAGTATCCAAGGACTTGCAAATTGACCAGGTACTGAACACTAGGCCATCAAAACAAACATCCCACTTTTGACCTTATGCCAGAGGGAAGATCATTGGTAAAGTAACTGAAGGTGTTGGACCCAAGAAACAACCCAGAGAAACTCCTACAACGACATCCTGAGACAGATGATTGAATGAAATGAAAATCGCTTATTGTCACAAGTAGGCTTCAAATCAAGTTACTGTGAAAAGCCCCTAGTCGCCACATTCCGGCGCCTGTTACGGAAATTGAACCCGCCCTGCTGGCCTGCTTTAAAAGCCAGCTATTTAGCCCTGTGCTAAACCAGCTCTAACAACCAACAACCACAATCATTTTCATCTGTGCTCGCTATTACTCCATAAAGTGTTTTTCCCAATTCTCACTGACTTAATTTGCTAATCTTCCATGATTCCACATTTAGTCAAATGCTACCTTGATGACAAGAGCAGTCACACTCACTTCACCTCTGGAATTTAACTCTGTTTGCACCAAGACTGGAAATGAGATCAGAAGCGGAGTGGACCTGGTGGAATCCAAACCAAGCATCGGTGAGCAGGTTGTTACTGAGTATTTTTTGTGGACAGCACATACTTGGGCAATGTTCAACGTTGTCAGGTAGATGTCTGAGAACCGGAACATAGTGGTTCGGAGTGTGATTATTTCTGGAGCAAAAGTCTTCAATACTACAACCGGAATATTCTCAGCACTCATAACTGTTGTTGTATCCAATAACTCAAGTTGTTACTTCAAGAGAATAAAATAGGCTGAAAACTACATCTGCAATGTTGGGGACTTCAGGTGGAGGCCAAATTGGATCATCTACTTGACATTTCTGTCTGGCATCAATTGCAAATGTTATGTGCAGGGCTCTAGCCATACAGATGGGGATAATTGTAGAGCTGCCTCCTCCTCCTGCTCATTATTTAAATGCTCATCACCCTTTATGATTGGGTCTGGCAGGGCTTTGGTGCTTTAAACATATTTGGTGATTATGGACTCATTTTGCTCTGACTATTGCAAGTTGCTTTTGTTGATTAGCATATGCAGTCTTGCATTGCCGTTTCAGCAGATTGAGATCACATTTCTATGCCTCATGCTGCCTTTGGCATGCTTTCCCAAACTCCTTATTGAACCAGGGTTGATCCCCTGGTTTGGTGATAATGGGGATTATGCCGTTTGATGACATTATATATAGTATTGTGGTTGGTACAATTCTGCTGCTGCTGATGGTCCATAACACTTATGGCCACCCAGTTTTGAGCTGCAAGATCTGTTCTATATCTATTCTATTTAGCACACAGCTCGTGCCACATAACACAATGAAGGGTATCCTCAGTGTGAAGACAGGATTTCGTCTCCACAAGGGCTGTGCAATAGTCACTCCTACCGAATCCATTATGGACAGATTCAACTGTGATAGATAGATTGTGAGAACAAAGTCAAGTAAGTTTTTCTCCTCTTGTTGATTCTCTCACTACTTGTAGCAGGCTCAGATATGTCCTTCAAGCCGTGGCAAATTCAGTCAGTTGTGGTATTTCTGAGCCTCTTGGCGACGAGGACTGAAGTTCCCTACCGTGAGTATATTTTGTGCCTTTGCTACCCTTTATGGTGTTGAACATGCAAGAACATACAAATTAATTTACTAAGGCAGGTGGCAATCAGTTGGAAGTTTCCTTATCCAGGTTTTACCTGATAGCATGAAACTTCATAGGTCGGCATCCAATGTTTTGAATTACCAGTGCCACTCCCTCGCAATTATATGTCCTTCTGGTGGGCCAGGACACACCCAGTCGTTGTGATGGAGAAGATTGGACAATGGTTGTAAGGTGTGATTCACTGAGTATGACCGTGTCAGGTTGTTGCTTGACTAGTTTGTGGGACAAGTCCCCAGGTGTTACTGACGAGGATTTTGCGAGTTCAATTGGACATGGTGTGCCTTTGTCATTTCTGATGTGTAGATCAATGCACACACCAAAAATGTTCAGTTTTATTCATTCTGATGTTTCTGCATTGGTTTGATACAACTGAGTGGCTTGATAGACTATTTCAGAGAGTGGTTCAAAGTCACTGAGTTGAAGCTATATGTAGGTCAGACTGGGGAAGGATGAAAGATTTCCTTCCCTAAAAGGACATTCATCAACCAGATGAGTATGGACAACAATCCGGTAGTTTCATGGTCACTGTTATTGAGACTCTCTAAATCATCTTTGACAGAGGATAAACGTATTTCAAATTATTATGTCATCAAAAATGAAGTGGGCAGGTGTTTGGCAGGTCATGGTATCAGCAAGTGGCTTAGGCACAAATGAATCTAAGAGATAACAGAAACCTGATGGCTGTTCTAACGCTCTGATCACCTGGTAAATTGGGAACGCTAATTCAAAGTTATTTGTTGACTGGCTTACAAATCGTGGTTGTCTGTTATTGTTCAGAAATTTATGGGGGTCAACTTTCGACATTTCTTATAAATCAACTTTTCTATAACAATACATTTCTAAATTACTGGGATGCAGGTTTACAAAAAGACATAATAGTCAAAGTATTCCTGTATCTTGGCAGAACACCAACCATTCTGATTTAAGTGCAATAAGAAGTCTTACAACACCAGGTAAAATTCCAACAGGTTTGTTTTGAATCACGAGCTGTCTATATAAAGGTTCCTGGAACCCACCTCTTCATTCACCTGAGGAAGGAGCAGTGAAACAAACCTGTTGGACTTTAACCTGGTGTTGTAAGACTTCTTACTGTGCTCACCCCAGTCCAACGCTGGCATCTCCACATCATTCTGATTTAAAGCATTTATGCAGCAGGTTCTCTCCTTCTATTGTTGTTGTCTAAATTCACCACAGGTTATTATCTAATGAATATATTCTACCCCATCAATCTGATTGTAAGCTAACTTCATTTCGAAGAAACTCTTTTCCCAAGAATCTAGGAGGTTGAATGCTACCCTTTGGGGGTTTGGTAATTGTGCTCAATTTTCTATATTATGCCAGGGTGAAATAAAGTACTGCAAAAGTAGGTGATTGCATCCTGATACAGACAGCTAGATAGATACATCACAATCACACAATTGTTATACCACCAAAATAGGCCATTTGGCCCATCATTTTTGCACTGGCTCTCCAAAGGAGCAATCTATCTAATGCCACCACCCACCCTCTTTCTTTCTTTTCAGGTAACAATTGAATTCCTTCTTGAATGCCTTAATTAAACTTACCTCCAAGTGCTGTTAAGGCAGAACATTCTAGATCCTAACTACTAGATGCATGAAAAAGGTTTTCATGTGGCCATTGCTTCTTTTGCTATTTACCTTAAATTTGTGTCCTCCTATTTTTGATTCTTCTACCAATGGCAATAGTTTTGCCCATCGATTGTGTTGAAGGTCCATCATGATGTTGAACACATCCATCAAATCTCCTTTCAGCCTTCTCTTTTCCAAAGAAAAAAGCCCAACTTCTCCAATTTATGGAACAAGAAGATCCTAATTCCTAGGACCATTCACATGAATCTTTTCTGCATTCTCTCTAATGCCTTCACATCTTCCCTAAAGTTTTAAAACCAGAACTGGATGCAATGGGGGAATTTTATGGATGCGTCGGGTATCTCAGTTGCCAGTTGGAGAACCAGCAAGAGACCTGCATTGCCTCTTCTGAGAAGGCTTGCTAGTATTAAGTGGCTCTTAAGTGGCACTGGTGGCCCTTCCCTGGAATCAAGCACCCTTGGTTGCAAATCCTGCCGTCCAAGAGCTGCTGGCTAATCGGAGGCTGGCAGTTCATTTTCTCACAAACATCACCAGGGAATTACAGCCACCGGAGGTCCAGGATCAAGGAGTAACCAAGGTCAGAGGTAACTCGTGGGGGAGGCGGGGGGTGGCACCATGGGAGAGGGAGGTGGGGTCAGCAACAAGGGCAGGGAGGTGGTTCTCAGCTGTTCCCCTTTTTCCGATGCTGGTTCCCATCAGGCACTGAATGCCTTTGAACAAAGGAAACTTACAGGAGACACCACAAGCAGCCTGCACAAGTTTGCTCATCGTGCTCACGGTGGTAACAGACCTGCCCACCATTGCTGGATACTTCGGGTTAATCACGTTTCCATTGCTCTGATTGTAGTGCAAATTAACATACTAAAGTATTAATTAGTAGTCTCACCTGAGGATGACGGAAGAGCCTCATAAAGGGCACTGTTTTCAGGAATTGACGTAAGAAATTCATCCACTTGCTTCAGAGAAAGTGAATTATGAAGGGTTTCAAGAGGGCAAATAGAAGGCACCATCGAATAAAGCTCAAATCCTGTAAAGAAACACTTCAGACGTAACAATGGAAGTGTAATTCATTTTTAAATTTGTATATAATGTACGCGCATGCAAAGGTGCACACAAAAGACTTTAGGCATAATAGGGTACATCATCGAAAAATAGATTACACAGGACCCAGGTCTCCCATCAAGTACCAAGACCATGCAAAACTATTTGGCTTTTTGTTCTGATCCATTTGATTTCTCTTGCTGTTATTATTTGAAACAAGGGGCATGATAATGGCTCCACAGTTATCCTTCACGTTAACACTATTTTCTACAGCTGCATTTCAGTCAATAGATCTTTTAATTATTTAATCAGTGTAGAATATTTAAATTTGCACATGCTTTTCCATCTGATAGAAAAATAGAGCATGAAGTCAGTTACCTACAATTCTCATTCTCAATTTCCAAGGTAAACTAAAACCAAGTGGGAAATCTGTTTCTTTCCCGGAATTATCTTTGCAGGTTTTTGCAAAATTGAAAATGAACAATGTAATTTTAAATTTTCATAATTAGTTAAAAGATAGTGTATGATTATATTCAACAACATTTTAAATCAGTGGAAAGTGCTACAAAACAAATGCTTACTCATCTGATATATTGAAATCACAAAAGCTACAGCACAAAACAGGCCATTCTGCTCATTATTCCACTGTTTATACTGCACACAGAAAATACAAAGCAATGCATCTTTCAGAATGGAAAATTAGCTTTTTGACATTGGTAAGAATTGTGCATCGAGAAATATATGCACGTAGAGAGTGGAATGTCAACTTGGGAAACAAATGATCCTCCTTATAGCTCGAAAGAAGGGACCCATCACATACCTTTGGAACTAACCAAAGAGCCTGATGAACAAATCATTTAAGTGGAAAAACAAACAAAATGTCGCAACAGTCCCAGAGGATTATAGGCAGCTCTCCCTTTGAGGGGGAGAGCTTACTGGTGGTGATTTAGTCCGAGGGTCACCACACCTCAGGGAGGGATGGTTGAGAATAACCTCAACCAGTGCGAGATTGTAAACCATGCTGTTGTCACAAACTAGCCGCCCAGCCAACTGAACAAAATGACCACTCTCTTCACAAACAGTATATTGCAGTTTCAGTGTTCGCTGCCTAAAGGATGCACAGCAGCAACTCACAATGGCTTCTTCCAGCACCTTCAAACCCTCAACCTCCACTATTTAGTAAGATCAGGATGGATTCGCATGGAAATACCATCGCTTCCAGGTTCCCCTCTAAGTCATACAGAATTCCTGACTTGACACATGTTTTATCAGCATGAACAGCCAAATTAAAAAGCAGAACCAAAAAGGTAATAATCTTTGGATTACTACCTAAGCCACAAGCTATTTGGTATCCAGTCAATAAGATTAAGGAGGTAAATGTGTGGCTCAATGATTGGCCTGGGAGAAATGGTTTCAAATTCATGGGACATTGGCACCAGTACTGGAGAAGACCGGACCTGTTCCGATGGGACAGTCTTCATCTGAATCATGCTGGGACCAGAGTCCTGGTGAATCACATAACTAGGGTTATCGATAGGGCTTTAAACTAAATAGTGTGTGTGTATGTGTGGGTGCGCGTGTGTGTGTGTGTGTGTGTGTGTGTGTGTGGGGGTGGGGGGGGGGTGGGGGGGGGGGGGGGGGGGGGAGAGAAGGAGAGAAAGACGTTCCGTTCTATGGAGAAATTAGAAAATCAAAGTTAAAGGAGAAGGGAAAACTGCAGGTTTATAACGAGGACTTCAAAACTAGTTAAAGGAGCTGAGGGCTCAGTATAAGTTAGTAAAGTTTCCAGAACACGTAATAGAACAGAGCAAAGAAGGTGGCAGGAATCCAACTTTAGGCAGTGAAAAATAAGTGACAAACATGAGAAGGGAGGTGATCAATACAGGACTGAGGGTGTTAAACGCAGCAGACGGGATAAGGTAACGAGCTTGTCGCGCACATTGAAATTGGTGGATACGATGTTGTAGGCATCATAAATATGTGGCTGCAAGAAGATCAGGGCTGGGATCTAACTATCCAAGGATATGTGTCCTGTCAAAAGGACAGGCAGATGGGCAAAGAGGGCGGGGTTGCATTGTTAGTAAGGAATTAAACTAAATCGATAGCAAGAAGAATTATAGGATCAGAACGCATAGAATCTTTGTGGGTAGAGTTGAGGAATTGCAATGGTAAAAAGACCCGAATGGGAGTTATGTAGCAATAGTCAGGATGTGGGGCTGAAAATATATCAGGAGATAGAAAAGGCATATAAGAAAGGCAATATTACAATAATTATGGGGGACTTCAATATGCAGATTGACTGGGAAAATCAGGTTGGTAGTGGATTCCAAGAAAAGGAATTTGTGGAATATCTAAGATATGTTTTTTTGCAGAAGCTTGTGACAGCACACTCGGGAACAGGCAATTCTGGATTTGTGATGTGTAATGAGGCAGACTTGATTAGGGAACTTAAGGTGAAGGAACTTAAGGGGCAGTGACCACAATATGATAGAATTTACCCTGAAGTTTGAGGGAGAAGTTTAATCAGATGGGGGTTATTCGGGAAGCACAACATAAATTCATCCCAAGGAGGGAGAGGCATGCTAAGGGGAGAACCATACCGATATCCATGGTTGACGAGGAAAGTCAAGGACTGCATAAAAGCAAAAGAAAAGCATACAATGCGGCGAAGATTAGTGGGAAGGCAGAGGATTGAGAAGCCTTTAAAAGCGAGCAGAGGACAACAAAAAAAGCAATAAGCGGGGAGAAGATGAAATAACCTAATCTTAGAATTTACAGTGCAGGAGGAGGCCATTCGGCCAATCGGGTCCACACCGGCCCTTGGAAAAAGTACCCTACTTAAGCCCATGCCTCCACCCTATCCCCGTAAACCCACCTAACCTTTTGAAAACTAAGGGGCAATTTAGCATGGCCAATCCACCTAACTTGCACATCTTTGGACTATGGGAGGAAACCGGAGGTCCCGGAGGAAACCCACGCAGACACGGGGAGAAAATGCAAACTCCACACAGACAGTTAGCGGAGACCGGAATTGAACCTGGGACCTTGGCACTCAGGCAGCATTGCTAACCACTGTGCCACCAGGATAGGAAGAGTTTTTTTCAATATATAAAAGGTAAAAGAGAGGCAAGAATAGACATTGGACCACTGGAAAAAGAGGCTGGAGAAGTAATAGAAACAAAGAAATAGCAGAGGAACTGAACAGTTACTTTGCATCAGTCTTCACGGTGGAAGACACCAGTAAAATACCAGAATTCTCAGAGAATCAGGGGGCAGAGGTGAGTGTAGTGGCCATCACTAAGGAGAAGGTTCTGGTGAAATGGAAAGGTCTGATGGTGAATAAATAACCTGGACCGGATGGACTACACCTCAGGGTTCTAAAGGAGATAGCGGAGGAGATTGCGGAGGTGATGATCTTTCAGGAATCACTGGAGGCAGGGAAGGTCCCAGAGGACTGGAAAATGGTTAATGTAACATCCACACCCCTGTTTAAGGAGGGAGGGAGGCTGGAGATGGGAAATTATAGGCCGGTGAGCCTGACTTTGGTCACTGGTAAGATTTATGAGTTCATTATTAAAGATGAGATTGTGGAGTGCTTGGAAGTACATGATAAAATAGGACTGAGTCAGCATGGCTTCTGCACATAAGACTTATGATCTTATCCTGGCAGGGTCAAAATTCTCATAACTCCCTACCCAACAGGAGTGTGGGAACACCTTCACCATTCAGAATGGAGGCTTCTTATTTCCATAAAACAAGCAATATAGAATTACAGTCTGGTATATTTGCAAGTAAGAATAAATAGTTAAACAAGGTGTTTCTTTGCAAGTATAATGCAATTCTTAATCCCCATTAAAAGTATTCATATTATTAGCTTTTCAGCATCTCTAGTTTCCGTTCCAAATAACAGTGCTATTTTTATTTCAATCATGAAATGCAGTATGTCAGTTCATGAGCACTCTTCGTAAAATAGAAAGTTTGCAGAACAGTATTTGCTTTAAGAGGAATGGTTGTATGCAGTACAAATTATCTTCCAAAAAATCAATCAATCTGCGAATGTTCACTGCAAAATCAGTAGAGGCACCAATGATTGAAAGCTACAAAATCAGCATGTAACCAATTTAAGACATGACATTTGATAAGTGCAATATTGTTGAAAGGAACATGTAATTTTGGAGCCATGATTCTCAAAGCTTCCCACCACTAGGTCTCGCATAGACTAAATGAGAAATACTGATTTCCAGAAGTAATCAACAAGACAATTGTTGCCTTCCTTTGCTCAGCTACATTCAGAGTAAGAAGTCTTACAACACCAGGTTAAAGTCCAACAGGTTTGTTTCAAACCATTAGCTTTTGGAGCGCAGCTCCTTCATCAGCTGAGTCAATCAGGTGAGACACTCACCTGATGATGGAGCTGCGCTCCGAAAGTTAGTGATTCGAAACAAACCTGCTAGACTTTAACCTGATTTTGTAAGACTTCTTACTGTGCCCACCCCAGTCCAACGGCGCATCTCCACACCATGGCTACATTCTGAGATTTTGGCCTATTTTTAAAAAAAAAATCAAATACATAGAATCATAGAATTTACAGCGTAGAAGGAGACAATTCGGAGCAACAAGTCTGCACCGGCCCTTGGAAAGAGCACCCCACTTTAAGACCATGCCTCCACCCCATCTCTATAACCCAGTAACCCCACCTCACCTTACGAACACCAAGGGTGAATTTAGCATGGCAATCCACCTAACCTGCACATCTTTGGACTGTGGGAGGAAACCGGAGCACCCGGAGGAAACCCACGCAGACACGGGGAAAATGTGCAGACTCCGCACAGACAGTCGCCCGAGGCAATTAAAAATGGTTCACTGAAATATATGCCTGTGCCATTTACTAGTGCTTTGCAAGAGATCAAGAGATGTATTTTGAAGTACAATAGCAATAGAAAAATAATGTCTCATCTAAAAGCAGAACAAAACTGTCAATCCCAGAGAGAATGAGCACAGTGAATTAAGTGAGACAGTGGAAAAAAAAACTACTGCCAGTGCCCAGCTCAACCCAACATTGCTGAATCATTTTTATTACTTGAATGTTTTAAACAATTGCCAGTGAATGTAGTTCTTTAAACGTATTTTATTACAAACTTGTATCAAAGCAGGTTACAGCAAGTAAACACACCGGGAAACATACTTCACAACAATCAACTAAACAGTCTGTACAGAGATTTCCCCTTTTTCACCCCTCCCCCCCCCCCTCCCCATCCCCTGCGACGAATAGCCCCTCAAACAGGGTCACAAACATACCCCACCTTTTCTCAAACTCCCCTGCTGAGCCCCTTAACTCATGTTTTATTTTCTCTAACAGCAGAAAGTCGTACAGGTCACCCATCCATGCTGCTACCCCAGGTGGCGATGCCAACCGCCACACCAGCAAAATTCGCTGCCGTGCAATCAGAGAGGCGAAGGCCACGCAGTGAATGTAGTTCTAATGTATTATTCGATGGATAATAATGCATTGAGACATTTTAGGCAAAAATATGATTTAACAGACAAACTTAGCAAAACTAAATATTACTAATTTATGAGCCTAATATTAAATACAAAATTGCTGTCACCACAAACACATTTACAATAATTCCATAAAATTTGTAAACGTTATAGCCAAGATAAAGGGAGTGGTGCACAATAAAAAATGATCCAAGATAGGATCACGGTAAATATGCATCACAGCAATTTCTACAACAGAAGAGGTTGGTTGCTATTTTGAAAAATCTCAAAAAAATTGTGTTTTTCCTCCGTATGACTGTTCCCTCTTCTCTTAATTATACCTAATTCCCTCTTGATTCCAAGTTATAGTTTCCCAGATACCCTCCTGTCCTGCTTTTTCATATTCGTCCAAATTAGCTTCCTAGAACTAAATCATGCACAACTTGAGATTGGATTTGAACCAGTGGAATATCTATTTTAAATTCTGTAACATACTGCAGCAAATATCAACGATTATACACGAGTGAAATACATCTACAGTAGTAATTTTGATGGAAAATATAGGAAGATATTTATGATTCTTCTATAGTTACATGTTCCTTTTTAAATATAATTTTCTAAATACCTTGCCAATATCATCACTGGAAGCTTATAAATAAAATAATGCTTTGTTCCAAACATTTGCAGTACATATATTTTTGAGTAACTACCGACATAAGGATATACTTTTAGACAGCATTTTATTAAAGGAAAATGTAATTTTGCAATGTTTTGCCCTTTATAAACAACACTTAAATATTTAAAATGTCATACGACAAATCTATACAGTTTAAAACAACAGGATCGTATACTAAAGAACTCCATTGATATGCCACAAAGATCAAAGCATAGATAGGCATTTCTGCAGCCGCAAACCAGACTCCAGGATGGTGTGTTGTTTCCCTGGTGCAGGGGCCAAGGATGTCTCAGAGCTGCTGCCGGGCATTCTGGAGGGGGAGGGTGAACAGTCAGTTGTCGTGGTGCATATAGGCACCAACGATATAGGTAAAAAATAGGATGAGGTACTACAAACTGATTTAGGGAGTTAGGAGTTAAACAAAAGAGCAGGACCTCAAAGGTAGTAATCTCACAATTGCTACCAGTACCACGTGCTAGTCAGAGTAGGAATGGCAGGATAGCTAAGATGAATAGGTGGCTTGAGGGATGGTGCAAGAGGGAGGGATTCAAATTCCTGGGACATTAGAATTGGTTCTGAGGGAGGTGGGACCAGAACAAACTGGACGGTCTGCACCTGAGCAGGACCGGAACGAATGTCCGAGGGGGGAGTGTTTGCGAGAGCTGTTGGGGATGGTTTAAACTAATATGGTAGGGGAATGGGAACTGATGCAGGAGTCTGAGAGAAGTAAGGTGGGGACAGAAATAAAAGGTAGTAAAGAGAAAAGTGGAAGGCAGAGAAGCCAAACACAAAAATCAGAAAGGGTCACATTACATCATAATTCTAAAAGGGCAATAAAGGGCAGCACGGTGGCGCAGTGGTTAGCACTGCTGCCCCACAGTGCTGAGGACCCGGGTTCAATCCCGGCCCCGGGTCACTGTCTGCGTGCAGCTTACACATTCTCCCCATGTCTGCGCGGGTCTCACCCCCACAAGCCAGAATTGTGCAGGGTAGATGGATTGGCCACGCTAAATTGCCTCCTAATTGAGGAAAAAAGTGAATTGGGTATTCCAAACTTCAAAAAATAACTAAAAGGGTAATAAATGTAAAAAAAAACAAGCCTGAATGCCCTATATGTCTCAATGCGAGGAGCATTTGTAAGAAGGTTGATAAATTAATTGTGCTGACAATCATTAACAGATATGATGTAATTGGGACCATGGAGTCCTGGCTCTAGGGTGACTAAGGATGGAAACTCAACACCCAGGGGTATTCAATATTCAGGAAAGATAGAAGGAAAGGAAAAGGAGGTGAAGTAGCGTTGCTGGTTGAAGAGGAGATTAACGCAATAGTAAGTAAGGACATTAGCTTGGACGATGTGAAATCTGTATGGGTGGAGCTGCGGAACACCAAAGGGCAAAAAGTATTAGTGGGAGTAGTGTACAGACCACCAAACAGTAGTTGTGAGGTGGGGATGTCATCAAACAGGAAATTAAAGATGCAATAAGGATACAGCAGTCATTATGGGTGACTTCAATCTGCATATTGATTGGGCTAATCAAACTGGCAGCAATGTGATGGAGGAGGATTTTCTGGAATGTATAAGGGATGGTTTTCTCGACCAATATGTTGTGGAACCAACTAGAGAGCAGGCCATCAAGGAACCAACTAGAGAGCAGGCCATTCAAGACTGAGTATTGTGCAATGAGGATTAATTAGCAATGTTGTGGTGTAAGATCCTTTAGGGAAGAATGACCATAATATGGTAGGATTCTTCATTAAGATGGAAAGTGACACAGTTAAGTCCTGAACTTAAAGAAAGCTAACTTTGATGGTATGAGGCGTGCATTGGCTGGGATAAGCTGGCAAAGGGTATTTAAGGGGCTGACGGTGGATAGGCAATGGCAGACATGTAAAGAACACATAGATGAACTTTAACAATATACATCCCTGTCTGGCGCATGAATAAGTTGAGGAAGGTGGCTCAACCATAGCTAACAAGGGAAATCAGGAAATTAGTGTTAAAGCCAAAGAGGAGATATATCAATTGGCCTGAAATAGCAGCAAATCGGAGGACTTGGAGAAATTTAAAATTCAGCAGAGGACGACAAAGGGTTTAATTCAGAAGGGGAAATTAGAATACTAGAGAAAGCTGGCAGAAAACACAAAAACTGACTGAAAAAGCTTCTATTGATGTGAAAAGAAAAAGACTGGTGAAGACAAACGTAGGTCCCTTACAGTTAGAATCAGGTGAATTCATAATTGGCAACAAAGGGATGGCAAACCAGTTGAACAAATACTTTGGATCTGTCTTCACTAAAGAGGACACAAATAACCTTCTGGAAATACTAGTGGACAGAGGGTCTAGCATGAAGGAGGAACTTAAGGAAATCCTGATTAGTAAGGGAATTATATTGGGGAAATTGATGGGATTAAAACTCGATAAGTCCCCAGGGCCTGATGCTCCCAGAGTACTTAAGGAAGTGGCCCTAGAAATAGCGGACGCATTGGTGATCACTTTCCAGCATTCTATTGATTCTGGAAGAGTTCCAAGGGATTGGACGGTAGCTAATGTAACCCCACTTTTTAAAAACAGAGGGAGAGAGAAAACAGGGAATTCTAGACCGGTTAGCCTGACATCGGTGGTGGGGAAAATGCTGGAGTCAATTATTAAGGATGAAGTAACTGAGCATTTGGAAAGCGGGGACAGGATCGGTCCAAGTCAGCATGGATTCACTAAAGGGAAATAATGCTTGACAAATCTTCTGGAATTTTTTGAGGATGGGACCAGTGGAGCGGACAAGGGTGAACCAGTGGCTGTTGTGTATCTGGACTTTCAAAAGGATTTGACAAGGTCCCACACAAGGGATTAGTGAGCAAAATTAAAGCTCATGCTTTTGGGGGTAATGTATTGACGTGGATAGAGAACTGGATAGCAGACAGGAAGCAGAGAGTGGGAATAAACAGGTCCTTTTCAGAGTGGCAGGCAGTGACAAGTGGGGTACCACAGGGTTTAGTGCTGAGACCCCAGCTGTACACAATATACATTAATGATTTGGACAAAGGAATTGCATGTAATATCTCCAAATTTGCAGATGGCACTAAGGTGGGTGGCAGTGTATGGTTTTGTGAGGAGGATGCAGAGAAGCTGCAGGGTGACTTGGGCAGACTGGCTGAGTGGGCAAATAAAATATAATGTGCGTAAATGTGATGTTCTCCACTTTGGTGGCAAAAACAGGAAAGCAGATTATTTGAATGGTGGCAGTTTAGGAAAAGGGGAAGTGAAAGGAGACCTGGGTGTCATGGTGGAACAGTCGCTGAAGATTGCCATGTAGGTACAGCAGGCGGTGAGGAAAGCTAATGTATTGCTGACCTTCATAGCGAGAGGATTTGAGCATAGGAGTAGGGATGTCTTGCTGCAGTTATACAGGGCCTTCGTGAGGCCACACATTGAGTGTCGTGTGCAATTTTGGTCTCTTTGAGGAAGGACATTAGTGGGTGTCCAGCGAAGGCTCACCAGACCGGAATGGCAGGACTGACATATAGAGCATAGAAAAATACAGCACAGAACAGTCCCTTCGGCCCACAATGTTGTGCCGAACCTTTGTCCTAGATTAATCATAGATTATCACAAAATTTACAGTGCAGAAGGAGGCCATTCGGCCCATTGAGTCTGCACCAGCTCTTGGAAAGAGCACCCCACCCAAGGTCAACACCTCCACCCAACACTAAGGGCAATTTTGGACACTAAGGGCAATTTATCATGGCCAATCCACCTAACCTGCACATCTTTGGACTGTGGGAGGAAACTGGAGCACCCGGAGGAAATCCACGGACACACAGGGAGGATGTGCAGACTCCGCACAGACAGTGACTCAAGCCGGAATCAAACCTGGGACCCTGGAGCTTTGAAGCAATTGTGCTATCCACAATGCTGCCGTGCTGCCCTTAAGAACAAATTAGTCTACACTATATCATTGTACCGTAATCCATGTACCTATCCAATAACTGCTCTAAGGTCCCTAATGTTTCCGACTCAACTACTTCCACAGGCAGTGTATTCCATGCCCCCACTACTCTCTGGGTAAAGAACCTACCTCTGACATCCCCCCTATATCTTCCACCATTCACCTTAAATTTTTGTCCCCTTGTAATGGTTTGTTCCACCTGGGGAAAAAAGTCTCTGACTGTCTACTCTATCTATTCCCCTGATCATCTCATAAACCTCTATCAAGTCGCCCCTCATCCTTCTCCGTTCTAATGAGAAAAGGCCTAGCACCCTCAACCCTCAACCAACTGGCCAAATTTCCCACTATCCCATGCCTCCTTACTTTCTGCATAAGCCTACCATGGGAACCTCATCAAATGCCTTACTAAAATCCATGTACACTACATCCACTGCTTTACCTTCATCCACATGCTTGGTCACCTCCTCAAAGAATTCAATAAGACTTGTAAGGCAAGACCTACCCCTCACAAATCCGTGCTGACTATCCCTAATCAAGCAGTGTCTTTCCAGATGCTCAGAAATCCTATCCTTCAGTACCCTTTCCATTACTTTGCCTACCACCGAAGTAAGACTTACTGGCCTGTAATTCCCAGGGTTATCCCTAGTCCCTTTTTTGAACAGGGGCACGACATTCGCCACTCTCCAATCCCCTGGTACCACCCCTGTTGACAGTGAGGACGAAAAGATCATTACCAACAGCTCTGCAATTTCACCTCTTGCTTCCCATAGAATCCTTGAATATATCCCGTCAGGCCCGGGGGACTTGTCTATCCTCAAGTTTTTCAAACACATCTTCGTTCCTAGCAAGTATTTCCTCGAGCTTACCAGTCTGTTTCACACTGTCCTCTCCAACAAGATGGCCCCTCTCATTTGTAAATACAGAAGAAAAGTACTCATTCAAAACCTCTCCTATCTCTTCAGACTCAATACACAATCTCCCGCTACTGTCCTTGATCGGACCTAACCTCGCTCTAGTCATTCTCATATTTCTCACATATGTGTAAAAGGCCTTGGGGTTTTCCTTGATCCTACCCGCCAAAGATTGTTCATGCCCTCTCTTAGCTCTCCTAATCCCTTTCTTCAGTTCCCTCCTGGCTATCTTGTATCCCTCCAGCACCCTGTCTGAACCTGAAATATGAAGAAAGACTGGATCGACTGGGGTTGTACTCACTGGAGTTTAGAAGAATGAGAGGCGATCTCATAGAAAAATATAAAATCCTGATGGGACTACAGGCCAGATGCAGGAAAAATGTTCCTGATGTTGGGGACGTCCAGAACTAGGGGTCACAGCCTAAGGATAAGGGTTAAGATGAGGAAGAACTTCTTCTCTCAGAGTTGTGAACTTGTGGAATTCCCCACCATAGAAAGCTTTGGAGCCAGTTCGTTGGATATATTCAAGAGGGAGCTGGGACTTCCAGTGACGGTTATGTGCTGATTGGACGTACATCCGGGGACTCTCCTCCAGACCTGAACCAAAAAGGCACTGTTAGTCGAATTTTACCCCAAAATTCAAAGACAAATTTACCTCATCGGCAAGAAGAGAATTGCCCACTCAGCCTGCAAACGGGAGCTCAAGGGGCTGGAGAGACCAGAGAAGGGCAGAAAAGGACACACGCAGCAGGTGGAGAAGGCAAAGGAGCCCGGCCATCAAGGACAGAGGGAGACCAATGACCTGAGCATCAGCCTCCCCTCCACCACCACCATCTGGGGCGGGTGGAAGACCTTCCTCATGAAGAGGCAATCAGGATAGAAATCCAAGTGGCGGTCAAGGTGGTGATAGCAGAGGCAATGGTCACCATGCAAAAGGCAATTAACAGGCTGGGGAAGAAAGTGGAGATACAGGAGAAGACGATCTTCGACCTGGAGAAGGCGTCGACGGACCAGAGCGCCATAATTGTCGCCCTGGAAGCAGAAGTGAAAAGGTTGGTGGCGGCCCAAGGGAACTTAAAAGGGAAAGTAGAGGACCAAGAAAACAGGTCCCGATGGCAAAATATTCGGATCGAGGGCAGAAATCCGACGGGCTACGTGGCCCAAATGCTGGGTCGGGAGGGACAGCTTCCCCAACACCCCAGAGCTCGAAGAGCATAAAGGTCGCTCAGGCCGAGACCCAAAGCCGGGGAGCAGCCGAGGGCGATCATTGCAAAGTTCCACCAATATGAGGATTGTGAGAGGATCCTGCGGTGGGCAGGCCATACGAAAGCGAGCACCTGGGAAGGACACAGAATCCAAATTTATCATGACATTTGGGGCAGATTTAGCAAAACGCAGGGCCAAGTTCAACCAGGCGAAGTCGGCCCTGTACAAGAACGGGGTGTGATTCGGCATGCTATTTCCAGCCAGGCTCTGGGCCACACACCAGAATAAAGAACATTACAACACCAAGGCAGAAGCGAATGAATTCATGTGAACCAACGGTTTGGACAAGGCAACAATAAGGGTTGTGCAGAGAAGGATTGCGAAAGAATTAAAGACTCCTTGCACAGTGAGCATGTTTGCATGGGATTGTGCTGCCTCGTTCTGATCGAAAAGAAAAGACTGGGCCATAGAAAGAAGTGAGGACAGGGGAAGGCAGGTGACGGTATGGGCACAGAAAGCAGGTAGTCAGCAGTCATAAGTAAGGTGCTAAACCAGCTCCAGGAGTGGAGCCACGACATTAGCAGCTAGCACGGGAAGACAGACAGCAAGGGGGGCCATGGCGCACCTCCTGGTAGAGGGGAGGCGGGGGTGGGGGGTGGGTAAAAAGAGCACAAAAGGAACAGAACGGGGGAAAAAAGAGTTGGTTTTCGGATTGCCTTCAGCAGTTAAGATGCAGGCTGAGAAGCGAAGATGGCGCCGCAAGCAGCAACTTTAAGGATCCCTAAACAAGGGGAGACCCTGGAGTGCAGGGGCGCACCCACATGGCGTACACAGTTGGCGGACCCCTGGACAAAGGGAAACCCTGGAGCACAGGGGCCCAACCTCATAGGGAGAACGGTGATGGTGGCCATTTTGTACGGTCCCCCAACAAAGGGAAATTCCAGAGTGCAGGGGCACATCGACCAGGAAAGTATGGTTGATCCCTCAGGACCTGGGGGGGGGAGCGGGGGGAGACAACCCCCCCCCCCCCCAACCAGGATTATTATCTGGAACGTCAGGGGACTTAACGGCCCAGTGAAAAGAACCAGAGTCTTCGCCTACTTAAGAAGTTTGAAAGCCGACATAGTCTTCCTGCAGCAGACACACCCGAGGGAGAAGGACCGACTACGGGTAAGAAAGGGCTTGGTAGGACTGACATTCATGTTACGGGATGAGGGCTAGGGGAGTAGCCATACTGATTGGCAAGAGGACGACGTTTGCAGCAACAAGGATGGGTACGGACCAAGTGGACGTTACATCATGGTCAGCGGTGCCCGTAGATTTGGTAAATGTGTACGCACCCAACTGGAACGAAACAGAATTCACAAAAAAGACCATTGACACACACCGACTGATCATGGGGGACGACTTCAACTGTGTACAGGACCCACTGATGGACCGATCGAACCCTAGATCGGGGAAAAGGACAGGCATGGCGAGGGAACTGGGAGCATTCATGGAGCAGATGGGGGTGGTGGACCCATGGTGGTTCCTACACCCAGGTGAGAAGGAATTCTCATTCTTTTCGCTGGTACACAAAGCATACTCAAGGATAGACTGCTTTGCAGTGGGAAAAGCGGTACACTGCACGATAGTTATCTCTGACCATGCTCCACATTACGTGGATATGAGGTTGGAGACAGGCCATGTGGAACCTATGTGGAAGTTGGACATGAACCTCTTGGCCGACAAGGTCTTTTGCCAGAAAACATCACAGGCTATAGGCGAGTATGTTACTAATAACCAAAATGGGGACATCTCACCTTCCACGTTTTGGGGGGCACTGAAGGCTGTGATAAGAGGAGAGATTATAGCCTACAAGGTGCGTAGAGACAGGCAAGAGAGGGAGGCCAGGCAGCAACTGATAGACTCTATTCTGGAGGTCATCAGAAATGTTATGGGTCAAGGTTTACAGAACCCCAAAGTGTTTCATGGAGTTCAACCGACCCATAACTTTTAATAAATTGTGGTGTGGGAAGCACACGGCGTACTCTCCAGGTGTGATACAGCAGAAATGGACAAGTGGTTTTTAAAACAAAACAATGTTTATTCTATGAACTCACGTTAACCTTTTAAAACAAACATTGAATATCTTAACACCCATTACTTTAAAGATAACCCCAAAAGACTACAACACTAAATAATCCTTCAAACTGTTCCTTTAAACATCCAAAAGACTTCAAACCTTCAAAAATAGATTAGGTTACATTCAATATATTTATAGTCTTTGGATCGCAGAAATCAACAGACCAGCTCTGTGTTTCTTCGTGCAGCTCACAGCAAAACACACAGACACTCCCAACTGCCTTCTCAAACTGAAACTCAAAAAGCAGAAGTGAGCTCAGCTCCCCCCACCCTCTGACATCACTTCAGTAATATGATCAGCTCCATTTCTTAAAGGTACTCTCACATGACAGAAAGAACTCTTGAGGCCCCGACCATAGAGCTTCTGGCGGAGAGGAAAATGCTACAAATGGACTTTAACCTGTTATCCACCAGGAAAGCAGCGCGCCAACTCCGCCAGACATGGGAGGACCTTCTATGAACACGGAGAAAAGGCTAGCCGCCTACTGGCTCACCAGCTGAGAAAGCATGCAGCCACAAGAGAGATAGCTCAGGTGAAGAATAGCAGAGGCAGAAGAACCAAAAGAAGTCAACCGAGCATTTGACACCTTTTACCGAGGGCTGTACAACTCTGAATGCCCCCCGCCCCCGATGGGGACGCGGAGATGAAACAATTCCTTGACGGACGGGCTTGCCTTTCGTGGGGGTCAACAGGCGGGGGCTACCGGAAGCACCAATAGGACTTGGAGAGATCATGGAGAGCATCAGTCCCATGCAGGCAGGGCAGGCTCCGGGAGCCAATGGACTGCTATAAAATATTCACACCAGCCCTGGCGCCACGGGACATGTTCGCAGGCTCATTAGTGAGGGGCACCCTGCCTCCAACGCTAACACAAGCCACGATATCGCTGATATCCAAAAAAGACAAAGACTCGACGGAATGCAGATCATACAGACCCATTTTGCAGCTCAACGTAGAGGTGAAGATACTCGCGAAAGTCCTGGCCAAGAGACTGGAGACTTGCATACCGAAGGTGGTTGCAGAGCACCAGACAGGCTATGTCAAGGGTAGACAAGCTGACTGCGAACATCAGGCAGGTGCTAAATGTAACAATAACCCCATCCGGGGAGAGAATATCAGAGGTGATCATCTCCCTGGACACAGAAAAGGTCTTCGACAGAATCGAGGCACTGCCGTGGTTTGGGCCAGGGGCGGGGTTCACCTCGTAGGTGAAACTCCTGTACAACGTCCCCAAGATGTGCGTTCTCACCAACACTACCAACTCGGAGTTCTTCCAGCTACACAGAGGCACAAGGCAGGGATACCCACTAGCCCCGCTCCTCTTCGCCCTGGCAACTGAACCCCTGGGAATCACCCTGCGAGACGTGAAAAGCTGGAAGGGCATCCAAAGAGGAGGCAGAGAGCACCAGTGTCGCTCTATGCGGATGACCAACTCCTTTACGTCTCGGACCCACAGAGCGGCCTGAAATCAATCATGCAACTTCAGGAAGTGTTCAGAGCCTTCAAACTCAAGAGCGAGGCATTCCCAGTGAACCCGAACGGGGGACGGACAGAGCTGGAGGGACTACCATTCAAACTAGCCCAAAACAAATTCCGTTACCTGGGGATCCAGGCAGCACTCCCATCCCCCTGACAAAGTACGCATCCTGCCCAGTGCTGGCAGCTACACTGAAGATATGGAAACAAATGAGGCAGCATTTTGGTTTAACCGAAATGTACCCCGTGGCCCCCATCGGAGGCAACAACAAATTCCCACCAGCCCTGCTGGAGGCAGGACAGGGGGGGGGGGTGCTAGCAGTCAGGGACTTTATGTGGGGGACAGACTCACAACCCGGGATGAACTGACAGAGGACCTGAACCTACCGACAGGACAGGGACGCAGGCACCTCCAAATTAAACACGTTCTCCGCAAGGAAACAGCAAATTACCCCAGGGCAACGAGAGACACACTACTAGAGGAACTAATAAACATGGACAGCACGGAGGGGAGAACTCTGGGAACATAAACGGACAGTTACTGGATAGGGCAGGACTACCGCTGGACGAAGCCAGGCGAAGACGGGAGCAAACATTTGGGACGGAAGTGGGTTGGGGGACTCTGGAGTGAAGCACTAAGTAGGGCCAACTCCACTCATCCTGTGCTAGGCTAAGCCTAATGCAGTTCAAAGTGGTGGACAGAACTCACTTAACCAGAACCCGAATGAGAAGGTTCTTTCTGGAGGAGGAGGACAGTGACCACAATTCGGTGACGTTTACGTTACTGATGGAAAGGGATCAGTATACACCGCAGGGCAAGAGTTATAGCTGGGGGGAAGGGCAATTATGATGCCATTAGACGTGAATTGGGGGGGATAAGGTGGAGAAGTAGGCTGCAAGTGTTGGGCACACTGGATAAGTGGAGCTTGTTCAAGGATCAGCTACTGCGTGTTCTTGATAAATATGTACCGGTCAGGCAGGGAGGAAGGCGTCGAGCGAGGGAACCGTGGTTTACCAAAGAAGTGGAATCTCTTGTTAAGACGAAGAAGGAGGCCTATGTGAAGATGAGGTGTGAAGTTTCAGTTGGGGCGATGGATAGTTACAAGGTGGCGAGGAAGGATCTAAAGAGAGAGCTAAGACGAGCAAGGAGGGGACATGAGAAGTATTTGGCAGGTAGGATCAAGGAAAACCCAAAAGCTTTCTATAGGTATGTCAGGAATAAGCGAATGACTAGGGAAAGAGTAGGACCAGTCAAGGACAGGGACGGGAAGTTTTGTGTGGAGTCTGAAGAGATAGGCGAGATACTAAATGAATATTTTTCGTCAGTATTCACTCAGGAAAAAGATAATGTTGCGGAGGAGAATGCTGAGACCCAGGCTAATAGAATAGATGGCATTGAGGTACGTAGGGAAGAGGTGTTGGCAATTCTGGACAGGCTGAAAATAGATAAGTCCCCGGGTCCTGATGGGATTTATCCTAGGATTCTCTGGGAGGCCAGGGAAGAGATTGCTGGACCTTTGGCTTTGATTTTTATGTCATCATTGGCTACAGGAATAGTGCCAGAGGACTGGACGATAGCAAATGTGGTCCCTTTGTTCAAAAAGGGGAGCAGAGACAACCCCGGCAACTATAGACCGGTGAGCCTCACGTCTGTAGTGGGTAAAGTCTTGGAGGGGATTATAAGAGACAAGATTTATAATCATCTAGATAGGAATAATATGATCAGGGATAGTCAGCATGGCTTTGTGAAGGGTAGGTCATGCCTCACAAACCTTATCGAGTTCTTTGAGAAGGTGACTGAACAGGTAGACGAGGGTAGAGCAGTTGATGTGGTGTATATGGATTTCAGCAAAGCGTTTGATAAGGTTCCCCACGGTAGGCTATTGCAGAAAATACGGAGGCTGGGGATTGAGGGTGATTTAGAGATGTGGATCAGAAATTGGCTAGGTGAAAGAAGACAGAGGGTGGTGGTTGATGGGAAATGTTCAGAATGGAGTTCAGTTACAAGTGGAGTACCACAAGGATCTGTTCTGGGGCCGTTGCTGTTTGTCATTTTTATCAATGACCTAGAGGAAGGCGCAGAAGGGTGGGTGAGTAAATTTGCAGACGATACTAAAGTCGGTGGTGTTGTCGATAGTGTGGAAGGATGTAGCAGGTTACAGAGGGATATAGGTAAGCTGCAGAGCTGGGCTGAGAGGTGGCAAATGGAGTTTAATGTAGAGAAGTGTGAGGTGATTCACTTTGGAAGGAATAACAGGAATGCGGAATATTTGGCTAATGGTAAAGTTCTTGGAAGTGTGGATGAGCAGAGGGATCTAGGTGTCCATGTACATAGATCCCTGAAAGTTGCCACCCAGGTTGATAGGGCTGTGAAGAAGGCCTATGGAGTGTTGGCCTTTATTGGTAGAGGGATTGAGTTCCGGAGTCAGGAGGTCATGTTGCAGCTAGTATGGCAGGGGGGTGGGCACGGGAGCAATAGGTCAGAAGGTGAGAGCATTGAGGGAGAACTAGGGAATAGGGACAGTGGGGCTCTGAGGCAGAGCAGACGGGGAGAAGTTGCTGAACACAGCGGGTCTGGTGGCCTGAAGTGCATATGTTTTAATGCAAGGAGCATTACGGGTAAGGCAGATGAACTTAGAGCTTGGATTAGTACTTGGAACTATGATGTTGTTGCCATTACAGAGACCTGGTTGAGGGAAGGGCAGGATTGGCAGCTAAACGTTCCAGGATTTAGATGTTTCAGGCGGGATAGAGGAGGATGTAAAAGGGGAGGTGGAGTTGCGCTACTTGTTCGGGAGAATATCACAGCTGTACCGCGAGAGGACACCTCAGAGGGCAGTGAGGCTATATGGGTAGAGATCAGGAATAAGAAGGGTGCAGTCACAATGTTGGGGGTATACTACAGGCCTCCCAACAGCCAGCGGGAGATAGAGGAGCAGATAGGTAGACAGATTTTAGAAAAGAGTAAAAACAACAGGGTTGTGGTGATGGGAGACTTCAACTTGCCCAATATTGACTGGGACTCACTTAGTGCCAGCGGCTTAGACGGGGCGGAGTTTGTAAGGAGCATCCAGGAGGGCTTCTTAAAACAATATGTAGACAGTCCAACTAGGGAAGGGGCGGTACTGGACCTGGTATTGGGGAATGAGCCCGGCCAGGTGGTAGATGTTTCAGTAGGGGAGCATTTCGGTAACAGCGACCACAATTCAGTAAGTTTTAAAGTGCTGGTGGACAAGGATAAGAGTGGTCCGAGGATGAATGTGCTAAATTGGGGGAAGGCTAATTATAACAATATTAGGCGGGAACTGAAGAACATAGATTGGGAGCGAATGTTTGAGGGCAAATCAACATCTGACATGTGGGAGGCTTTCAAGTGGCAGTTGAAAGGAATACAGGACCGGCATGTTCCTGTGAGGAAGAAAGATAAATACGGCAATTTTCGGGAACCTTGGATGACGAGTGATATTGTAGGCCTCGTCAAAAAGAAAAAGGAGGCATTTGTCAGGGCTAAAAGGCTGGGAACAGACAAAGCCTGCGTGGAATATAAGGAAAGTAGGAAGGAACTTAAGCAAGGAGTCAGGAGGGCTAGAAGGGGTCACGAAAAGTCATTGGCAAATAGGGTTAAGGAAAATCCCAAGGCTTTTTACACGTACATAAAAAGCAAGAGGGTAGCCAGGGAAAGGGTTGGCCCACTGAAGGATAGGCAAGGGAATCTATGTGTGGAGCCAGAGGAAATGGGCGAGGTACTAAATGAATACTTTGCATCAGTATTCACCAAAGAGAAGGAATTGGTAGATGTTGAGTCTGGAGAAGGGGGTGTAGATAGCCTGGGTCACATTGTGATCCAAAAAGACGAGGTGTTGGGTGTCTTAAAAAATATTAAGGTAGATAAGTCCCCAGGGCCTGATGGGATCTACCCCAGAATACTGAAGGAGGCTGGAGAGGAAATTGCTGAGGCCTTGACAGAAATCTTTGGATCCTCGCTGTCTTCAGGGGATGTCCCGGAGGACTGGAGAATAGCCAATGTTGTTCCTCTGTTTAAGAAGGGTAGCAAGGATAATCTCGGGAACTACAGGCCGGTGAGCCTTACTTCAGTGGTAGGGAAATTACTGGAGAGAATTCTTCGAGACAGGATCTACTCCCATTTGGAAGCAAATGGACGTATTAGTGAGAGGCAGCACAGTTTTGTGAAGGGGAGGTCGTGTCTCGCTAACTTGATAGAGTTTTTCGAGGAGGTCACTAAGATGATTGATGCAGGTAGGGCAGTAGATGTTGTCTATATGGACTTCAGTAAGGCCTTTGACAAGGTCCCTCATGGTAGACTAGTACAAAAGGTGAAGTCACACGGCATCAGGGGTGAGCTGGCAAGATGGATACAGAACTGGCTAGGCCATAGAAGGCAGAGAGTAGCAATGGAGGGATGCTTTTCTAATTGGAGGGCTGTGACCAGTGGTGTTCCACAGGGATCAGTGCTGGGACCTTTGCTCTTTGTAGTATATATAAATGATTTGGAGGAAAATGTAACTGGTCTGATTAGTAAGTTTGCAGACGACACAAAGGTTGGTGGAATTGCGGATAGCAATGAGGACTGTCGGAGGATACAGCAGGATTTAGATTGTCTGGAGACTTGGGCGGAGAGATGGCAGATGGAGTTTAATCCGGACAAATGTGAGGTAATGCATTTTGGAAGGGCTAATGCAGGTAGGGAATATACAGTGAATGGTAGAACCCTCAAGAGTATTGAAAGTCAAAGAGATCTAGGAGTACAGGTCCACAGGTCATTGAAAGGGGCAACACAGGTGGAGAAGGTAGTCAAGAAGGCATACGGCATGCTTGCCTTCATTGGCTGGGGCATTGAGTATAAGAATTGGCAAGTCATGTTGCACCTGTATAGAACCTTAGTTAGGCCACACTTGGAGTATAGTGTTCAATTCTGGTCGCCACACTACCAGAAGGATGTGGAGGCTTTAGAGAGGGTGCAGAAGAGATTTACCAGAATGTTGCCTGGTATGGAGGGCATTAGCTATGAGGAGCGATTGAATAAACTCGGTTTGTTCTCACTGGAACGAAGGAGGTTGAGGGGAGACCTGATAGAGGTATACAAAATTATGAGGGGCATAGACAGAGTGGATAGTCAGAGGCTTTTCCCCAGGGTAGAGGGGTCAATTACTAGGGGGCATAGGTTTAAGGTGAGAGGGGCAAGGTTTAGAGTAGATGTACGAGGCAAGTTTTTTACGCAGAGGGTAGTGGGTGCCTGGAACTCGCTACCGGAGGAGGTAGTGGAACCAGGGACGATAGGGACATTTAAGGGGCATCTTGACAAATATATGAATAGGATGGGAATAGAAGGATACGGACCCAGGAAGTGTAGAAGATTGTAGTTTAGTCGGGCAGCATGGTCGGCACGGGCATGGAGGGCCGAAGGGCCTGTTCCTGTGCTGTACATTTCTTTGTTCTTTGTACAGAACTCTGGTACGGCCGCATTTGGAGTATTGCGTACAGTTCTGGTCACCGCATTATAGGAAGGACGTGGAGGCTTTGGAGCGGGTGCAGAGGGGATTTACCAGATTGTTGCCTGGTATGGAGGGAAAATCTTATGAGGAAAGGCTGATGGACTTGAGGTTGTTTTCGTTGGAGAGAAGAAGGTTAAGAGGAGACTTAATAGAGGCATACAAAATGATCAGGGGGTTGGATAGGGTGGACAGTGAGAGCCTTCTCCCGCGGATGGAAATGGCTGGCACGAGGGGACATAGCTTTAAACTGAGGGGTAATAGATATAGGACAGAGGTCAGAGGTAGGTTCTTTACGCAAAGAGTAGTGAGGCCGTGGAATGCCCTACCTGCTACAGTAGTGAACTCGCCAACATTGAGGGCATTTAAAAGTTTATTGGATAAACATATGGATGATAATGGCATAGTGTAGGTTAGATGGCTTTTGTTTCGGTGCAACATCGTGGGCCGAAGGGCCTGTACTGCGCTGTATCGTTCTATGTTCTATGTTCTAAATGTGAACAGTGCCAGGAAGGCCCGGCAAACCGAATGTTCTGGGCCTGTCCCAGACTTGTCGAGTTCTGGACAGCCTTCTTTGAGCGATGTCCAAGGATGTGGGGGTGAGGGTGGAGCCGTGCCTGAGAGTGGCAGTCTTCGGGGTATCCGACCAGCCAGAACTACACATGGGGAAGAGGCTGACATCCTGGCTTTCGTTTCCTTAATCGCACGCTGGAGAATCCTGCTCGGCTGGCGATCAGCAGCACCACCCACAGCTGCAGACTGGCGAACAGACTTGCCGGCATTTCTCCACCTGGAGAAGATTAAACACACCATCCGAGGGTCGGACGAGGGCTTCCACAAAGCATGGGAGCCATTCATAAGCATGGTCCAAGACCCGTTCGAGGCCCACATCGACTATGAAGGGGTGGGGGGGGGGATGGGGAGAAAAGAGGGAGGGAGGGAAAACAAAGGAGGACACACACAATGGAAAGAAACAGAGGAGGAAGGAGAGAGAAGGGAACCGAAGGGAATCACAGAATGAAGCATGGGGAAAGTGGCAAGAGGGGAGGGGCCATGTGCTAGCCCCCACCACCGAAGGCAACTAACAAAAACCCCGCAACATAAAGAAGCGGAACGCAGCATGGGACGCCCAGGGCACGAGTCAACACTAAGAGGGAAACTGAGCTAACAACAGAGGAAAGCGAGGGGAGGGGAAGGGGGCATGCGTAAAAATCCCTGTAAAAATAAGGAACAACTTTATTTGTAAATACCAAGTACACTTGTGCTGTTACTCTGTAAAACTAGAAAATATCAATAAAAATGTCAAACAAAAAATGGGGAAGGCAGGACAGAAGGAGGGGATGCCAGGGTGGTTGGGACGTTCGGGTGGTTATTTATTTATTATGAGGTTTCGGTTTAATCTTACTTTTGTGTTGGTTTGTGTTTAATGTTTATACAAATGCCTTAATAAAATTATTCATAAAAAATATTTTAAAAATAAGAGGGAGCTGGACGTGGCCCTTGTGGCTAAAGGGATCAAGGGTATGGAGAGAGAGCGGGAGTGGGATACTGAACTTGCATGATCAGCCATGATCATATTGAATGGTGGTTCAGGCTTGAAGGGCCGAATAGCCTACTCCTGCACCTTTTTTCTATGTTTCTATTGCAAAAACAAAATGCAACAGCATCAACAAAACGAAAGTTAGAAAAGCCGTTAGCAAACATTCACTTCACTATTTTTACTTTATTAAAGGTATAGAAGAGAAAAAAATATTTTGTTACTTTAGCTCTCAGCTATAGAATTGGCCATTCAACTTCAGTGCTGACAATATTTTGTGTGAAGTATTTCTATTGCTTTCTTCAAAAAAGAATCAGTGCTGTTATATGGTTTCCAGTCAAAAGAGAAATGGTCACAGAATAACAATAAACAATGCAGGCCTCGTTAAACTTCATCGCAGCTTTCCTTTTTATAGGTAAAAACGTAAAACGTTTTAATCTTTTCAAGAATGAATGTAACATTTGCTTAGAAGTGAACAGTGAGGACTTCCGGGTGCGGCGATGACCAGCTGAGTCGCACGTTTCGGCAGCTCCCGGTGAAACGGACTTTTGGGCTCTCAATAAGAGCCCCAACGGCAATTTTAATGGCTAAAAGTACTGTGCGGTGAACCAGAAGGGAATCCCCCCTGGATACGGATGAAAAAAGGAGAGGAAGGTGGCCGGATTGCGGTGGATCCTTTAGAGCAGCGGCAAGAAAGGCAAGCAAAAACCAAGATGGCGTCGGAAGGTGGCAGTTTAATATGGGGCCCTGAACAACACGAGTTTTTGAAACGCTGCGTGGAAGAACTCAAAAAGGAAATGAAGAAGGAGCTGTTGGCCCCGATATTACAGGCGATCGAAGGGCTAAAGGAGGAGCAAAAGACCCAGGAGCGGGAGCTTCGGGTCGTGAAGGCAAAGGCTGCCGAGAATGAGGACGACATACAGGGCCTGGTGGTGAAGACGGAGATGCACGAGGCACACCATAAACGATGTGTGGAAAGGCTGGAGGCGCTGGAGAACAACGCGAGGGGGAACAACCAAAGGATTCTTGGTCTTCCTGAAGGTGCGGAGGGAGCGGACGTCGGGGCATATGTGAGCACGATGCTGCACTCGTTAATGGGAGCGGAGGCCCCGGCGGGTCCGCTGGAGGTGGAGGGAGCATACCGAGTGATGGCGCGAGGACCGAGAGCAGGAGAAATTCCTAGAGCCATAGTGGTGAGATTCCTCCGTTTTAAGGATAGAGAGATGGTCCTTTGATGGGCAAAGAAAACCCGGAGCAGTAAGTGGGAGAACGCGGTGATCCGCGTATACAAAGACTGGAGTGCGGAGGTGGCGAGAAGGAGTGTGAGCTTTAATCGGGCCAAGGCGGTGCTTCAACAAAAGATGATAAAATTCGGAATGCTGCAACCGGCAAGACTGTGGGTCACATATCAAGGGAGGCACCACTACTTTGAGACGGCGGATGAGGCGTGGACTTTTATCGTGGAAGAAAAATTGGAATGAGCGGGTTATTAAAAAAAGAACGTTTGAAACAAAGTGGTGGGGCGAGTATGGGGGGCGAAGAGGGGGGTAAAAATGGGGGGAAAGAGGAGTTTTATGTTATTAATCCTGCGATGTGGTAACTTTTCTTTCTTCCACAGGAGGTGGTGGGGGGAGGAAAGGAGGTGGAGGAGATGGGGCGTTGGCCATTGGGGGCGGGGCCAAGGGGGAAGCGCGGGCTCGGTTCCCGCGCTCTGATAATCATGACGGGAATAGGGAAGCAGGAAGGAGGGGGCGTCGCACGGTGCGAGCCGAGGTCACGGGGGGGAAGCCGAGGTCGGCCAGAGTTTGCTGACTTCTGGGAGCAACATGGGGGGTGTAACTTCGCTAGTGGGGGATCTAGCGGGGGTGGGGGGTGGGAGGGGGTAATTATTGGGCTGCTGCTGCTGGGGAGAGGGGGGAGCTGGCATGGGGTGGGATGGGCGGGGGGGCACCGCCTGGGGGGGACACAGCTGCGTGGGAACCGGGTGAGGAGCTGGAAAAAGGGGATGGCTAATCGACAAGGGGGGGGTGGTAAAAAGCCCCCAATCCGGCTGATCACGTGGAACGTGAGAGGGCTGAACGGGCCGATAAAGAGGGCACGGGTACTCGCACACCTTAAGAAACTTAAGGCAGACGTGGTTATGTTACAGGAAACGCACTTGAAACTGATCGACCAGGTGAGACTGCGCAAAGGTTGGGTGGGGCAGGTGTTCCATTCGGGGCTAGATGCGAAAAACAGGGGGGTGGCTATATTAGTGGGGAAGCGGGTAATGTTTGAGGCAAAGACTATAGTGGCGGATAGCGGGGGCAGATACGTGATGGTGAGTGGCAAACTACAGGGGGAGACGGTGGTTTTGGTAAACGTATATGCCCCGAACTGGGATGATGCCAATTTTATGAAGCGTATGCTAGGACGCATCCCGGACCTAGAGGTGGGAAAGTTGGTAATGGGGGGAGATTTCAATACGGTGTTGGAACCAGGGCTGGACAGGTCGAGGTCCAGGACTGGAAGGAGGCCGGCAGCAGCCAAGGTGCTTAAAGATTTTATGGAGCAGATGGGAGGAGTAGACCCGTGGAGATTTAGCAGACCTAGGAGTAAGGAGTTTTCGTTTTTCTCCTATGTCCACAAAGTCTATTCGCGAACAGACTTTTTTGTTTTGGGAAGGGCGTTGATCCCGAAGGTGAGGGGAACGGAGTATACGGCTATAGCCATTTCGGATCACGCTCCACATTGGGTAAACTTGGAGATAGGGGAGGAAACAGAAGGGCGCCCACCCTGGAGAATGGACATGGGACTAATGGCAGATGAGGGGGTGTGTCTAAGGGTGAGGGGGTGCATTGAAAAGTACTTGGAACTCAATGATAATGGGGAGGTCCAGGTGGGAGTGGTCTGGGAGGCGCTGAAGGCAGTGGTTAGAGGGGAGCTGATATCAATAAGGGTACATAAAGGAAAGCAGGAGAGTAGGGAATGGGAGTGGTTGCTGCGAGAAATTCTGAGGGTGGACAGGCAATATGCGGAGGCACCGGAGGAGGGACTGTACAGGGAAAGGCAAAGGCTACACGTAGAATTTGACTTGCTGACAACGGGTACTGCAGAGGCACAGTGGAGGAAGGCACAGGGTGCACAGTACGAATATGGGGAGAAGGCGAGCAGGTTGCTGGCCCACCAATTGAGGAAAAGGGGAGCAGCGAGGGAAATAGGGGGAGTGAGGGATGAGGAAGGAGAGATGGAGCGGGGAGCGGAGAGAGTGAATGGAGTGTTCAAGGCATTTTATAAAAAATTATCGAAGCTCAACCCCCGGATGAGAGGGAGAGAATGATGGGCTTTCTGGACCGGCTGGAATTTCCCAAGGTGGAGGAGCAGGAAAGGGTGGGACTGGAGCACAGATTGAAATAGAGGAAGTAGTGAAAGGAATTAGGAGCATGCAGGCGGGGAAGGCTCCGGGACCAGATGGATTCCCAGTTGAATTTTACAGGAAATATGTGGACTTGCTCGCCCCGCTATTGATGAGGACCTTTAATGAGGCAAAGGAAAGGGGACAGCTGCCCCCGACTATGTCGGAGGCAACGATATCGCTTCTCCTAAAGAAGGAAAAGGACCCGCTGCAATGCGGGTCCTATAGACCTATTTCCCTCCTAAATGTAGACGCTAAAATTCTGGCCAAGGTAATGGCAATGAGGATAGAGGATTGTGTCCCGAGGGTGGTCCATGAGGACCAAACTGGGTTTGTGAAGGGGAGACAGCTGAATACGAATATACGGAGGCTGCTAGGGGTAATGATGATGCCCCCACCAGAGGGGGAAGCGGAGATAGTGGTGGCGATGGATGCCGAGAAAGCATTTGAAAGAGTGGAGTGGGATTATCTGTGGGAGGTGCTGAGGAGATTTGGTTTTGGAGATGAGTATGTTGGATGGGTGCAGCTGTTGTATAGGGCCCCAGTTGCGAGTGTGGTCACGAATGGACGGGGATCTGCATACTTTCTGCTCCATAGAGGGACAAGGCAGGGATGCCCTCTGTCCCCATTATTGTTTGCACTGGCGATTGAGCCCCTGGCAATAGCATTGAGGGGTTCCAAGAAGTGGAGGGGAGTACTTAGAGGAGGAGAAGAACACCGGGTATCTCTATATGCGGATGATTTGTTGTTATATGTAGCGGACCCGGCAGAGGGGATGCCAGAGATAATGCGGACACTTTGGGAGTTTGGAGAATTCTCAGGATATAAACTGAACATGGGGAAAAGTGAGTTGTTTGTGGTGCATCCAGGGGAGCAGAGCAGAGAAATAGAGGACTTTCTGCTGAGGAAGGTAACAAGGGACTTTCGTTACTTGGGGATCCAGATAGCCAAGAATTGGGGTACATTGCATAGGTTAAATTTAACGCGATTGGTGGAACAAATGGAGGAGGACTTCAAGAGATGGGACATGGTATCCCTGTCACTGGCAGGGAGGGTGCAGGCGGTTAAAATGGTAGTCCTCCCGAGATTCCTCTTTGGGTTTCAGTGCCTCCCGGTGGTGATCACGAAGGCTTTCTTCAAAAGGATCGAAAAGAGTTTCATGAGTTTTGTGTGGGGCGGGAAGACCCCGAGAGTGAGGAAGGGATTCTTACAGCGTAGTAGGGATAGGGGGGGGCTGGCATTACCGAGCCTAAGTGAGTACTACTGGGCCGCCAATATCTCAATGGTGAGTAAGTGGATGGGAGAAGAGGAGGGAGCGGCGTGGAAGAGATTGGAGAGGGCGTCCTGGAGGGGGACTAGCCTACAAGCTATGGTGACGGCTCCATTGCCGTTCTCACCGAAGAAATACACCACAAGCCCGGTGGTGGTGGCGACTTTGAAAATTTGGGGACAGTGGAGACGGCATAGGGGAAAGACGGGAGCCTTGGTGGGGTCCCCGATAAGAAATAACCATAGGTTTGCCCCGGGGAGAATGGATGGGGGATTTGGAATATGGCAAAGAGCAGGAGTAACGCAACTGAAAGATCTGTTTGTGGATGGGAAGTTCGCAAGTCTGGGAGCGCTGACCGAGAAATATGGGTTGCCCCAAGGGAATGCATTCCGGTATATGCAACTGAGGGCTTTTGCGAGGCAACAGGTGAGGGAATTCCCGCAGCTCCCGACGCATGAGGTGCAGGACAGAGTGATCTCAAAGACATGGGTGGGGGACGGTAAGGTGTCAGATATATATAGGGAAATGAGGGACGAGGGGGAGATTATGGCAGATGAGCTGAAAGGGAAATGGGAAGAAGAGCTGGGGGAGGAGATTGAGGAGGGGCTGTGGGCGGATGCCCTAAGTAGGGTAAACTCATCGTCCTCGTGTGCCAGGCTAAGCCTGATTCAATTTAAGGTGTTACACAGGGCGCATATGACTGGAGCACGGCTCAGTAAATTTTTGGGGGTAGAGGATAGGTGTGCGAGATGCTCGAGAAGCCCAGCGAATCACACCCACATGTTCTGGTCATGTCCGGCAATACAGGGGTTCTGGATGGGGGCGACAAAGGTGCTTTCGAAAGTAGTGGGGGTCCAGGTCGAATCAAGCTGGGGGTTGGCTATATTTGGGGTTGCACAAGAGCCGGGAGTACAGGAGGCGAGAGAGGCCGATGTTTTGGCCTTTGCGTCCCTAGTAGCCCGGCGCAGGATACTGTTGATGTGGAAGGAAGCCAAGCCCCCGGGGGTGGAGACCTGGATAAATGACATGGCAGGGTTTATAAAGCTGGAACGGATTAAGTTCGTCCTAAGGGGATCGGCTCAAGGGTTCACCAGGCGGTGGCAACCGTTCGTCGAATACCTTACAGAAAGATAGAGGGAATGGAAAAGAAGAAGGTAGCAGCAGCAGCCCGGGTGGGGGGGGGGGGGGGGGGGAACCAGAAGGACTCTCAGGGTTGTTAATATATATGTATAATATGTATAGGTCGTTGCTGTAAATAATTGTATATTGGACTGTTAAATCATATTTTTGGAGAGTGTTTATCTGAGACGAGGCAATTGCCATTTAGTTTTAGTTTTTGTTATATATTATTTATTCTTTGTTTATAAAACAGGTCATTGTTATTTATACTGTTATATTATTGTGCAAAGGATACACAATGTACTGTGATGGTTGACCAAAAATTTTCAATAAAATATTTTTAAAAAAAAGAAGTGAACAGTGTCACTGTGTCAAATTACAAAGAGAGAATAATGGAGTCCCACGAGTAAATTGCAAGGTATTAATCCTTGGTCATGATGTCAGAAAACAGTTGATTAGCTCTTGTAAACCGAGGCATTATCTTGAGCTATTTTAATGGAAGCACCACTTCAGTTGAAATACAAGGACCAATAATTTGCTAAAAAAGTGGACAAAGGAAATTTATACAAATGGATTAAATATTTGTATGGTTCTTTCAAACAGTCAGAAGTGCTTCAATGAAGTTCAGCAATGCAACGTATCCAAAGTTAATACAGTTAATTTCCATTAATCGTAAATTAAGTTGCACTAGTCAATGCATTTTCAATAGCTGAGTAAAAAAATTATTTTCGACAGGACTACATATGTTAATATTGGGCTAAGTAAAGTAATCTACAAATTTTGCGAAACATGGGCTGTGCCACATATATTTGCTCTTGGACAACTGAAGAATGATGGTATATGTGCTAAGTGCCATTTTTCCTCAGCTAATTTAATTGCTAATTGAAGGTAGCACATTTTGGGAGTGGAGAAAGGAAAAAACTTTAAAGTCTCAATAGAGAGCAGAGAAATCTAGCAGTACAGGCAAGCAGATGTTTAAAACTGGGATTGATACAGGAAAATTACTCATCAAAGGAGTAAAAAAGATCTAAAGATTGTTACAGATTTATCAATAGATGAATTGTAAAATAACCCATTTTTCCTAACTTACAGATTTAAGTCTGTAAATAAAACATGTGAAATACATATAAATCGGAGATTTGTATTTTGTGGTTTAAGGCAACAGGGTGAGACAATATAGAGAGCAGCATTTGGTACATCTGCAGAAGACATGTTGGCGATTACACAGTAGGGGCAAGAGAATAATAGTTCAATGGCTGTGCGACTCAGACCTCATCCTGTATATATTTTTTTAAATAAAATATCTGATATATATGGATTATCATAGATTATCATAGAATTTACAGTGCAGAAGGAGGCCATTCGGCCCATCGAGTCTGCACCGGCTCTTGGAAAGAGCACCCTACCCAAGGTCAACATCTCCACCCTATCCCCATAACCCAGTAACCCCACCCAACACTAAGGGCAATTTTGGACACTAAGGGCAATTTATCATGGCCAATCCATCTAACCTGCACATCTTTGGACTGTGGGAGGAAACCGGAGCACCCGGAGGAAACCCACGCACACACGGGGAGGATGTGCAGACTCCGCACAGACAGTGACCCAAGCCGGAATCGAACCTGGGACCCTGGAGCTGTGAAGCAATTGTGCTAACCACCATGCTACCGTGCTGCCCCTCATTGCAATTTCTAAAAATTTTAAATGGGACAAAGCCCGTCAACGGCTGAATATATGTCTGTTTATGACACTCAAATAAAAGGAGCTACCTCAAGGCTATGGGCCAAGTGCTGGCAAATGGGATTAGGTAGGCAAGTCAGGTGTTTTTCATGTGTTGGTGCAGACTCGATGGGCCTAAGGGCCTCTTCTGCATTGTATTATTGTGTGATACCTGGCAGTATCAGAGAAACTCACACCTCAACATATCTAAAAAGCCACTAACGACAGACACATTGTGGGTCGCACAGACAAAATTCAAAGAGAGCTATACAAAGGCCAACTGCATTTCATAACCCAGGATGGCCAACAGGAGTCTGCTCATCTCCTAAGACGAAGGGTCCTGCAAACCTCCTTTCAATTCTTACTGGTTGAAACATTCCACAATTTCAAGGACCCAGATGAGGGGTACACATTCCTTGTCAAAGCCAGATTGGAGAGATGGGAGTCAGGTGACATGGACGTCCAGTTTGTGGAACCAGTAATACTGCCTTTCTGTATTGCAAAGTCAGGTTGCCATACCATCTAACTAACAGAATCACAGAGCTCTGGGGTTAGACACTTGGTCCTATCTACACTGCTCCTATCAAAAAGGCTGTATCACGGCCTACAAAGCTGAATCAGCTCTGCACACCTATCTCAGAGTGAAGAAAACACCACCGGACAAGTGAATTAATCAGCATTAGTTTTCAACTCACTGAGATCTGTGATGGTAAACCTCATTTGGACTTCGATTCTTCTCTGTGCAACCAACATGAAACAATATTTATTTTCCCTGTAGTCTGTACTGTAAATCTTTCTTTTCTCTATCCCTCTTTTACTTTATGAATGCACAGGAGGTAACATCGGAACCCTTTTGAGCGTGTGAAAATACACTAAATCTTTGAACTCATCCTACCTTGAGTCTGCTGTGGAGTTATTAATAGAAATTAGACCACACCAAAACCAAGAGGTTGGGCAAGGCAAATCAAAAACACCTTTCTGTTTCCGAACAGGTGGTAAGAGGAGAAATTAGTGCTGTTCAAATTAACCCCAATCCTGTTCGTAAAAGCTGGTTGTAATGTGATTAAGATGTAAAGTGTTTGATTACTTTAAATACTGAGCCTCCAATCAGCATTGCCAAGTTTGTGGTTGTAACTACAACAGCAATTTGCACTCACATAGCACCTTTCACAAACTCGGGACACCCCAAAATGGTTTACGGCCAGTTTAGTTGCACAGCGTCTTACAAAATGCCCGGACAATGTTTCGGCGGGCGGCCGATCGGGGTTTAAAAAAAAAAAGTCCAGCTCCGCGGTCCGAGTCTGCCATGGAGCATGGCGTGACCGCTGGAGGCCACCGCCGTGCGCATGCGCGGCCTCTGACCTGGAAATGCGGGGGCCCGTATCTGCAGCAAAAGCTGCTAGATTTACTCCGGGTCCCTGCTAGCCCCCTGCAGGGCTAGGAATATGTGGCCCTTTCACGCCAGTTTTTCTGGCGGGAAAGTCCACAGTTTTGAAGCTGGCATGGGGACATACCCCCCAAAACAGAGAAACCAGCCCCATGATTTTTATGGTGTATGGGAGGTTAAAATAACCATGAGACTATTTTAAAAAAATATATATATATTTATTAAAGTTTTTTAACACAATTTTTCTCCCTTACAAACAATAACCCCCCCCCCCCCCCCCCGTAACAAAAAAAAATGAGAAATCGCGCAGAGCAAGATATATACATGGCAAAATGATATATTTACACAGCTTTGTACAGTGGCCCTCTCCCATACGTGCCAATTTCCCCAACCCTTCATGCTATCTCTTGCCCATCTACCCTCCCAGGCAGTCCCCCCCTCCCCTCCTCCCAGGACGTCCCCCCCTCCCCTCCTCCCAGGACGTCCCCCCCCCCCCCCCAAGGTTGCTGCTGCTGCTGACCGACCTTCCTCTAACGCTCCGCGAGATAGTCTAGGAAATGTTGCCACCGCCTGTAGAACCCCTGCGCAGACCCTCTCAAGGCGAACTTAATCCTCTCCAACTTTATGAACCCAGCCTTATCATTTATCCAGGCCTCCAGGCTGGGGGGCTTCGCCTCCTTCCACATTAGCAAGATCCTTCGCCGGGCTACTAGGGACGCAAAGGCCAGAATGCCAGCCTCTTTCGCCTCCTGCACTCCCGGTTCGTCCACTACTTCAAATATTGCTAGCCCCCAGCTTGGCTTGACCCGGACTTTCACCACCTGAGATATTGCTCCCCCACTCCTCTCCAGAACCCCTCCAGTGCCAGGCATGACCAAAACATATGGACATGGTTCGCCGGGCTCCCTGAGCACCTTCCACATCTGTCCTCCACCCCAAAGAACCTACTCAACCTCGCCCCCGTCAAGTGCGCTCTGTGGACCACCTTAAATTGTATCAGGCTGAGCCTGGCACACGAGGAGGAGGAATTAACCCTACCTAGGGCATCAGCCCACAGACCTTCCTCGATCTCCTCCCCCAGCTCCTCCTCCCATTTACCCTTCAACTCTTCTACCAGCGCTTCCCCCTCTTCTTTCAACTCCTGGTATATTTCCGACACCTTGCCCTCCCCGACCCATACACCCGAGATCACCCTATCTTGGACTTCTTGTGCCGGGAGAAACGGGAATTCCCTCACCTGTCGCCTCACAAAAGCCCTCACCTGCATATATCTAAAGGCATTTCCCGGGGGTAACTCTAACTTCTCCTCCAGTGCCCCTAGGCTCGCAAACGTCCCGTGGATGAACAGGTCCCCCATTCTTCCAATCCCCGCCCGATGCCAGCTCTGGAACCCTCCGTCCATCTTCCCCGGGACAAACCAGTGGTTACCCCTGATCGGGGACCACACCGATGCTCCCATTGCACCCCGGTGCCGTCTCCACTGGCCCCAGATCCTTAGCGTTGCCGCCACCACCGGGCTCGTGGTATACTTTGGCGGCGAGAGCCAACGCCCCCAGGCTCGTTCCTTTACAGGACGCCATCTCCATCCTCTTCCATTCTGCCCCCTCTCCCTCCATAACCCACTTGCGGATCATCGCCACATTTGCTGCCCAGTAGTAGCTCCCCAGGTTTGGCAGCGCCAACCCTCCTCGGTCAACCATGAGACTATTAAGATGTTCAGATACTTTTTGTATGCAATACAGATATATAACCTATATTTAAATATTTGATGTATGCAACGCAGATTTATAACTTTACTTGGTAAGAGATAAAACATAACTAGAGATTTACCATGAAAACCATTAGTTAATATACAAAGAATTTCTGCTATTCCATCATTCCAACATTTGTGCAAAATTATTCCCATTTCTAAGACAGAATCAAAGAAATCTGTCAACTGATTTTCACGCATTTCTATGTAAAATACATCCAAAGATTAATGCAAAATGGATTAAAAGATATGCAATAATTAGTTCAGATTTATAGTAACACTTATTACATAATGATCCTTTAATAATTTAAAATTAATTATTTTAACCGTAACAGACGGTCAATCGCACTGAACAAGAACCATTTCCGCATACAACACTAAAATGGTTAGGTATGATATGTATTTTAATGAGAAGGAGAAAAGGTTTAGAGGAAAGAAAGGGAAAAATAAATCATTCTGCAATCCCATGGAACTTACTTCCAAGAGATTGGACTAATTGGAGGATAGGGAAGACAAATGGTATTAAAAGTTTGCATCCAACATTACAAATAAAGAGGGATGAAGCAAAGGATAATCTTTGCAGGAGAGGGGATAAAAAGCAAACATACCATTGGTTGGGTGTCGAGCAAATGAGATAGAAAATCTTTTTACAGCAGAACTGCATGTGGCGTCTGAGAAAGAGAAAAACAGGTACCTGAAATTTATAACAGCTAGCAGAACAGGGATTTATTAAAAAAGGATTAAAGTTAGGCTGCATGCAGGATTGTTGAGGGAAAAAAATAATTCAGCGGGAATAAAAGTGTCAGCTGTTACAGATCCCCTGGCTAATATTGATTAAGTGCATGTTATAATTTAATATTATGCACGTCAAAGTAACAAACTACCAAGATCAACAGATTAAAGCAGTTAGTGATATGATGGGCGCACTTTGCCATTTTGTTCTCTTCCCCCCCGTTTCTTAGAAAACCTTTCCATGTCGCCATTATGCCTCAAACAACATGCTTTAGCAGAAACATGGGTTTACTATCCAAACAAATAAATTAGTCTTGCTTTCTGACCTCACCTAGTCAAATCCTTTACCACTGTTTTTTGAATTTTACAAGTTATTTTTCACTTCACGTATTTCAAAAACTAATACTGCAAGTCAAGTTGGTATTTAATATGTTATAGTGATGTCATGTCCTAAATTTTATAACTGGTCCAGTTATTTGTGCCAATGCCAAGAAAGAAGTGACCAGTTTAAGGATAAAAGCTGGTATCATTTTAAAGCTAAGGTGTATATTTGTATCTGATGTAAATAAAACACTTGCGTCTGAAACATTGATTCACATAGTACAAGGTGAGTACAGGCTGGTCCTCCAGGTTATCATGTTTTGGAAAGGAAGAAATGGGATTTGGCTATTCTTATCACAGAATTCCAGTATTTCTCAAAAGGCGGCTACAGATTTGTTTGTGGTGGTGTACGCACATACCATCAAAGTAGCCAGATGATGTCAGCTTTTTGCGATGCACACGAGCATAATCCTGTAGGTTAGGCGCACTCGAGGAACCCCCAAGCACAGTATTGCTTAACAGGCCTGCACAATGAGACCCTAATGGGAGTTAGAGAAAACACATACAAACCGGGTGTTCTTTGTTCCAGAAGAGGGATACATGCAGCATGCCTTAAAATTATGACAAGACCGATACCTTCTGTTATTCGTTGGGAATTACATCCAACTATTAGACAATCCTTTATGCAGACATATCAGTTCATAAGGTACAAAGCTAAGACCTTCAGATACTGAACAGTTAAATGATTTTATCATTCAAAAATTGAGAATAGTTTTAATAGTCTAAGTTATTCATGCAAAACATTCCTGTCCTTTCTCCCCCTCCATACCTGGTAAAAAATAGTATGTCTTGAAAGTAGTAGATTCACCAAGTCAACTCACCAAATAATTGATCAATTACCCTTTAAATACTCATGTTCCTGCAAAAAGATTGGGACTAAATTCTATTCACTTTTTTGAGGGAGGCAATGCACTGAATACTTCAGATTTACTTTCAGAAATTTCTCAAAATATACCATCTTTAATACAAAATTTAGTGCCCAAAATAGAAAATTCAAATCATTTATTATTTCCATAAATCACAACAAATAACACACCTATACCTTACTTTATTCCCATATGCATGCTAATGCTCCAAATATTAATCTAATCTACAATTTTAAAACTGTTTAGTTTATCATGTAAGGCCATTTACAAATTAAATACAATAACCATCAGCTCCTCTTCAAATTTTTTTTCCAAATATAGATGTATTTTGATGACCTTATCACTGAATCTGTACAGGAGAGAGAGAAAAATAAAGCAAGATCTTACAGCAAACATCAGTTTGGTAAGAAGCCAAGGCTTGTTAAATCAATTTGCTGCATACCCATGCTTTATATGAGTCACTTCAAAATCCAATCAAAACATTAGATTACTCACGTGGAGGTTGAATCTTTCAAATGAGACAGTTTTTAAAAAAGATTCAGCATGTTGTTTCATACATCTGAAACTTCAGAAACATTTCAATTCTGTACTCACAATTTGCACGGGACTTTTTTGAAATCTCAAAGTAAATACTAAAAGCCATCACTAAACAATAAATAAAACACCAGCATGTTTTGCCTTTGATACCTATAATTCTTTCTAACACCTGCACAGTTCAAGTCTAAATTATGAATAATTTCCTTTTAATAAAGCTAGAAGCAGAATTGATGGAGGTCATTATTTAGCAGTTGGCTGTACAGGTTAAGCACTTACCAAGTCCAGTGTGTTTCTGCTCTGCATAGGACCTTCCAACTCGCAAAACAGGAACGTTTTCTGTCAGAATCTGCACAGTAATAGTGAACAATGTTTTGAATATTCAAACTATTGAACAGCAAGAATAATAATCAGTTTTTATACTAAGGCCTGTTTCAGACAATCAGTGTTAATAAGCTGCATGATTAATGTTAGTGGAAACATATAGATGGAGACAATGATAGATCATGCAAAATCCTTTAGCCTGAAATGAGTCCATTCCACCTACAATGTCCTTGCAATGCATGAACATAGCAAACATTGGATTAACACAGTGGTAAAATAAACATGTGGGGAAAATATCAATTTACAACAGCATACAGATACCACTATAGTGCTTCATTGGTTAACTATACTGCCTCAATACAGGCAAAAACACAGATATGTGCACTTGGGAGAATACATCTTCAATCCATGCAATAACAGTGCTTTTGAGACACTGCACATTCCTGATTAGTGTCTTACGTTGCAGTACCTCTTTTCATTTAAATTGTATTTTACTTTTGGGGTCCCTACATGTAAACGGTTCTCATTCTTCAAATTGCTGCACCATACACTTTCTCCACCAGTGAAACTAATTTCCTCCCATGTGGCTTGATTCAGCTGAAAAAAATGTTTGTAATCCAAGGTGTAAGCATCGATCATGATCCTCACCAACATAAAACTATTTATTGGCCAATGGAAACAGTATTTGCCATAAAGGTTTTAATTAAATCAATTTGTATGTGGCTAAATGTGTGGTGACTTACGCTAGTACAGAATATATTTGTACATGATGACAAGATGTTATTTTAAAATTTGGATACAGGAATTGGAACAATTATTGACTACTTACTGAAAATATCTAACAACGTGTTGAGATGTATCCATTGCAATGGCTTTTGACCAAGATGAAAAATTTATCCCAACTTTTTGTTTAGCAATAGGTCAGGTTGCATTGGATTATTAAAAACAGCTTTCAGCTCTGTACTTCAGCTATTATTGCATTTTACAAGGTTCAGAGCAATGAGGCTCATGATTACTTATTCCATGTGGTGTTGTATTAAATCACACAGATCGGAAAGGTCTTAGGGAGAAAGATATAAAATTAAATCAGGCAGGTTCCTGTTCCTCAATGTTTTGCATGGGTGGTCAGGGTTTCATTCTGTCGGGGTGCACTCAGTCAAATTAGCTGCCAATGTTCATGATCCCGGTTCACATATCAGACCATTTGGTAAAGGCATCAAATGTTTGTTTGCAAGTGTGGAACCCAGCTCCAACTAAAATTAACACCTCACACTGAATTGAACTGTTTTCATTGAGGAAAGTTGACTGCAAGGTGACCTCTAAGTCACTCAACACTGACTTGGAAATATATCGCTATTCCTTCACTGTCACTGGGGCCAACTCCTGTAACTCCCACCCTAACAGCACTGTGGGTGTATTACACTAAAGGGACTGTAGTGGTTCAAGAAAGCAGTTCAGCATCACCTTCTCAAGGGCAATTAGTGATGGACAATAAATGCTGGCCCAAAAGTGATACCCACATCCCAGAAGTTAATTAAAAAAAGACTGGATCAAGTTGCTAAAATACCGAGGAATTAATAATTTTGATGGAAGCAGTTGTTGAATTTTGATTATAAATACAGAATTGAATGGCATGGATACAAAGCTAAAACTTGATTTGAGTTTGGAAAGAGTTATCACCATCCCACATGTACAGAATAGTGGGTATGTGCAACATATTTCCATCGAAAGGTCATGTTGCATTAATCATAACTGTAAAAGAGCTGAGGGTATCTGGTTCATAGCAAATTTCAACCTTTAAAGAACAAGTACAAACAGATGATCAAGTGCTGAGAGGAACATCATAGTTCCTGAGCTGTTGGGACCTGGAAGTTGTGATGCCAAAAGGCATCCGTCCAAGGATGCATAATGTAGAGGTGCAAAGTCAAATAGGTAAACCGAGTTTTGCTTGATTTATCTTTCTTTGAGCCTCAATAACTTTTTGTCAGGAGATTAAATGAACTAGATAACGTTAATTGCATGTTTGGAAGGTCTATAATCTTTGTAAGGAACAGGCTTGATGGTCCCATTGATATTTTGCCATTCACATTTTTATGTTAAGTGAGAAAGACAATCCAAAATGTTCCCACTTCCTGATTTGTAATCTTTGATTGTCTAAAATGCTTTTGAGCAAAGCTAAATTGCAGAGTTTCAAAAGGACAGGAAATTCTGAGACTAAAATCCATAGTCATCAACCAAGGAGTACCTTATGCTGCAAAGGCTGGCCTATCAGTCAATTTTCACAATGTATTTATTTAAAACTGACCATCTACTGATCTACATCTAATATGGGAATAAGAGATGGCTGACTTAGGGGGTAATTTTAACCTAATCATCAGGCAAGAAACCTGACTGGACTGTTTGGAATGCCAGATTTATACACCACCAATTATTACTCACCATTCACTTCAGGGAATGAAATCGGTGGGTGTAAATCCAGCATTTCAATTGATCCTGTCAGTTTCCTGATGGATGGGTTAGGTTAAAATTGGTTGCAATGTTTTCAAATATACTGAACAATGAAATTGGTACTGCAACATTCAAGTTAATAGAGAACAGCCCTGCCACAGTACTGTAAAGAATAGAATAAAGAAATGCAAGAGCAGCAACCATTCTTGTGTCGATAAGTATCAAAAGAGCAAAATATCATTTAATCTGTATGTTTCACAATTACACTGTTCTAGAATCAATTTCATGTAATGTCTGGATAAAATAAGATAACAATTTATACCAACTATGTCAACTTAATTTGCCATTTAAAAATCTTGAGTTAATTGTTTTATAATCATAAAGCTCAATGTTAAAATTAACATGGGCTTTTAAGACAGACTTGAGGAATTACTGTGAATGTTTGACCAGTGAAAATGGCAATTTTCTTAAAAATGAAGGAAAATTGAAAAACCTGTTGCCATGAGCCAAAAATACTTGATGTGAAAGCCAATGATTTGGGGGAGACAGGGGAAGAAGTGATTTGCTCCCCTGATCTGCGTCTTCGACGCCCAGCACTCACACCACTAGTGTAATGCATCCAGGTACCACTACACTCTGGGCTAGACAGACTCAGGGGGGTCTCTTCCTGGAAGTGAGAAAAGGGGGCAAAAACAACAGCAAAGCATGCAAAGTTAGACATATTTAAAACAAAGGAATCAATAATAGCACAATTAATTGTGTATCATAAGTTAAGCATTTATTACAACAGTAATATTTGACAACCCCACGGTATAAATCCCAGATCAGCCAAAATTATTAATCTAAAAAATATAAAAAACATACCCTATTGACATGCATACAGACAATACTGTGTTATTTTAATTAATCCATTTAGAAATGCAGGCTAGATGAAAGCAATTTTTAACAGGGACATAGTGGAGGTTTCTAGTTGACAGTGGAGCCTGCGTGCATATCAACACGGTAATCAAATACAGAATTCAGAAGTTAGAGGTACAAAATATAAATCAAGGTATGACACATTTATGATTCAGATGAACCTAAAAACAGCAACTTGATCGATATAAAAGAAACATCCTATGCAATTAAAATTTGCACTATATAAATAATAAAATTGCTTCTACTTATCACCTGCAATTCATTTCAAGTTTACAATCCCAAAAAAATCAAAAGAACAATTTCAAGCTGTTCATCTTGTCTGTAATTATACTCTGATGCTACCATGATGCTTAGATATTATGTACATCAGGGATGCCCAACCTTTGAAGCAGGGAACCAGACCAATATATTGCAACCTGTGAATGGGCAGCATAGACTGGCTCAATACTAAACACAGCTTGAAACTGGAGCCCTATGTTCCATCTTAACTTGACATCAGGCGTTGCTCTAATCTAGACAATGAAATAAAGAGAAAGAAATAGAGGCAGAGAAAGGGAAATAAAAACAGTCACCACACACTGAGAAGCAGCAGGACCAACTGGAGTCAGAGCAATGAGAAGCCTGGGGAATTAATAACAGTGGGTGAAGGCCGAGCAAGGGAATTAAAATAGGAATCACCTTTTATGGAATGCCTATTTGATTCAAACATCCCATCACTGGTGTGCATAGGTAGCCAAGAGCATAGTGCATGGAGGAACAGATTTATGCCAGATGTAAATGTCACATGGTACAGGTTCAGTCTGTAAGCCACAGGTTGGACACCCATGATGCTCATCCAGTATATGTCTTCTTTAATCTCAACACTGTAGATTACTTGTATACAATCTATTATCAAATCCCATTTACGAATCAAATAAGTTTCATAAAACAAGGAACTGTGCAACCTGAAAAAAACACAGGTGTGCTTTAATAATCAAAAAGAAGGAAATAAAGATGTGGGAACATAATAAAGGGGAAAAAATACCAATGCAAACATTATGCCAGGTGATAACATAGAAGAACATGGAGGTGTGCATTTACACCTTAAATTCAAATAACTAAAAAATCTAGATGAACATTTTAACTTGTAAATATCTGTAACAAACATATTTCATTACAATATACAATGAGATAAAAATAAAATTAGTTGAAATATTTGATGTAAGAACATCAAATTACACATTATGTTTGAACTCCTGGATAATTGAGCAACCTGGGAGCATTCCATGTTCAACAACTCAGCATTTATGTGCTACTCCCTGGTGTGAATGCTTTTAAACCAAATCACAAGTTCCACATATCAGGTTTAATTTATGCCTATTTTTGAAGCAAATTAAATTTTCTTTGGGAAAAATCTTGAAAATTACTTCATTCCAACTGATCAAAGCTCATACTCGATAAAAATGGACACTGGAGTCACAGAGTGTTCATACTTGGGTTGGAAAGCTGCCTTGGGAGGCAGGCAACTCTGTACACTAGCATGGATGAAGATTGCAGTGCTAGAATGGTAGATAGGAGCAGTGGAGCCATAACAGCAAGAGTGTGCGAGAGGAGAGGTCAGGCATTTTAAAGGAGGAAGTGAGAACAGCAGAACCATTAATAGCAAAGATTGTACAAGAGGACCGGGGTCATTAACAGCAAATGCATGTAACAGGAGCAGAAGGGCAAGAGGAGCACAAGGCTATTAACAGAGAGTGTGTGTGACAGGAGATGCCGGGCCAGTAACAGCGAGAATGCACGAGAGAACAGTAGAACAGCGGGGATATCAACAAGAGGGTGCAAGAAGAACAAGCCATTAACAAGAAGAGGGGGCAAGAGGAAGGAGAGCGAGACCAATAACAGCGAGTGTGAGAGAGGAGCGGGGCAGTTAACAGCGAGGGAGGGGGGGCGGGGCAGAGAGAAGAAGGCGGGTGGAGACGAGGGAGGTGAAAGAGAGACAAGGGAGGTGAAAGAGAGACGAGGGAGGTGAAAGAGAGCGGGGGAGGTGAAAGAGAGACGAGGGAGGTGAAGGGGAGACGAGGGTGGTGTAAGAGACGGGGAGAGGGAGGGGAAAGAGACGGTTGAAAGAGACGGTTGAAAGAGACGGGGGGGGAAGAGACGGGGGGGAAGAGACGGGGGGGAAGAGACGGGGGGGAAGAGACGGGGGGGAAGAGACGGGGGGAGAGACGGGGGGGGGGGAAGAGACGGGGGGGAAGAGACGGGGGGGGAAGAGACGGGGGGGGAAGAGACGGGGGGGAAGAGACGGGGGGGAAGAGACGGGGGGGAAGAGACGGGGGGGGGAAGAGACGGGGGGGGAAGAGCCGGGGGGGGGAAGAGCCGGGGGGGGGGGGGAGAGCCGGGGGGGGGGGAAAGAGACTGGGGGGGGGGAAAGAGACGGGGGGGGGGAAAGAGATGGGAGGGGGGAGAAGAGACGGGGGGGGGGAAAGAGACGGGGGGGGGGGGAAGAGACGGGGGGGGGGGGGAAAGAGACGGGGGGGGGGGAAAGAGACGGGGGGAAGAGACGGGGGGAAGAGACGGGGGAAGAGACGGGGGGAAGAGACGGGGGGAAGAGACGGGGGGGAAGAGACAGGGGGGAAGAGACGGGGGGGAAGAGACGGGGGGAAGAGACAGGGGGAAGAGACGGGGGGAAGAGACGGGGGAAAGAGACGGGGGAAAGAGACGGGGGGGGAAGAGACGGGGGGAAGAGACGGGGAAGAGACGGGGGGGGAAGAGACGGGGGGGGAAGAGACGGGGTGGAAGAGACGGGGGGGAAGAGACGGGGGGGAAGAGACAGGGGGGGAAGAGACGGGGGGGAAGAGACGGGGGGAAGAGAGGGGGGGGAAGAGACGGGGGGGGAAGAGACGGGGGGGAAGAGACGGGGGGGGAAGAGACGGGGGGAAGAGACGGGGGGGGAAGAGGCGGGGGTAAGAGACGGGGGGGAAGAGACGGGGGAAGAGACGGGGTGGGGGAGAGAAAGGGAGGGGAGGAGACGGGGGAGAAAGCGTAGGAGACGGAGAGAAAGCGTTGGGGGGGGGGATGCCATTAACATAGAGTGAGCGGAAAGCGGAGCCATTAACAGTGCAAGGGTGCGAGAGGAGCAGGGCCATTAACAGAGACTGTGAGAGAGAAGCAAAGCTACTAATAGTGAGAGGGAGAGGGCAAGAGGGAGGATGAGGCCATTAACATAGAGTGGGAGAAGAGCGGGACCATTAACAGCGAGGTTGCAAGAGGAACGGGACCATTAACAGTGAGGGTGCAAGAGGAGCAGGACCATTAACCGCGAGGGTGCAAGAGGAGCGGGACCAATAACAGGGAGGGTACAAGAGGAACGGGACCATTAACAATGAGGGTGCAAGAAGAGCAGGACCATTAGCAGTGAGGGTACAAGAGGAGCGGGACCATTAACCGTGAGGGTGCAAGAGGAGCGGGACCATTAACAGCGAGGGTGCAAGAGGAGCGGGACCATTAACCGCGAGGATGCAAGAGGAGCGGGACCATTAACCGCGAGGGTGCAAGAGGAGTGGGACCATTAACCGTGAGGGTGCAAGAGGAACAGGACCATTAACAGCGAGGGTGCAAGAGGAGCGGGACCATTAACAGCGAGGGTGCAAGGGGAGCGGGACAATTAACAGTGAGGGTACAAGAGGAGTGGGGCAATTGAGAGAGAGAGGGAGTTTAAGAGTCAGTGAGTGTGAGAGTGAGTGAGAGACAAAAACAGGACCATTAACAGTGATGTGTCGACTTCCGGGTGCGGCTATGCAGAGCTAGGTCGCATATTCGGCAGCTCCTGCTTGGAACGGACTTTTGGGCTCGTTACAGGGCCCCCACGGCATTTGTTTGACATTTCCCGGTGTGGGAAGAAGGCTGCAATATTCCCCCGACAGTGTCCCCCAGGAAGGGTATGTCTCTTGGTTGCCAGACACACGCAGAAACAGTAAAAGATTTGGCTGCAACTGCAGGATAAACAGGGCCTCTTCCAGCATGCAGGCGGGGGAAGGGCAAGCTTAAAGCTGCAAGCTGACCTGAGGGCCTGTATCAAAAGTGAATTCTAGCAGCAGAGGGAACAACTGTGAAAAGACCTCATCAAGGCCACTGAAGGGACTTCCGGTTGCGGTGATGCCTAGCTAGCCGCACGCTTCGATGGCTCCAGCTCCGACGGACCTTCGGGCTCTTTTAAGAGCCCCAACGGGGAATTTTACGACGACGCAACCCGGTGTGGGGTGTGTGAGAAGGGAGTCCCCCCCAAACGAAGGAGGAAAAAACCGGCGGCGGCGGCTGCAGCGCGAGGAATCGTCGACCAAAGGGTCAGAAAGAGAGAAGTACAAGATGGCGGCGGAGAAAGCGCAGTCGACATGGGGGCCTGAGCAGGATGAAATTGTGAGACGGTGCGTGGAGCTGCTGAAGAGGGAGGTGCTGACCCCGTTGCTACAGGCAATTGAGGGGCTCAAGGAGACATTAAAGACCCAGGAGACAGAGCTCCGTGTGGTGGAGCAGAAGGTGACAGATATTGAGGACGAGATCCTGGGCCTGGCGGTTAAGACACAGACGCACGAGGCACTTCATAAAAAGTGTACTGAAAGGATCGAAGCCCTAGAAAATGGAGCGCGAAGGAAGAACCTTCGGATACTGGGTCTCCCTGAGGGTGTGGAAGGAATGAACTGTGGAGCGTACGTAAGTACGATGCTGAGCTCACTGATGTGTGCTGAGGCCCGTACGGGCCCCTTGGAGGTGGAGTGGGCAAATCGGATTCCGGCGAGAAGACCAAAAGCGGGAGAACCACCCAGGGCGATAATCGTGCGATTTTACTGCCTTAAGGATAGAGAAGAGGTCCTGAGATGGGCTAAAAAGGTGCGGAGTAGCAGATGGGAGAATGCAGTGGTACGGGTATACCAGGATTGGAGTGCGGAGGTGGCGAGAAGGAGGGCGAGCTTCAACCGAGCCAAAGAGGTGTTGCATAAAAGGAAGGTGAAGTTCGGGATGCTGCAGCCGGCAAGACTATGGGTCACGTATCAGGAGAGACACCATTATTTCGAGACGGCGGAGGAAGCATGGACCTTATCAAAGAAGAGAAATTGGATCGGAACTGAGGGACTGAGGCTGCAGGAAATGTTATTGTTAATGTTATGGTTGAAGTTAATTGAGAAGTAAATTGGGAAGGGGGGAGACATTGGGGAAATGTGGGCGCCGGTGAGGGGGGAAAGACGGGACATAGTTGGAGAATAGGGAAGGGGAGGGGGAGGGGAAAGGGAGCTGCGCCATAAGAGGCGGGTCAGGTAAAGGGATGTTCCCGCACCAGAAAGAATAAGGCGGGAAGACAGGCGCAAGGCGGATGGGAGTTCCCCACACGGGGGGGGTCGAGGAGTGAGCAGGAGTAGCCGGGGTCAGTTGAAGTCAGCTGACTTACGGAAGTAATATGGGGGAGCAATCATGCTAGAAAGAGATCTAGCGGGGAGGGGGGGAGGGAGGGGGAGGGGGGGGGGGGGACAACTGGGTTGCTGCTGCGGAAATCCAAAAGAAAATGGCTAAAGGGTGGGTGGGCGGGGATGGTGTGCGACGCTGGGGGAGCGAGCGGGAGCGCGGAGGCGGGATATGGGACTGGCCTAGAGAAGGTAATGGCTAGTCGACACGGGAGGGGGGCAGGTAGCCCCCTAGTGAGGCTGATCACGTGGAACGTGAGAGGCCTGAACGGACCGATAAAAAGGGCCAGAGTGCTCGCGCATTTGAAAGGACTAAGGGCAGACGTGGTTATGCTCCAAGAGACGCACCTAAAGGTGGCGGACCAAGTTAGGCTAAGGAAAGGATGGGTGGGACAGGTGTTCCACTCAGGACTGGACGCAAAGAATAGAGGGGTGGCCATTTTGGTGGGGAAACGGGTAGCATTTGAAGCAAAGAACATCGTAGCAGATAGCAGAGGTAGATATGTAATGGTGAGTGGCAGGCTGGAGGGAATGGAGGTCGTGTTGGTTAACGTGTATGCCCCAAACTGGGACGATGCGAGATTTATGAGACGGATGCTGGGGCGTATACCGGACCTGGAGGTAGGAAACTTGATTTTAGGAGGGGACTTTAATACGGTGCTGGACCCGGGGCTAGATAGATCCAGCTCAAGGACCGGAAGAAGGCCGGCAGCGGCCAAGGTACTTAAGGGGTTTATGGACCAAATGGGGGGAGTGGATCCATGGCGATTTCTTAGACCTAGGGCTAGGGAGTTTTCCTTCTTCTCCCATGTTCATAAAGTGTACTCCCGGATAGATTTTTTTGTTTTGGGAAGGTCGTTGATCTCTAGGGTGGAAGAAGCTGAGTACTCAGCCATAGCGGTTTCGGATCATGCCCCACATTGGGTGGACCTGGAATTAGGAGAGGAAAGGGAGCAGAGAACACTCTGGAGATTAGATGTGGGACTGATGGCGGATGAGGGAGTGTGTGCAAGAGTGCGGGGGTGTATTGAGAGATATCTGGAGGTCAATGACGACGGCGAGGTCCCTGTGGGAGTGGTATGGGAGGCACTAAAAGCGGTGGTCAGAGGAGAGCTGATCTCCATTGGGGCCCACAAAAGGAAAACAGAGGCCAAGGAAAGGGAAAGATTACTGGGGGAGATTTTAAGGGTGGATAGGGAATTTGCAGAGACCCCGGAGGAGGAATTGTACAGGGAGAGGAGACGACTCCAGACGGAATTTGACCTTCTGACCACCAGAAAGGCGGAGGTACTGTGGAGGAAGGCACAGGGGAGGAGGTATGAATATGGGGAAAAGGCGAGTCGCCTGTTGGCTCATCAATTGCGAAAGAGGGCAGCAGCGAGGGAGATAGGAGGAATTAGAGACGAAAGGGGAGACACGGTGCGAAGGGCAGGAAAGATAAATGAGGTGTTCAAGACCTTCTATGAGGAACTGTATAGGTCTCAACCCCCAGAGGGAGAGGAGGGGATGCGGCAGTTCCTGGACCAATTGAGGTTCCCGAAAGTGGAGGAGCGGGGGGGTGGTAGGCCTGGGGGCACCGATTGGGGTGGACGAGGTTATTAAGGGACTGGGAAGCATGCAAGCAGGGAAGGCCCCAGGACCAGACGGGTTCCCGGTGGAGTATTACAGAAAATATGTGGACTTGTTGGCCCCGTTGATGGTGAGGACGTTCAATGAGGCCAGGAAAGGGGGGACTCTAACCCCGACGATGTCGGAGGCGACGATATCGTTAATTTTGAAGAGGGATAAAGATCCGTTGCAGTGCGGGTCCTATAGACCCATTTCATTATTGAACGTGGACGCCAAATTGTTGGCAAAGGTACTGGCATCAAGGATAGAGGACTGTGTCCCGGGGGTGGTGCACGAAGACCAGACAGGGTTCGTAAAAGGGAGACAACTGAATGTTAACGTGCGACGACTATTAGGGGTGATAATGATGCCCCCAGTGGAGGGGGAAGCAGAGATAGTGGCGGCAATGGACGCAGAGAAGGCATTTGATAGGGTGGAGTGGGAGTATTTATGGGAAGTGTTAAGGAGGTTTGGGTTTGGGAACGGGTTTATTAGCTGGGTTAGACTTCTTTATGGGGCTCCAACGGCAAGCGTAGTTACAGGTCGACATAGATCGGAGTATTTCCGACTATATAGGGGAACAAGACAGGGATGCCCGCTGTCTCCATTGTTGTTCGCGTTGGCAATTGAACCTCTGGCCATGGCATTGAGAGACTCCAGGAAATGGAGAGGGGTGATTAGAGGGGGAGAAGAACACCAAGTCTCGTTATATGCGGATGACCTATTGTTATACGTGTCGGACCCAGCGGGGGGGGATGATAGAGGTTATGCGAATTTTGAGGGGGTTCGGGAATTTCTCGGGGTATAGGCTAAACATGGGGAAGAGTGAATTATTTGTGATACATCCAGGGGACCAGAGTAGAGAGATAGAAGGCTTGCCTCTAAGGAAAGTGGAAAGAAACTTCCGATACCTGGGGATTCAGATCGCTAGGAGCTGGGGAACCTTGCACAGACTTAATCTGACACGGTTGGTAGAACAAATGGAGGAGGACTTCAAGAGGTGGGACATGCAGCCTCTATCGCTGGCGGGCAGGGTGCAAGCAATTAAGATGATGGTCCTCCCGAGGTTCTTATTTGTATTTCAATGTCTCCCTATACTAATCACGAAGACCTTTTTTAATAAAATAGACAGGAGCATCACGAGCTTCGTGTGGGCAGGGAAAGTTCCGAGAGTAAGGAGGGGGTTCCTTCAGCGTAGTAGGGACAGAGGAGGATTGGCACTACCGAACTTGGGCGATTACTATTGGGCTGCCAATGTGGCAATGATACGTAAATGGATGATGGAGGGTGAGGGAGCGGCGTGGAAAAGACTGGAGAGAAAGTCCTGTAAAGGGACGAGTTTAGAGGCGCTGGTGACGGCGCCGCTACCGATCTCACCTAAAACGTTTACCACGAACCCGGTGGTGGCGGCAACATTGAATATCTGGGGACAGTGGAGGCGACAGAGAGGGGTGCGGGGAGCCCTGGTGGGGTCCCCAATCAGGAACAACCATAGGTTCGCCCCAGGAAGAATGGATGGAGGATTTCAGAGCTGGTACCAGTTGGGAATTAGGAGGGTGGGAGATTTATTTATAGATGGGACTTTTGCGAGCTTGGGAGCATTGGAGGAAAAGTATAAGTTGCCCCGGGGAAATTTCTTGAGATATATGCAGGTGAGGGCATTTACTAGACAACAGGTGAGGGAATTTCCGTTGCTCCCGACACAGGGGATACAGGACAGGGTGCTTTCAGGGGTGTGGGTCGGAGAGGGCAAGGTGTCAGAGATTTACCGAGAGATGAGGGAAGAGGGGGAGGAGTCGGTGGGCGAACTAAAAGGAAAGTGGGAAGAAGAACTAGGGGAGGAGATAGAGGAGGGTATGTGGGCTGATGCCCTAAGTAGGGTGAATTCCTCTTCCTCATGCGCCAGGCTTAGCCTGATTCAATTTAAGGTGCTACATAGAGCACACATAACGGGAGCAAGATTGAGCAGGTTCTTTGGAGTGGAGAATAAATGTGGGAGGTGTGGCGGGAGCCCGGCAAACCACGCACATATGTTTTGGGCGTGCCCGGCACTGGAAGGGTATTGGAAGGGAGTGACGGGAGTGATTTCGCGGGTGGTAAAGGCCCGGGTCAAACCAGGCTGGGGGTTAGCTCTATTTGGAGTTGCGGAAGAGCCGGGAGTGCAGGAGACGAAAGAGGCTGACGTTGTGGCCTTTGCGTCCCTAGTAGCCCGGCGCAGGATCCTACTCATGTGGAAGGAGGCGAAACCCCCCGGACTGGAGGCCTGGGTAAATGATATGGCGGGGTTCATTAAACTGGAGCAGATAAAGTTTGCCCTGAGAGGATCGGCTCAAGGGTTCACCAGGCGGTGGCAGCCATTTCTCGACTACCTAGGGGAACGTTAGAGGGAAGACAGATGACCAGCAGCAGCAACCCAGGGGGAAGGGGGGGGGAGGGGTTTAGTTTAGTTTCGGTCAAAGATAAAGGGATTTTGTTACTTGTGTATTGTTAAAAATTTCTGTATTGTTATTGTTGCGTTTGCTTTGTAAGAGGGGAAAAATTGTTGTTTGGGAAAAAAATTTCAATAAAACATATTTAAAAAAAAAAAAACAGTGATGTGTCTGCAGCTTGAGGAGCTTTGGGGCAGTAGAGCTGCAGACACAATGATGAATCAGGAAGTGGAAAAGGTACCTGGACATTTTATTCCAGGAGGCGGTCACAGTCCTTAGATAGGCAGAATTTTAGAGTTGGTCAATAGTCGGGGACAGGAAGGTGTGACTGCAAGTCATGCAGATATGGGGATCGAGCGCATAGTGATCGAGAAGCCTCAGAACATCAAAGCTAATCACCTCTGAATAGTTACCTGAACCACACGGCAATTGCCATGGAGTTAAACAGATTGGAGAATTAAATGAGTGGTTCAGAGTGGTGTGGGAAGATGAAGTTTTGATTCATGGGGCACTGGTATCAGTACACAGGGAAGAGTGAGCTATTCCATTGGGATGGGCATCAGAACAGTATAGCAATGTGGGTAAAGGTAAGCAGTATGGGACAGGTAGGTACAGAGAGTTCAACAAAAAATGTACATCATTGAATAAAATCATCGCAGGGAACAGAGTAAAATGAAATTAAAGCTTCTTTATCAGAATGCACGAAACCTGTGTAAAGAAACTGCAGAAAGATAAATGAAGTAGTGGCAGAAATAGAGGTGAATGATTTCGATTTATCATCATTACAGAGATGCAGTTACACTGTGATCAAGGTTGGGAAATAAACATTCCAGGATACACCTTATTTTGGAAAGACTGACAGAACGACAAAGGAGGTAGAGTAACCTAGAACTCCTACAGTGCAGAAGGGGGCCACCCGGCCCATCAAGTCTGCATCGACCCCTCAAAAGAAGACCCCACCCAGGTAGTCCTTACAGGTTTAAGGACATTAGTGAGAAAAGACTTTGACCTTTGAAGAATATGGCTGGAAATTTGGAATAGCAAAAGTCAGAAAACCCTGGTGGGAGTAGCTTATTGGCCCCTAACAGTAGTAATACCTTTGGGAAGAGTATTAAACAAGAAATTATTGAAGCCTGTAATAAAGGAAATACAATAATTGTGGGATACTTTAATCTGCATACAGAATGGACAATGAAATTAGCGGGAAAGAGGTCTAGAAGATGAGTTTATATAGTGTAACCGATGAGAGATAAAGCTATCTTAGATCTAGCATTGTATAATGAGGAGGGTTAATCAGCAATGTTGTCGTAAAAGATCCACTGAGATATAGTGATCATAATTCCATGTTAAGTTTAAAAGTGACATATTCCAATCACAATCAAAAATCTTAAACTTAAACAAAGTCAACTGCATAGAAGGGAGAAAAGGTTAATTGGGTAACTAGACTAGAGGGTATGGAGATAAATGAACAGTGGGAAACATTTAAAGAAAAATTTGAACTGTTCAACAAAAATGCACTGTATTGAAGAACAAAAACTCAGTAAGAAGGGCCATCTGTAGCTCAATCAGGAAGTTTATTTTTTTAAAGTATATTGATTTGATTTTTTTCATAATAATCAACACAAACTAGAACAATAGAATGCAAAAAAAATCACAAGCAAATATAAAGTTTAAAAAAACAAACCAATAATTAACTTAATTGCTAAAACTATCGTAAACCCAAACTACATGCTTTGCCCAAGGGTGGATTATTCTAGGCCGAGATCGCTGATCCGGGGGGGGGGGGGGGCGGGTATGGCAAAGGCGTTAATTGCTTATATGGAGGAAATGAGGGGGCGGGGGGGGGGGGGGGGGGGTGGAAGAGAGAACACACAGATCCTTGGGGGTTTGGGCATCCGGGGGGGGGTGGACTGTGAGCTGTATATTTATTTTCTTGTTGTTTAATGGGGAATCGAGTAGTAGTATTATGGGGCAATTGTAAGCTATTCTTTGCTGGTGTGAAGTTAAAGAGTTTAATATTGTATTCATAATAATGTTTTGTTTTAAAATAGCAAAGCCCTATTTTTTCATGCAATCATTCCTGGAGCGAATCATTCTTTCCGCAGACTTACAAAATTGACTGAAATATGGGGGTTTCAGTCCAGTATGCTAGCCACTGTTGGGATCTGGTCCGGGATCGTAATATACTTCAGGCGGGGGATGAGAATCCACCCTCACCCACCATTTTGAGGAACATGTCCAAAGAAGTATTCCGTGGGGGTATGGCCCGCGATCCCCTCCGGCAACCCCACAATCCGGATGTTCTGCCTCCTGGACCTGTTCTCCAGGTCATTCAGCTTGGCTCTTAATGACTTATTGGTTTCAGCCACTGAAGTCCGGTCGGATTCCTACACGGCCGATCATTGTGGTCCGACAAAGCCACCTCCATTGCTCTTAATCGTGACTCCCTGGACTTCGACGGTCTTACTAATTTTTTCCAGAGACACACAAATGGGGGCCAAGGCCTCTTCGATTGAGATCCTCTAACACGATATGTTGGTGTTTCTCAAACTTTTTTGGCAAAATACGAGTGAGGACCTCGGCCATTAGTGGGGTGGACGGAAAGAGAGAGAAACCGACTCTGCCATCTTATTTCCCATTGAGCCCCTAGAAGCTTCAGACTCCGTCTATGTTATTCTCGAAGTCTGAATAAAGATTGTAGACTTCCAGTAAACACAAATACTTTATTCAGTTGGTTTGTTCTGTTTCCAGAGCTTAACTATATATAATACAATCAAGAGGTATGACCAGTGAAGCTAAGGTAAACTGCCTATGCTGAGCTGTCTCTGTCTGCTGCTGATCACTAGCCTTGTGCTTCTGAAAGAGGCGGATCCTCCCTTGGGCTGGACCCTTTATACCCGTCTCTGATGCTGCCCTCTAGTGATGCTGCGGCTGTTACATCTGTGCTGCAGTCCCTGGTGTATGTGCAGATGTATGTACAGATGTACAGATCACTACTCCGTTGACGAGTTTATGTTCAAAACTTTCTTTGGTTTGTTTTTTCTGGACACCTCAGCAAAGAGAGAACTCTAACTCAATAATTATCATGAGTTTCAAAGGAATAAACAACCAGTGGCGCCAAGAAAAAAGGCAAAAAGTTAAGCTCTCCAGTGAGAGCCACCTCGTGTGCGCCTTCCCCATACATTGCGCCATTGGAAGTCCACTCAGCAAGTTAAAGGCAGTATTAGATGAAAAGAGGCCAATAATGTTGCAAGAAACTGTAATAAGTCTGAGGATGGGAGTGTTTTAGAAAGCAGCAAAAGGCTCCAAACAGTTGATAAAAAGGGAGAAAATAAAGAGAGTAAACTAGCCAGAAATATAAAAACAAATTGTAAGAGCTTTTATAAGTATATAACAAAAGAATAGCTAACATTGGTCCCTTAGAGTAGGGACAGGAGAAACTAAGTATGCAAAAAAAGAATAGCTAGACAGGAAAAACTATCACAGAGAACAAGGAAATTGCAGAGGCATTGAACAAAAATTGGGTCTGTCTTCACCAAATTCCACACCAGAAATAGTGCAAAGTAAAAGGCTTGAGAATCATTTGCAGGCATCTTCAGCCATAAGTGCCAAGTGGATAATCCATCTCGGCCTCCTTCTAAGGTACCCAGCATCACAGATGCCAATCTTCAACCAATTCGATTCACTCCTTGTGACATCAATAAATGGCTGAGGACACTGGAAACTAAAAGCTACGGGCAACATTCCAGCAATCAGCACCCAAGACTTGTGCTGCAGAATTAGCTGTGCCTCTAACCAAGCAATTCCAGAACATCTACAATACTAGCATCTACCCGGCACAGTAGAAAATTGCCCGGGTATGTCCGGTCAACAAAAAGCAGGAAAAACTGAACCTGGCTAATTACTGCCCCATCAGTCTGCTCTGTATCATCAGCAAAGTGATGGAAGGGGTCGTCAACAGTCCTATCAAGCGACACTTGCTCACTGATGCTCAGTTTGAGTCCCATCAGGGGAGTTCTGTCCACCAAAGATGGATAGAGGTAGGTGTGTGCAACATCGACAAGATGTACTGCTGTAACTCACCAAGGCTGCTTTGAGAGCACATTCCAAACTTGCGACCTCTATCATCTAGAAGGACAAGGGCAGCAGATGAATGGGAACACCACCACCTGCAAGCTTCCTTGCAAGTCACTTCACTGTCACCGCGTCGAAATCCTGGAACTTCAATCCTAACAGCACTGTAGGTGTTCCTCCAACACATGGAGTGCAGCAGTTCATGAAAACAACACACCACCAACTTCTCAAGTACAATTAGGTATGGGCAATAAATGCTAGCCTAGCAATCAACACTCACATCCCAATGAAGAAATATGAAAAAAAATAACCCAGGGGCTAAAAATTGAGGAAATTAAGAAAATTATATGAACATACAAATTAAGTGCTCAGTTCCTCATTACTACTAGAGAAATAACAGGGATTAAAATCTGATAAATCCCCAGACCCCGGGTCCAAAAAGAGACAACTGCAGAGACAGTGGTTGTGCTAGCTAGCTATGAAATATACAGCTATGGCCTACTCGTTTGAAAGTTGGCAAATGTTACACTACTTTTTAAGAAAGGAAAGGAAAAGAAAGAAGTGAACTATAGGCCAGTTAGCCTAATGTTAGTTGTTGGGAAAATGCTGGAATTTATTAAGGAAGTCTTAAAAATACACCTAGAAAAACAAATTAGAATAAGTCAATATGGTTTTGCTAAAGGGAAATCTTATTTGACAAATGTATTTGTTTTTGAGCGTAGATATCGGGGAACCAGTAGATATGGTGCACCAAGATTTTAAAAGTCATTCGATAAGGTGCTGCACAAAAGTTTAATAAACAAATAACGTCTCATGGAATTGGGGTTAGTATATTCGCATGGATAGAGGATTGGTTAATGGGTAGAAAACAGAGTGGGCAGAAATTGAACTTTTTCAAGTTGGCAGGCAGTGAACAGGAACATAGGAATTAGGAGCAGAAATAGGCAATACAACCCTTGGAGCCTGCTCCGCCATTCAATCAGATCATGGCCGATCTCTTCCTGGTTTCAAATCCACCTCCCCATCTGTTTTCCATATCCTTTTAACCTGTTTTTTAATTAGAAATATATCTATCTCCTTCTTGAAATCATTTTATGACTCCGATTCCACCGCACTCTGGGGCAGCGAGTTCCACAAATTCACCACCCTCAGAGAGAAGTAGATCCTCCTCATCTCAGTTCTAAATCTACCAACAATCAACCTATACCCAAGACCTCTAGTTCTAGATTATCCCACAAGGGGGAACATTTGGTCAACGATTACTTTTTGTATTTTATATACTGGAATGGCGGAAGGATCAGGGCTGGGACATCAGCTATTTGCAATTTATATTAATGACTTAGATGAAAAGACAGAGTCATGTTTCTAAGTTTGCTGATGATACCAAACAATGTTGAAAGACAAGCTGTGGGGAGGGCACAGATGCTGCAAAGAAAAACAGGCAGGGTCAGTGAGTGGGCAACAAGGTGGCAGATGGAGTATAATATAGGGAAATGTGAAGTTACTCACTCTGGTTGTAAGAATAAAAATAATATTTTTTCAACAGTGAAAAACTTGTACGTGTTGATATTTAAGGAGACTTAGGTGTGCTGGTACAAGTAATGCAGAAAGTCAGTATGCAACTAGGAAGACAATATGTTGGCCTTTATTGCAAGGGGAATGGAGGTACAAGAATAAAGAAATCTTGCTACAGTTGCACTGGGTTTTGGGAGACCACATCTAGAATAGTGTGTGTAGTTTTGATCTTCAAATCAAGAACGGATAGGCTTGCATTGGAGGTGGTACAGCAACGGTTCACAAAACTGATCTCTGGGATGAGGATGTCATCCTATCCAAAGCTTTGACAAAGAGTCATCCAGACTCAAAACGTTAGCTCCCTTCTCTCTCTACAAACACTGTCAGACCTGAGATTGTCCAGTATTTTCTGTTTCTGTACAGTTAAGATATAGTTTTGGAAGAGATGGCTTAGAAATTCAGTTGTGTCCATTTTTAGGTGTCATACCCATGCAGTGCAAACGACCCATGTTCAAATGAGAAGGTCCGAGAATCCTGGAATTTTAGCACTCAGATCTCATTACCAAGCAGCTGGTTTAGAGCTAGGAGACTCTCAGATTCATTCACTAAATTTCAGATAGGTGACTGGTTAAGGTCACAGATGTTTGGAGGATGAACAGCTGGACCTCTGAATGCTATCCCAGGGCTGTCAGGGGTCAGGAAAGATGAGGTCTGGAATATTGTTGGGGGGTAAGAAGTTGGAGTTATGAATGAGATCAAGGATTTTGAGAGCGACTGAGATTGTGGTAAGTATTTGCCTTTGTTTAATTCCATGCTTTTTAGCATTGGGTTTCTTCGAGGTAGATCAGCACTGGTGCTGGCTGGAATGTGGGAGTCGCAGGCTAAGTCAGGATTTATTGCCCATCCTTACCTGCCCTTCAGTAGGTGGTAGAGCTACCTTTTAGAACCGCTGCAGTCCTTGAGATGTAGGTACACCCACAGAGGGGATTTCAGGATTTTGACCCAGCGACGGTGAGAGAATGGCAATGGTGAGTGACTGACTGAGAGGGGAACCTCCATGTTCCCAGGTATCAGCTGCTCATGTCCTTCTAGATGGTAGTGGTCGTGGATTTGGAAGGTGCTGCCTCAGGAATCTCAGTGAATTCCTGCAGTGCATTTTGTTGATGATATCCAGAGCTGCCACGGTTTGTCGGTGGTGACGAGATTAAATGTTTGTGGAAGGGGTATCATTCAAATGGGCTGCTTTGTCCTGGATGGTGTAGAGTTGCTTGAGTGCTATTGGAGCTGCACTCATCAAGGCAAGTGGGGGATATTCCATAATACTTCTCACTTGTGCCTTGTAGATAGTGGACAGGCTTTGGCGGGGGTTGGGTGGTCAGGAGGTGAATTACCTGCTGCAGGCTTCCTCGCCTTTAACCTGGCCTGGTAGCTAGTTCCAGTTCAGTTTCTGGTCAATGGTAACAGTGTTGACAGTGGAGCATTCAATGATGATAATGCCACTGAATATCATGAGACGATGGTTAGATCCTCTCTTGTTGGAGATGGTCATTACCTGGCATTTATGTGGCACAAATGTTGCTTGCCACTTGTCAACTTAAGCCTGGGTATTGTTTGGGTCTTGCAGCATTTGGAGATGAACTGCTTCAGTATCTTGAGTCGTCGTGAATTGCGCTGAACATTGTGCAGTCAACCGTGAGCATCCCCACTTCTAACTTTATGAGGGAAGGAAGGTCATTGATGAAGCAAGTGAAGACGGTTGGGTCTAAGAGACTATCCTCTGGAACACCTGCAGTGATGTCCTGGAGCTGAGATGATTGACAGGCAACCATCACAACCATCTTCCTTTGTGCCAGGTATGACTCCAACCAGCGGATAGTTTTCCACCTGATTCCTTTAGACTCATTTTTGCTAGGGCTCCTTGGTGCCATACTCGGTTAAATGCTGCCTTGATGTCAAGGGCAGTTACTCTCATCTCAGCCCAAGCATTCAGTTATTTTGTCTATGTATAACCCAAGGCTATAATGAGGTCAGGAGCTGAGTGACCCTGGCGGAACCCAAACTGAGCATCCGTGAACAGGTAATTACTGAGTAACTGCTGCTTATTAGCACTGTTGATGGCCCATTCAAACACTTTATTGATGAGTGACAGTAGACTGATAAGGCGGTAATTGGCCAGGTTGGATTTGTCCTGCTTCCTGTGTACAGGACATATCTGGGCAATTTTCTACCCCACTGGGTAGATGTCTGTGTTGTAGCTGTACTGGAACAGCTTGGCAAGTTCTGGAGCACAATGACTATTGCCGGAATATTGTCATAGAATCATAGAATTTACAAAGCAGAAGGAGGCCATTCGCCCCATCGAATCTACACCGGCCCTTAAAAGAACACCCGACTTAAGCCCAGTATCCCTACCTAACCACGGGACACTAAGGGGCAATTTAGCACGGCGAATCCACCTAATCTGCACATCTTTAGACTGTGGGAGAAAACTGGAGTATCCGGAGGAAACCCACACATACACGGGGAGAAAATGAAAACTCCACAAAGAGTCACCCGGGGCCAGAATTGAACCCAGGAGTTGTGAGGCAGCAGTGCTAACCACTGTGTCACCGTACCGCCCCTGGTGGGCGCACAGCCTTTGCAAGATACAGTGCTTTTAGCCGTTTCTTGATATCACCCAGAGTGAATCGAATTGGCTGAAAACGGACATCTGTGATGTAGGGGACCTCCAGGGGAGACTGAGATGGATCATCCACTCGGCACTTCTGGCTGGAGATTGTTGTGAATGCTTCAGCCTTATCTTTTGCACAAATACGCTGGGCTCCACCATCATTGAGAATGGAGATATTTGAGGAGCCTCCTCCTCCAGTGAGTTGTTTTATTGTCCAACACCATTCACAGCTTGACATGGCAGGACAGCAGAGCTAAGACCTGATCTGTTGGTTGTGGACTTGCTTAGTTTTGGCTATAACTTGCTGCTTATGCTCTTTGGCACACAAGTAGTCCCGTGTTCTAGTTTCACCAAGTTAACACCTCATTTTTAGGTATATCTGATGTTGTTGCTGGAGTGCCCTCCTGCATTCTTCATTGCAAGAAGCAGAAGGCATTGGGCCCTTTATTAGCACATATTGATGGCTTAATGCGTGCTTCAGATGAAGGAAAGGACACCTTTTCTTGACGTGCATCAAAATGGCATCCGGTGTGGCCCATAGCAGAATTGGGTGCACATAGAAAGGGTGCCATTTTGGACAAAGTAGCACCGATAGCAGGAAAAATTTGGGTACGACGGAGCTGAATTTCTAAGCTGGCGCATTTAAAAAATATAGCAGCGCATTCATGAGTTGAGTATATACCTGCAACACAGTTTTGTTCCCACACATAAAACAGCTACGTATGACCCCAAAAAAGTTTTTAAAAATACACAAACGTGCATTCAGTCACAGATGTTTCAAATATTAAATGATATGCAAACTAAACCTTAGTGCAGTATGACAATTCTATGAATGAAGGTAATCACTTTCGTCTGACAACTCTTTTAATACAATTTCACAGTATGAAGTACAGCTTAAAGAACAGCATTACCAATTGTATAATTTATGATGATAGGTTCACTAAGATTAAAAACACCCACAACTACAGTGCACAAACCTACAGCATTTTAATCCCCTTAATGTCAATTAATTCCTGGTTGAAGCATGTGAGTTTCATTCTTTGTCATAAAATTATGGTTATCCATTGCATTATAAGTGCATAAACAACTCATCATTTTCTACTTAAAATGCTCTTGGGTAGATAGTTGATGTAGTAACTTGAAAAAAATAGGACACAAACTGTTGAAAGGCATTACTTGGACCGAGTTTAAACAAGTGACCATATATTGAGAGTTCAATGCCTAACCTACTTACGCTGTAAAGACAAACTATTGCTTTGAGGTTCCATACTTCCAATTGGAGGAGCTACTATTTGATGGGTATGGTGTGATAAGCATGACCACAGCAAGGACTGTCTCATCCTATAATGAATTATACCGTTCACCAAGTCTTGGGGATGGGGGAACTTCTGGTCTTCTCTGTCTAACTATTAAGACTTAAAACCATGCTTGCCAGTTTCCAGATAATCAACCAGTGACCAACCTGTCAGGTAGAAAAGGGATGGAAAAAGAGGCAAAACGTCTTTTAGGTCATATTAAATGACATGCCTACTCCAAGTCAATACCTTTTAGTATATGCAGCAGTGCTACACTGGAACCAGAGAGAGCCATATACTCCAGAACATAGTGAAAGAGTCAGCTTGAATCATTGCTAAAAAGCCGAAGCAGTGGGTCAATTTGGATAACCTGTACATGAATACCCTGATTAGTGCACTTGGCTGTTAAGTTGCATCACCTCCCTTTGTATATTTGTTGGGGAAGATGGGTGTGTTGCTGGTGGTTTGTGTGTGTGGTGGTGGTGGTGGTGGGGGGGTCCCTTAGCCTTGGGTTCTTTTCAAACTGCATCTCCTTTGCACTCCATGTCAGGCAAACAGATGCCATTATTATACCCTAACTCTCATAGTTCAATTTACAGTCTCTCAAATTGGACAACGGGCTCCCAGGCGTTTGAACATCTGGCTGACCAAAAAGGATATCAGCTCTCGAAATGTTTCCTTGAACATCTCGGGTGTTAAGTTGTTACAACATTAACTCATTTAACAGGAGAAAGCAGTGTACTCCAAACTGGCAATAAAGAGGTTATACAATTAAAATAGACTTTATCTCATTAGATTTAATAGGAATATTCAATACAGAAATTAATCAATGCAGGTGCAAACATTACCTTAACTAGTGATAATTGCTTAAGTAACCTTTCTTAAACCTACAAGTTTGCTGAATTTACACTGTAGTGGGTCGGATCTCAAACAACAATAAGTCAGAGTATAATAATAATCTTTATTAGTGTCACAAGTCGGCTTACATTAGCAATGCAATGAAGTTACTGTGAAAAGCCCTTACAGAAGGGAGATAGAGAACCTAGTGGCATGGTGCAACAACAAAAATCTCTCCCTCAATGTCAGCAAAGCGAAGGAGCTGGTCATTGTCTTCAGGAAGCAAAGTGTCGTGCACACCCCTGTCTGCATCAAGGTGCCGAGGTGAAAATGGTTGGCAGCTTCAAATTCCTAGGTGTGCACATCACCAACAATCTGTCGTGGTCCACCCACGATGACCAAGAAAGCACAAAGGCAATTATACTTCCTCAGGAAACTAAGGAAATTTGGCGTGTCCACATCGACTCTGAGCAATTTTTATGGATGCACCATCGAAAGCACCCTATCTGTCTGCATCACATCTTGGTATGGCAACTGCTCCGGCCCAAGACCGTAAGAAACTACAAAGAGTAAACAAACCCCAGTCCATCACGCGAACCCGCCTCTCATCCATTGACTCTGACTACACCTCCCACTGCCTTGAGAAAGTGGGCAGCATAATCAAAGACCCCTCCCACCCAGGCTATTCTCTCTTCCAACCTCTTCCATCAGGCAGAAGATGGAAACGTCTGAGAACACAAACTAACAGATTCAAAAACAGTTTCTTTCCCCACTCTTACCAGACTCCTGAATGACCCTTTTATGGACTGAACTGATCTTCTCTACTGTGTAGCACTACACTCCGTATGCTTTACCCGATGTCTATGTCTATATATTTACATTGTGTATTGTACATGGGAGATGGGGCGTAGTGGTATTGTCGCTGGACGGGTAATGCTCTTAAGGTCCCAGGTTCGAATCCCACCATGGCAGATGGTGAAATTTGAATGCAATGAAAATCTGGAATTAAAAGTTTAATGAAACCATAGCCGATTGTCGTAAAAACACACCTGGTTCATTAATGTGCGTCAGGGAAGGAAATCTGCTGTTCTAACCCGGTCTGGACTCCAGACCCACACAGCAATGAGGTTGTCTCTTAACTGCCCCACACTGAAATGGCCAAGCAAGCCACTCAGTTCAAGGACAATTAGGGATGGGTAACAAATGCTGGACCCAGCCAGCAACGGCCACATCTCAAGAACGGATTTTAAAAATATTTATCATAAGTCCCATGTTTTTCATGTATAGAACGATCGTTGTACCTCGGTATACGTGATAATAAATCTAAATAGCTAGATTCAAACTGGTAGTTCTTTAGAAGAGTCAATGAAGAGCAAATCTCTTGCCCAAGTACAAAATTGTTTATCATTCTCTGCAATATATAAATATTTGTCTGACAGAATGTTTTAAATCAATTATGTACATCAGAACAAAGCGGATACCTAAATAGCATTTTAAGTAAATAATGGATAATGAGAATGAGCTATAGAATAGCAAGTTGTCACATCCATGTAGTGTTAACCAGTGGCTTTATGGAAAATGGATAATCTGGTTTAAAGCATGGTAAGAGAGGTCAGATGACCTCTCATCTTGCCTGCCAATATACATGAAACTGCACAAGACTGTAAGTAGCCTGCTTGCCTGGAAAGGCTATTAAAATGTAAAATACCTTTTGGGGCATAACAATGACAAAACATTAAAGTGCATTAGATCATTCATGTAGGTTTAATAGCTACTGTTGTCCAAATACCCACAGAAACCGAAGCACAGTAGTCATGCAGACTTCTTGGTTGTAGGATAGAATTTCAGAATGGCAGTGAGGAGAAACCCATTCATTCACAAGGAAATGCAAATGACTGAAACTCAAACCCTTTTGTTTGTCAACATTTAAGTTGCCAGGGACATTGGAAAAACAGATACCATGGTTACCTGACAGAAACCAAGTCAGTGGTGGGCAACCTGTGGCCTGGAGGCCACATGTGGACTATCTGGGTTCTGAGTGCGGTACACAAGACATGTTGTTGACCCTTGCCAACATGCAGGGTTGCCACATTCTGCTGATTTCTGTCTACATACCTTTTTCCCTTCCAATATGAGTGAAGTGGAGTGCACGTAAAGAAAGGTCAAGTAAAGCGAGGTGCATGCTGATTGCACACAGCATTGACTGTGAGAGCCGTGCACTCCCTCACCCAGTATAAAATATTTGGCATGTGTTAAATGTATTTAATCTTATTCATGGTGTCATGGTTAGTGAACAAACCCGATTTCAACCTTGCAGTCCAGAGGAGAACGGGGGTCACTCATGCGGCCCACTCACTAACTCATCATTGATTTTCTAAAGACTTTATTAACACATATTGAGGTCAGTCAGTCATTTGGGATGCAAGGAGAGAGAAGAGATCCAGCACTGCAAAGGAAGGAAATGCCTAGAATCCACTAAAAGGCAGACGAGTGGGTTTAGCCTTTTACCTACCAATTACACGAACCAAGACGAACTTTGCGTTAGGGGTTTTACTATCCCTTAACTTGGAGAAAAAACAGAAACCTGCTGCTACAATAGCATTTGTCACCAGAAACTTCAAGCCTCCATTTCTTCAGTGAACAAAATGGGAATAATCAAGTTTGCATTGTTTCAAGCTTCCACCTCGAATGACTCAACTATAAAAATGAATCTTTGGACATTTTAAAAATGTAACTGCAACCTCTTTTGTAATCACATTTTTGTATGTCTCTGCGTATCTGTGTGCGAGCTGTCGTGAATTAGTTTGCAGTTGAGAAATAAACATTCGCTTTTTTAAAAACTTGACAAAATCGGTCAATGTTTGAGAGTCGCAGCACTTCAGTAAAACAATCAATCTGCCGTCAGTCAGGAGGTGGAAAAAGAGGGAACCATTCCACCAGTTTTCAGGTAACAGGTTGGAGATAATGTGTTGAATTTTATACATTAGACAACAAGCAATTTGGTGGCAGGAGGGGAAATTGATCACTGGAAGTGTTAAAAAAAAAATCAGTATGTTTTCTACTAGTTTCACCATGTTAATTACTTAAGGTACAGAATTGAAGCCAAAGCCTTTGTAGACCAGAGTTAGATAACTTGGGCTGCATTAAATGCATTAACTGCTGAGGAACTAAGAGCTGTATTTGAGAAGGTAGGAATAAATGTAAGAGTAAAACAAGGAAGCCCAATGTTCATTAAAATTTTAGCTAATCATTTGGAGACTGATTCAGAAAGAGGAAGCAATTCTAGAACCAGAAACGGACAAAGTAACGTTAGCCATAATTCTACCAGAGACACCACAATAATGGAATTAAGAGCTTTATAAAACAAAGGGTGGCATGGTGGCGCAGCGGTTAACATTGCTGCCGCACATCGCCAAGGACCCGGGTTTGCACTTTCTCCCTGTTTCTGCATGGGACTCACCCCCACAACACAAAGATGTGTTGGCTATGCCAAGTTGCTCCTTAATTGGAATTAAAAAAAAAGTTTCATGATGAAGGGAAAGAAAAGTACGGAAAGAAAAAGAGCATAAAGTGATAGAGAAAGGGAAAGAAAATGCAAAAAGAAAGCGAGCAGAGAGAAGAAAGAGAAAGGTAAAGAGACCCCCAAGTGGAAAGGGAAAAGAGGAAAGAGAAATGACGCGCAAAAGATCGATCAAACAGTATCCGCAGGAAAGTGAAATCTGAAATTGGATAATGTGGGTGCCATCAGCAATTCAGATGCGGATGCGGAGCAAAGCTTCGATTCTCTGAAGCACTTTCAACAATACGATTATGATATGAAACATTTAAAACACACATTTTGAGCGTCAATCTGGGAGATGAGGATATTTAGAGGGACGAGATCCAGAGACTAGCCATTTGCCTATCGATTGAGGAACAAAGCCAGATCTTCATAGAATTTACAGTTACAGAATCATAGAATGTTCAGTGCAGAAGGAGGCTATTCGGCCCATCAAGTCTGCATTGGCCCTTGAAAAGAGCTCCCTACTTTAAAAAAAATAAATTTAGAGTACCCAATTATTATTCTTTTTTCCAATTAAGGGGCAATTTAGCATGGCCAATCCACCTAACCTGCACATATTTGGGTTGTGGGGGTGAAGCCCATGCAGACACGGGGAGAATATGCAAACTCCACATGGACAGTGACCCAGGGCCTGGATTCAAACCCGGGTCCACAGCACTGCAGTCCCAGTGCTAACCACTCCGCCATGTGCCGCCCCAAGAGTTCCCTACTTAAGTCAACACCTCCACCCTATCCCCTTAACCCAGTAACCGCACTTAACCTTTTGGACACTAAGGGCAATTTACCATGGTCAATCCACCTAACCTGCACATCTTTGGACTGTGGGAGGAAACTGGAGCACCCGGAGGAAACCCACGCAGACACGGGGAGAACGTGTAAACTCCGCACAGACAGTGACCCAAGCCAGGAATCGACCCTGGAGCTGTGAAGCAACAGTGATAACCACTGTGCCACCCACTGCAGGGGCTTGACTGCATCTCAAATGAAACAATGCCAGGAACCTGCAGCTGCAAGTAATAAGCTACTGCAAATTTGTCACCGGAAAAGGTCCAATTTCCATTTTATCAGTCAACCAAAAATTTAAACTGATCCTTAACACATCCTTACAACACATCTATTTGCTCTCAGTTGAGGGGTGGCCAAAAGGGGGAACCATCTTACCATTGCTCCCCTGTCTGTAACAAAGTCTAATGGAAACATTCATCAGCCACCTATTCCTCATCTATAAAATTGTTGAATTTATAGTAGTCACAACTTTCACCAATCTGGAATTGAAAAGACTAGAAGAAATTTGCTTCAAATCTCTCAATAATTTAACAGATCAGTCTGAGCAAGCTGCATTCTAATTTTCCCACTCCTCATGCAAAAGAGGTATCTTACAGCAGAGTAAGAGATATGGTTCAGCAAAAATGACTCTGCACAATCAAAATTCTACAATATCATAAAGGAGAAAATGATTAATTTCTAGAACACTAATTACAGTAACAGTGAAAATGAAGACAAATGGGAGTGTTACATTAAATGGTCCCGGCCAATTGAATTAGTTATGATATTTCTGAGAGTAAATTGGTTTATTTTCATATAATAGATTAATCATGTAGATCCTGTTACAAAAAGCTTCAGTTTAGAATTACTTATTTTTTTAAAAACTCTTTCATAGGATGTGAGTGTCGCTGGCTGGGTCAGCATTTGTTGCCCATTCCTAATAGGGATGTCTAGTGCTGCTCCTGGCATGCCCTCGTACATTCCTCATTGAACCAGGGTTGATCCCTTGGCTTGATGTTAATGGTAGAGTGAGGGATATGACAAGCCACAAAGTAACAGGTTATAATTTTGCTGCTGTTGATGGTTCACAGCATCTAACAGATGCCCAGTTTAGAATTCTTAAACCGGTGCTGAATCAATCCCATTTAATTTGCAGTTTGCAGTTATTGCCACATAACACAATGGAGGGCATCCACAGCACACTTGACATCGGGAAGACCAAACGTATATTGGTTGACCACTGCACACAACTTTGTTCAGTCACAAGTTGCCCTGAGCATCCAGTCGCCTGTCATTTTAATTCTCCACCTTGCTCTCATGCTGTTCTCGGCCCTCTGCCATCTGTGACGTTCCAATAAAACTCAAATGCAAGCTCGAAGAACAGCACTCTAGCTTTCAATTTGGCAATCTATAGCCTTTTTGATGCAACACTGAGATCAACAATTTAAATCCAAAATCTCTACCTTCCCAGTTTGTTTCCTTTTTCTTTGCAGCTATTCTCGTTTGGCTATTGTTTTTGCTTTGTGATGGCAGCTGTTTATCATTCAGCCATTCTCGAGACACATCTTTTGTTTCTCTCCTTGTTGTTATAAGATAAGAAATAGGACCAGTAGGCCAATTGGCACATTGAGTCTGCTCCATCATTTGATAAGGTATAGCTGATCTGATTCTGACTTTAACTCCACTTTCCTGTCTGCCTCCTATAATTCTAGACTCCCTTGTAGATCAAAAATCTGTCTAAGTCAGTCTTGAATATATTCAATGACCCAGCATCCAATGTTCTCTGGAGAAAAGAATTATAAATACTAATGATCCTCTGAGAGAAGAAATTCCTCCTAATCGCGATCTTAAATGGGAGACCCTTTATTTTTGTGCCCCATGAAGAGAAACGTCAGGATCGGCAGCCAGAGTTGCGAGCTCTACGACGGCTGCCTGCTAGCTCTCAGCAAAACAGGGAAATCTGTGGCCTTTTGATGCCAGCTTCTTTGGCTTAAAAGACCGCAGTTTTTCCGATGGCGTGGGGACTTAAGTCCCCAAAAGTCCCGTATCAGCCTCCCCGAACAGGTGCCGGAATGTGGCGACTAGGGGCTTTTCACAGTAACTTCATTTGAAGCCTATTTGTGACAATAAGCGATTTTCATTTCATTTCATTCAAAACAGAGAATCCAGCCCATTATATTTCTAACTTTTCCTAATTCTGATTGGCATGATACATCAATTCTGCTTTTCTCTCCACAGATGTTTTCTGACCCGAGTATTTCCTGCATTTTCAGTTATATTTTAGTGCATCAAATTTGTTTATATTATTTGCATAGACTTGCTTAATGTTGAATTGTATTTGCCAAATCAGTTTGCCTCAATAAGAATCAAAGCTTAACCTATCTCTATGTTGGACATAAGTTTGGTGGCACTGAAATGGCACTGGCTAAATTTCATGGAACCAAATACTGTGCTCCAGTTCCTCACATTTGAAAAAGGGAGTTCAACTAATTACTGCATTTTGTAAGATAGGTGGCTTTAAAGTATGCAGTACAAACGGCAATAATTTTCCGGCAAAATAAAAGGAGTATTACTGCAATGCATTATTTTAAATAATAATGCTGGTCTTCATTTAACATTGCATTCATCTGCAATATTGCACTTATACTAGTCTTCATTGTTACTGTTGCTGTAAGTAAATAACGCTTTTCTGGTAATGTAAATATCTCCTCTTTTAATATTTTGTACTTACCTCTTGCAATTAAGGGAAATAAGTATCCTTACAAACTTCCAAAAGATCAAGAGAAATACAATGTTATTTAAATAAAAACTTACTTCCGCTGTGCTTATTTTCCTGGAGCGTGGCTGTGGGGATTTTCGATGTATATAAATGGGATCAGAGACCATTGGCCTGAACAACAACGTGGCCTTTTCAGCATCTTCTCTTCTTGAAATTGTCTCCTCAACATTGTTGTTTGCCGGCAAAGCTTTGTTTCCATTGTCACTCTATCATTAAAGAATAATTGTTATTTTTACAAATATATCGGAAGACCAATTTCTACAATGTTTTTCTTCTCCATAAAGAAAAAAACGTGCACATTTCTGTAAGAAAAGGTCTTAGGACTTACTTAGTACTCAAATATTCCAGTGTACCAACTCTAACAATGACCTCACCAGAATTTGTCACTGCTTTTGCAAAACTGACAACTTTCTTACCCACGAGGCCCTTAAATTTCAATCTAGCATGAAAGTTCAAAATTACAACAAAGCAAAAAACTAAGAAAACTATGGACGTGGAACTTCCTTTTCTTAAAAAAACACCTCAAAATATTGGTACAGCCAGTATTTAATTAATTTTTTTTACAAAAATGAAGGGAGTACTTTGAATCAAATGTACACCTCCCTAAATTTTTCTCCTTTTTAAACAGAAATCAATAAACAAATCACCTTATGAGCAAGTTAAATAATTAATATGATGAAAACGGATTTCAGTATGTGCATGGTTAAAGGAAGTAAATAGGAGATAAATGATTTTGTATATAGTAGGACATTAACAGTTGCTTAGGAACATAGAACTTGAATATTACTGAAAAGGCAGACATGCTGCAGAAGCTTTTCATCCTCATCACGATAAATGCAAGAATGCCAAATTTCAAACAACTACAGCAATTTATACTAGAGGAGAAGAGGATGGAGTGATGACTCAGATGGCATAGGCATTGCCATGGGGAAATCAACAGGGAAATTAAGCTTCCCAAGCTCCAGGATAATTCAAGAAAGGTGTAAGACTCGAGTATATTCCTTTTGTTTACAGAGAACCAATCCCCATAAATGGTTGTGTTACCTCTAGCAAGCATGAGCCACATTATGAGCTCACCTGATTATCTTAAATTGGCTGCTCAGCAGGTTCTGCCCAATCACAGAATTTCATCTAACTGCAGAAGTTTTGTTTGGGGTTTTGCAAGCATGGGCTGGTTAGAGTCTGTACTCTGTCTATTATGAACAACCAAACAAATGTACTGTATGATTTGACCAGCCAATTGCTGGGATGTGCATGTGGTATTGCAGCGGCACTAAAATTCATACACAACATTGCTCGATTGTGTGGTAGGCAGAACATCTTTTGGGATGGACGGCAGCATCCTGTTAATGAAAAATATCACTTGCATAGTCACAGCATAGTAGCAGTGTGAAATGGTTTGCTTAACTTGTTGTTCAAAGTGAAGTAAGATAAAAGCATCCTTCATGTACAAGTTCCTTCTACTTTAAATAATACTCCATTATTGCTGTTGAGACATGTTGCCAAAGCTTTTTGTCTTGCATTCATCAGGACAAACTCTAAAATGTCAAATTTCAAACAATGACAACAATTTGGCTTCCGGTTGCGGCTATGCCTGGGTAGGTCGCACGGTCGGCTGCTCCCGCCGAGAATGGACTTTTGGGCCCTTTTAAGGAGCTCCAGCGGCACTTGGACGACGATTCCCGGTGCGGGAAGGAAGCAGTGAGGTTCCCCCAGCACTGCATGCAGTGGACCAGGATCGGAGCAGTCAAAAAAGTGGCACTAGAGAAGAGAGGAGAACGGGCGCGAAAAAGCAAGATGGCGGCGGGCGGGGACCAGGCAGCGTGGGCTCAGTGGTCTCGGGAGCAGCAGATGTTTTTGAGAAGCTGCTTTGCGGAATTGAAGGCGGAGATGTTGGCTCCTATGAAGGCGTCGACTGAAAGGCTGGTACAGACCCAGAAGATGCAGAGGACAGCGATAAAGGAGGTGCAATAGAAGGCCTCTGATAATGAGGATGAGATCCTGGGCCTGGCTGTCAAAATGGAAGCACACAAGGCGCTGCATAAAAAATGGCAGGAGAAGTTCGAGGACCTGGAGAATAGATCGAGGAGGAAGAATCTGCGGATTCTGGGTCTCGCTGAGGGCGTGGACTGGTCGGATGCTGGGGCATATGTGGCTACGATGCTGAGTACGCTGATGGGCACGGGAGCCTTCCCGAGGCCCCTGGAGGTGGATGGGGCGCACAGGGTCCTGGCGAGGAGGCCGAGGGCGAATGAGCCGCCGAGGGTCGTGGTGGTGAGGTTCCACCGCTTCACCGACAGGGAGTGTGTCCTGCGATGGGCGAAAAAGGAGCAGAGCAGTAGGTGGGAGAATGCCGAAATCTGCATCTATCAGGACTGGTGTGCAGAGCTGGCCAAGAAGCAGGCAGGGTTCAACCGGGCCAAGGCGGTTCTCCACGGAAAGGGGATGAAGTTCGGGCTGTTACAGCTGGCGCGGCTGTGGGTCACGTATCAGGACCGTCACCACTATTTTGATACGCCGGATGAGGCGTGGACCTTTATCAGAAATGAGAAGTTGGACTCAAATTAATGATTTGTAGCATGCTATGGGGGATGCTGGGGAGTGGGAGGGGGCAATGTTTTTTCTTTATGTGGGCTTTGGGGAGGGTTGTCCCCCGCGTTTTCTTGGGGTTGTGTGGGCCTGTGGTCCTGGGCCTTCGGGGATTGGGGTGAGGCTGCAGGTGGAAGGAGCTGCGCCACAAGGGGCGGGGTCGGCCCAGGCAGGGAGCGCAGGCTTTTTCCCACAAAAAATGGGGGGGGGGGCCGAGGCAGGGGGCGGTACTGGCTTGGTGTCCACATTGGTGTATAGGGGGGGACTTTGGCCACCCCACTTTAGTGGGGGGAGGGCTGGAGACACTGTTGCTCTTATTAGCCTTAGTTTTATTAGCTCTAATTATGTCACCATTGCTCACGAGTCGCCAGGTATCTTTCTGATACCGCCACGTGATTCAGGCTGTAGTTATGATTAATAAGACAGCACACCGCTTAGTGAGATTAAATCAACGGTTATTTATTATGTACAGCAATAAATACTTACACAATAATCCTACTTTCTACATCACTACCTACCACTACTGGCCAATACTTAACTTTTGGAAATGGCCCACCAGGTCAGGGAAATGAATGGCTTATCGAATTGGGTCTGGGGAGCGCGATTCAAAAGGCTGATACAGGTCGATGGCTAGGAGTCTCTATCGGGTAGCGATCGCTGGAGTCAAACTTACGGTTGCTGGTCGATGGTTCTTGCGAAGGTTGCGAGCAGGAGAAGAAGGGTGAGAAGGGTCGATCTGAACTTGGCCCCTGTCTTTTATAGGTTCCAGGGGCCTCCCGCCTCTCAGGGCGGACCTTGACCCTGGTCCCAAGTGATTGGACTTGTTCCCAATCACTGGGTTTGATATGCTCCAATAATGGGGCGATTCCTTGATCGTGGGGTGGTCGTTCACCTTTCTTTGTCTCGGCCACTGCTGGCGCCGAGAGGTCTGGATCGGCATTCAATTGCTAATATGTTGCAATTTTTCCCGGGGATAGCCGATTAAACTGCAGATGTCTGTGTTGATGCGCTGCTAATGGTCGCAGGTATCGATCTGGGCCGACTTCCCCAGAGCCGAATACGCTGTTCTGTCTGCAGCTGTCCGTTTGTGCCCTGTTGGCTGCTTTTCCCATCAGCCTTTTCGGTTAGCCATTTTACATCGGGTTTTGGCCAAATTAATCAGGAATCAGCCATTTTAGGCGGCTACATTCCCTACTTGTGATCCTAACGCGAAGCATGAAGGATCACCTAAATTTTGTCCTTTCCGTTCCCTGACCCGGCGGACACACCTCCTACATGGCCACTACTCTGACCCTAGCTATGCACAAAAATTTTTACCTAAACAATTCTAAGGGCGCTATGTCAGGCAGGGGCATGCACCTACAAAATAAAAACTTGGAACCTCTAATTTTACCTAAATACACTATACTCATCAAACATTGCATTATCCTATCTTCCTAAAACATACAACAACAATCATAACATTCAATATACTCTTTCCTGGCTTGGCAGTCAAGCTCAGTGTCATACATTTTTTTGTATATGGAGGTTTTGTACATTTTTTTTATTTACAGAAAAACGCAAGTGCATGTTCTTTATTATTATTGTATTATAGGTCGCGGGGGTCGGGGGTCTGGTCATACCCGAATATAGGGGATCGGATCCGATATACCGGGGTTCGAGCGCGGTACACTCTCCTTCTCCATTTGCGGAGGCGCATAGTCTGCACTGCACAGCAGAGTATCGCCAACGCTAACAGTGCTTCAATTACGTACGACATGGAGTACCAGGTTATGAACCTGTCACACCAGGAAGATGCAGTGTTGCTGGTGACTGGGCTTTGGGTACTGCGGAGCAGTGAAACATTAACGGCAGGGAGGTTTGGAGTAATGGGGTCCGCGTTCCCGCGCAACCAAATGTTCGTAAAAAAGTTCTTGAGCACGATGAAAGAAGTCCTCATGGCTGTCCTCTTTCTTTTTCTTTCTTTGTGTTCTCTGTTTTCTCCGGTCCTGGAGCTTCTGGAGTTCTGTAAAACAAGCATAGTATCTGTAACTACCTTGGTATAATATCCGGTATGTTAGTGTGTCGGTCCTTTTTTGGGGGGCCAATTACACCCTTATAATTGGTCACTATGTGTGACTCCCTCATTTTCTTTTCTTCAAAACAAATGTTAGGACACGGCACACTTCCCAGTGAGGGGCCAGTGCTGATTCACCATCCCAATGTTCTAGGATGTAAATAGCATATGGCAGCAACCTAAAGGTCACCAACACAAAATAAACTTTTTGAAATGAAAATGTCAAATGAGGTGCGTATGGGCCGTGACGGGTAAGATTTGGATGGAGTCCCTGGGTAGGACGGCTACCAATGCCGTATCTCCCCTACCCGAGCGTGTTTGACCAACGGGGGGTCCCCAGGCAGGGCGGGTCCCACGCCGTTTCTCCACTGCCTGAGCACCCGACAAGAACGGGCAAAAATGTAGTCATCATGGTGAGGTTGCTGCTGTGATTCTACCCTCAAATCAGAACGGGCGTCTGACGAAAAGCTAGTTCCTCTGAACGAGCGTGTGGTCTGCTGACCAGATATCTGCAGATAAGCTAGTTCCGCTGAACAAGCATCTGGTCTGTTGACCAGGTATCTGTGGACAAGAGCTCAGAAGTTTCAGGAGAATGGGTGTGTGACAGTGAGAAACATTCTCCTGTCGGACGAACAACACTTAAACAAATGTACGAACAACATAAAACAAGGGCAGCACGGTAGCATTGTGGATAGCACAATTGCTTCACAGCTCCAGGGTCCCAGGTTCGATTCCGGCTTGGGTCACTGTCTGTGCGGAGTCTGCACGTTCTCCCCGTGTGTGCGTGGGTTTCCTCCGGGTGCTCCAGTTTCCTCCCACAGTCCAAAGATGTGCAGGTTAGGTGGATTGGCCATGATAAATTGCCCTTAGTGTCCAAAATTGCCCTTAGTGTTGGGTGGGGTTACTGGGTTATGGGGATAGGGTGGAGGTGTTGACCTTGGGTAGGGTGCTCTTTCCAAGAGCCGGTGCAGACTCGATGGGCTGAATGGCCACCTTCTGCACTGTAAATTCTATGATAATCTATGATAATCTATGATAATCTATGATAATCTATGATAATCCTGCAGGTTCCATCAGGAAGGACAACACTTCTCCCAAGTGTCTCCTTTAAATCATCATGTGGATACCTCAGTTCTTTGTTGCGAACAGGGTCGCAAAGGGGTTGGCGGATTGGGGGTCCGACTCGAGGTCGTCCCCTTCTCCCGGGTGCCAAACTCTGGAGTGAATTAATGTTGAGAGAGCTGCGTGGTGTGAGTTGGAATTGCTTTTGTCGTTTCGGACGAGTCTGCAGGAGTTGTCACAGTGCCAATGAGTTTCGTCGAGTTGTGTGGGGACAAAGTCGGGTCGTCCGTGTGGTTCGGTGGTGTGGTTTGTTTAGAAAAGTGATCATGAAGGGATCACTGGAGTCGAAATCGGAGTCGCTGGGTGTGGGTCCGGTTGTATGGGGATAGTAGGGAGGCGTGCTGTGGCTATCGTCAGAGTCACAGTCGCTGTCTCTGCTGCTGCAGTCTGTGGGCGTTCCGGGGCGGAGTGTAGATTTTGGGGGTGGAGTCGGGGGCGAGTCCGTGTCTGGGCTGGACGTGGTGGGGGTTGGTCTGGTGACGTTGGCTGTGGGCGGGGTGTGGTCTGCTGCGTCAAGCATGACGTGGTGGGCGTGGTTTGACTGTGCTCCATAAACTTTTAACTGATTAATATGAAACCAGGCAGTCTTACCATTTGGGTATTTTATTTTGTAGACTGATGGGCTTACTTTATCCGTAATGGAGTACGGACCTGAGTATTTTGGAGACAGAAATGTGCTGGGGTTGTATACAGACAACATCACTTGCTGTCCTATATCATACTCCGTTGCATGCACTGCCTTATCAAAACAGGCCTTGCTCGGTTTCTTTTTGGTGCCCAGTTTTACAGCGGCTGCTAACTGAGCCGTTTTTACATTAGCAACTAATTGCTCAACGGCTTTCTCGTGGGTGAGGGCCGTAACTTCAGGGCTGGTCAGGTCTAGACCTAACAAGTATTCTGTCCCTTTCATGGGGTGTCCGGTCATGAGGGTGTGTGGGGTGTAACCTGTAGAGGTGGAAACAGTGTTACGCAAAAACATCAGCGCAAAGTGGAGGACAGAATCCTAAGTGGTGTTGTTCTGCTGGACCATTTTTCTGAGGGTAGTTTTTAGGGTCCGATTCATGCGCTCTACTATACCACTCGACTGTGGGTGGTACGCAATGTGAAATTTTTGGGTTATGCCAAATATCGTGAGGACGTTCTGCATGACCCGTCCCGTAAAGTGAGAACCTTGGTCCGATTCAATACTGCGGGGGAGTCCCCATCTTGTAAAGATGTGGTGGGTTAGGATTTTGGCTGTGGTTTTCGCGGTGTTGGTGCGGGCTGGAAATGCTTCCACCCACTTTGTAAAAGTGTCTATCACCACCAGAACATATTTATAGCCATTCCTGCAAGGAGGCAATGGACCTATAAAATCGATCTGGAGGTTAGTTCAGGGGCCTTTAACGGGTCGGGTGTGGCTGAGTTGTGCCTTTTTGGCATATCTATCTGGGTTGTTCTGTGCGCAGATGAGGCAATTCTCAATGTAATGGGATACATCTTCCTTGAGACTTGGCCACCAACAAAGCTGTTTGAGGCGGGCTGCGATGGGATCGATTCCCTGGTGTCCATGACCATCATGGAATAAACAGATTAATTGGTTCCTATCCTGCTCAGGAACTACATAAAGGGTGTCCTTTAACACCACACCGTCATGTGTGGTTATCGTATTTCTGTACCTCTCGTATGAGGCTGGAAACTTCCCTTTCACGATCTCAGTGAGAGCGCTATCCTGCTTCTGGGCCTCTACTAGATCCTCGATCCTAGTCTGCGTGACCTGAACTACACTCACTGGTGCACTCACTGGCGCGCTTTCGGGGGTTTTCCAAAAGTACCCATGCATGGGTCCTGCCTTAGCCAGTGCGTCGGCTTTTACATTTCCAGGTGGGGGAGGAACGATGGTGGCTGCGGACTTTTATAATGCCAAAAGTCCTGTCCTTGGCTTTTTGCAAAATATGGCGGAGTAATAGGGCTGAGAGGAGGGGTTTCCCATCCGCGGAAACAAATCCTCTCGTTTCCCAGAGGGGCAGAAATTCAGTGAGGCTGTTGCAGACGTATAGGCTGTCTGAATATATGTCTGCTGGGCTGGGGAAGGAGTCTGGGTGCTCTACAATGTAGACGATGGCCGCAAGCTCTGCTGCCTGCGCGCCTAAGTGTCCGGGTAATTTTAATGCGATTTCCTCGAGGGCGCGTCCCCCACATAAATGCCACAACATGTTATGCGTTGCCCATCCAGGACTGTGGAAGATTCATCCACATAGATCCTAATGGGGTCACACGTGTCCGGGTGAGGGGGCTCTGAGATGGAGTGGTTAGTTTTCTGGGGCGTGTTTTAGCTATAAAGGGGCCTGCATTATGGTGGGGCGAGATTATTTCACACTCATGGGGGGTTCCGGGTACTGTAAATTGTCCGCTAAGTATGTGTGAGTCTTGGTCCATTTGACTGTGATGTCCCGTCCTTGTAAGAGAAGGGTCCACCTAGCAGCGCGGATTTGGCTGACGGTACCGTCCTTAAGTCGTCCGTCTAGTAAAAGTTGGGTGGGGGTGTGTTCGGTCAAGATGGTGATGGGGTTCAGTCCGGTAATGTATTAAAAGTACTGGACTGCCCAGAAAACTGCGAGCAGGTGCCTCTCACAGGCTGAGAATCCCTGCTCCACAGCATCTAAAATTCGGGAGGCATAAGCCACGGGTCTTAGCTCGTCGTGCCGTTCCTGTAGGAGCACGGCTGAAAGGGTGCGGTCTGTGGTCGCTACCTCTATGGCGTAAGGGGAAAGCGGGTCTGGAACTTGTAGTGCGGGGGCGGCTATGAGCGCCTGTTTTAATGATTCCACAGCATACGTTTGCTGCAGAAGCCACTCCCAGGGGGCTCCCTTCTTTAGGAGGTCTGAGAGGGGCGCTGCCTTGCTGGCAAAACCATCGATGTGGTTTTGGCAGTAGCCAACCAGTCCTAAAAACGACCGGAGGGCTGAAACGTTTTGGGGAAGGGGCAATTTAGCGAGTCAATTCTTTTGTGCTCGATCTCGCGTCTGCCGTGTGTGATAATAGTACCCAAATATACCACTTTCTCTTCCAATATCTGGGCCCTTTTGGGGTTGACTTTACATCTAATGGAATGCAATAATTCCAGGAGTTCGGACAGAAGCTTAATGTGCTCTTCCTTTGTGTCCGTTTGCAGTAGTAGATCGTCTACATACTGTACCAGACATTCGGGGCGAGAAAATTTCGCTAGTCCATTTGCCAGCTGTCGGTGGAAAATGGAGGGGGAGTTGTGGAAGCCTTGTGGCAGGCATGTCCACGTGTACTGCTGCGCTCTGAAAGTGAAACCAAATTTATACTGGCACGCCTTTGCCAATGGAATGGACCAGAATCCATTACTGACATCCAAAACCGTGAAATATCGGCCATGGAGTCCCTGTTTGAGCATTGTCTCGGGACTTGTTGCTATGGTGGGGGCTGCTGCGGGATGACTTTATTGAGTTCCCGATAATCAATGGTCAAGCGCCATGATCCGTCGGGCTTTCTTACTGGCCAAATCGGGGCATTATTAGTTGAGGCTAGCGATCTTAGGACGTCCTGCTCTAATAAGCTCTCGATAACCTTTAGGATTTCTCCCTCTGCTTCTAGGGGGAATCCGTACTGCTTTTGGGGTCTAGGGTCCGGTCCTGTTACTTGTACGGAGCCAGTCATCCGTCCACAGTCGTGCTTGTGGGTCGCGAATGCTGCCCTGTTCTTTTGCAGGACTGCCCTAACCTGCCTGTCCATGCTGAGTGTGGTGGGGTTGAACCAAAACTCGCCTACTGCGCTAATTCTGTTCATATAGTCCCCTATGTTGAGCGTTGCGGGGGCTCTAGCGGATTTCATCATCTTCCAGACACACTGGTTGACTGGATCGAAAGATAGGTGGTGGGAATTCATAAAGTCGATTCCCAAAATGTGTTCTGCTGTTTGGGGCTGGTCGACTAAAACTACGGGGTGTTTTGTGTTAATGGTTCCGATTTGGATGGATACAGGGGCTGTGATGTGTCCCTGCTGTGAGTGGCCTGTGAAGCCGCTGAGGGTGATAGTGGCTGTAGTGGGCCACGTGTCCTGACCAAGGGTGGAGGAATTTAAGGTGGTGCGGGACCCTCCTGTGCCCCAAAGAAACTCGATAGGCTGTCCCCTAATTTTTGCTGCGACTACGGGTCGTCCTGACCCTATCCCAAAGGGTATCCGCAGACCCAACTGGGGGAGCCTGTACACCGTCAGTCCGTTCCGGTCAAGTCTGTCTGATCCGACCGGGCGCTAACGCTATGTATGGGCTCTGCCTTTTTCTTACTGAGTGTGCCTGTCTGTTGGGCTCTCTGTGGCTTTTTAGGGGCATTGCATTCTTTGGCAAAATGTCCCAATTATCCGCAATTGTAGCATTCTTGCGGTTTTGCTGGGGGGCTGCTTTTTCCCTCGTTTACCCAGGCGGGGTTCTGAAGAGTGGTTCTTACTGCCTGCACGTCTGCGGCGGCTTGTTTTTCCTCGGGGGTTTTAGCGGCAGGTTTACTGTGAGCAGACTGTTCCCAAACGCGGGACAATCTTTTTACCACCCACTTCTCATTATGAGCCTCCTCAGAGGGGTCATAATTACTACAGGCATTCTGTCCTGCTTCTGTGGCATGGGAGATAAGGGTGCGGGTCCATTTGGCCATGTTATCTGGGGACAAATAGGCACGGTCTACGTTTCCGAAAACGGCTTCAAAGTGAATCCACAAACGTCCTGCGAACGCTGTTGGGTGTTCAGACTTCTTCTGTCTGCACTTACTTAGGCCACCCACGGGGTCATACCCGATCGCATCTAGGATCGCGGTATGCATTTCTGCAAGGGTGCCCCCTCCTACGTTCTGTGGGTCGGGAAGGGCTGCTGCTACCGATGGGTCTAAGCTTAGGACCATGAGCTTTACCTGCTCTTTCTCATCCAGGCCGTACAAGGTCGCCTGGTGTTTGACGGTGGTAAAGAAATGGTGTGGGTCTGAAGCGGGGAGGAACAGTGTGATTTTCGCACACGCGTCCCGTAATTGGGTCACTGTGAGGGGGGTGGAATATAGGAATTCCGCCTCGTCTGATGTGGCTGTGCGGTGGGTTGTTACAGGGTTCATGGGAGCCTGAACTACCTGCTGTGTGGGGGGTGGGGGTGCTTTCCTTCTTTGGGGCTTTCCCTGCGCACATGTTCCCTGAACATATCTCTGCGCTGTCTCCTGCAATTCTTCCCAATCAGGGCCGTCTTCCTGTTCTAAACTTTCCCCAAAGGTCTCTTGGAATCCCTTTTGGACAGAAAGCAGTGATTGCAGGTCTGCGATTTGCTTTCGGCACTTCGCATGGTCTATGGTACTCTGCCTTTGTACCGTAGTTGCAGCGTGGAGCGCTCTGAAGGCTGCCTTGAGATCACTACATTGTTTTTGTAGCGTCTCCACCTGCTTCTCTGCTTCTTTCTTTACCAGGACTGCACGCTGCGTGTCCTGATAAGCCTTTTCGTACTGGGACTGGAAACTACTCAAATGCGCCAGACAAGACTGGTGACCCCATTTGGCGTCAGCCACCTCTTCGTCCTTTGCTGCTAATTTCCTTTTTAATTCTAGGTTCTCTTTCTCAACATCGCATACATCGACTTTACTCATATGATGTATGCCTTCTATTTCTTTCCGGAGCGTCCTGACGACCTCCTCTGTGCCTTGCAATTGTGCCAGACAGGACACAATTGCCATCGGCTTGCGCGCTTTTGCTAAGCTCTTTTTGTGGATTTCACTCATGTTCTCCCACCAAGTATGCCCTATACGGCCGGGACCCGAGTCGTCATTACTGCAGAAATCATCCCACATGGGCCATCTTTTGCCCTTGAAATATTTCCGAATCGTCTCTTCCCAAATGGGACACTGTCCCACTCTACTGCTGCTGGTTGCTGCGACCGCAAATTCTTCGGGATTCATGAGGCGTTGCATTGCCTGCATGGCCATCTCTCTTATCTGCTTGCTTCGGTCGAATTTGGAACAGGGGGCTAAGGTGGTGTCGTAGATGCGGGTACAGCTTGCGCTAATTTCCGAAAATACCGACCTCCGACAGTTTTGACGCAACAAAATCTATCAGTTTTACCTTTACCCCTGTTAGTTACGCATGCATACACACACTTCCGAATTGTGAATTATTAGCCAGAACCACTTGAACATTTATGGTTTTTGTTTCCAATTGGATTCGAATTCAAATTTCTTGGGTTCTCCCAGAGTGGTTTTCCACTTCTATATCGGGTCCCGACAGAGTCGCCAATTTGTTGCTCTTATTAGCCTTAGTTTTATTAGCTCTAATTATGTCACCTTTGCTCACGTGTCGCCATGTATCTTTCTGATACCGCCACGTGATTCAAGCTGTAGTTATGATTAATAAGACAGCACACCGCTTAGTAAGATTAAATCAACGGTTATTTATTATGTACAGCAATAAATACTTACACAATAATCCTACTTTCTATATCACTACCTACCACTACTGGCCAATACTTAACTTTTAGAAATGGCCCACCAGGTCAGGGAAACGAATGGCTTATCGAATTGGGTCTGGCCTGCGGGATTCAAAAGGCTGATACAGGTCGATGGCTAGGAGTCTCTATCGGGTAGCGATCGCTGGAGTCAAACTTACGGTTGCTGGTCGATGGTTCTTGCGAAGGTTGCGAGCAGGAGAAGAAGGGTGAGAAGGGTCGATCTGAACTTGGCCCCTGTCTTTTATAGGTTCCAGGGGCCTCCCGCCTCTCAGGGCGGACCTTGACCCTGGTCCCAAGTGATTGGACTTGTTCCCAATCACTAGGTTCGATATGCTCCAATAATGGGGCGATTCCTTGGTCGGGGGGTGGTCGTTCACCTTTCTTTGTCTCGGCCACTGCTGGCGCCGAGAGGTCTGGATCGGCATTCAATTGCTAATATGTTGCAATTTTTCCCGGGGATAGCCGATTAAACTGCAGATGTCTGTGTTGATGTGCTGCTAATGGTCGCAGGTATCGATCTGGGCCAACCTCCCCAGAGCCGAATACGCTGTTCTGTCTGCAGCTGTCCGTTTGTGCCCTGTTGGTTTCTTTTCCCATCAGCCTTTTCGGTTGGCCATTTTACATCGGGTTTTGGCCAAATTAATCGGGAATCAGCCATTTTAGGTGGCTACAACTTCGAGAGGGAATCCAATAGGGGGATCGGAGACAGAGGCGGGAGCGGCCGGGGTCAGCAGGAGTCAGCTGACTTACGGAAGTGCAATGGGGGGAGCAGGGGGGTTAAGCAGTTGCTTGGCCGGGGGAGAGGAGGGTTGTGGGGGGGGGGAGAGAACTGGGTTGCAGCTGTGCTGACTGAGGGGGAGTTGAAGGTAAGAGGGAGAGTTGGGGCGGGGAGACTCCGCCTGGGGGCTGGAGAGTGCGGGAGGCGCGGGCACGTGGCTGGCCTAATAAAGGAGATAGCTTGTCGGCAGGGGGGGGCGGGTAGTCCCCTGATCTGGCCGATCACGTGGAACGCGAAAGGCTTGAATGGGCCGTTTAAGAGGGCCCGGGTATTTGCGCACTTAAAGGGGCTAAAGACAGACGCAGCCCTGTTGCAGGAGACGCACCTGAAGTTCTCGGATCAGACCAGACTGAGGAATGGATGGGTGGGGCAGGTTTTTCACTCTGTCTGTCAATACTCTTAAGGGTTCTACCATTTACTGTATCTTTCCCACCTCTATTAAACGCTCCAAAATGTATTACCTAACATTACTGTTCTATGTTCCATTTGTCCAGATTAAACTCTATCTGCCATTTCTCCACCCAAGTGTCCAACCAATCTATATCCTGCTGTATCCTCTGACAGTCCTCATCACTATCCGGCACACACTACAAACAGCAACAGTCCCAGCACTGATCCCTGCGGAACACCACTAGTCACAGCCCTCAATTCAGAAAAGCACCCTTCCGCTGCTTCCCTCTGTCTTCTATGACCGAGCCAGTTCTGTATCCATCTTGCCAACTCACCTCAGATCCCGTGTGACTTCACCTTCTGTGCCAGTCTGTCAGTGGGAACCTCGCCAAAGGCCTTACTGAAGTCCATGTAGTCAACATCCACTGCCCTACCATCATCAATCATCTTCGAGACTTCCCCGAAAAACCCGATCAAGTTAGTGAGACACGACCTCCCTTTCACAAAACCAAGCTGCCTCTCGCTAATACGTCCATTTGCTTCCTAATCAGAGCAAATCCTGTCTTGAAGAATCCTCTCCAAGAATTTCCCTACCACTGACATAAGGCTCACCAGCCTGTAATTTCCAGGATTATCCTTGTTACTCTTCTTAAACAAAGGAACAACATTTGCTATTCTCCAGTCCTCTGGGACCTCCCTTTAACCAGTGAGGATACAAAGATTTCTGTCAATGCCCCAACAACCTCCTCCCTTGCCACCCTCAGTATTCTGGGGGAGATCCCATCAGGCCCTGGGGACTTATCTACCTTATGTTTTCCAAGATGCCCAACACCAGTTCCTTCTTGATCTCAATGTGACGCAGACAGTCTACGCATCCTTCCTCAGACTCATCATCCACCAGGTCCTTCTCTTTGGTGAATACTGATGCAAAGTATTCATTCAGTGCCTCGCCCATTTCCTCTGGTTCCAAGCATAGATTCCTTCCCTGTCCTCAAGTGGGCCAACCCTTTCCCTGGCTACCATCTTGCTCTTTATATGTGTAAAAAGCCTTGGGTTTTCCTTAATCCTGTTTGTCAATTACTTTTCGTGACCCCTTTTATCCCTCCTGACTCCTTGCTTAAGTTCTCTCCTACTTTTCATATATTTCTCGCGGATACATTGGATGAATACATGACTGAAAGGATGGTACAAGGTTTTCTCTTTCCTGGGGCATTGGAACCGGTTCTTGGGGAGGTGGAACCTGTACAAACTGGACAGGTTACACCTGGGCAGGACTGATGACCTTAGGGAGGTACTTGCTAAAGCAGTTGGCAAGGGTTTCAATTAATATGGCAGGGGTGGTAGGAACCTATGTAAGGATTTAAAGCAGGGGGAATCAGGAACAAGAGAAAAAGACAACAAGGAGAATAGGAAAAGTGATAGGCAGAGACATCAAGGGCTTGATGACACTAAAAATTAGTAGGGACAGGACAAGGAACGTTAAAACTTCTAGCTGTAAGGCTCTGTACCTGAATGCTCGGAGCATTCGAAATAAAATGGATGAATTAGTTGCGTAGATAGATGTAAAGGGGTATGTTATAATTGGGATTACGGAAACATGGTTCCAAGATGACCAAGGATGGGAACTAAACATTGAGGGCTATTCAGCTTTTAGGATGGACAGAAATAAAGGAAAAGGTGGCGGAGTTGCATTGTTGATTAAAGAACATATTGATACAATATTGATGAAAGATATCAGCTCAGACGATGCGGAATCTGTATGGGTCGAGTTAAGAAACATCAAGGGGCAAAAAACATTCGTTGAGGTGGTATACAGATCACCAAACTGAATTGGTAAAGTTGGGAATAGCATTATACAGGAAACCAGAGATACATCTGTGATTAAGGTTGACCATAATCTGCATATAAATTGGTGAGTCAAATTTGTCACAGTACAATAGGAGGAGGAATCGCTGGAGTATATACGGGATGGTTTTCTGGACCGATACCCTGAGGAACCAACAAGGGAACAGGCCAAGTTGGACTCGGTGTTGCGCAATGAGAAAGGATTAGTTGGCAATCTTGTTGTGAGAACACCCTTGGGGTGAGTGACATATAATATGGTTGTAAAGAATTCTGAGGTAATTGATTCCAAGACCAGGATCCTGAATCTCAATCTCTCCCTCAATGCCAGCAAATCTAAAGAGCTGGTTATTGACTTCAGTAAGCAAAGTGCTGTGCACACCACTGTCTGCATCAAAGGGGCCGGGGTAGAGGTGGTTGACAGCTTCAAATTCCAAGGCACATCACCAAAAATCTGTGCTGGTCCACCCACGGACGCTACGACCAAGAAAGCACAACAGCGCCTCTACTTCCTCAGGAAACTAAGGAAATTCAGCACACAACACGATGGAGAGTATCCTCAATGTGAAGACGGGCTTTGTCTCCACAAGCACTGTGAGGTGGTTTCTCCTAATGATATCGTCATGGACAAATGCATCTGCTGCAGGCAGTTTTGTGAAGTTGAGGTCAAGTATGTTTTTCACTCTCTTTGGTTCCCTCACCACCTGCCGCAGTCCCAATCTCGCAGCTATGTCCTTTAAGACCCGGACAGTTCGGGCTGTGGTGGTACTACCGAGCCACTCTTGGTGAATGACATTGAAGTTCCTCACCGAGAGTACAATTCTGTACCCATAGCACCCTCAGTGCTCCCTCCAAGTGCTGTTCAACATGGAGGAGTACTGATTCATCAGCTGAGGGGCGACGATACATGGTAATCACCTGGAGATTTCCTGGTCATGTTTAACCTGGTGTCAGAGACTTCATGGGGTCCAGAGTCAATGTTGAGGACAACCAGACAACTGCTTCCTGACTGTATATCCCTGTGCCGTCACCTCTGCCAGATGGTCCATCCGGTTCCATTTCTTTGTTTTCATTGTAGCAGTTTTATGCAACTGAGTAGCTCACTCGGCCATTTCAGAGTCAACCACATTGTTGCCAGTCTAGGGTCACAAGTAGGCCAGGCCAGGTTATCACAGCAGGTTTCCTAAAGGGCATTAGTGAACTAGATGGGTTTTTACTGTAATCGACAATGGTTTCATGGTCATCATTAGGCTTTTAATATTAGATTTTAAATTTTTTTTTAAAATAGAGTTTAAATTCCACCTTCTGCTGTGGTGAGATTCGAACTTGAGTCGCCAGAGGATTACTCTGGTCTCTGGATTATTCGTCCAGCGACAATACCTAAATGCACAAATTTAGTTATCTCTTCAAATAAATTCAATTAATATATTTCAAAATGTTTTCCCGATTGACATTAGATACACTAGCCTGAGTCCACTGCCAGAGACATGGAATACAAGACAACAATTTGATGTTAGCCCTTATGCGTGAATAAGGCCACAATTATTCAAGCCCATAATGGTCAACATATTAAAAATAAATTCTCCAATTGTCAACAAACCAATATAACACTATCACAAAAATCAGTACCTCACGAGAGGCTGGTCTGTATCCAAAACCTGATGGAAGATTTTTATCTTCTTCACACCCTTTCGCACCAGGACTGAAGTGTAATTCAACATGAAACCGTTCCTCTGAAGAAGGGTCCTGAAAGTTAAAGTTATGACAAACAAATATCTGTAGAGCTGAACACAACAAATGGAGTAACTTTCAAGAGAATTTTGCATTTGAAGGCAACCTCAAAGAACAAAGTACAGCACAGGAACAGGTCCTTCGGCCCTCCAAGCCTGCGCCAACCATGCTGCCCATCTAAACTAAAATCTTGTACACATCCGGGGTCCGTATCCCTCTATTCCCATCTTATTCATGTATTTGTCAAGATGCCCCTTAAATGTCACTATCGTCCCTGCTTCCACCACCTCCTCCGGCAGTGAATTCCAGGCACCCACTACCCTCTTGTGTAAAAAAACTTGCCTCGTACATCTCCTCTAAACCCTGCCCCTCGCACCTTAAACCTATGTCCCCTAGTAATTGACCCCTCTACCCTGGGAAAAAGTCTCTGACTATCCACTCTGTCTATGCCCCTCATAATTTTGTAGACCTCTATCAGGTCGTCCCTCAACCTCCGTCGTCCCAGTGAGAACAACCAAGTTTATTCAACCTCTCCTCAGAGCTAATGCCCTCCATACCAGGCAACATCCTGGTAAATCTCTTCTGCACCCTATCTAAAGCCTCCACATTCTCTACTTTTCTTTCTATTCCCTTCTGATTGCACCAACTTTGACCAAGAGGTCTGGTGGGCAATATCTTTGTTGACCTGCACTAATATCACTCTGAACAAGCTGTCAAGATTATCTACAATACCAATCTGTAACTATAATAAATACTTGGGACTTCTTTCAATTATTCCCTACAACAATAGCTTTAACTGCCGCAATATACAACGGTCAATCTTAATACCACGTGGATATAGACAGACCCCGCATGTATATTGACCAGTGACGGCAGGATTGCAGTCAAGGATCCATTAGCAAATTTCTTAACAAGCATCCAAGGAAGAGGATTGTGTTAGAATGCTCCATCTCAAAAGTGGTTTTGAGTGCAGGATGGAGCATATTAAAAAAGGTGTCAAAGGGAATACTTACATGCGGCTGTTCAAACCGACTTACACCATCATGTAGACCAACTGCTGCACAACATTCCAAACTGCCCTGCCTCCAAAGCAGCCTCCACACAGCTAATAAGATTCTGTCCTTCGTTTTCCATTAGTTTCTACACACGCCAGCTTGAGTGGGTTAACTAAAGATGAATGGCTAATTCATAATCATTATAACGCAGTGATCTTTAAAGTAATTTTTTCAAAAAACTTGTGAATATTCAGAGACATTTTCATGCAAAGCAATTAATGCTGACCCAATTTGCAAACTTGTATATTCTTTCTTGAAAGGCTGTTTTGTAAAATTAGCAGGACTAGACCATTCGGTCCTTCGAGCCTGCTTCACCATTCAATATGATCATAGCTGATCAACCAACTCAGTAACCTGTTCCCACTTTCCCCCCATATCCTTTGATCCTTTAGCTCCAAGAGCTATATCCACTTCTTTGGTAGCGAATTCCACTGACTCAGCCATCTCTGAAGACGGCAAAATGGCAATAAGAAAGTAACAGCAGCAGTGGGGGCAACAATCACTAGTTTCCAAGGTGCTAATTCCAGATGCTTCCTAATAAATATATCAGAGATAGCATTTCATAATGGAGCACACAATGTGCAAACTACCTGTCCAAAAGCCTTCGCTCAGTTAATAGAATACAATTTGAAAATGAAAATTGCTTATTGTCACAAGTAGGCTTCAAATGAAGTTACTGTGAAAAGCCCCTAGTCGCCACATTCCGGCACCTGTTCGGGGAGGCCGGTACGGGAATTTATCACCTGAAGTAAAATATTAAATATAAAGTCATCATCTAATTTGGGCCCAAGACCATGATACTGGGATTAAGATACCCATTAATTGTCAAAGGAGTTCATCAGGCCATGCAGGAACTTGGCCCACAAAGCCTCGACAGTTCTGAACTTTTCCCCTCCACAGTCTGAGGAACATACATTTGTACAAGGTAACTTTGGCAGTTTTTTGTGGTCCTCAGAATTTTTAACACAACTTTTTTAAAAATTCATCCATGTTCCAGCCATTCACTGATCAGGAACAGTTATGCAGGAGCTACGGTTGCAGTGTGGGCTGAATGCACCACTACTGGTTCAGCTGCTGAGGGGAGGAATAAAAAGTGCAGGGATGCACTAGTTATCGAGGATTTAATTGGAAGGGGAATAGACAGGTGTTTCTGTGGTTGCAAACAAGACTCCAGGATGGTATTAGGGTCAAGGATATCTCTGAGCGGTTACAGGACATTTTGGAGGGGAACAATGAACAACCAGTGATCGTGGTACTCATCAGTACCAACGACATAGGAAAAAAAAAGGGACGAGATCCTAAAAGCAGAATCTAGGGAGTTAGGAAGAAAGCTGAGAAGTCAGTCCTCAAAAGTAGTGATATCAGGATTACTACCAATGCCATGTGCGGGTCAGATTAGAAATAGCAGGACATATTGGATGAATACATAGCTGAAGTAATGATGTGAGGGAGAGGGTTTCAAATTCCTGGGGCATTGGGACCGGTTCTAGGGGAGGTGGGAACAGCACAAACTGTACAGGTTACACCTGGGCAGTACCGGAACTGATGTCCTGGGGGACTATTTGCTAGTGGTTGGGGAGGGTTTAAACTAATTCCCGTACCAGCCTCCCCGAACAGGCGCCGGAATGTGGCGACTAGGGGCTTTTCACAGTAACTTCATTGAAGCCCACTTGTGACAATAAACGATTGTCATTATTATTATTAAAAAGGGAGCTAGAGAGAAAGCAGAGAATTATAGACGGATAAATCTGACGTCGGTACTGGGGAAAATTCTAGAATCCATTATCAAAATGTTATAGCTCAGCACTTAGAAAACAGTGGCAGGATCAGACAGAGGCAGCATGGATTTATGAAGGGGTAATCATGCTAGACAAATTTGCTGGAATTCTTCGAGAATGTAACTAGTAGAGTTGACAAAGGGGAGCTAGTGGACGTGGTATAGTTGTACATGCACAAGGCTTTTGACTAAGTCCCACATGAGAGATTAGCGTGTAAAATTTAAGTGTCTGGGATTAGGGGTAGTGTATTTAGATGGATAGAAAACTAATTGGCAGACAGGAAACAAAGAGTAGGAATTAATGGGTCTTTTCAAATTGGCAGGCTGTGCCTGGTGGGATACCGCAGGGATCGGTGCTAGGACCCCAGCTGTTCACAATATATATGAATAATTTAGATGAGGAAACAAAATGTAATAACTCCCAAATTTGAAAAAAGCAGGGTGGGAGGGTGAGCTGTGAGGAGTATGCATAGATGTTTCAGTGTGATTTGGACAAGTTAAGTAAGTGGGCGATCGAATGGCAGATGCAGTATAATTTGGATAAATGTGAGGCTATACACTTCGGTAGCAAAAACGATAACACAGGAATTAGGAGCAGAAGTAAGCAATTCAGCCCTTTGAGCCTGCTCCACCATTCAATCAGATCATGGCTGATCTCTGCCTGGTTTAAATCGACCTCCCCCCTTCTCCATATCCCTTTAACCTGTTTTTTTAAAATCAGAAATATATCTCTCTTTCTTGAAACCATTTAATGACTCGGGTTCCACTGCACTATGAGGCAGTGAGTTCCACTAATTCACCATGCTCTGCGAGAAATAATTCCTCCTCATCTTAGTTCAAAATCTGCCGCCTCTCAACCTATATCCAAGACCTCTCATTCTAGAGAAGGTAGATTATCTGAATAGCCATAAATTAGGAAAGGGGAATGTGGAGCGAGACTTGGGTGTCCTCTTACACCAGTCGCTGAAGTTAAGCATGCAGGTACAGGAGGTGGTAAAGGTGGCAAATGGTATGCTGGCCTTCATTGCGAGAGGATTAGCAGGAGCAGTGCTGTCTTACTGCAATTACACAGGGCCTTGGTGATACACACTTGGAATATCATGTGCAGTTTTGGTCTCCCTATCTGAGGAAGAGTGTTCCTGTTCTGAGGAAGGAGGTTTACTAGACTGATTCCTGGGATTGTGGGACTGAAGTATGAGAGATTGTGTTGGTTAGGATTGTATTTGCTGGAATTCAGAAGAATGAGGGGAGATCTCATAGAAACCTATACAATTATAAACAGGACTAGACAGGGTCGATGCAGGAAGGATGTGAGTGTGTCAGAAGCAGCTGTCACAGTCTGAGGATACAAACCATTTAGGACAGAGATGAGGAGAAGTTTCTTCACCCAGAGAGTGGCGAGCTTGTGGAATTTATTACCATGGGAAGTAGTTGAGGCCAAAACATTGTATGTATTCAAGAAGCAGTTAGATATAGCACTTAGGGTGCAGGAGGTCAAAGGATATGGGGGGGAAAGTGGAATTAGGCTATTGAGTTGGATGATCAGACATCACCATAATGAATGGTGAAACAGGTTCAAAGGGTTGAACGGCATCCTCCTGCTCCTATTTAATATGTTTCTATGAATGCGTATGTGCAGCCTTTCCTGATGCCGTTCTGGTCAACGGCAGGAGTTAAGTGATGCTTAAAAAAATACAAAAGTAATTTCAAATTTGAACTTAAAAATCAATTTAATTTTAGAAAACTTAATTTGCATGTAATACACTATAGTACAGAAAATAGGAATAGTATAAAGGAGAAGAAATAATACCTTGTTTGGGTCCTCATACAGCATGATAACAATCTGTGTCATGTAATTAAGTTCACTGGTGTAGTTCAGATAGCCCATTGCCCTTTTCCACTGCTCATCTTTGACCTCCTGCAAGGAAAGAAAAATAAAATCACGCCACTACTTCAAAAGCATTTTATTTATCCATGAGATTCTATGATTTAGTCCATTTCTTCCATGCAATTATCGTGCAGCAAACAATAAATGGCATTTAACAGAACATGCAAACTACAAGTCAATCCCTCCACAGTATACATATATTAAGAATTGAATGTGGAGATGCCGGCGTTGGACTGGGGTGGGCACAGTAAGAGGTCTTACAACACCAGGTTAAATTACAACGTTTGTTTGGAGTCACTATCTTACGGAGCACAGCTCCTTCATCAGGTGAGTGAAGAGATGGGTTCCACAAACTCATATTGACAAAGTAAGAAATCTTACAACACCAGGTTAAAGTCCAACAGGTTTGTTTCGATATCACTAGCTTTCGGAGCGCTGCCCCTTCTTCAGGTGAATGAAGAGATATGTTCCAGAAACATATATATAGACAGACTCAAAGATGCCAGACAATGCTTGGAATGCGAGCATTAGCAGGTGATTAAATCTTTACAGATCCAGAGATGGATCTCCCAGGTTAAAGAGGTGTGAATTGTGTCAAGCCAGGACAGTTGGTAGGATTTCGCAGGCCAGATGGTGGGGATGAATGTAATGCGACATGAATCCCAGGTCCCGGTTGAGGCCGCACTCATGTGTGCGGAACTTGGCTATAAGTTTCTGCTCAGCAATTCTGCGTTGTCGCGCGTCCTGAAGTCCGCCTTGGAGAACGTTTACCCGGAGATCAGAGGCTGAATGCCCTTGACTGCTGAAGTGTTCCCCGACTGGAAGGGAACATTCCTGCCTGGTGATTGTCGCGCAATGTCCGTTCATTCGATGTCGCAGCGTCTGCATGGTCTCGCCAATGTACCACGCTTCGGGACATCCTTTCCTGCAGCGTATGAGGTAGACAACGTTGGCCGAGTCGCACGAGTATGTACCGCGTACCTGGTGGGTGGTGTTCTCACGTGTAATGGTGGTATCCATGTCGATGATCTGGCACGTCTTGCAGATTGCCATGGCAGGGTTGTGTGGTGTCGTGGTCACTGTTCTGAAGGCTGGGTAGTTTGCTGCAAACAATGGTTTGTTTGAGGTTGCGCGGTTGTTTGAAGGCAAGTAGTGGGGGTGTGGGGATGACCTTGGCAAGATGTTCATCTTCATCAATGACGTGTTGAAGGCTGTGAAGAAGATGTCGTAGTTTCTCCGCTCTGGAAAAGTACTGGACGACGAAGGGTATTCTGTCGGTTGTGTCCCATGTTTTTCTTCTGCGGTTTTTTGCTGTGGCGCGTTGGAACTGACGATCGATGAGTCAAGCGCCATATCCCGTTCGTATGAGGGCATCTTTCAACGTCTGTAGATGTCTGTTACACTCCTCCTCGTCTGAGCAGATCCTGTGTATACGGAGAGCTTGTCTATAGGGGATGGCTTCTTTAATGTGTTTAGGGTGGAAGCTGGAGAAGTGGAGCAACGTGAGGTTATCCGTGGGCTTGCGGTAAAGCGAAGTGCTGAGGTGACCGTCCTTGATGGAGATGAGTGTGTCCAAGAATGCAACTGATTTTGGAGAGTAGTCCATGGTGAGTCTGATGGTTGGATGGAACTTATTGATGTCATCGTGTAGTCGTTTCAGTGATTCTTTGCCGTGGGTCCAAAGGAAAAAAATGTCATCGATGTACTTCTTCATTCAGCTGAGGAAGGAGCAGCGCTCCGAAAGCTAGTGATATCGAAACAAACCTGTTGGACTTTAACCTGGTGTTGTCAGACTTCTTACTGTGCTCACCCCAGTCCAACGCCAGCATCTCCACATCATCATATAGACAAAGTCAATGATGCAAGATAATTACCTGCAAAGACTCGCATTCAAAGTAAGTCTTTACATTTCCAGACGGTGTGACTGGAGAGAGGGATAATCACAGGTTAAAGAGGTGTGAATTGTCTCAAGCCAGGGCAGTTGGTCGGATTTCACAAGCCCAGGCCAGAAAGTGGGGGGTGAATGTAATGAGACATGAATCCAAGATCCCGGTTGAGGCCATACTCGTGCGTGCGGAACTTGGCTATCAGTTTCTGCTCGGCGATTCTGCGCTGTCGCGCGTCCTGAAGGCCGCCTTGGAGAACGCTTACCCGAAAATCAGAGACTGAATGCCCTTCATTGCTGAAGTGAGTTGAACCAGGAATGTTCCTCATCACAATGGACGTCTCGGCATTCTACACCAGCTTCCCCCATGACAACGGCATTGCTGCAATAGCCTTAGTACTTAACACCGGCCACTGCCAATCTCCAGACGCAATTCTACAACTCATCTGCTTCATCCTGGATCACAACGCCTTCACCTTTGACAACAAGTTCTTCATCCAGACACACAAAACAGCCATGGGGATTAAATTCGCACCTCAATACGCCAACATCTTCATGCACAAGTTTGAACAAGATCTCCGAGGTAGGTTCTTTACTCAGAGTGGTTAGGGTGTGGAATGGACTGCCTGCTGTGATAGTGGAGTCGAACACTTTAGGAACTTTCAAGCAGTTATTGGATAGGCATATGGAGCACACCAGAATGACAGGGAGTGGGATAGCTTGATCTTGGTTTCGGACAATGCTCGGCACAACATCAAGAGCCGAAGGGCCTGTTCTGTGCTGTACTGTTCTATGTTCTTCACCACACAGGACCTCCAACTGGCGCTAGACACAAGATATATCAACGACATTTTTTTCCTTTGGACCCACGGCGAAGAATAACTAAAACGACTACACAATAACATCAGTAAGTTCCATCCCACCATCAGACTCACCATGGACTACTCTCCAGAATCAGTTTCATTCTTGGACACACGCATCTCCATCAAGAACAGTCACCTCAGCACTTTGCTTTACAGCAAGCCACGGATAACTTCACGATGCTCCACTTGTCCAGCTTCCACCCTAAACACATTAAAGAAGCTATCCCCAATGGACATGCCCCCATATACACAGGATCTCAGATGAGGAGGAATGTAACAGACATCTACAGATGCTGAAAGACGCCCTCGTAAGAACGGGATATGGCGCTCGACTCATTAATTGACAGTTCCAATGCGCCACGGCAAAAAATAGCACCAACCTCTTTGGAAGACAAACACGGGACACAACCGACAAGAGTATCCTTCGTCGTCGAGTACTTCTCTGGAGCGGAGAAACTACGACATCTTCTTCGCAGCCTTCAACACGTCATCGATGAAGACAAACATCTTGCCAAGGCATCCCCACACCCCCACTACTTGCTTTCAAACAACCCCGCAATCTCAAACAGACCATTGCAGCAAACTACCTAGCCTTCATGAGAACAGCGCCAACGGCACAACACAACCCTGCCATGGCAACCTCTGCAAGATGTGTCAGATCATCGACATGGATGCCACCATTACACGCGAGAACACCACCCGCTAGGTACGCGGCACATACCCATGCGACTCGGCCAACGTTGTCTATCTCTTACATTGCAGGAAAAGATGGCCCGAGGCGTGGTACATTGGCGAGGCATGCAGACGCTGCAACAAAGGATAAACAGACATTGCGTGACAATCAGCAGGCAGGGATGTTCCCTTCCAGTCGGGGAACACTCCAAGGCGGCCTTCAGGACGCGCAACAATGCAGAATAGCTGAGCAGAAACTGATAGCCAAGTTCCGCACGCATGAGTACGACTTCAACCAGGACCTTGGATTTATGTCTCATTACATTCACCCCCCACCATCTGACCTGGGCTTGCAAAATCCTACCAACTGTCCTGGCTTGAGACAATTCAACCTCTTTAACCTGTGTTTATCCCTGTCTCCATTTGCTCTGTCTTGATCTGTAGACTTAATTACCTGCAAAGACTTGCATTCAAAGTATCATCTTGCATCTTTGACTTTGTCTCTATACGAGTTTGTGAGCTATGAGGAGCGATTGAATAAACTCGGTTTGTTCTCACTGGAACGAAGGAGGTTGAGGGGCGACCTGATAGAGGTATACAAAATTATGAGGGGCATAGACAGAGTGGATAGTCAGAGGCTTTTCCCCAGGGTAGAGGGGTCAATTACTAGGGGGCATAGGTTTAAGGTGAGAGGGGCAAAGTTTAGAGTAGATGTACGAGGCAAGTTTTTTACGCAGAGGGTAGTGGGTGCCTGGAACTCACTACCGGAGGAGGTAGTGGAGGCAGGGACGATAGGGACATTTAAGGGGCATCTTGACAAATATATGAATAGGATGGGAATAGAAGGATACGGACCCAGGAAGATTGTAGTTTAGTCGGGCAGTATGGTCGGCACGGGCTTGGAGGGCCGAAGGGCCTGTTCCTGTGCTGTACATTTCTTTGTTCTTTGTTCTTTGAAACCCACCTCATCACTCACCTGATGAAGGAGTTGCACTCCGAAAGCTAGTGACTCCAAACAAACCTGGGCTTTAACCTGGCGTTGTAAGACTTCTTATTAAGTATTGGGATGTGGATTAAAGTCAATCAACAATAACATAAGAGCAATTTATCATAATTGAATGCTTTTTACAAGCCCGAACAATGCCATTTCATGTCAGTTTTTAAATTTAAAAGTACAGCACTGTCATCATTAATCAGGAGTTATGGGGTGAAAGCACAGTTAGAGAGAGTCCTAGGGTGGGGGTTTTAATAAAGTCTGCCAATTCAAGACATAAAATAACAGATTGCACACTTGTCACTTTCTTTTTATATGAAGGATGTAGCCACAGGATATGTCTGTTCAAATATAAATTTTCACAAGGTTATTCTTTCTAAGCAGATATCTTTTCAATATACAAAAAAGACAAAGTAATGAAATGGAGTTCCTCGCTTAGCTGTCTATATGACAGACTGCACTTCAAGACATTGGACAGTATTCAGCCCCCCTGCAACAGCGTGCTTTGCGGCAGCAGAGGCAGTGGCCCCATTACTGTCAACAGGGTTCCCGTTGTTTGAGTCCTCTGCCGCCAGGGAGCCCATGGCAGGGGCCAGCGTTGGTGGGGCCGGACGATCCAATCGGTGGGAATGATCGGAAAATCCCGCCCACTGTGTGAACCACTTTGAAACATGTTTCCATGAAGTACAATATTAGTAAAGTAAAAATGTTATTTATTACTAAGTTGTTAAGCTCCGGAGGTGTCGTTAAGCAGGTGACATATACTTCTACCTGAGAAAGGGAAAATTAAGACTTAATTAATAAGCAGTGGGTTATCTCACTTCTGTCTGAAAGAGTGTTGGATGGACTGGAAATGAAAGATAAAATAAAACAAAATTATCCTGGAAAATAAAAAAAAAAGAGGATTGATGTGATAGAAAACATAATAAGGTTGGGATACCTGTCGGGCTGGTTTAGCTCACTGGGCTAAATCACTGGCTTTTAAAGCAGACCAAGGCAGGCCAGCAGCATGGTTCGATTCCCGTACCAGCCTCCCCGAACAGGCGCCGGAATGTGGCGACTAGGGGCTTTTCACAGTAACTTCATTGAAGCCTACTCGTGACAATAAGCGATTTTCATTTTCATTTCATTTCATAGAATGTGATCGAATGGCTTCTAGGTTGCAAGATGGGTAGCATCACATTCCAAAGCATATTCTTTTGACAATAGAGCAAAAAAGTCAATATATTTAACAGATTTCAAATGATCAAGATCAGAGTTGCAACCAACATGGATTACCAATCAACAATTGAGTCTTTACACTGAAAATATTCTCCAAAACCCATTCGGAGTTGTTGAGTGCAATTTTAAACCCCATGATAAGTGTTAAAAATGGAAAACAAATTCAATCCGACTCAAATCCACGCAAGTCTGCTTTTAACGGAGGCAGGGCAGATCTTAGGTGGTGGATCAAATAATGAAACCTTTAAAGGATCTCATTGCCTCAGTTAGAACCAGATTTTTATTTTTAACTCGTCAGATTTCCCAGCCTCTGGAAACCCTGCAGATAAAGAGAAGTGAAAATGACTGGATCATAGAATTTACAGTGCAGAAGGAGGGCCTTCAGCCCATTGAGTCTGCACCGTCCCTTGGAAAGAGCACCCCACCTCCACCCTATCCCCCTTGATCACCGTAACGCAGTAACCTCACCTAACCTTTTGGAACACTAAGGGCAATTTAGAATGGCCAATCCACCCAACCTGCACATCTTTGGACTGTGGGAGGAAACCGGAGCACCCAGAGGAAACCCACGCAGACATGGGGATCTCATGCAGAACTCCACACAGACAGTGACCCATGCCGGGAATCGAACCTGGGACCCTGGAGCTGTGAAGCAACTGTGCTAACCACTATGCTACCGTGCTGCCCACTCCTTGTGGGCCAGAACGAGCAGGAATGTTTCCTACAAGCCAAATAAACTAACGCTGTAAACTCACCCACCCCACTTCTTCATCCATCACCACCTCTAAACCTACCTCCTCCTCTGCTGTGGCACTGTATCTCAGCTTTCCCTGTCCAACAGGCAGCCAAGCCTGTCAGTCAGACGGGCTTTCCCGAAGGAGGGGATTTTTAAAAAACGAATGACTTGTTCCCTGGAGTTAATTCTCCACAGCATTCAGAAAAACAATATTTGAGTTTTCTGCCTAAAATCCCCCCCCCCCCCCCAATCCCATCATGTACTGAGGCCACCATTTATTGTTTGCATTATTTTCCCCAATGTTTCCCCCAATATTGGAGGGCAAATAACGGGATTATAAATAAAAACAAAAATGCTGGAAACTGCATCAGTGGAAAGAAACAAAGAGTTAATGTTTCAGGTTGTAATGACCTTTCATCAGATTGCAGAAAAGACAGAAAGGGACTGTAAATCCTTAAAGACTGCTAATTTGTAGTTTCTGGACATTGTGGAAGATGGAATTATGGGAAACAGGTCAACTGCTTCAAGTTCTTCAGTTTAGGCTCAATTGATTTTATATTTGTGGATTACGTGTGTTTTAATGGGCTAGATTTTATGGAGTGCTGCACCCGCAGCACCCCCCCCCCCCCCCCCCCCCCCCATCTCGGCCAGTCATCTTTTAAAAAAATATATAAATTTAAAGTACCAAGTTCTTTTTCTCCCCAATTAAGGGGCAATTTAGCATGGCCAATTCACCTACCCTGCACATCTTTGGGGTGTGGGGGTGAGACCCACGCAGACACGGGGAGAATGCGCAAACTCCACACAGACAGTGATCCAGGGCCAGGATCGAACCCAGGTCCTCGGCGCTGTGAGGCATCAGTGTTAACCACTGCGCTACCATGCCACCCAAAAAGCCAGGTCATCCTGATCCCAAAATGGGAGAGCAACGAAAATTAATAATTCAACTTCTAAAATGCAGTCATTTTGTTTTCAGGGAAATGAAAAACTTATCACTTTCATAATCTATACGTTTAGCTTGAATGTTACCGAAAGTGCAGCCGACAGCTTTCAGTGTCTACGGTGAGAATGAATAGTACAAAAGAGGGCAGGATGAAATGGAAGCAAGATAAGGCTGAAGGAACCGGCAGCCATTTCCTGCACGGGTACATGAATAGGGAGGAAATAGTGGGATAAGGACCAAGTAAGGGCAGAAGGTTTTTCTTTAGTTAGGGCATCATGATCGGCACAGGCATGGAGGGTCGAAGGGCCTGTTCCTGTGCTGTACTTTTCTTTGTTCATTGGTGGGACAATTGAGGAAGTGTGGAGGACTTTCAAAGCAATTTTTCCACAGTGCTCAGCAACAGTAAATACCAGTGAAAAGGCAGGACTGGAGGAAAAAAGGTAATCAGTCATGGTTATCTAACAAAATGAAAGAGGGTATCAATTTGAAAGAAAATGTATACAAAGAGGCAAAGATTAGTGGGAAATTGGGAAATCTTTAAAAGTGAACAGAAAGCCACGAAAAAAGCTATAAAGAAAAGTAAGATAGATTATGAGAGTAAACTAGCTCAGAATATAAAATCAAATGGCAAACGTTTCTACAAATATATAAAACTAAAAAGGTCAACATTGGTCCTTTAGAGGAAAAACAGGGGGATTTAATAATGGGAAAAGAGGAAATGGCTAAGGCATAGCACAGGTATTGTGTGTTAGTCTTCACAGTGGAAGACACAAATAACATGCCAATAATTGATGGGAAGGAGGCTATGGTAGGTGAGGACCTTGAAACGATCATCACTAAGGAAGTAGTGTTGGGCAAGCTAATGGGGCTAAAGGTAGACAAGTCTCCTGGCTCTGATGGAATGCATCCCAGGGTACTAAAAGAGATGGCGTGGGAAATAGCAAATGCGCTCGTGGTAATTTACCAAAATTCGATGGACACTGGGGCGGTTCTGGCAGATTAGAAAACAGCAAATGTGACACCACTGTTTAAAAAAAGGAGGTAAAGAGAAGGTGGGTACCTTCAAGCCGGTTATCTTAACTTCGGTGGTGGGGAAAATGCTTGAATCTGTCATCAAGAAAGAAAAAGCGAGACATCTGGATGGAAATTGGCCCATTGAGCAGACACAGCTTGGGTTCATGAAAGACCGGTCACGTTTAACTAATTTAGTGGAATTCTTTGAGGACATTACGAGCACAGATGACAATGGGGAACCGGTTTGGGCGTATCTAGATTTCCAGAAGGCATTCGGCAAGGTGCTGCACAAAAGGCTGCTGTAAGACAAAGGTGCACGGTGTTACAGGTAATGTATTCGCATGGATAGAGAATTGGTTAACTAACAGAAAGTAAAGAGTGAGGCTAAATGGGTGTTTTTCTGGTTGGTGATCAGTGGCTAGTGGTGTGCCTCAGGGATCAGTGTTGGGACCACAATTATTTACAATTTACACAGATGATTTAGAGTTGAGGACCAAGAGGACCAAGGGGAGATCTTATTGAAACATAAGATTATGAAGGGAATAGATAGGATAGATGCGGGCAGGTTGTTTCCACTGGCGGGTGAAAGCAGAACTAGGGGGCATAACCTCAAAATAAGAGGAAGTAGATTTAGGACTGAGTTTAGGAGGAACTTCTTCACCCAAAGGGTTGTGAATCTATGGAATTCCTTGCCCAGTGAAGCAGTAGAGGCGCCTTCATTAAATGTTTCTAAGATAAAGATAGATAGTTTTTTGAAGAATAAAGGGATTAAGGGTTATGGTGTTCGGGCCGGAAACTGGAGTCGAGTCCACAAAAGATCAGCCATGATCTCATTGAATGGTGGAGCAGGCTCAAGGGGCCAGATGGCCTACTCCTGCTCCTGGTTCTTATGTAGTGTATCAAAGTTCACAGATGACACTAAGATGAGTGGTGGGGCAAAGTGTGCAGAGGACTGAAAGTCTGCAGAGGGGTATAGGTGGTTTGAGTGAGTGGGCAAGTGTCTGACAGATGGAATACAATGTTGGTAAGTGTGAGGTCATCCATTTTGGTTGGAATAAAAGCAAAATGGATTATTATTTAAATGGTAAAAAATTGCAGCATGCTGCTGTGCAGAGGGACCTGGGTGTCCTTGTGCATGAATCGTAAAAAGTTGGTTTGCAGGTGCAGCAGGTAATTAAGTAGGCAATGAAACTTTGTCCTTCATTGCTAGAGGGATGGAGTTTAAAAACAGGGAGGTCGAGTTGCAGGTGTATAGGATGTTGGTGAGGCCACCCTGGAGTACTGTGAACAGTTTTGGTCTCCTTACTTGAGAAAGGATATACTGGCACTGGAGGGGTGCAGAGGAGATTCGCTAGGTTGATTCCAGGGTTGAGAAGATTGGCTTATGAGTAGAGACTGAATAGACTGGGACTAGACTCATTGGAATTTAGAAGAACGAAGGGGGATCTTATTGAAATATATAAAATTATGAAGGGAATAGATATGGTAAAAGCAGGGAGGTTGTTTCCACTGGCGGATGAAACTCGGGCATAGCCTCAAAATAAGGGGCAGCAGATTTAGGACTGAGTTGAGGAGGAACTTCCTCATCCAAAGGGTTGTGAATCTGTGGAATCCCCTGCCCAGTGAAGCAGTTAAGGCTACCTCGTGGAATGTTTTTACGGCAAAGATGGATAGATTTTTGTAGAGTAAAGCAATTAAGGGTTATGCTGAGCTGGCGGGTAGATGGAGCTGAGTCCACAAAAAGATCAGCCATGATCTTAGTGAATTTGGAGCAGGCTCGAGTGGCCTGATGGCCTACTCCTACTACTAGTTCTTATTTTCTTATAACCATTACACAGACATAGTTACGAGATCAAAACTTGGAACTAAATATCGTGCATGTGACTTTTGTAAGGAGAGGCAGGAAGGAAAGGGTGGTGGGGTAGGTTTGTTTATACGAGATGGAAAAAATACGACAGCAAGAAATGAGCTTGGGTTTGAAGGTGCAGAATCCATATGGATGGAGATAAGAAATAACTAGGGGAAGACAACACTGTAGACCAAAGGACCACCAGCATTAACTATACTGTAGGACAGAAAATAAATCAAGAGATAATGGGCGGGATTCTCCCTTTTGGGGTCTGCCTACAAGGTCCGGGGTGATTCTCCGTCTTCAAGGGGGCCAGCAGGGCCCCGGCGTGCGTCCTGCAGCTCCGGCTGCCGGTGGGGCCCTGCAGTTACGCCCGCGCGGCCCTGCAGTTGCGCACGGCGGCCGGCAGCAGGTCTGCGCATGCGGCGGCGGCCGTCTTCTTGCCGGCTCCCGCACAACATGGCGGAGCACGATAGGGCCCTGGCGCGGAGTAAGATAGGCCACCCCCCCCCAGAATAAGCACGCCCGCTGATCGGTAGACACCGATCGTGGGCCTGGCCACCATGGAGGCCTTCCCCAGAGTCGGATCACCCCGCCCCCCCCTCACCAGGACGGTCCCCGCAGCCAGAACGCCGAGGTCACACCGCGTGGGACCACATGTGAACCACGACGGCGGGACTCGGCGGGCACTCGGCCCGTCGAGCGCGGAGAATCTCCACGGGGGCTGCTTTCAAAGGCTCCCAACCGGCGCCGCGTCGATCGCGCGCACACAAGCGCCGATTCTCCGGTCGCCGGAGAATCGCGTGCCGGTGTGGAAGCCTATTTCAGGTAGTTCTCCAACCGCGCGATTTCGGCGTGGAGGGTCGGAGGACCCACCCAATGAGGGCATTTAAAAAAGGACATATATTAATCATGGGTGACTTTAATCTTCATGTGGATTGAGAAAACCAAATTAGCGGCGTAACCATGATGTGGAATTTAAAGAGTGTATTCAAACCAGTTTCCAAGATTAATATGTTGTGGATCCAACCAGGAATCTATTTTGCATTTGATAATGCATAATGAGGTCGGTTTAACAAACAATCTCAGAGTAAAAGATCCCCTAGGAAACAGTGACCGCAACGTGGTAGAATTTAGCATTCAGCTTGAGTGTGAGAAACTTGGGTCAGAAAAAATTCTGATAAACTTAAATAAGGGTAATTGTCATGAGAGTACCTTTAAGACATGGATGTTTAAGCAATGTACCTTTAAGAAAACAGTGATGCCAGAGAGTGGGTGGAGCTGAGCAGTTCAGCCATTTTGAAGTTTCAGTTTGGAGGAAGAGAGCTTGGGGAGTGTCTGTGTTTTGCAGTGAGCTGGATTTGCTGTGATCTCTGCCATGAAAGACTATCTCTGGATCATTTGGGTGATTTAAACTCATAATAGTAAAGCCTTTACCCTGATGTGATTCTGTTTAAAGGTGTTAAGTCTCTTGGAAGTTTGAAGGAACATTTTGAGGAATTATTTACTGTTGTAATATTTTCGGAGTTATCTTTGAAGTAAGGGGTGTTAAGAGATCCAATGTTTATTTAAGATGTTAAGTTGAGTTCATGGAATAAACATTGTTTTGTGTTTAAAAACCCACGTGTCCATAATTGTAATCCCACACCTAGGGAACAAGCCGTGTGCTCGGAAAAGCAACAATAGCATTAAAGGGGGAGGTTGGTTGAACTCCATGATACATTTTGGGGTTCTGAAAACGCCTCGCCCATAACATAATTAAGAAGAGTGAGGACAGAGTTGAGTGTAGTGGACTGGGAAAGTAGTTTAGCAGAAAAGGCAGTTGTCAACAATGGTAGATATTTCTGACTCACAACAAAGTAATTTTCCAGGTGAGGAAGGAGGATTCCAGGAAGGGAAGAAATCAATCAGCAAAGGACGATCAAAAATAATAAAGTCGAGAAGATAATCTATGAGGGTCAACTAGCAAGCAATATAAAAATGGACAGCATGAGTTTCTTTAGATATATAAAAAGGAAGAGCGAGGACAAAAAATTATTATTATTAAAATAAACATAGGCTCCTTACAGAATGAGACTGGGGAAATAATAATACGGCAGTAGGAAATGGCAGAGTTAAATAAACACTGTCAGTCGTCACAGGAGAAAACACCAATAATATTCCAAAAATACAAAATAATTAAGGGGGGGGGGAAAAAGAGGAGGAGGAAGTAAATACAATAACTATTACAGGAGAAAAAGTACGAGGGAAACGAATGGGGCGAAAGGCTGGAAGCAGTGGTAGTAATCTTCCAAGAATTCTTAAATTCTGGAAAAGTCCCAGCGGTTTGGAAAACTGCCAATGTAACACCTTTATCAAAAAAAGGAGGGAGACAAAAAGCATGTAACTATAGGCCAGTTTGCTTAACTTGTCATTTGAAATGTTCGGGTCTATTATAAAGAATGTAATAGCAGAGCATTTAAAAATACATAATCAGTCAGCGCGTCTTCATGAAGGGGAAATAATGCCTGGCAAACGTATTCAAATTCTTTGCGGTGGCAACGTGCAGGATAGATGGGGGGGGGGGGAACCAGTAGATGTAATATACTTGTATTTCCAAAAAGCCCTTGATAGGATACCACACAAATGGCTATTTAATAAGATAAGAGCCCATGGAGTTGGGAGTAGCTATTAGCATGGATAGAGGATTGGCTAACTGAGAGAAGACAGATTGGGATAAGAGGAGCATTTTCAGGATGGCGACCTGTAACTAGCGGAGTGCCACTATGTTCACTGTTGTGACCACAATTATTTACAGTATATATTAATGACTTGGACAAGGGAAGTGAATGTACTATTGCCAAGTTTGCAGATGGCACAAAAATAAGTGGGAAGGCAAGTGGTGAGAATGACAGTCTACAGAGGGATATAGACAGGGCAAAAACTTCGCAGATGGAACATAATGTCGGAAAATGTGAAGTTGTGCACTTTTGATGGGAAGAACGTAGGAAAATGTGAAGTTGTGCACTTTGATAGGAAGAATAAAGGAGCTGAATATTATTTAAATGGAGAAAGACGACAGAAAGTTGAAGCATACAGGGATTTCAGCAGGTAACAGGGAAGGAATATGGAACGGTCGCCTTTATTTCAAAGGGAATGCAGTATAAAAATAGAGAGGTCCTGCAAAAACTATACAAGGAATGAATTAGGCCACACCTGGAATACTGCAAACAATTTTGGTCCTCTTATTCAATGAAAGATATACTGGCATTGAAGACAGTCCAGAAAAGGTTTGCAAGGTTGATCCCAGGTATGGAGGGATTTTCTTATGAGGAGATGTTGGGTAGGTTGGACCTGTACTCATTGGAGTTTAAAAGAATGAGAGGCGACCTTTTTGAGACATACAGGATTCTCAGGGGCTTGTCATGGCAGATACTGAGAAGTTGTTTCCCCTTGCAGTAGAATCTCAGACCAGAGGGCATCATTTCTGAGTAAGAGGTCACCCACTTAAGAGAGAGATGAGGAGGAATCTCTTCTCTCAAAGGTTAGTGAATCTGTGGAATACTCTACCACAGAGGGCAGTAGCGGCTGGATTATGTATGCTCAGGGCTGAAATAGTTTAATCAGTAAGGGAATCAAGGTTTGTGGGGATAATGTGGGAAAGTGGCGTTGAGGATTATCATATCAAATCAGACATGATCTCATTGAATGGCAGAGCAGACTCAATTGGCCGAATGGCCGACTTCTGCTCTGATGTCTTATGGATGTACAATGTCAGGCACGCTGCAGTCCCCCCCACCCCAGCCCAAACCTGTCATCTACCTACTCACTTGTCTCCAAGCAGCCAGCTGATAACTCTGCTTTGAGGTGTGACGAGATCAGGGAGGGTGATCAGCAGCAAGACAAAAGCATCATGGCAACCATGCCTGTGGTATGGTTGTACGCGTGCTGCACACCGATGGAATGGAAGCTCTTGTGCTGAATGAATATTTCTGGTTGATCTGGGAGCACCTTGATTGCCAAATAAATACAGTGAATGATGTTCTGCACTTATTGGTAGCCATTCAGAGCCACAAACCCGAGACCCCAATCAATCTGATTGGCATCATGACAAGTAAAGTTGACATAAATGTCAGCCCTGGCAAACAAGCCATCAGCCACCTTTCTTCTGCATTTGTTTGTGCTGACTGCAAGCTTCTGCAAAGGTTTCTCGAGGTTCTCTGGAAGGAGTGAAGTGGAAATAAGTTCATGTCAGCAGTGTGATTTTGACACCCACCAGTAAGGGTCGGCCACCAATTCCAGGAGGATGTTGCTCTTCTTCCAGCAGGCTACAAATTTGTGTTACTCTTTGAAGTTTCACTTTGCTGTACTTGCAAAATAGGAGTTGCATTTTGTAATCAATTTAAAAAAGTAAAAACCTTTATTGATGTTGTGAATTTGTAGTCACATACCAGTATCGCCAGCACTTACATTGCAGAGGGCTCCAAAGCGCAATATAGAGAGAAGTGAGTGTACGTGGCTCTCACTGTGGTAAAGTATAACCTAGTACGAACATGTCGCTCTGGGGACATGAACTCCTCTCGAGTATCTGGAAAAAAATGGATGTGAAATTGCAAAAAAAATCATATAATAATATTTTTAAACTGTACATTATAAAACTTATTTTGTGCATTCTGACAGGGAATTATACCCTATTATCTTTGACCATCTTTTGGAACCAAATTTATTGTCCTTATTTTCTCCCACCCTGATCATTTAATTGGCTTGGCCCCCATATTTATTCCTTTAAATCTAGAGGTGCAGGCCTGAGTGTAGACTGGTGCACCAACTGCATTGGCCATATCATCTTCAGATTTAGTTGAGCCTTGTGCTCTCTGCTTAAACTTTCCACTAGTTCCAGAATTATCCCTGAAATCAAGAAAACCTCTTCATGACCAACCACCACCGTAACCCTGTTCCCTCCACCCCTTGCCTAACAACATGCAAAGAAATTCATGGATTTGCCACCAAGATTGAGATGCTCCCCCCATGATGCATATCCTCCTCCCCTTTCCCACCAAATGAAACGTCCCAAGAAGCGTCCCAACCCCTTCCTGAACAGATGCATTTGTTTGGTTTCCCCCATCTCCTCTCATGCTCATTCCAAGCACATTGCGCCCAAGATCCATTTTCTGCTCCCTTAAACGACCATTCCCACTAAAATGCCGCACACACAACTGGCTTCCATGCTAACTGACATCATAAATAGTTCCATCATCTCAGGTTTCTTCACATTCCCCCATACTATT